>NC_140571.1:5832785-7032785 GCF_057381845.1 Rhamphochromis longiceps | reverse complement strand
TGAAAAGGAGACAAGTGGAGCCAAACCAAAGGGCAGGTGTGTAAGGTAGTAAGACTAAATCAATTCATACTTAGAGAGAGGAAGAGGGAAGAGGAGGGTTTTGAGTGGTGGAGGGTAAAAAATGATTACAGGTAAAGATGAAAGTGTAACACGCTGTGCTCTTACTGCTCTCACACATTACGCCTCTCTGTTCCTTCAAGGGATTCAAAACTGAATCAAAACTGTTCTTCTGTTGTGCCTTTAGGAGTCATGTGTGAAGACTCTCTGGATTCCTACTGTTAACATATCAGAGGAAAGTACAGAAAAACTGCATCTGCATGTCTGTGTTTACATGCCGGGTAGGGCATAGATATGAGTCTGTGCCCAGCCTGACAGTGTGTGTTCATTTGTGTGTAAAGAGAACAAAGAGCAAAGTAACATATTTATAGATCAGAATAATGGCAGCTTTTGGAGAAGTGATAGAAGACCTTGGCAGGCAGCAGTAAACATGTGACCCATATCAGATAAGACAGCCCCTGTCAAAACTTCTGTGCTCTTTTTCATGCAACAGAAACAGTGAGGCTAACAAGAATCAGTGATGCAAAATGATGTTTTGGCTTCTGTTTTTTAATCACAAAAGTGCTTGTCAAAATGGAACCAATCTGCATGCCTGAGTATTTGAAAAATGTGAGAATCACAAGGAACAGAAAAGTAGTTTTTACAAGGTTTTTTTTTCTATCAGAGTTGTGTATAGCTGGTGTGTTAATTAAATAATAATAAGTAAGATTAAACTATGAGATGTTAGTTAATTAGTATGAAATATCCACCCATCCACTCCATTATGTTCTTTAACACTTAGGCTTCAGTCACCCCCAGTTACAGGGCCACTTCCCATCTGAGCTTACCCCAATGCAGCTATACTTTAGGTCAGGGGGGTGTTTGGGCCCAGACATTAGACTGATATTGCTATTTAGTAGGGCTGGGGGGAAAAATCGATACTGTGTAGTATCGTGATATTTTGTTTGCTAATAATGTATCGATACAGGGACAGCAGAAATCAATATTTTGTTACAAAAAGGTTTTTGTGGACTGGAACATGCTCTGACTTCAGAGCATGTTGATCCTTTTTCTGAGCAAGAATCCTGACATTCCTTCACTGTCCAAATGTGTTCAACTTTTTTTTTGGCAGCAATAAACATGACAGTTTACTTATTTTAATTTAAGACATGTTTTATTTTAATTAAGTTTAAAACTTTTTTATTTAATGTAAAATTATATTTTGTTTTAATTTACTTTCAAATTCTTCAGTTGCTGAAGGGGCTGCATAGTTTTCATAAATTGCATAGTTCAGAATAGCTATAATTGCACCAGATGGTTGGATTCAGTTAAGTTGGACTAGACTGTAATACAAACCATTCAGTTTGTCAACAATAAAACTGACTGAAATGAGAGAAAGACTAAGTGCGAGACTTTGTTATTAGATAAAATGAATATTGATAAAGTTTACCTTTATGTACAGAATCTGAATATTGCAAAATATTTTTAAATAATTGCAATAATATCGTATTGTGCGTTAAGTATTGTGATAATATCGTATCGTGGGATGTATGGTGATTCCCACCTCTACTATTTAGCAATAACCCTGAGATAACATCACTAAAATACATGGGCAGAGGTTTTGTCTTAAAATGAGTCTCCCATCCACCCATTAACACATCCATCCATCCATCCACCCATCCATTTTTTTAAGCCTATCCAAAGCCTGGTTGTGGGGGTAGTCCCTCTCCACGAGGCATCCTAGTCACATGCCCAAACTACCTCAACTGGCTCCTTTTGATTTGGAAGAGTAGCGGGTCTACTCTAAACCCCTCTCAGATGACTGAGCCCCTCAGCCTATCTCTAACAGAGAGACCAGCCACCCTTCGGAGAAAGCTCAAGTAAGAGCAAGATCTGATTTTGTTGTGTGAAACTGCCTGTTAAGACAGCTTCTTATTTACATGATTTTCTGAATGAATTCATGTGATATTCTCTTTATGATAAAAGCCTTAATGCTTCTAATGCTTCTCTCTAGTTGCCTAAAGCAACCACCTCCTTCCCATCAACACTGGGTGCACTCAGTGGCACACGTATTGCATAAGTCATATGAGATGTGTTCATTGTATATTTAGAATTACTGAATGATTAATACTTCATTTGCACAAGAACTGAACAATCCGCATCACTACTGATCTGTGTGTGCCACAACAGGGGGTGTGTGAAAATGTATGCAGTCTCGTATTCTATGAAAAGACACAAAAGATGTAGGCAGGTTTATGATCTCTGATTCTTCTGTGCATCGAGCCTCTTAACCTGAGCAAAGTCTACAGTGATCAAATAATGGTAAAACATTAGCAGATCAGCTAAGGTCAAAACTATCTTTTCCAGGAGGCCTTGCCCAGTTTATTTCCAACCTTTGGTTTTATTGTTTGTGGATAAAGTTCACTCGCTCAAAACTGCCAGTTACTACATTAAAGGAAAGTCTCAACATAAAATATTAGACATTTACAAATGAGTCATGACAGTTGAACATGTCTGCTTACCCTGTACACTCAGATTGCAGGAAGTTAATTAGTAAAGAATTGCTCAAAAATGCAGTTTCGTTGGAAAACCACTAGAACACTGCAAAGTGACAAATAAGTTGAATCAACTAATCTTTATTCTTTCACCCATGTTCAGTTTTGAAACACCATAGTTGTGGCTTCTCACTGCGATCACTTCTCCTTAATCCAAACCCTCTAAAGTGTAAGAGGATGATTGTAAGACTGCAGTTCTAATATCACCTCACTTTCTTAAGGTCCTTTAATATAGGCTTGACTTGCAGCTTTGTTCAGGATTTCTGCCGAGAGAAAAATCACATAATGAAGAGCATACAGTTGAATGCTGCTGTGGTAAAAAAAAAAAAAAAAAAAAAAAAAAGAGAGAAAGGACAAAATCAAAGCAAAACCCTGCATGTGGAAGAGGTTAGGGCAGGGGTGTCCAACTCCAGGCCTCAAGGGCTGGTGTCCTGCAGGTTTTATATATAACCCTGGGTCAACACACCTGAATCAAATGATTAGTTCATTACCAGGCCTCTGGAGAACTTCAAGACATGTTGAGGAGGTAATTTAGCAATTTAAATCAGTTTGTTGGATCAAAGACACATCTAAAACCTGCAGGACACCGGCCCCTGAGGCCTGGAGTTGGACACCCCTGGGTTAGGGTATGCAGATGGGTTGATACAACATCAGATTTGAACACATGTGACTTTGACCATAAACTCGAAACTCGAAGCTTTACTGTTGAGGGTGTGAGACTGAATTTAAAGTAACCACACTGCTCAACTTTTTATTCATTAATTTATTTATTCAGAGCCAAATACTTTTTATACCACTTCTTTTATACGATTACTTCAGGTACTTATTTTCCTGGGACTAATAATATTAAATATAATATAAAATACAGAGTTACTGTAGGAAAATGATACATATCCTTGACTTGTATTTAGATCATAACACTGAACTTTTGCTTAAAGATGAACTTGCAGGTTAGTTTTTCTTGAAAATAAAAAGTTAAAAAGTTAATTAAGTTCTACACATTATACAGCACAAAGACAGTAAAATTCAGATGATGTTCTATGATATCACGTATGGTTGTAGGCCATGCGTTATTAGTAAATGGCCATTTTTGTTATCTCCTAACACAACATTAGCTCGGTTAGGAGGCCTGCACCAAAAACCTCATTGTGGCTGCTTTGGTTAGTAGCAGACTGCTGTGGTCACTGATAGTTTACTCATTAGCAACAGCCAATGAGTAAACTTGCCTCCTCCCGATGACATACAAAGACAGGCAGGCACATAGTCCCTCCCCTCACTAACAAGTAACAACACTGAACACTTTAGGAGGAATTTCCCAAAGTCAGTAAAGCTCCCATTTTAACAACACTGAAGTATTAAACCATTATCATAAATGCTAACCTGACCAGTGAACGTGGTAACATTAGCCATTTCACTATTAGCAATTACATGGTAGCAAGTTTAGCTGTCTGTTATCATTAACATAATGCCTAGCGGGCTGCAGTTAGATAAGAGCAGAATACTTATTGCACGCTGCTAGAATTTTGTGCCGTGACAGAACGGATTACGGACACGTGAAGAACCTGGCAGATTGCTGGCTGTGCAGAGCAGCGGGGTAACTGTAGATGAACTGAGCAGAGTCCAGAGTGTGGAGAACTAATCCGAGCAAATAACGAGTGAAATCCAGAGCAGAGCTGAGGATGTGAAGAGCTGCAGAGTGATGTGAAGCAGTGAGAACAGTGAAACAGGCTGCAGGCAGATGTGGACGAGATGAAAAAGTTAACTTTTCTACTTAACTTATTAAAATGGGTTTCTTTTTTTGTTGAAGCCAGCTGTGAGGTTTTTCACAGTGAGCGCAATGAGAGTAACTTTTCCATAATGCTGCATTCATTAAATGATTTAGACGTTAGGTATTGTGTTATTTTACCTTTACACTCTGTGTGTAATGATCTGTTTTTTGTAAAACGAATAAAACCTCTAAACTCAATCCTGACTACTTATTTTGTTTAAGCTAAGTTAAGATGTGACTTCTTTGCCATTACTTCTGTTCTTACAGAATGGGATCAAAAGTTTCCCCATAGTATCGAAAATGGTATCGAGCATCTAGTATTTTCATAGGTATCAGTATCGAATTTGACATTCTAATATCGTGACAACCAGCAACCACTCACCTACCAGTTGGCACTCAGTTTGTGTAACATGAGAACCAAGCTCTGAGTTTTTTTTAATGCATATATAAACTTTTTTTCAGAATAATCTAGGTATTGTTTAACTTTCTTATAATTTTATTTACTGAGGTTGCCAACCTGCTAGTCGGTCTTTAATTGGAATCCTGACTGCATGACTTTTAATTCTATGATAATATTTCTACTCTGATTACTGCTTTTATTTATTTCCTCCACCCCTGCTCTTAGTAATACTTACTGATTACTCACATTTAAATACATTATCTAGTCGGGTGTACAGAGTAGCATGAAGGGCCTTAAAGTGCTTGATTTTATTCTTAAATATAAGTTTAGTAAGCCTTATTACTATTAGAGTCTCCAGACAGTATCTGCTCCATTATAACAAAGTCAATGCACAACATATTTGGCTTTCTGTCTGCCATCTATGGTCTTTACTAATAACTCTGCACTATTAAAAGGTCTATTCATCCATATATCTTGGGTATCCATACATCATCGATCCATCCTCTCTTGTTATCATCTGTTCTTCCCCTCCTGCCCCAACTCATCTCTCTCTCTGCCCTCTCTACATCTATTCATTCATCCAAATCTCAATCCCTCCATCCCAATATCGATCCATGCACACAAACATTCATCTATCCACTATGAATATATCTATCCAACCATCCTTCCTTCCTGCTCTCCCTCCTTCCTCCCTTGGCTCCTTATCCCAGTCGAAAGGCTTCTACAGCAAGACTTAACATGCTCCACTTCCTCCCCGTCCCTGCATGTGAACACACACACACACACACACACACACACACACACACACACACACACACACACACACACACACACACACACACAAAGGCAGTCCCTACAGGATGCAGACTCAAAGACACACAGACATCGTTTTCACAGCTCCCTGAGCAACTCAAATGGCCCGGGAGACTCTGCAGAGCAGCAACAGAGAGAATAAAAGAGAGAGTGAGCTTGAGAGAAAGATTGAGAGACGCAGAGAGAAAAATTACAAGACAACAAGGCCAACAATGACACAGAGAAAGAAAAGAGTGAAACAGCATAAGAAACCAGAGGAAAGACAAATGGTGAATATGATAAAAGAAGACGTAGCAGAGGTTTAGCTGCAGCCGATAAGATAAAGCTTTCAGGCAATATAACAAGATGTTTTATCAGAAGTAGGTTTGTTGCTGTTGAAAGGATGGTTACATTGTTGGTAGAAAGAGAATTCGCTTCTGTAGAAAGAAGAAAACAGCTAAATTGAATTTTCATCACTTCCTTCTTGTAACTGATTTTTTACCTTTTTTCATCTAAATATTGAGCGCTGATAACTCTAGTTTCTTCTGTGCAGAGCAACTTCGCCCAAAATCCATTAGACTCGACCAAATACCAATGTCACTCCGAAAATATGGTTGTTTTCTCTCCAAATAGCAGTTCTTAATCTGACACCGGTCGTATCTCCACATTATAATTATGTGAAATGAAGCTGGAAGCATTGCTCTGCAGCCGCTCGCCATTATAATTCAAGCACTCCTTTGATGTAATAAGATCAAAACGACTGCGCAGGCGGAATATCAGGATTCACGGTAACAACAATAGCAACAACTACATCAACAGGATATGAGTTCTCTGAGAACAATGGGGAGCGTTTCACCTTGAGGGGTAAATAACGATCCCGGAGCAGCAACGAGCAGAAAGTCAGCAGCACAACAATTTGGAGCGCTTTAAAATGAAGCACAGAGAAGCAAGTGTCTGTGGCGACCTGTCTGTCTGCCTGAGTGTAAATATTGAGGCTGCAGTATCTGACCAAACACCATCTCGGCTCATCCGTCAGCGGTGGTCGTGCACAAGGTCAGCTTCCAGCGCCGTCGATACGGATCTTGGCAGCTCAGCAGGCACGCCCGCCTGTGATATCGCTCGCTCAAATCCAGTACATGACCTTTGTTGCCTGTCGTCGCCTCACTTTCCTCTCGCTCGCCACTGCTTAGTGTCGATATGAAACCGGCGGCAATTTTCAAAGATAGGGTCAGGACTCAGGAGTATGATGCAGGGAGACTGAAATTGGCCACCAGATTGCTCTGAAGAAACAACAGCAATCCAATATAACTGGCTGCAGTGGCCTTCATGGTGTTTTCCACAGCTGCAATTTAAGATGAAAGGTTTGGACAATTACTTTGAAAATCTAGATCTATAAGTGCACTCGCTAATGTTCTGCATTAAAGGAAGCTTTCAAGGATTCTAAACATTATTCACCATTTGTTGTTTTTCCTCATGCGCTAAAGGAACTAATTTGTTTGCCGAGGAGTGATGTGAATAAATATCATTGCAGACTAGTTTTGTGCTCAGCAGTGAGCCACTGTGAACTTTGCTGTTCCTCGCATTATCTTTGATACATTGCCTCTGTCTTTCTTGTATTGTGTATGAAATAATCACCTCTGGTTTTAAAAAGGAAAAACCTGGAATTAAAATGTATGTTTCAAGGGAAACAGTGCACACTAAGGACTTTCAGTTAGAGAGTTTCCAATCATTCTCCCCACAGACAATATCATTAGATGTTCGGCTGGAATGAGCTAAAAATATATTATGGAATCAAGAATCCTGAGTCCAGATGAAATGTTGTGTCGAGCCTCGTAGAGGGTTGTTCAATAAAGACATCTCAATACTGCTGATGAAAACCTGTTTTTTACTGTGAGCAATTATTAATGTGTTTGAAAAAGACACCAAAAGTAAACATGAACAATACAGGATTTTTATGACCAATACCAATATTTGTCATTTAAAGGTCTGATATGCTGATATACTAGCCAATATTTTCTTTCTTTCAGACACACAAACATAAGCAGATTTCCATAAAATTTGTTATGTGCAGTGATTTACGTACTTGTTTACAGTCTACTCGAATGTGCTTGGATCAGCTGGTTGTTGTGTTCGTCACATCCCAAGTTACCAACAGGGGAGTCCCCTCTGGTGGACTGACTATGCAGTGTAATCACACAATAACATGTTTGAAGGTTTTGCTCCTGTCTCTTTACTTTTTAAAATTTAACTCATCAACTAATATGAATACTGATACTCATAGCAAATAACTAATACTGGGCAATAATTAGCCAAATAAATCTATTTATTATTTGTTCATTTCTATTCTTTCTGATCTGCTTTTAATAAATTCTTTAGATAAATTAAGTGACAATTAAAACACACATACCTGAAACAATACACCCCCAGAAATAAGGAACATAATATTTTTCTTTCTCTCCAAAGCAGCAAATACATTTTGTCCTTATCTGAAGTAGTGTCACTGAAAGTCTATTTTTCCACCAACCCCTTTTGTTTTAGTACTTGTATGTACAGCTAAATCTAGCATATTGAACGATGCACAAACTTAAGTGCTCATAATGACGAATTTCCAGTGTTCCCTTTGAATAAAAAAACAAAACATAAACTAGATGAAGATCTGAATCGTTGTAATTAAAATGGTTAACTGAGGTTTTTCTTGCAGCTTGGAACGTTCAAATTTTGAAAAGTGGAACAAAAAATTCAAAAGAGTTAAAATGATCCAGTTTTATCTGAAAGCTTTGTAAAATTGCTGTAGCTCCAATTTGCACCTCTGACAGTCTTCCTCTCCATCGCAACAGTAGAGAAACCAAACCAAATGATGGCCAAACTGCTGAAAACACATGCTTTCCCCAAAATATTAAAACTGAGGCAAGTGTGTTTCTGTGATGAGCACTGTTGATATGAAAAAAAGAAAAATAAGTGAAGAAAAGAACCAACAGCCTCCTCCATCTCACTACTTTTCCACAGTAAATGTCACGTGTTTTTAACGATGCCAGCAGAAAACATTTTGTGCTATAGTACAGCATGCTGCCACATGAACGTACACAACAAACCCACCACACAGTGGATTTCAGTTTTGGTTTGCAGCTGTGATTTCACAATATGCGTGTCAGTATCAGTAAGAATATAGAACAAACAATCCAACTGTGTAAGAGTTCAATTTAAAGCCTCCACTGAGCTGTGCAGGAATATAGATTGAGTCAGCTTTTCTAAGTCGAACAAAAAAAAAAATCACTCTTTACTGATGCCATTCTTTCACACTTTCACAGACTTTGTTATGATGACAACGTGAGTTGATACACTATCATTGTGTTGCACTCCTTTTTTAAGCCTCCAAGACATGTTGTGTTCACAACTAAGAGAAGAACCCTGCTTTTTACAATAACATTTTTTTCATATGTATATTTACAAACAGTTTTGGTCAGAAGTTTACATCCATGCATCTTGGTCATGAATGTCATGGTAATTTTAATCTTTTTTTTTTTAGCTGTTCTTTTTCTTAATGTTACCACCGGTCAGGGTGGAATGATTTCACAGCATAGTGTGGGAGAAATATTTATTTATTCCCCTGCTGAATTTGTAACTCTGCTCATGTGGATGCTTCTCTGGTGTCCTGGATTGTTGATTACCTGACAGGAAGACCACAATATGTACGTCTCCCACAGTGTGTGTCTGACAAGGTGATTAGCAACACAGGGGCACCACAGGGGACTGTCCTCTCCCCCTTCCTCTTCACCCTCTACACCACAGACTTCAGCCACTGCACAGAGACCTGCCATCTTCAGAAGTTTTCTGATGACTCTGCGGTGGTTGGATGCATCAGCAGGGATGATGAGACAGAGTACCGGGCTGTGGTCGACTCCTTTGTCACGTGGTGTGAGCAGAATCATCTGCAGCTCAACGTGGCAAAGACCAAGGAACTGATCGTGGACTTCAGGAAGACCAGGAAACACTTGACCCCTGTTTCAATCCAGGGGGTCAGTGTTGACATTGTGGAGGACTATAAATACCTTGGAGTACACATTGACAATAAACTGGACTGGGCTAAAAACACCACAGCACTTTACAGGAAGGGCCAGAGTCGTCTCTATTTTTTGAGGCGACTGAGGTCCTTCAACATCTGCCAGAAAATGCTGAGGATTTTCTATGAGTCTGTGGTGGCCAGTGCGATCCTCTATGCTGTTGCATGCTGGGGGAGCAGGCTGAGGGTCGCAGATGCCAACAGACTTAATAAACTGATCCGTAAGGCCAGCAATGTTGTGGGGATGGAGCTGGACTCCCTCAAGGTGGTGTCGGAGAGGCGGATGCTGTCCAAGATAAAGACAATGTTGGATAACACCTCCCACCCACTCCATGACATGTTGGTCAGTCACAGGAGCTCGTTCAGTGAGAGACTGAGATTACCGAAAAGCACCACTGAACGACACAGGAAATCATTCCTGCCTGTGGCCATCTCCCTGTACAACGCATCCACTTAACACACTGTTTGCTGCTACAACTACACATGTTTCTTTTCCAAATATTTATTTATAAGTGACTTATGTATGTATGTATGTATATATATGTATATATTGTACTATTCTTAGTTAGCGTATTGTCTGTCTTGTCTTAATGTTGGTTTAAAATGGAGCACTGTAACAAAAAATAATTTCCCCCAGGGATCAATAAAGTATTCTGATTCTGATTCTGATGTAAAAGAAATGAAAACTCTGTCATTTTATGCTAGTTTTATTTTAACAGAGAGCTTCTGGAATGGCCTTCCCAAAGCTCTGACCTCAATCCTAATGAAAAGCTGGGTCTGTGCTAGGAAACCAATCAATTTAAATGAACTCCACCAATCCTGCCAAGAAGAGTGCTCAAATATCCAGCCAGAATTGTGGCAGAAGCTTGTTGATGGCAACCAAAAATCTCTGGTTGAGGTGCAACTTTCTGAGGGACATTTAACCAAACATCAGTCACAGTGTATATATATATTAGATCCTGTATGGATTACACAAAATCCAAAATAAATTCAAACTTTTATTAATTTATTAAAGGTGTATGCTGTACATTAACCCATTTCACCATAAAAAAAGAACAGTTTAAAATAAATTGTTAAAAATTACCATGACAACAACTTTATATCTCGATATAAATCAAGCTTACTCCAGCTGTCGTAGGGTGAGAGGTGGAGTATACCATGAACAAGTCGCTAGAAATGTTTATGGCCAGTTGGTTATGAGAGTCACTTGCTTTATTAAGCAGCTAAAATCCAACATTTTCGACTGTGCTCACTGGCATAATGACTTTCACAATAAAGTAGGCTGTTGCTTTGTTTTTTGTCATAAGGCATGTTGCAGGAAAAATTGCTTGAGACTCCAACATCTTGCATTGTGCGGCTAAACAATGAGCTGTGCACTGTGTGAGAATGGCGCTGTGATCCGTGATGTCACCTGCCATTTGTGGAAACATGCTTTCGACACAGTTTGCTGCTCTGCTTCTTTATTGGACAAAGTTATTTTGCAATAATTCTGTTTATATGTTTTTGTCCAGCTCTATGACTGAGAAAGTGTTTCTTTCGATTTCTTTTAGAAACACTTTACATCAAGTGGCTATTGAACATCGGACATGACGACGACATTAAATTTCAGCATCATCAGGACTCATCACCTGAATGTTATTTAACAATAACTGGCAGGAATTTGTGCCTGTGTGATGTATTCGCAGTCTGTGGCTGCACCTTGCTCCCACAGGTCTACTAGCATTAGACTCTCATCTAAATCTGGCAATTAATACAGTCTTCGACTTTAATTTAGAAATCCAGCAAAGCCTTCTAAAGCAAGATGCTTAACATGCTAAGGCCTGTTTAAAACAGTATCTACGCATTGTTTTTGTGCTGATATTAGTGTTAGGATTTAGCTCAAAACACAGGTGTGCCTAAGTAGTACATCCTTCCAGAAGATTTAAGTATGACTACAGATACTTTCAGAGGTGTTATAGTTTCTCTGAAGCTGCTAGGGTCCACTTGTGTCCGAGTGATTCATGCTGCTCTGTTTGTATAACTGCGTAGAGTTGTCTGGGGAGACGGGCACTAAAGTACAATGCACCAACTACACAGTCGCTCTTCGAGAAGACTTCAAGTGGACTTCAAAGAAGTATAACAGGAAGGACTACGCCTCTGTGATGCCTGCAGCTGTCTGTGTCTGCAACTGTAACATACAGAGTATAATCCACACTTTCTTCTTGCTATACATGCTGAGTGAGTCTGCATCTCGTGAACTAAGTTTTAATAATGTTTAAAATATTTGCTATTCAGTAAACTAGTAGATGTAGTAGCTTTAGCTTAGAATCTAGACAGAAAGCAGGGCGACATGTTTCAACCTTTCAGAAAATATTTATCAAAAAGAAACATGTAAATAGCATTAAAAGGCTCTTTTATGTTGTCCACGAGACTTCTTCCCTTAAATCAACATAAGCAAAGAGATGAGTGGTAGACCACCACAGAGCACCCACACATTTTTCATTTGGTGTTAGTCCAAACCTTAATGAACTAAACAAATTTTGCAAAATGATATGCTGTTTGGTGACAGCTATTTAATAGACATCTTTGGCTAATGAATGGCTCCACAAAAATTTGTCCCACATTAACAACCAAATAGAAAATTATAGTCCAGGTGCTCACCACTTGAGTAAAATTACTTTCTTTCTAATTTTCACAGCACTAAAATTCCAGAAGTTAAAATTTCACATTCATTTTGACAACTTCAGTAAAATGTAAGTATGGTGCTGCATCCATCCATTTTCTCAACTGCTTATCCAATTTAGAATTGCAGGGGGGGTGGGGCCTAGCCCAGCTGTCATAGGAGAAGAGGCAGGGTACACCCTGTGTAAGGCAGTTAGGAATGGACCCAAAGATGCAGCGTACAAAGGCAAAACTGGACATGAATGCGGCTTTATTGCTGAATTACCAAATACAATAACTAAGTTAGTCACAGGGTGCCTAATCTGCATCTACTAATAAGATTCAGACCGACAAAATAAGGGGAATGGAGGGAGGAGACAGACACAAGACTAGAAGACACAATACGAAGGTGAGAGACCAGGGACACAGAGCAAGAGCAGGGGACCAAGAGAAAACAGAGGAAGCAAACAGACACAGAAACAAGACTGGGGGAACAGACAAATAACTAACAGGAATCCAGAAACAAGAGGACAGGGAACACTTAATAATGAAATACTGAATAACAACAAATACAAAATAATAACTAAAATAAAGATAACAAACTAGAAAAAACTTAAACATTCCCAAAACGCAAAACCCTGGGTCACAGACCAGGTACCACGATACCCTGGATATTTCACAGGGCTAACACAAAGAGACAGACAACCATTCACTCACGCTCACACCTATGGATAATTTAGAATGCATTCCTTTGTGAGTACTGAGTACCTGAGAACTCGGCAAAAACCCACCCAGGAACATGGAGAAAACTCAAAAAGGCCAGAGTCAGGCAGTGAATTTGAACCCAAAACCTTCCTGTTGTGAAGGGACTCTGTTGCTACCTGTTGTTAGCTACAGCTCAAGAATGTGGAGCTCATCAACCTCAGACTACAACTGAGTGGAGAGACAGTTGAATAGGTCAGTAAAGAATGAAGCAAAAAAAACAGATATACTATAGTACATATATACTATAGAAGTACTACACTAGTACAAAAAGTATTATTTATTACTGTATTGAAGAAGGCGGTGGTGAGCCTGCTGGAATTCTGCTGGAACTACTGCAGTGTTACAACAGGCCACCTTGCTTCCGCCTTAAAGTTATTTCTTCATAGCTTAAGCGGTCATTTGGTGTCTAAAGGATGAGCCTTTAAAACAATTAGGCATTTGGTGGATGCAAGTAAGCACAAATGTGAAGATCAATGCTGGAAACAAAGAAAGGGAGAGGTAGATATGCTGGGTGTTAGCGTTTGGCTGTATAGGAGGCGGTGGTTCTAACTGAGTAATTAAAAATATCTGCTTGAACAGAGCTGATCCATTGTCTGACCTAAGATAATTTGTATCACACCACAGTGCAGAGTGCCCTGAAATCTGTTAGTGAGGTTGACTGTCAGTAGCAGTGTAATTATGCTGGGAGAGTTCAGTTACTGCAGATGTAAGTCTTACAGCAGAAAAATTACTTCGGCACGGTTGCAAAAAATACTCACAATATACGCACTATTTCTTAGTACTGGTTGACTGATCTATTGTTTTCCTGTCTGTACCTTCATTATACTGTCTGCACATTAATTGGACTGGGATAGCTTATATAGGTTATTATTAGGGGTGCAACGATACACAAAATTCACGGTTCGGTTCGATTCGATCAGGGTCATTCTTCACATGAAAACCAAAATAGTTCCAAACGCCACATCTGAATGAGGGTGGGGGAGGTTCAATTTGCCATGTTGCAACGAGCTTAGCTTCTGTCTTGCTAGCTTGCGCTGCGCTCAGTGGATCTGCACTGACAGTGCAGCCTAGGTGGAGTAGTCCAACGCAGATCCACTGAGCGCAAAACACAGACAGCATCGTCAGAAGAAAAGTTGATAAAATAAATAAAAAATTTTGTATTGTTCGATACATATGCGTACCGAACCGAAAGCACTGTATCGAACGGTTCAATATCGATACGAGTATTGTTGCACCCCTAGTTGTTATGTATCTGGTAATAATCTGCTAGTTCAAGTGTGTGACTTCAAACAATGCACTCAATCAGACTTTGCATACACAACATGGAACTGACCACTCAGTAGATTAGAAAGAGCAAAAACCTATTGACATACTCGATACCCTATCAAAAGAGTTTAGAAATATGTCACTCTTTGTTAATTCAGTTCAATTCAATTTTATTTTTCATTATATTGTGCCAAATAACAACAACAGTCTCCTCAAGGCACCTCATATTAAAAGGTAAAGACCCTGCAATAATACAGAGAAAACCCCAACAATCACACAATCCCCTATGAGCAAGGACTTGGCAAGAGTGGGAAGGAAAAACTCCCTCATAATAGGAAGAAACCTCCAGGGGGGCGACAGCCATCTGCTGTTGCCACTCGGGGAATGAGGGGAGGAAGACAGGACAAAAGACACACTGTGGAAAAGAGCCAAGCCAGAAATAATAATGAATAATTATTAAATGTAGAGTGATGTGAAAGGAGGTACACCCTGTGTCATGATGCTGTGTAAGGAGTGAGTGGAGATGAAACCCTTAGTGCATCATGGGAAGCCACTATCAGCCTAGGCCTATTGCAGCATAACTAAGGTAAGGTTCAGGGTCACCTGATTCAGACCTAACTGTCAGTTTTATCAAAAAGTAAAGTTTTAAGCCTAAAACGTAACCTTTTGCACACAGCATACCTTCACAGAAAATCACAGAACAGAAAATCACAGAATATGACACTATCATTCATGAATGTATGAGCAATACAGATGCAGCTTGGATTGATCTACAAAGACTGAGATTCAGTGTGGGACTGATTTGGCACACTGAAACTACCTCATCAGATCAGTGAGTGAAGACTTACTTTGTGTTCAGACTATTGAAATACAGTGAATGAGCTGTCAGTCAAGTCCCTGGCCAAGGTGTGATGGCCGCATTCTTGCAAGCAGAGCCAGACAGCGAGAGGAGGTGGAGATAAAGAAATGAAATGGCCAGAAAGACATACACACAGAGGGTGGGCATATATAAAAAGATGGAGACCTGGGGCAAGGGAGACTGACAAATTAGAGACTGTGAAAAAGAAAGAGCGACAGAAAATCTATAGACTCAGAGCTGAGATTGTGTGTGGCCTTTGTTGAAAGCAGTGTTGTACATAAAGGATAGGAAAGCCTTTTTATCTCGCTGAGTTGCTGCGATGAGGAAGGAGGTCTGAAGATTGTTTGTTGCCAAAGAGCAGAGCTCTGTTCACTTTGAAAACTCAACCCATTCTAAAAGTGGATTTTCTTTAAAATGCTGAAAAAAACCAACAGCGGGAGATGGTGCACACTACAAAATAGTTGCAACTAAAGATCACTAATAAAAAAAATGGGATATACGATACAATCAAACTGAGTGGGAGAACATTTTTGCCAAATTGCAATGCTGAATTGATATTGACTGTTTATATCAATCTACAAACCAGTTCTGCTGAAGTTATTAAGCCAGCTTCAAGATAAAATGAGTTCTATTAAACTCCCAGAACATCTTGGTTAAGTACTAGTTTCTGAGTTTTGATGGTTACAAAGTCTTTTTTTTTTTTCAAACATGTGGTGCACATGCTGAGATACCATTTCTGCATCCATTTTGCAGCTTCTAAAAGGTAAATTATTCAGTATGTCCCTCAGTGGTGGAAATGTCACATGATCGTACTGTCACAGTAAGATAAACACTGCCTCTGATAGCCTACAGTCATTCTCTGCATAACCTCATTCCATATAAAACTGTAGTTGCAAAATTACACAAAAATACATGTGTGTCTGGTCAAATGTTTTAAAAAAAAACTTCAAATGAAATGGGTGTTGTTGGCAGCAAGCTAAAATGGGTATTTCATGCATCATATGACTTTTCTTCCACAGAAAATGATCCCTATGAGCGCCACCCACTCCAGAGATGTTATCAAAATCAAATGGTGATTAAAAATGAAAAAGATGATAAAAAATATACCAGTACTACAATAACTACTGTAAAAAAGACAAGAAATGAATGCTGCAGCAAACCCTAATCTGGTGCTGTAGCACACAGAGCGACATCAACATTCAACAATCAACATTTTAATTCCAATTAAATATTTTATGTCTGATGTCTTGCTCTTTGTTGCTGTTTAATTCTAAGGTGCTGGGACGCACAGCTCAGCTTTGAAAGCGCTGAACGCTTACTGTCCCACAGCCTCATAAAGGAGACATGAAAATAACTTTAGTTTGCCAGGAGATCAAAGTCAAATATTCTTGGTATGTGCCTTAGTATCTGCAATTCCAGTCGTGTAAAAGAGAATTTTTTTTAAGAAAAAGCACTTACCTCAGTTTCTGGGAAAATTTATTTTAGGTTAATGTTCTCCTGTTGTGACAGTCTGAGAGATCAATTACATTTCTCTGGATTACCAGTTATTATCTCACTATAATTGTGCACTACACTGAATTACAAGCCCATCATTTTACTCCATTACCTCAATTCAATTAACGTACACATCAACAACATAATTACCGTTCCATCACCATTAACACCCACCGGCCGACTTCAAAAGCTCGACTGAACCAGCCAATGGTGGGAGGCCACGGTTGCAGTCCTGTTACCTGTCACGCCCTTAGATAATTTAGTCATCACTTCTGTGGCAGCAGCTGATGGTTGCTGTGGGCTGTTATAGCAACATAGACCTGAACCATCGCCACAGGCAGTGAGTCACCAGTGGCATGGCATGTATCTGTGTGTTTATGTTTGTGTGTGTGTACTCTATGGCTGTTTTGTTCAATTCAGCTGTATGATCTTCCTCTTATAACACAGCTTGCTCACAGCACCATGAAACTTTATGCATGTAATACAACATGACAACGCTGTTGCTATGGGCTCATTAGGACGCCACTTTTATAGTCAACAAGACTTTATTTTGAGAAAGTCTCTCATTTGCTCATTTTTTTAGTCACTAGAGACGACAAAACCACTTTTGTCTTTAGAATAAATCTGCACTCAACAGCCACATTATTAGATACACGTGTTCAGCTACTTGGTAATGCAAATATACAATTAGCCAGTCATTTGGCACCAACTCTAGGCATTTAGGCATGTGGACACGTTGAAGAGGACCTGCTGAAGTTCAACTCGAATAGGGAAGAAAGGTGATTGAAGTGACTTGTTGGTGCCAGACGGGCTACTCTATTTCAGAAACCGCCGCTCTGCTGGGATTTTCTCATATAACCGTCTCTAGGGTTTACAGAAAATTGTCCAAAAAAGAGGAAATATCCAACGAGTGTCAGTTGACTGGGAGGAAAAAAATGACTTGCCTTCAGAAGAGAATGGCCAGACTGTTTCGCTCTGACAGTAAGGGTACAGTAATTGAAATAACTACTTGTTACAACCAAGGTATGCTGAAGAGCATCTCTAAATGTGCACGATACATTGAATCTTGAAATAGCTGGCCACAGAAGCAGAAGACCACACCTGCGGCCACTCCTGACAGCTAAGAACAGGAAATCGAGGCTACACCATATTTGAATTGGACATTAAAAGACTGGAAAAATGCTGCCTGGTTTGATGAATCTTTGTTTCTTCTATAATACTCAGATGGTGGGGTCAGAATTTGGTGTAAACAACACAACAGCATTGATTCTCCCTGTCTTCTACTGACAGTTCAGCTTGGTGATGGTGGTGTAACGGTATGGGGGACATATTCTTGGTACCTGTTGATCATCTTTTAAATGCCACAGCCTACCTGAGCGGTCATGAAGGAACCATGGCCGTCCCTTTGTGACCAGGGTACCATCTGATAGCTGCTTCCAGCAGGATAACATCAACATGTCACAAAGCTCAACTAATAAAATAATTTCCTGAAGATAGCAAGTTCACTGTACTTAAATGTACAAAGTAAAAAGTAAAGGGTCCAATGAGTGTATATTACTTTTAATTGTGCTGGTCTCTTTGTCAAGTAAGCGTTTGCTTTGCTTGTTTTGTCTCTTTTGTAATTGTAAAAGAAAATTGTAGCTTTTGCTGTTTTTTTTGTTTTGTTTTGTTTTGTTGTTTTTTTTGGGGGGGGGGCAGCCAAATCAAGGGATATGAAGCCATCACCTTGGACGTAATTACATTTTACGTTTTTTTTCTTTAGAGGTTACTTGATTCACTGAGAATATAACCATTTATTCAATCCCCCAAAGTCAATAGTCCCTTTAGCTTTACTTACTAAGTGTGGCTGTGAGGAAAAGAAAGAAAACGATTTAGACTGGCACCGAGCGCTATCAGAAAAGCAGCACACTTTTATCTTTGAACTGCTGACATTAAATTACACATTACTAATAAAAGCAAGACCAATGAAAACAATCAGGCAAATATATACATTTGGCTGTTAGAATCAATTAAACTCTGCACGCTTTGACGTCAGCTGTGAAGTAGACATATCTCCAACCTGGATCATTGATCTCTGCTCAGGTGTGGCGACATCAGCTTTTAGCAATTAACCTAGCTAATGAAGCAGGGGGAAAAACTGCTGCTAGGAGTTACATAAGACATCAGTTCCCCTGCATAAGACACACTGACCAGTCAACCCGATATTGCACCAAAACTTGCAACAGACATGCCGGTCCACTGTTTTTTTTTTACACTTTGGAGAGGCAAAGCGTGAAAAAGACATGGTGGAGCGCTGTGTCTATTACATGTTTTGCCGTGATACTGGGTTGGACCAGTGCTGCTTCCTACTCTACAAGCTCCCCAATTAGGCGGAGGCTCACTTAGCAAAAACAATTACTTCTAACAGGGGGGCGTCTGAGGCAGGGTAAGAGGCTGTCTTTAATCTGTGGTCAATGTGGTTAACTCACAGCAGAGAGGACTGAGAGCAGCGTGCCTTCTGGTGAGGGAACCGCAGGAATGAAATATCTTCACATGTATGTCTTTGAAGAGTGGAAATGAGCACTTTTTGTGATGCTTCACGAGCCCTCTGCTCCAATAGCTGCAGATGCTAACCGTGCATGGCCAAGCTGAAACATACAGTAGTGTTAGACCTCCAGCTCATCAGCTGGCTTAGCTATTACAACGGTTAACAGAGCAAAACATGTTGTTGACTATGGCATAGCATTAGTTCCACCGCATTAGATACAATGACTATCTCTGTGACAGCATCTCATTCACAAGCACTCTCTCTCTCGCTCTCTCTCTCACACACACACAGAGTCACTCGTGGCCTTTATTTCACACAGGGAAATACACAGCATCCCCATTTACAGCACAGTGGTGTGTTTCTTCGCGTACAGTGTGTGCACCGCATTTGGTAAACTCATCGGCATTCTGCTGCGGGCGTGTTCACTTACAGAACTGTCTTTATTTGAATGGAAACGAGCAGAGCAACGTCCTATTTCACAGCACAATAGGCCTACAAGCACACGCTCGCTCAAAGAGGGTCATGCACATAATATCTTTATGGTAAATTGGATAGGTTTTTTTTCTCTATATTTTCCTTTTGTATTGAAAACAGAGTGCTTCGTGCTGCCGCTAACAGCTTCCTATTCATCATCACAATAGCTTTTTACTTTTGCACACAGTCACTGTACATGACTGCAAAGGCTGCAACAGCCAAAGCGTTTCACCTCATGTTTATGCATTTCTGTTCACATGCGTGTTCACTGTCCCATTCTATATCATAGCCTGTCTTTGGCTACCATACACGCGGCAGACAAAAGCTCCACAGCGAGATCCTCTAACAGCAACATTTCATAAATCTTTAGAAAATGCAGGATTTATTCTGTGATGAGTGGTACCGCTTTGCCTAAAGGGAATGATTTCCTTTATTTCCCCGGGTTAGCGTCTGGAGAATCTTTGCCTGGAATTATTGCTCTGCTGTGGCTGTTAGTCTTATAGCTACTATAATAATCCTTTAGTATAAAATGTAGCTAGAATGAGCAGCTTAAATATAACAGTATTAGAAAGAAAAGTAAAGGCATCTACTTTCCCACAACTGGGGATCAATTAAAGGCATGCTCTCAGCTTAAAAAGTCTGTTTGAGGACTTAAAAGGGAGCCATTAGAAACAGCGTTTCTTTTTGTCTTATTCTTAAAGGAACATTTTTTAATTACAATCTCCAAAACTGAACTTTCACCACCAAGCAGCAGCATTTTAACAAGCAAGTGTTTAAATGTTTTAGATGTGTCCTGCTGTCCTTTTTGGAACTGTTTCTATACAAACAGTGCCGTCTTTGCCTCCTCCAGCCGATCTTCACGCACAGTCATCCATGCAGCCCCTTCAAGTAGTTAACGTTCATAAGAGTGAACAACATTTTAGGAGGAATTTCAGAGGTCAGTAAAGCTCCCGTTTTACAGCACTGAATTATTAAACAAGTATTGTGAATGTTAACCTAGCCAGTACACATGTTGGTGCTACCTGTTTAACTGTTAGCAATTGCCCAATGGCCACATTATGCATCTGAAACCATTAATGCAGCAGCTTGTGGACTGTAGCCAGATAAAAGATGAATATTTCTTGCAGCAGAACGAATACCACACTTCATCCAAAGTTTATCTTTAAATTTTCTTTAATGCTCTTCTTCTACAACAATTAAGTTACTTACATATGGTAGGTATTATGCTGTTGGTTGTACCCTAGGTTTATTATGAGTAATACATATATAAAATACATTTTAACTTCATGGTCTGTAGTGAAATTGTCTAAATAATTTATAAAATAAGTAAAATCTCTAAAATTAATCCTAAATACTTATGTTGTTAAATCAAATTTATAATTGGGGAAATTAGTTGAAAATTAACAAGTTAACTTTTTCAAGATTTTGATCGAGTCTTCACTTCTACAGTTGCACTACTGGGTCAAAACATTGCCTTTGGTTTCAAAAGTGGCATCAAGTATCAAGTATTGTCTTGGGCATCGGTATTGATATTGAAATTCTATTATCGAGTCAACCCTAGTACAAATTGGTATTGGAACGTACAGCCAGGTCCTACTAGAAATTCCTGATTATCTCTTCACCACAACACAGCACTCAGTCACTTACAACATAAAGTTTGTTCACGTTCTTAATGCCCTTCCTGACACCAGCCCTCGGTGGTCTGGAAGGGCATCCAATGTAAAAATCTGCCAAATCAAAGCTGCACAGCTACCTGTTGTGGCGACCCTTTGTGAATAAAGGGAGGAACCAGAAGTAGGATTTAACTGTTTCGCTTGGAAATTCACAATAAATACCTTTAAGCTGCCAAGAGTAACACAGATGCCGTAGGTACAAGAGATGCTTGCAATAACACCAAGTGGAAAAATGTTTACATATCGCTCAACTTTATTGAAAGAGATGCGATGCAAACAGTGGAACGGCCTTACCAAAGAAACAACAGCCTATATTTAAATTTCCTATAGTATCCTCTTAACTAAGGTTGGGCAAATAGACTGTATTCTTGTACACACACACACACACACACACACACACACACACACACACACACACACACACACACAGATATAAAACTACGAAATGATAAAAGACAAAATAAAATGCAAAAGCTGGGTTTCCACAGGTAGTTTACAGGAGATTTATGTGTAGTGACTTTATATAGTGGTATACAGAAACCAAGGTGGCAACAAGCTTGTCACAAACTAACCAAAACAAGGCTAAAAAAGCCTGAAAATCTAATCAAATTTAATTTAAAAAAACAAAACAAAAAACGTTAACTGAATTCCAACAATGTTTATTCACATGCTACCTAAAAAAATGTTATCCACTTTGCCTCTTTAATAAGAAATGTCATGATCTACCAGCAGGTCACCCACATTAAACCATTTGGCAGCTCTTGCTGCTTCATTACATCGTTCTGCTCCTGGGAAAAAATTTCCTCATATTATGCAGAAGCTACAAGACAGAACTAATAAAACTGTTTGTGCTGCTCCTCACACTTCCTCACATGTATGCACACATACACACCTACAGACCATCCCTCCTCCCAGTTGTCTTGCCTGGCACCAGTTTCCACTGACACAGATGGTGTAAAAGAGAGATACACCGGGAGACAGACAGACACAGAATGGCAGCGTCTGATGCTGCAACCTTATAATGGGTCTTTACCTTCTTTGCTTTACATGTACCTGCTTCATATATCTATCCATCTGCCATCCACCCATACCTCGTTTCTCTACAGTGCCTCAATCTATCACTCTCCACCAATCCCTCTATATGGACTATTAGTACAGCCCCAGAGCTCCAGGCAACAGTATTCATCTATTCAGTCCTCATATTCGTCATTCAACATCATTCCTTGTATCATGACCTTTTATTAACTTCTGAAATGTGACCTTTGAGTAATCCATCTCTCCCTCTCTCCAGCCACCCACCTCTCCTCCTGCTCCACCTCCAGATAAAGATGCCTTTTTTTTCTTCTTTCCCATCAGAACCTGTCTGTTTGTGGAGCTTTTCAAAGATTTAACCCAGACTTTCCTCCCCTTACAGGATCAATAGTAACGTAAACACTCACCAGCTGCATGCCACAGATGAAGGCCAAGGTGCACCTGCCACTGCAGCACCCCATGATGTCCTCCTGGCTCTCTCTGGAGGTCCACGTGGAGCAGAAACTCCCCAAGATCTCTCCTTCAAAATCCAAAAGCTCCCAAAGGGCCGTCTGGCTGGCCTCCAGCCCAGGTAGAAGCACTCCCTTCTCGGGCTCAGAGGACAGGGTACCAGCTCCCCCCTTGTACTCTCTGGAGCTGAAGGGAATGAAAGGCAACTACTTAAGCCCGTAACAGTACGTCCTTTGGGGAGGGGGATGATTCAAGTCCACAGAGCTGGATATGTAGATAAACCCTCTCCAAGCCTCAGCAACTGAGGGCACTTTAGTAGCCTGCTAAATCAGCTGCATTTCAATACATGTGACACAAACGAAGTCAGATCCAGCTCCTTCATTCATTCATCCAGCAGAGGTTACAGCGACTTTCCAGTGATTTCTACACAGTTTGCACTTGTCCAGACATCACCTGCGATCACCTCGATTAGTCGCATCATCATCACCATCATCATCACAACGCTGAGCACACTGGAAGTGACACAGTCCAGCACACCAGCAGCAGCCACTTAAAGACACTGAAGGGCTGGGGGGGAAAGAGAGACGGTGAGATTAGATGGATGTATTCCCCTCCAGATTAAATCCCTCGTTTAGTAATCCGATTAAGAGCCACTTGCATTCGTGTGAGTGAAACAGCCTAATTTGTTGTAGGGTGGAGAAAACAAGCGAAAGTGGTCCCTGCCTCTTTTCACACAGGCGAGCTCCTCTCCTCTCAGGGGAAGTAACGGACATGTAGCGGCAACATCCTTCACCAAAAACCGCGTTTTATTTATTTATATATTTATTTCAAATCTCCAACACGTAGGTCCCAAACCTGTCTTATATCTTCCGATAGCTGTGGTGTTTTATCCAGTGAGAAAACGGTCATTGATAAAAATGTTGTGAGGTGTCAACAGCCGCTGGAAGCTGATTTCGGGGGGCGCTTTTTGGCTAATGAGTCCTCCTCCTCCTTCGGTTCATCTCCCCATCAGATCCATGGCACAACTGCTGTCTTGTCAAGCCCGTCAGCCGGTAGTTGTTTCAGTCGGTGGTTGTTTCAGTCGGTGCTGTCTCCGTTACTGCCAACGCGTTTATACAATGTTTTTTTTTAAAAAACAAAAACAAGAAAACAGAAGAGCATGTCCAAATTTCATACACAGAGGGAAGGGGTAAATTTTCAGGTCGAGGTAAGTCTCCAAACGTAAAGCATAGTGTGTGGTGTGAGCGGGAAAAAAAGGGCTAAGTTTAGTTGGTCGTCTCGGGGTTGTCTTCAAGGAGTGAACAGGGGAGACAATGAGAACCGGGATGGACCAACGGACCGAGAGAGACAGCCGAGAGAGGAGCGTCTCCCGCCTGCCATCTGTCAAGTCAAATACCTCGGTACAGTGGTGCTGTTCCGGTGGGGATTTTCAAAATAAAAGCGAACAGGATTGGAAAAACTTTCACTTGCCATTAATTAAGTACACGTAGTTATTACCAGGTTGGCCTCTCTCTTGCTTTTAGTACTACCTTAATTCTCCACAGATTCAAAAAGGTGCTGAAAACGTTCATCAGATTGGGTCTGGATTGACATGATAGCATCACAGACCTGCTGCACATCCATGACTTGAAGCTGCAGTTTGAAATGATTTGAGCTTAGTGGCATGATGATTTGTCCTGTTGGAAGCAGCCATCAAGAGATGGGTGCACTGTGGTCATAAAGGGATGGGCCTGGTCGGAGACAAATACTTACTTACAATACTTAAGATGGTCAGTTAATTTAAGTTACTTTAAATCATCTTTCTAATAACTGCCGCAATGATCAAAAAAGCAAAAGCACAGTTTAAATGCAAACAGCATAGCAAATATCAGACTACACTGGTAACAGTTTAAGTGTAGCAAACAGCGCAAAGCAAACAGTATCTTAGTGTGTGCTAAGTGATGTAAGGGTGCAGGGTTCAGTTTAAACTGTTTACTGTCTGTCCTTCACATTACCTATTCCCAACCTTTAACCTGCATACTCAGCAGTTTACAGAGTGCATCACAGTTACACTAGACATGAAAGACATTTCAATTCCTTTAATTTTAAATATGTTTATATTGTCTATCCTGTAAAATAGTCAGATGTCTATTCATATTAATGTACAGAATTCACCTGCTTGCTGCTACTACTGCACATTCACCCAATGTATATATATATATATATATATATATATATATATATATATATATATATATATATATATATATATATATATATATATATATATATATAATGTTCTTCCTCTACACCCCCCCCAATTTTTTTGCACATGTCGAGGAGCGTGTCAGGCTACATTTCACTGTGTGTTATACTTGTATAACTATGCATGTGACAAATAAAGAACCTTGAACCTTGAACCTGAAAGTGTTTTTACTATAAAGCAGGTGGAGTACCACGCTGCTATCAGGGCTAATAGCACTTTATAATATTCTCGCGACTAAGGGTGTAATTCCCCAAGAATTAACTGGAAATTTTATGTATTTTCTGATGTAATTATATTTACCTGCAAATACTTACCAGTATATACACTAAAATAAGTAGGTAACGTATCAAGTATTTCCAAGAAAGAGCAAATAATGATACTGCAAGTAATTTCAAAAATGGTAAATGGTAAATAACATCTGGCTAATTTAGTATAAAAACAAATTTTCCCATCTTGTATTGTAAATATGCTGTATTATGAAGTGGCTTCACTTTGCTTTTATTTGCAAATTAACACCAGCATGCATTGGGCATAGGTATAGGACCATTTGATCTTATAAAGACAGATCCAAGTGAGATTTGATTTTCTTCTTTCACAACAGTTCAACAGCTGTGGGAAAAAGAAAACAAAAAAATAAACAAAACAAAAAAGTCCCTTAAAATGCAATGTATTAATTATTACCCCCCCCCCCCCCCCCTATTCTATTGAATATACTGCTAAGTATTTGTAGGTAAATTAAAAAAAATGGGATAGTTTGTGCAGTGACCTGCAAGAACTTTTTTCAGCAATTTTACACATTCATCATGTAGAAAAGCTGAGATATGCTGTTGAAGCTGCACTTCTTTACCCTACATTAAGGTACCTTATTAAATGTGCAGTTAAACGCCTTTACGCTGACAGAAAGTGGAGTTTCACTCGTCTTGCATGCTTAAGATCAAAGGGGGCTGCGTGTGACCTTCTTTTTAAAATGACTTTGACTTCCCTGCCCTACGATAACAGGGATGATACATTATAATACAGTACCTGTGATAGTGTCGACATTAACTACTTTTAATCAGCTTCAGTCAGTCCAAAATTTAAAACCAGTATAGTGTTTACAGTGGCATGTTTTTAAGCACACAATGCGTACTGTATGCGGAAGGTCTCTTCCGCGTACAGTACGCATTATAATAATAATTATTATTATTTTATAATAATAAAATATTTTTATATTTTAAAAGTTGAAATCATTCAAGCAAATTTTGCTTAGTACAACAAATTTCAGTGCATTAGGTGTTCCCGTTTTTAAACATTGGTTTTATTTATTGGACTTTTATTTTGAAGGCAGCCTAAGCCATCCTGCCGCCGTGCTGTATCTGAGCCCGGCGGACTTGATGAGGCTGATGTTCTGCTCGGCAGGGGAGCGGCGCGGTTCTTTCACTCCCTGAAACACAAACATGTAGAGAGAGACGTAGCCCTGGTCGGTGTGCAGCTGCTCATGAGCATGGCCTTTAACCATCATCGTGAATCTCTCTCTCTCTCAGTCGGCTGTCCTCTCTGAGCTGTCAAGATAATCATTTTATCCTCATTTTTCATTCACTTAATTGAAGTCTGAATGGTTTTCTGATAACCTGCTATTAAGTCTAAACATTTTAAAGAGGAGGGGGAAATGGTGTAGCTTATTAAAATAACTCGCAAATATCTATAAATTGTTGGAAAGAGCCTTGGGTGAACACTTTGGAGGGTTATTGTCTAATTTATAAATGACACTTAGTTTCTGCTCAGCGGCTCTGTGTTGTTTTCACAGTGCCTGTGCAATCCAGCAGAAGCTTTCCAGCTACCAACTGCAGCCAAATGAAGCTTCAAGAAGCTCCTCGAAATAAGCAGTTTGTTCCTAATTAAAGACTTATAGAATCTGTGTGTGTACATGTGTGTGTGTGCCTGTGTTGTGGGGTCGCTTGTGCCACGCCTATAAAATGGCCAGCAGTTTAAGCGGACACAGAGGTGGAAAGGCTATCACTCCTTTTGCTAGACAACATAATGGCCCGCTTTCCCCTCACCATCAATCTCTGTCACAGTCTGCCCCTCCCACACGCACCCAAAACAACACACACATCCAGGTACACACCAAGCATGCACAAACAAATGCAAACACACACTCGTTCCAGCCACACGCAGTGGGACAGGAGTTTAATTATGCCTCTAATCTTGAGTGACAGTAGCATGTATAATGGCTGACTCCCTGGGGCCATGTGTCGAGGCATCCACCCATTCATCCACCCAGCCCTCCTTCTATTTATCATTTACTTACTTAGTCATCCATCACTCCATCCACCAATATTTCCACTCAGGTTCTCGCTTATAGTCAGCCTCCTTTTTCTTAACCACTCCCAGCTCCTTCTCAACCTTTCCTTGTGCCTTTTCTGAGGCCTTTGTAGAAGTCAGCTTTCCTAATTCTCCCTGTCACACATCATCTGCTCTTTAGAAAAGCCTTCTGGACAGGGTCAGTTGGGCCTGTACCCACAGAGGCTCTGACCACTGAAAGCGAGGCCCCGTGTGGTTCAGGGGTGAGTAAATAACAAATCTCCCCTGCGCGTGTGTACACATCTTATATGTGATTTTAGCAGATATGGGAGGTAAGAGTAAAGTCTGAAATGAGGAGCTGTGAAATAGTTAATCCAAGGGAAATTACACATTCATCAGCAAGCGATTATTTGCAGAAACTGTGGAAAAACAGGAAGAAACCCCCCCCCAGCAGATTCCAGCTCATTAAATGTGAATATTTTCTGGTGTTCTTTGTTGTCTCTGATTGGAAATGGGATATCTTGGGGTTTTAAACCTCCAAACAAAACAAGAGGCATCATTTGATTAAGCAAAAAATAATCTGAAGATTAAACCTTAATGAAGAAAAACAAAATCATCAGACTTTAACTACGGGAAAAGGCCAATTTTGCTGTGAAAAAGTCTGCATGACTTTTTTCCTCAAAACTGAAAAGCAAGAACAATTGTGAGTTGAATTTAATTTTATGGTTTGGTAAACGAAATATTGCAAGGATATCTTGCCCATGTTGGCAGAAAGATTTCATTTGTTTTTCAAGATTTCTTGCTGTTTCAGAGAGGGTAATCAATCGTATGGAAAATAAAATTCATTGGACTGTGTGGTGTTTACCCACTGATCAGGTTCCAGCTTTCCTTCCATCAGTCTATCTGGATTCAGTGAAATAGTGGGTTTAAACTTCAAAAGAAACCACACACACAAAAAGAAGGAAATCAAGAAGAAGAGGAGGACAAAAAGCAAGCATAACAACGCTAATTTAAAAGAAGTGCAGACACAGATGTGTTAGATAGCACCTTGCAACCTGTCTGTTGGAGAAAATTGAGTACACATCACCCAAACTGTGCGGGTACGGTTGTGAAGTAGTATTTATGCTAATGCACTTACTGTGGTACTACCTTCTTGTTAGACAGCTTTGGTTGGATATTACTGAAAACTTGTCATGTGGTGATCAAACCTCGTCCACTGGGGGGGAAAAAACTGCATATATTGTTATAGCACTAGTCTTCCTGCCAAAAAAGTTATTTTAATGAAGAAGAGGCAAACAAAAGGATTTCAGTTTGGACTTCAAGAGTTGTTATCAGTGGAAGAGCCCCCAGAGCCCTTTAGTTCATCTCCAGTAATTCCCTGTAACTGCGATAAAAACCAAATGATAATGGAAATTGTTTTTAAACATTTTTTTAGTTTTATTTGTCATAGCATTAGTAAGTCTTTACATTCTCCAGTTTTAAAAATGTGTGACACAGCCTTTGTCTGCCGCCTGGTGTCTTATCCTCTTAGTTTTTATTAAAGCTTCACTGTCAGGGGCTAGCATGGATGAATAGACATCCGTGACTAGTCCTGAGTCTCCTTAGATATGGATTTGAAATCCAAATAAACAAATGTCACCACAAAAAATACAGTATTTTACCATTTTGGGCAGATTTTTATGCTTTTAATCAACACTGCTGGATTACTGGTATTCTGCTTCAGGACTTCAGTGAAAAATTAAATTGAAAGTGGCCTGTTTTTATTTATTTATCTTTAACTTATATCACTTTTAAAGCTATTGGGCTGTCGTTCGGTTTCTTTATATGTTCTTTATATGTTCTTTATATGTTATTATTTTATCAAAGCAAAGCAAAGCTTTTAATTTGATTCATTTGTACTTGAAAAGATAAGATTCATAATGCTGGTTGGTTTTAAAGTAAGCCTTAGCATTTTAATAAATACTTTTCACCACCTGAACAACTTAATTGTTCAGTTTCTTTGTTAAAAAACATTATTTTAATTCTAGTTCTATACTTAAATAATGCATCAAAGACTGTGATGAAAGGGGAGAATTATTTGCACAGTTTTGATGGGCTAATTTATACCTATTAGGCTTTGCCATCTTCATCAAAAGGCTGAAATATGTTTTGCAGCTACATGCAAATTTGTTTGTTGGAAACATTGCTCAAATATAGCTCCTTTGATATAAAAGGTTGCTGAACCCTGTGATAAATGAGGATGCAGTAGGAGAAATAATTATTTGAAGTAAGTTTGCTCACTTCCAAAGGAATGAACAGTCTCTAATTTTAATGGTAGTTTCATTTTAATGGAGAGACATAATATCAAACAAAAATTAAGAAGAAACACATTGCAGGAAGTTATAAACTGCGTGTCATTGAGTGAAATAAGTGCTTGATCTCTGTAATCTGATTACAATCAGCTGATTACAGATACTAATGATCCCAACTTGTCATTTGTATACAGTACATCTGTCCACTATCATGCAAAACCAAATGACCACAAAGAACACCATCCTGGGAGGGAAGCGTGGAGCTGGAAACATCATGCTTTGGGGTGTGTTTTATGTTAAGGGTACAGGATGACTTCACCAAATTAAAGGGCCAATGAACAGGGCCATTTATTGTAAAATCTTGGATGAGAAAATTGGGCTCCTTCCCTCAGCCAGAACCCTGAAGATGGGTCGTAGATGGATCTTCCAGGATGGCAATGACCCAAAACATGCCGCTGAGATTTTGTTGGTTTTGTCCTTTTGTCTCTTAGATCTTGTCAAAAGGAAGCGTAAACAGATTATGGCTCAGGGGATGGGAAGCTCATCTGTAACCAGAAGAGCAAGGGGATTGAACCCCCTGCTCTCTCTGTCCTGGTCGGTGTGTCCTTGGGCAAGACACTTTACCCTTCCGCCTACTGGTGATGGCCAGAGGGGCCAGAGGGGCCAGAGGGGCCGATGGCGCGATATGGCAGCCTCGCTTCTGTCAGTCTGCCCCAGGGCAGCTGTGGCTACAACTGTAGCTGCCTCCACCAGTGTGTGAATGTGAGAGTGAATGAATAGTGGAATTGTACAGCGCTTTGGGTGCCTAGAAAAGCGCTATATAAATGCAATCCATTATTATTATTATTATTATTATTATTATTATTATTAATATTACTGCACCTTTTCAAATTCAAATTCAAATTTATTTGTCACGTACACAGTCATACACAGTACGATATGTAGTGAAATGCTTGGACAACTGCTCGTGACCTAAAGAAAACAAAAAAGGAAAAGGCTATGAATAAGATAGGAAATAAATATGAAAAATTAAAAAGGGTAAATTTAACTAAGAAGGAATAAAATATAAATTAAGGTTAAAAATGAAATAACTGTACAACACAAATTAGAATGAAGGGTAAATTTAACTGGGAAGGAATAAGATAAAATATATAAATTAAAGTTGAAAATAAAATAACTGTACAACAAAATACACAATACACACTTTTTTTATTACATTCATGACAATTTCCACTATTAAAAATAGTAAAATAAATAGATAAAAGATTCATTAGTTTAGAATGCATACTTGGTTATTTTACCTGTTATCGTTTCCATCCTGATTTTAAACACTGCTTTGCCAGTATTTGCTGATTCCTGTCCTATCAGTGATTCTGACACAGGTCAAAAGTGATATAAAAGAAAAAACGGAGTGACAACGAAAGAGAAAGAGAAGGTGCGATAGGCTACACCTTGCTGATAGAGAGATAGTGTTTGTTTATTACTTTATCTGTCTGGACCAGATGTCACCAGATGCCTGCTGCTGCCAGCCTATCTCAGCCCACACACACACACACTTGCATCCGCACACACTAATGCAAGGAAAACACAGACACACACACACTATCCTTCTGCCACTTTGACATGCAATACCTCCTACACCGTGTCCTATGTGAAAACAATCTAACTGCAGACCCGTGATAGTTGAAAAGATGTGATTGTGAAATATCAGTTACAGTGAGTGAACTACTGAAGACTCATATACACTGTTTACACCCTGTAAAATTGAGGATGGACAGAAATGAGATCAAATAGAGGGGAAAACAAGACATGGGTGGAAAAAACAGAGGAAAGGCAATGACAGCGACAGACAAGAAGGGCGAGCATGGGAAGTGCAACACAAGAGGGTCACAGGGGGATAATGCGCTGTTCTGAAAAAGGGAACCTCCATGTTAATGGTCCTGATGTAAAAATAGAAGAAAAATGCAGATCACAGCAGCAAAAACATGAAAGCGCATACCGAGTTAGACTAAGGCAACTTAGGAGATCTCTGCACACTGCTGCAGCAAACAGGCTGAAATAAAGCGCGTTAAAATGGAGGACTGTCACATGCATTTTGTCTTACTGACAAGAACGTGGCTTTGCATCAATGAAACAATAACAAAAATATATTTTAAAAAAAGGAAGAAGAAAGAAACTGAAGAGAACGCTGACATGCTCTAGGAATATTTTTTGGCAAAAGTACGAGCCAGATATTTGATCTTTTTCCCCCCTATCTTAAGCAACTAAATACACATTTTAGTTTCACAATCAAGGTTCTCAACATAAGAAATATTACTCTCTGTGGTACAAGTCAAACCTTACACTTTTACTCAGGAGGTCTATCAGTTCCTGTTTTGCTAACTAAGACAACAAAATTGCTTGGTTTCTGTCAGGTTATGCTGTGTGGCTGTGGATGTAGGACCCAAATGCAGGACTTATAGACACGAAAGGAAAATGCAGCTTTATTACGCTGGAGCAAAAACATACTAGAAGCAAAATCCAAAAGGAGAAAATTAAAAACTAAGGACGAGGAACAAAGACACTAGGAAACTATAAACTGGGACGCTAGAAACTAGGTGCGAGGATGGTGAGGAACATAGAGAAAACACACAGCACAACCAAAGACACAACAAAGACACAAGGTTTAAATATACAAGGGTGTAATGAGGGAAACAGGAGGGAAACACAGCTGGGACTAATCTAAGCTGGGACTGAGCAAAACTAGATACACTGACATAGGATACAAACTTTCAAAGTAAAACAGGAAACACGAGACAATCAAAAAGATGCAGACTAGACACTGACTGGAAAAACAGAGGGAACATGGAGACAAGAGTGACAAGGCAAAGTAACAGAAACCAAAATCCTAGGACTAAAAGTACAACACAAGCAGAACCAAAACCCATGAATAACAATAATCAAAGAATATAACTAAAACACACACAAAACACTGGGTCACAGACCCCCTACCGTGACAGTTACATACATGGAAAAAACTACTTGGTTTGCTTAGGAAAAGATCATTCATCATGTTGAAATGGTAAATGGACTGGTTCTTATATAATGCTTTTTCACTCTACTTGAGAACTTAATACACCTTACTTCATTCACTTTTTTTCTGTGGAAGTGCTTTCTATCTAGCATTCACACACATTCATACTCATGCATCAGAGAGCAACGTGGGGTTAGTATCTCACCCAAGGATATTCAGCATGCAGACTGGAGCAGCCAGGCATCGAACCACCAACCTGCTCTATACCGTCTGAGCTACAGCCATCCCTACAAACATCTTAAAATGTTAAACAAGTTAGAAAACAAGCTTCCCTAAGCATACTTTTTTGCAACATAGCAGTGTAGCTCAGCTGCTGAAGCTGAGAGAACCCACTTTAAATATATAGGTGGTAACATGGTCCATTGTTCAGGTCTGCATTTGTAGATTATAAAATAAAGAGAAAAACAGAAAAGCTCGCTGTTGTTGTTGTCGATCCCATAGATATTGTCAGTAGACAGCCTCCTCCGCCAGCTAGTAGGCTCAGAAGGTCATTATCACCTCATGTAATGGTGTTTGTGCAGAGCTGCTGAAAATCCATTTAGGAGAAGTTGGCACAAGGAGGCTGGATGGGTGGTAGAAGAAAAAATCTGATGAGTTTCACACAGATTTGACCAACGGATTAGGAAAAAAATCCTGATTTGTGTCCTGCAGTGCACCTATGTGAGAAAACTCAATTTTAGAGGTTAGAGTATTAACGAGTCTCCTGGAGGTATTACACGCACTTTCTCCTGAGCACTGGAGGTCACCTACATCATACGTTCTGTTTATAATTGACCAGAATGGATGATAACACACCTGCTGGCCTGCAAATCATTCCACAAGGACACCTACTCTCCATGTCAGAGTAATCACAACTGATGGCCATTTAATAGGCTGTTAACATTTGAATTGGGTGAAGAGAAAGTTTGCCTTCTGTGAGAAAAAAATATTGTTCAGAGCATTTCAGTGTGACTTCATGCTCACTGGCTCAGCTGTCCTTAAAACTCTGCTATGTTGATGCATGAACAAAGATGAAAACGTGATTAAAACGTATGCTTACACTGAAAGGGGCGTGTCTGTATAGGTTCTCTGCCGTCATGCTAGTGTTAAGAGCATGATAAATGAAAGCAATTGGACTTCATAACATTTGTGCCCTTTACCTCTCATCGAAGATGTTTCTTCAGTTCTAAAAACAAAAGGTGGAGAGTCCTTGGTATTTACTTACAAGGAAGTCTTGAGATCCCTTCTCTCCCCACCTCACACCTTGCTGCAGGTGACCCCAATAGGTCACATGATAGGGTAGGGCAAGGGCTACCTCATGATTAAAAATAGGTCAGCAACAAACTCCAAAGGGGACAACATGCACTTGGGTTTAAATATGAGGAGATGGTTTAAATACCACTTTTTTTCATTTCATTTCATTGCAATTCAGTTCAGTTTAATTCAGTTTTATTTATACAGCTCCAAGTTACAGAAACAGTCACCTCAAGATGCTATTTTAAGCTAAAGAACCTACAATAATACAGAGAATACCCCAACAATCAGAATGCCATCTATGAGCAAACACTTGGTGACAGTAGGAAGAAAGAACTCCATTTTAACAGGAAGAAACCTCCCGCAGAAACAGGCTCAGGCAGTGGCAGCAATCTGCTGAGATTAATTGGGGTGATCTGAAGTGAAGAACCCTCCTGGCTTCAAGCTCTTAAGACACTGAAAGAAATATTATTTAGCTTTCCATCATTTCTAATCCAATCAGTACTTGGATGATGCTCTCATGTCATGTTTGTTATATACACTGTTGGTAAAACCATCGTTTCACATGGGCACCGTGACAGGAAAAAAACCCAACACATTTTCCCAATCATGGCCTTTGGTGCAGAGCCATATTGATTTGTTCTCTGAGAGGCACTGCCACCTGTCCCGTTTCTCTAATTATGGACAGTGTGGTGGAGAGCTTGTTGCTTGATAAAAGCAGAAACATTTTCAGTTCAGCAGCAGGAAAAATATTTCAGGCAGAGCCGGGAAATACAGACACCTGTCACCTACCAGGGTGAGGAGGTGGAGATGCCAGGCTCTCACATTTTTTGCACATTTATCTCAACAGTATGGGCATCTCTAACAACAGGAATTCACTCTGCTTAATACAACAGATGAGCCACAATGCGGAAAGCACAGCATGGATCGGGTGGTGGTAGAAGGTCGAATCTATCACCTAATCTGTTGATGTGCTCGGGCAACAAAACGGAGCAGTTTTTAGCTCGTGGTTTGCCCTTTCAAGACACTGCATAAAGACTTTTATTTAAACAGAATCATGACACTGACAGCAACAAATGCCTGTAAATTCTCATATTTTCCAAGAGAACATACAAACCTCAAAGTCTCAATGCTGTCAGGTTCTGTTTTTAACATCAGGAATTAGCTTTTATTTTCACAGAAGCGTTTCAAGTTTTCGAGGTCAAATAAATTTCCTAAAATTAAAAAACAAACAAAAAAACAAAACACTTTAATTTTCACAAACACTCATTTATTACCTTGAAACATAATGGTAACCTTTAAGAAGCTTTGATGACATAAAATAAGTAACAGTAACCCTAAAATAAAAGCTTCCTTTCTTGTCTTCAAAGAATTTTATTGTGACTGTGCACCAAACAAAGACACCCTCACAGTGTGGATGCAGACATTTACGTCATAAACACACACTAATTCAGCTTTTTTCCTCCTTTCTTTTAGTGCTTCTTATCTTTGAAAGCATTTTCCCTTCTTAATAGGCTGGCCTCAAGTGTTTGTCTATGTGTGAGGGCTCATGATAGTGCATGTACTCAGTCGTGTGTGTGTGTGTGTGTGTGTGTGTGCCTGGAGGCACAACAGTAAGTGCTATTAGATCTTGATATTGCAGCAGTAGCTCACGGGAGCCCAATACGATTCACTGCGTTTGTCATTTTTATCAAGAACAGGGGCTAAATGTATAATGTAAACCACAACAAGCTTGATGTCCCGTTATCAAATTCCGCTCTGGTTGAGTTTCTGTTTAATACATTTAATTCTGCCATTCCTAGTTTTTTTTCCATAACAATTATAAAATCTGAAGGGCAGCCTTCTTTCTTACATCACCACTTGAAAACCAAGTAGAAACACATCTAAGAACGCTGCTATCAAACGTGTCACTTTTTTCATTTTGCAAAGACTTGCCTTGTAATTTCACAAGGATCACCGACTGTACACTTAACGGCCTCATTTAGGCATGCAGACATGGTAAAGGCAACACTCTGAACCTCAAACTGAGCATCAAAATGGGAAAGAAAAGTGATTTAAGTGACTCTTAGCTTGACATGAGTATTTCAGAAACTGCTGATCTACTGGGATTTTTCTACACAATCATTTTTAGGGTTTACAGAGAATGGTCTAAAAAAGAGAGAATACTCAGTGAGCTGCAGTTCTCTGGGTGAAAATGCTTTGTTGATGCCAGAGATCAGAGAAAAATTCCAAGGCTGCTTCAAGCTGATAGGAAGTTAACAGTAACTCAAATAATCAGTTGTTACAAACAAGGTATGCAGAAGGGCATCTCTGAATGGGCGACGCGTTAAACTTTGAAGCAGATGTACTGCAGCAGCAAAAGCCATACCACTCCTGTTAGCTATGTAAAGCTACAATTCAACAACAGAAGATTGCTTGGTCTGATGAGTCTTTCTGCTGGAACATTTAGATAGTAGAGTCACGATTTAGCATGAACAATGTGAAAACATGGACCTTATGTCATCAGTTCAGGCTAGTGGTTGGGTAATGGTATTGGGGAACAGTTTGGGCCCCTTAGAAACAACTGAGCATCGTACTTGTAAGCACATGTAAAAAGCCATGCCCCATGTTAAAGTATAATAATTTCAAGCTGATTTCTTGACATGACAGTGAGGTCACTGTAGTGAAATGGCTTCCACAGTCATCAGATCTCAATTCAGTAGAGCACCTTTAGGATTTGGTGGAATGTGAGATTCACATCATGGATGAATGACATGATTCTAAATGTCCAACACCTTTCTGAGTTTGTGCCTCATTAAGAATGAATTAACAGAGTTTGAAGGCAAAAAAAGGAGGGTTCAACCCAGGACTTGCAAGGTGTACTAATAAAGCATCTGATGGGTTTCTATACAGTCCTGGTGGACAGTAACATGAGAAGGAAGGAGCAGAAGAAAACAGAGCAGATGTGGAATGTAAAGTCCAAAGTTGTCCCAGAGGAAACAGGAGCATTAGGAGTTACAGTGGGGCAAAAAAGTATTTAGTCAGCCACCGATTGTGCAAGTTCCCCCACTTAAAATGATGACAGAGGTCAGTAATTTGCACCAGAGGTACACTTCAACTGTGAGAGACAGAATGTGAAAAAAAAATCCATGAATTCACATGGTAGGATTTGTAAAGAATCTATTCGTAAATCAGGGTGGAAAATAAGTATTTGGTCACCTCAAACAAGGAAAATCTCTGGCTCTCACAGACCTGTAACGTCTTCTGTAAGAAGCTTTTCTGTCCCCCACTCGTTGAACTCATCATCTGTATAAAAGACACCTGTCCACAGCCTCAAACAGTCAGACTCCAAACTCCGCCATGGCCAAGACCAAAGAGCTTTCGAAGGACACCAGGAAAAGTATTGTAGACCTGCACCAGACTGGGAAGAGTGAATCTACAATAGGCAAGCAGCTTGGTGTGAAAAAATCAACAGTGGGAGCAATCATCAGAAAATGGAAGACATACAAGACCACTGATAATCTCCCTCGATCTGGGGCTCCACGCAAGATCTCATCCCGTGGGGTCAAAATGATCATGAGAACGGTGAGCAAAGATCCCAGAACCACACGGGGGGACCTGGTGAATGACCTGCAGAGAGCTGGGACCAAAGTAACAAAGGTCACCATCAGTAACACACTACAACGGCAGGGAATCAAATCCCGCAGTGCCAGACGTGTTCCGCTGCTGAAGCCAGTGCATGTCCAGGCCCATCTGAAGTTTGCCAGAGAGCACATGGATGATACAGCAGAGGATTGGGAGAATGTCATGTGGTCAGATGAAACCAAAGTAGAACTTTTTGGTATCAACTCAACTCGTCGTGTTTGGAGGAAGAAGAATACTGAGTTGCATCCCAAGAACACCATACCTACTGTGAAGCATGGGGGTGGAAACATCATGCTATGGGGCTGTTTTTCTGCCAAGGGGACAGGACGACTGATCCGTGTTAAGGACAGAATGAATGGGGCCATGTATCGTGAGATTTTGAGCCAAAACCTCCTTCCATCAGTGAGAACTTTGAAGATGAAACGAGGCTGGGTCTTCCAACATGACAATGATCCAAAACACACCGCCCGGGCAACAAAGGAGTGGCTCCGTAAGAAGCATTTGAAAGTCCTGGAGTGGCCTAGCCAGTCTCCAGACCTCAACCCCATAGAAAATCTGTGGCGGGAGTTGAAAGTCCGTGTTGCTCGGCGACAGCCCAAAACATCACTGCTCTCGAGAAGATCTGCATGGAGGAATGGGCCAAAATACCAGCTACTGTGTGTGCAAACCTGGTAAAGACCTATAGTAAACGTTTGACCTCTGTTATTGCCAACAAAGGTTATGTTACAAAGTATTGAGTTGTATTTTTGTTATTGACCAAATACTTATTTTCCACCCTGATTTACGAATAAATTCTTTACAAATCCTACCATGTGGATTCATGGTAGGATTTGTGTCCTAGATTCTTTTAAGCATGCTTAGAACCCAGTTTGAATATTCCCCAGTTTAGGAATATTGTCTAAATAATGAAGAAAGCAAGCAAGCAAGCAAGCAAGCAAGTGAGAAAGCGAGAAAGAAAGAAAGAAAGAAAGAAAGAAAGAAAGAAAGAAAGAAAGAAAGAAAGAAAGAAAGAAAGAAAGAAAGAAAGAAAGGCTACTGAATAAGTCAAATCCAAGGTCAGGTAATTTCCAAAATGAATCACGTCTTTAATAATGTATAATAAAGAAATTGGATGGGAATATGAAGACAGAGAGATCGTGGTGATTGGAGCAAAGAAAAACAAAAGGCAAATGAGACAGAGCAAAGAAAAGACAAGAAGCTGGCTTGAGAGCGATATTGTGGCAAGTGATGGAGAGAGAGAACAAACAGAGCGAGATGAGAGAGAGAAAAATAATCACAGCATAAAGCAGCAGCATGAACGTCAGCGAGTAAAGGAAGCAAAGGGCAGACAGAGAGAGGCAAAGAAAAATTGAGCAATAGAGAAGGAAAAAGAGATGTAGAACAGAGGATATTGATTGGTTAAAAATGCATGAGGTGTCTGGTGTGCAGCTCCTCATTTCTAATGCCTTCTGACCAGACAGGCGGAATCAAAAGCATAATCTTTGCGAATAGCTGTGTCTAATAGCTGTTTTTATATCATTTGATGCTCTATATAAGTCAGTCAGTCAGTTAGTCAGACACTGCTGAGTAACAGGCAGATGGAAGCACAGCTAGTCAGTCAGTCAGTCTCTGGCACAATCTGGCGCTAAATAACACAGTCACTCCAAAGTCTCTATCAGAAGTACAATCTTATTGAAATTGATGAGTCTGCCTGGTTTCAGTTGTTTTAAATGCAGAATATTTTGAAGAAATTGAAGCTTTGTGTGCTTTAAACTTGTGTAAAAATGTCATTTCCATTTTTCCTTTGAATTGTGGAACCAGACAGATGAATAAAGAGATATTCTTGTCAGTCTAAGAGCTCTGCATTGTTGAACCAAAACTGAGGCAGTGAACTGTGAGATGGCATCGGCCCCTTTTACAAATGGTCAGTAAGTTGGTCAGCGAATTGGCTCTTTAAACAATTTTTTACTTTATTCACCTGTAGTTCAGTTTCGGCTGAACTACAGGTGAAAAAAGGATTTCTCATCCTTTATACAATATACTGAGAACCACATTATCGTATGTTTGAGGCTATGAGTTTGCACAGTATTGCGAATTCTGCGCTTACATGCTCTAAATGACAGTGGTAATATACAGGACGGAAATTATCGTTTTACTAATAAACTTAATTTAAAAGAAGGATGTTTAGATTTACCACTTTTCTTTCTAGTTTTCTCTGTGTTATCTAGTAACAGAAAAAAGTAACTCAATTAATGTAACACCTGAGTCATAATAAACCTTATTACGACCACTCAGAAACTGGGGATAGGCCATAGGCCATATTTGGATAACAGGTTAGCGCTGGACAGGTCTAATGTTAGCTAGCCAGTATGATAAAACCAACAGAACAGTTTTTTGTATCCGGCTGTAAATATTCTATGTAAGAGCAACCTTGGCCAGGCGATAAGGGGGTAGACGTAGAATATGGCCTGCAAAGCGGAAGCCCCTTTCTGCAACGACATTGGCTACGTCTACCCCCCTTATCGCCTGGCCAAAAAATCGCCATTACATGGTTCCTGTGCACTACCAAGCGAAAGCAAGGCTGACCAAAGATCACATGGTGTCAAACGTTTATGGATGATCTGAAAACCATCCATCGCCTGGGCAGAAGCTGAAGCAGTCACCGCTGACTGACATCGATGGAGACCGTTAGCTGCCCGATGCGCCGCTAAGCATAGGAGGAAGTAAGCTCTAAGTAAGTGTAAATATTCTATAAAGCAGTGTCATTCAGTTAGAGCAAGCAAGGCAAGCAGTGCTTGACCAGTAAAATCTGAAAGTAGACATTAATTATAACATTACAAAATGAACATGATCTCAATCATTTCAAATAGTGTTGTAACAAAACTTCTTAACTGTTTGCTGCATTCAACCTTTTAATTCCTGTGTTCTTGTGGCTGCATTTGAATATTGTCTCTGGAAGCAGGTTTGTGTCAGCTTGGCTCCTACTGCACTGGAGTCTTTAAGGGCCCAGTATTTTGATGGGCATCTCCAGAAAACATAGCCTTTTCTGGTCATTATAGATAAACCATCTCTCACGGGAAACTGATGGAGAACTGGGAAAGCTGCCGCTCCGCTCTGTGTAGAAACAGAGCTAGAATTTGCAAGTAAACAAGCCCTCTGTGAGTTATCAGTGTTACAGAAAAGTTTTTCCTCAGTAACAACCTCTGCCAACGTGCGTGCATGATGTAGAAGAGTTAGACTGGTGTTAAAACGTTAACAAGTCCTTTTGCACATTAGCAGTGAAAACCTTGATGATTGAGAGAGGAACTATTTCCATGTCTGCTTCAATGAAACAGACAACTTGAATAGGTGCAGGCTCAGTCAGCACTTTGATGATTAGCATGGTTGAGATATCACTTGGCTGACTGAATGTACAAAGTTAAACCAGCTGTCTTGCTAATACAGCGCCTTCATTTTGCATTAATATTTTCAATCCTGGTGTAGATATTGAGAGTTAAGGTGTATACCTGTGTTCCTGAGCTCATTAAAACATTTTTTTTTTAGAGATATGCAGTCCTCATGGAACAGTTACAATACAAACTGATGATTTTACAGAATGTGATGCATTACTGGAGATTAAACAGATTTGCTGCAATACTTTTATCATTAATGCACAATTTGCCAGTAATACGTTTTTGTGTGTGAAGAGAGTTTTTTATTCCTCCTTTTGCTAAAGGAATGGGTTTAAAAAAATCCTATACGACTCATCACCGTCTGCCAATAGTGCATATTTAGATAACAACTACAGTTATGACATTTTACAACTCTTTAGCTTGGAGAGAATTCAAAAAGGTGAAGATGATGAGAAAAAGTGCAGCAAGTTGGACAAGGCTGTCAGCATGCATAAATGAACAAAAGAAAGGCGGAACAAAGCGGTATGTTATCAGTTTGTCTTGTTTCATCTAATATCCAGTCATGATGAGATAAAGACAGAAAGCTAAAGTCAGTAGTCTGTGTACAAAGTTTATTGCCTATTCATCATCAAGAAATATCATCGAATCAACAAATATTTATATTGGCTAATTCAGTTATTAATTCTATGATTTCTAATGTTTTATTTAAGCTTTATTTCAGATCATGAGTTGCTCTTATTTGAATTCTTTGGGCTTACGCTGAGCAAATGAGCTGCAGCTACATGGTAAGTAACAAACTATGGCTTTAAGGTTTGTTAAGTGGAGGTTTAATTTCAAAGAAGTGCCAGAGAGGCTCAATAGGATATTGGATTCAAATCAAATAAACAAGACAGATGTTTAGGCAATTTTAATTAAGCAACAATGGAAGTCAAAACAACTACCTAAGCATTTCAGTAAATCAGCTGAAGCGGTATAAAGCGGCACGTACTATCCGAACAATGGTGACACATTTTGGTGTTAGAAAAACAAACTGTATTTTTATTTGTTCAAACTGTAATTAATGAAGAATTGTAAATAGGAAAACTGTGCCACTGATTAAAATTGAGGTGGAATACTTTAACAGCATGTATTGCTTGTCCCTGAGCTCCAATTGTTCATCCTGACACTGTGACTTTAATTTCCACTTCCTCCCTGCTCTCTGCTGTCTTTCCATCTGTCCCGACCAAGTCTGCCAATACTGTGGCTGAACGTGTGTATGTATTTGTGCCCATATGTGAGCCTGTGTGTTTTCTGTATACACTCCAGTATGTTTCCAGGTCTGTGAACTTGTATCAAGACACAGCAGGGTTTGGCAACTCTTATCAGTCAGTGCCACTACTATAGAACGAACTGCGTGCTCAACAGATCAGAGACCGAATAAGAGGACGGTCGCTGCCTGGCCAAACCACAAAGCCAAAATAACTCCAACATGTCACGGGCCATTCAGATACCTGTTGGGTAACTTGGCCTGCATTACAGTTAATATGTTTTATGTGAACATTGCCAATTTTTTACACAATCACATATGTTTATTCTATTCTATTCTACTCTATTCCATAGTCTAGTCTTGTGTATAATACTAACACATTGTCACTCCAAGACTGATATCATAAACCCCAAGCCTTTTGGATTTAGCAGATTTCATGCTAATTCACACATCAACTCCACTGGTTGACATAATTATCTGAAACAGCAAGAAATTTTTCCTGGCCAGCACACTCGCCCTATAAACAGCGTGTGTGTGTTTGTGTGTGTGTACATGTCTTATCCCATCAGTAGTATAGCTCTGGGCTGGTTTACATTTGCATAATGAAGTCAATAACACTGGCCTCCTGGGAGGGAGCATGGTGACATTATTACTAATTTAATAAGAAGAGTTGTGTGTTCATGTGTGTGTGTGTGTGTGGGGGGGGGGGGGGGGGTGAGAGTGAGAGAAACAAGAAACAAAGACAGCAAGGGACGGAGAGATAGATAAGTGCAGGATGTGAAAAGAGAGGGAAGATGGATGGAGGGGGAAAGAATGAGGAATGGAAGAAGTGTAACTCTAGAACAGGTTGGACAAACAAAGGGACAGGAGGAGAGAAGAGGAGACTAAGAAAAGGACTAGGGAGAGGTGAGGGTGAAAGGAGGACATACAGTTACAAAGGCAGAGAGGAGAAGTGAGAAGAGGGAGGAGAGGAAGAAAAGAAAGAGGGTAGGTGAAAAAGTCAGGCAGTAATGAAGGAGCAGGGAGAGGCATGGAAAGACAGACATATACGGTTGATGTATGACTGGTCTGTTCTTCACATCTGTTTAATAACAGTGTCCTTGCTGTCCTCTGCTGCTTAAAGGCCTGCAGCTATCTACTCATCCAAAATAGGTGACTGGTACCCCCTGGCAGTATTACTAAGGAAGCACATGGAACGAGCAAGCATCCGGCCCCCAAATTAATTTGTAATTTAAAATCACATCTTATTCAGTCTAATATACATCTTAATTTGACATGTTAAGACGACTTAGCAGCTCATTACGTGAAGTAACACTCCATCATGTACCTGTGGGTTATTACATGTTTTTCCAGAGAATTGATGGCGTTCCTCATTTAGCTTATAATTAATTCCAATGTGAAAATTAAAGCTTTAAATGTAGACTGGGAGGAATAAGGACTTGAATGCACTCTCATCAGAGGCAGGCGAGGTAAAAACTTAAGCCTACCTTTAATAAATGTTAGCTGAAACAGTCCAAAGCAGTGATCCCCAATGCCCGGGCCATGGACCGGTACGTGACTCGTTTGGTGCTGGGCTGCAAGAGTTGAAGCTCGGGTGTGAAATTGATGGTTTTGAGGGTTTTTATAGTTATGTTTTTAAAATCATTTTTATAGTTAACTCGGTTTACCTGGGTCTTGTCCCGTGTGTTATGAATAAATCTTCTTTTTTGCTATTGGTACTGGTTTTATTTTGTTGTATTTATCCACGACACCTTAAAGGCCGGTCCGTGGCGCAAAAAACGTTGGAGACCACTGGTCCAAAGGAAATGGGACCAAGGATTGAATGGATACATTTAGGGAGGAAAAACGCAAAGGAAAATACAAGACATAGCTGGGTAACATTAGGATAAGTAAACCAAATCAATGATGACAAAGGGAAGGGAAGTAAAACTATAAACAAGGCACAGGCGGCTATACAAACTATTAAAATAAGACAGGAAGTGGAAACAGCAACTACAAACTTAACATAGGGAAACTGAAACCACAGGATTAGATGGGAAACACTGAGGAACGGTAGGAAAACTATGAATTCAAGAGAAAATATTCAATCGTAAACTGAACTTGAAAATCCAAACTCAAAATGTTGGATCAACAATGTCTTGCACACATTTAGTTCTTTTTGGCCTTACAAATATATTATTCTTTCCTCAAGTTTAATTTAGGTAACACTGTAAGGAGCTAACAAGCACAACATATACAGACTGTATATAAAAGATGACAAAGAAAGCAGCCCGTTTTCTATAAAGTTGCTGCAGTGGCCCAAGTTTAAATCTGCCTCTGTCTCTTCTGCCCTGTGTTCTTTCTCAGCTTTCCTGTCTTCTTCAGTAAAAGCTAAAAATGTCCTCAAAAATACGTTTTAAATTATGGGAAAGCAACTACACAAAAAAGCCCCAAATGTATATTTTAAGTAATTTGATTACATGTAACGTTTTGATATAAGTTACAATGTGAAAAAAAATAATTTTAATGGAGTCTGGTCCATTGAAATTAACTTAAATAAACCTTTAATTTGATATAATTTTGTGCTACGTTGTGGGCTCTTGCTGAATGAGCCACTGATGAAGAATGTGAAGAGTGGGAGAAGAGGGTTGCATTGACAATCCAACACAATGGGCAGCACATTGAACGTGTTTTATAAGTGGTCAGAAACTTGTAAATAACTCATGAAAGAATAAAGTTACGCTGAAATCAAGCACACCATTGTTTTTCTTGTGACATTACCATTAACTTTGATGTGTCACATGGTCCTCTTCCTATTGAAAAAACAAAAGTTGTATCCAAGATGGCCGACTTCTAAATGGCCACCATGGTCACCACCCATCTTGAGGAGTTTGCCCCCTCACATATACTAATGTGTCACAAACAGGACTTTAATATCACCAACCATTCCCATGTTATTACGGTGTATCCATATAAATGGCCCACCCTGTACACCTTCATGCTGTTTAATTCTTGACATTGTGTACCACATCACTTAACTTGAAATTTAAAAAAAAAACAAAAAACTTTATCAACTGTAATCTTTTTCACTGAGCTTTAATTCAAGTCTTAAAAGTAAGATTTAGCATCATGCTAGTAGTGGTATCCAAGAACTTGTGTAAGGTTCACACTAACGCCTTCATACTCTCCCATACTGAGATTTATGAACCTCAGCTCTAACTGTTCACCTGAGGCACTGAACCAGATTGTTGGACACATCCCATCCAGCTGCGTCTTCTGGCCTCAGGTGGGAGCTTGTCCTTGTTCGCTGTCCTAGGTGCTGAACAGGAAGCAGGAGGGCTGAATATCTCTCCAGGATCTGAACTCGTGCCAGTGCCCAGGGATCAGTAAAGCTCTCCATGCACTGTCACAGAGGACCTCAATTTGTCAGTGTGATGGTTAGTCTCTTAAAACCCACTGGAATTGTTATACAACTGCATCACTGGGGACTTTCCGCACATACCTCTTCAATATGCTGAGTCACAGTTGCAAATATACAAAAACAAGATGTATCTGTGTATTTTTTGTCAGACTGGCACACAAAGCCAGACGCCGGCAGACACAACGTACTGTAGAGCAGACATGAGCGCCATTCTTGTTGATTGCTGTTAGTTTCATCAGAATTACTTTGGGTGTTTGGTTTCATCAGTACATCTCTCACGGGTGTGCATTTGTGTGTGCTCGAAACAGCTAGCTGAGAGAAAAATCAAATGAGATCACAAAGAAATAATGGAAAATCAGGACTAAAGCTGCAACACGCTCACCAGTAAACAAGTAATAAAAAAAAAGGTTTTGGTGTGGGTATATGATCCCGAAAATGTAGTTTGAGATATGCAGAGCACAAGAGTCCTGTCTCTGTTTTCATCACTGTTTGCAGGTGGAGGATAACGGACCAACCGCATTCGCTGGAAGATTTTTTCCAGGTACTGTGCTTCCTGTCAAAGCTGTTGAGGTCCCTCATATACACGGAAGGTGGTGTATCCTGCGGTGTCAGTGCGTCGACACCACAGTGAGATGGGTCTGTCACTCTCAGCTTGTCACATATGATCACACAAAGGATCCGTTTAATTTTTGAATTCTGAAGATAGGGGTCATTTTTAACACACAACACTGATGCAGAATGGCACTGACACAAAACATGATCTTCTCAAGACATGACTAAAAAGTCTCTTGACGTGTCTTGGGATGAGAATGAATTAGATCTAGAGGCAGTAGCAAAGCTTGTGCTGTAACACTACTACTACTATTACTACTAACATAACTTTATAAGAGGCCAGCTAACCAGTGCCCCCAAACTGCACCTGATAGGATACATACTTGAATATTTATTATCCTGAGTTCAAACTGTGTTTCTGTCATTGTGGAAAATGGCAAAAAAACCCAGAATGATCCCATAAAGCCAAATTTTATTCACAATGGAACATAGAAAACATTGAAAATATTTAAACTGACAAAGTGTACCATTATAAGAAAAAAAAAAATCAGATTATTCTGAATTTAATGGCAGCAACACACATCAGCATCCCCTCTGCTTTTAAAAACAGTCCAATTCCAGGAAAAGGAAAACCAGCTGCTGGATTTCTTGGGGAGGAATTTTGGATTTTAGAATTCTAACTGCTCAGCAGTCCTGGGTTGTCTTTGTCATATTCTTCATGTCATAATGTTCCAAATGTTTTCGGTTGATAAAACGTCTGGACTGCAAGGAGACTAGTTCAACAGCTGAACTCTTCTAAACTTGCTGTTGGAATTGATGCAATATGCCGTTTAGCATTGTCTTGCTGAAATATGCAAGGTCTTCCCTGAAAAGGACATCAAGTGGATTGGAGCATATACTGCTCTAGAACCTGTATATACCTTTTGGCATTGATGGTGCCTTTCCAGATGTGACAACAGAACAGTGTTCCATTTCTTTGCATGACAGAGCTTTACCCTGGATTTGTGATCCCATGCACAATGTCTGTTTGTGGAAGATCAGAGACTTCCAATATTTGGATTTTTTATTTTTTATCTAGATTATCAAAATCTTTGATGATAATATATATTATACATGATGGGATACTGAAAGTCTTCATAATTTTATGTTCAGAAATTTTATTTCCATAATTTGCAGATGCGGTTTTTTTGCAGATTGGTGAACCTCTGCCTGACTTTACTTCTAAGAAACTTTGCCTCTCCAAGATGCTCATTTTATAGTTAAGATAATTATAGTTGCAAAATATTCCTCAGGCTGTTTCCTTTTCGTCCTCCCTACTTTTCCAGCGTTTATTAGCACCCATCCCATGGAAAGTAAAATGTTCCATTTAGATGTGATTTTTTGTTGATAACATTTGTTTTTTATGTTCGTTTGTCAATAAAACATAACTTTATTAGATTTGTAAATCATTGCATTCTGTTTTTATTTACACAGCGCCCCAACTTTTTTTTGGGGGGGGGGGGCGGGGGGGTTGGGATTGCAGAATAATTTGTGTGGAAATTTTTTTTATAAACTGAGTAATATTTTTTCATGATGCTGTGATCTCCCTCTATGCTGTTTGTAAAGTGGTAGAAATTAGTCCCAGAGTTTGAACTCTGAAGTTTTGTTATGGACTCGGGATTCATACTCTTGGAGTTTTAAAAACTAACTGATTTTCAAGCTCTTGTGAATCAAGTATCGTGTTCAATTTCCCTAGTACCTGAGTTTTTGTATTTATATTCCTAGTCCTAAGTTCCTTGTTTGATTTAGTTAGTTCTCTTTTGTCTATCTTGGTCTCATCTCTGCGCGTCAGTTTGGCCTCTGTGTTGGTTTCTCTGTCTGTCTGTGTCTGGTCTCCAGGTCAGTATTTGTTTACCTTTTTCTCGGTGTCAAGTCTGCATTTCTGTTTCCTTGTTCGGTTATTTCCTGCTTTACTTTGGCAGGCTATGTTCACGTGTCTGTCCTTGTCTCATTTGTCAGTCATTTCCACTGGACTCAGTCTGCTTCTCCAGTCGTGTCTCCGTGTCTGCTCTCTGTGCCCTGTTTCTGTGGCTGTCTGGTGAATCTTGTCTCCTGTCTGTTTGTTTACTCCTCCCTGTGTGGCAAATTTGTATATTTGGAGTCTGGGTCTCTGTCTATGTTTATTTCTTGTCTTAATTTGATAGTCTGTCATCCTGTGTGCGTTCTATTCAGTTTTGCTTCGCCTGTCTCCTTAGTCTGATGTAGTTCACCTGTGTCCCTGGTGTGTTCCATTTCCCTGATTACCTTGTGTGTATTTAAGCCTTTAGTTTCCCTCTGTCTCTTGCTGTGATCTCCCTCTATGCTGTTACAGTTTTTGGCAATAAAGCTGAGTTTAAGCTAAAGTCCTGTCTTCAGTATGCAGACTAGAGAGTCCATAATTGAACCACCAACCTTCCAGTTGGTGGATAGCCCACTTTTCCTCCTCAGTTACGAATGACTCCCCACCCGATCCAAAAAGACTCAACATACAGTGTTGGCCTAACTTTTTGTGATACATCTTACAGAAGAAAGAACACGTGTGTTTGTGTGTGTTGTGCCCTCTCTGTGTGCCCTACATTTAAAGCAGTCCAGTCCAATGTTAACACCAGCTGCTGTCTGTATCTCTAATTATAGCCTCTGCAGTACAGGCTCACAGGGCAAAGCTGGGGGGGGGTCAGGTTACACCTTCTGAAAGCTCTCGCAAGCAGACACAAGCATACACACACATCCTTGTTTAAACTGGGCCTCCAAAAAACAGTGTCTGACAAGGCCTAAAATCTCACATGGGGCTCAGCTAGGTATTTATTCACTTATTTACTCTTCACTTTGACCTCCATTTGACAAGCCTGGGCACTGAGGAGGAAACATGTTTCCCCTGGAGCAAGTCTGGGAAAGGCTGGGAAATTTAGAAAGTTTAAAGTTTTAAGTGCTTCTGTTTTCTTGAAGTTCTTGTCAAGGGCACACAGTGAATCTGCTTGGACCCCTGAGAATCTTGTAAAATGTACTTTTGTCAGTGTTATCGAGGAACCACCAAGCATTTAATCATAATAGTACTACTTAATTCAATTTGCAGATGTAAAGGAATTGTCTTTATATTTGTTTACAGTTAGGAAGCCAGTGTGGGTGAAATGAGGTGAGGAAATGGGCCTCTCAGAGGAAACACTGATGAAATATCAGCTGTTCGCTGGTGATTAATAAGCTCTGTGTTTCTGGGATATGTGAGTAGGAGACTTTTAGACCTTCATCTCTTCACTGTATTCTCTTCCTGCCTTTTTCCTTGTTCTTTAAATCTTTTGTTCCTTTTACACCCTTTCTACATTCCTTGCTCCCTCTCTCTCTCCCTTCCCTATCTGTCTATTTTGGACCCTCAGAGGGGCTGGGTGACTCTCAGTGGGTCAAACTCCGTCTCCCTGCTTCTTTCTATCAGTCTCTCCCTTTCTGTCCCACTCTCTCCAGCACTGAAATCTCAGAAACCTCGCCCTGGTAACTTTTTGGGACACAAAACTTAGTTTCTTGGATTTTATCCCAGTTTCACGCCACTTGTGGGAAAGTTTTTGTGTATTTTTAGACCCGCTGTGATCTGGCTTAAGACAATTTAATGTGTTTTTCTCATAATCAACTCGGGTTAAAAACAGGACTTGACAAGGAGTTACATACTTGTTTCTATGGTAACACAGCATTCCCAGAGCCCTTGAAGGACTGAAGATTATCAGTGAACATCCAGCAACTTCAAAGACTAAGGTACTTTAAAAATCCATTTCACTCTTTTAAAACTTATAAAAGTAATAAATTCAAAACAGAAATGTGAGTGTTTGCAATCCACCCAGTTACTCTTTTTTTTAATTGTCATTTAAAATAGATATTAGGTAACTAACAGCCAGTGAGATGGCGCTATTAATAACATGGAGAACCATCTGGGCCATATCTCTTATGTCACTGTTTCCTCTTGAGGTTTTGAAGGGACCACAAATGGTCTTTTAAACTGAGGGTCAGTTTAAAAATGTGTTTTTGACATTGTGATTAGACATTAGTGGCTGTACAAAAGTCTTGAGACAACCCTCATTCCTTTTAATTTTGAATTATAGGAAAATGGGAAATATGTGCGGCTGGAAAATGGGAAGTATGTGCACACATGAGGTGTAGACTATAAGACTCCCATTTAGATGCTATTCATTGGTGTTGGTGATCGTGCCACAGCTGGATAGAAAAACAAACAATGAACACTATCAGTCATGGATTCTTCACCTTCACCAAACAAATTTCAGCCACAAATCATAACAGAGCCTCCATCATGTTTTACTGATGACTGGGTTCACCACTCCTTGGGACCTGTTACCACTGATTTTCACTCTAAATCTTATGTAATTTCGTGTCCCTCAGCCTTTCCTCCCTATTTCACTTCCTTAAGAATTGTTTCTTGATAGTCTCCCTTCCATTGAAACCATTTCTGGTCAGGATTCAGTGAACAGTAGATGGATCAACTGAAGCCCCAGATTAATCTCTCAGGTCCTGTTTTGGGGTTTTGCTGGATATTTTCCTATTTCTTAAGGGCACGACTGTTTCTCTGTTGTAGACAGATTTTACTCGTGATAGTTTTTCTTGTCCTCCACTTGTCCAGTTTCCTCAAATCTATTAAGGACAAACTGCACACCATGCAGAAGTATAGCAAGTTTTCAGGTAATAGCTCTTTAGGAGTCCCCTTGTTGGTACAAAAATACTCTCATATATCTGTCAGACTGTGCTATCTTTGTCATTTTCTGTAGTTTCAATGAAAAAATGCAAACAAACTATGCATTTTTCTAACAGGCTGCTACTAACAAAGTGCCTAAAGAGACACATTAAAATTGGTCCTTTGCTAAGTTGTCTGTTATAGGTCGACACAACACTGCTTCATCCTTTTACTGAGGTGTTTTTTGATCCTTGAATAATTCATTGTCAGTGTTAAGTGGCTCAACAAACATAAGAAACTTTGTGAAAACGGTCTGGTACAAGGACTAGAGTGAAAAAGCATGAAAAAACAGAAAAACTTTGAAAGACCTTCTGAAAGCCTTGAGACCTACTGCTCAAGACTGCAAGTAAAATTACATTAAATTTCTCCTTCATGACTTAATTCTATATGATGACCAGTTGCTCTCTTTCTGCATGGATGTAATGATATTGAGCACTTACCTGTAATTTGTAATTCCAAAACCAACATGTCTAAAAACTATAAAGTGTCCTAAATGTACTATGCTTTGAAATTAACAGTTGTCAAAGATGGAAAACCACAACCACTGTCAGCACAAAATCTAGTGAAAAAGCAACTTTTTGCTCAGTACTGTTGTTAGGACCATAATTCATCCTTTATGCCCCCATTAAACCTGTGCCTACCAACCCTTTTCACTTGTGACCCCCTTAAAATAGAGCTACGTGTGTTATTTATTAAAGCCTGCAGAGTTCAAAGAATCGAAATTTCCAAAAGAAAGGAAAAAGATATATTCCCCTTTCTTTCTTTCAAAGCATCTTGGGGTCTCTCTAACATGTCTTCGTATCCATAGGGGGTCCTGAACCCCAGGTGGGGAACAACTGCATTTGAAAACACTCGCTCTGATGTTGAAACAATTGCCTTTCTTCTTTCTCACGCTTTACTCTTTTTCCTGTTCCTCTGTGCCATCAAATAACTTGTAAAATAGAATAAAGAGAAAAGACTCACATATAAATAACTCTTCATTTATCGTGCCCAGAAACTGAACCACATGTGCAAATATATTTTCACCTCCATGCAGTAAATCCATGATAATTTTAGGAACTTATCATCCTGATAACAAGCATTTATCAGTGGTTTGGGTTGTATTTGGTGCTGTATATCAAAGTAACGAGGACAATAATGCAAAAAACCCCCCCAAAAAACCCTGCATTCACACTCATGAACATCTGGGCTTTCCTGATGAGATAAACCGTCATTTGACGGTGAAATAAAAGCAGCTCAAAACTGGAAACATTACTAGCAAGTTTACTTTGTAAGCAGTACTGTGCTGACTCCTCCTTACAGCATTCGGTGACTCAGAGTTTTGACCAAGCTGTTGTTGTCTTTCATTTGCCCTTTCATTTGCCAGTTAGTTGTCGGCACCCACATTGTTCTAATTCTGCTCATTCCTTTGTCGTGGAGGAGGAGGCAGCACCAGTCGGCCATTGTGTGTGTGAGTGCAGATCAAGCTCAGAGCTCGAGGGTAACAGCAGGTGGGCTGGGTCGTCTGTATTTGAAGGCGGATATATACACGCAGAGTGCATTACATTTCTTTCTCTTTGGTGCATTTCTCAGATCAGAAATGTTCAAAAACAGTTTGTTGTTGTGAAAGCAGTTTCTTTATCTTCTGAATGCTTTTCCCAGTTGGTGTAAATTATTATTCATGTCTGCTGTATTAATTGGGTACGGTAACCAAGATGTATTATACATGCTGGCAGAACTGTGCAGTCGCCTCAGCTATTTTCATCTTCTTTCTTTAGCTGCCACAGCTGACCATCTTCCTCCACCTCACCCTATCCCTAGCATCCTCCTCTGCTACACCAGCCTTCTGTATGTTCTCCACATTCATGAATCTTCTCCGTGGTCTTCCTTTTTTCCCATTTTTGCCTGGCACCTCCATGTTCAAAATCCATTCCCCAATATATCCACTGTCCCTCCTTCTTACATGCCCAGACAGACCAAGTTTATCTCTACATCACTCAACCTGAGCTGTCCCTTTGATGTTCTCAAATCCATATTGTTTCCACATTACAAGAGATACCTTTTGGAAAGTCTTTTCCAGCATCTACAGTTGTCTGTGGTGATGTAGTTTTAGTTATTTTTGGGTGTGCCATTCTTTAAAAAAAACCATTTTCTTTAACCTCCTAAGACCCAGCACGCATTTTTAATCTCTTTGCTATTTGGGCTGATTGGGACCTGATGAATGTAAAAACAAAGAATTACCAGATTTTTTTTTCTTTTACAGATTTTTGTTTCTGAGAAAAATGAGATCCACATATGAGGATATTTTTTTAAATTTCAATAGAATAGTGGCAGTATAATGTCCTCATAAGTGGTCATCAGGCTCTTGTAGAGCAAAATTTAGTATTTTGGTCTCGACAACCCAAAATGTTATGTCCACATATGTAGACGCCAGGTCCTAGGAGGTTAATGTATCGTATTGACATGATTTATCACTGTAAAAACAAAACCTATAAAGTCTCCTGTAATCAATCTTCCACTTACAAAATTGTATATCTTGGCCCTTTTGGAACTAAAATATACAGAAATAATGCATTATTTTCACAAAGTATGCTGTTGTTGTTGTTGATGGTGGCAGCATGGCTAAGCATTTTGACTATGTTGGGGGCGATCGTGGCTCAAGAGTTGGGAGTTCGCCTTGTAATTGGAAGGTTGCTGGTTCAAGCCCCAGCTCGGACAGTCTCGGTCATTGTGTCCTTGGGCAAGACACTTCACCTACTGGTGGTGGTCAGAGGGCCCGGTGGCGCCAGTGTCTGGCAGCCTCACCTCTGTCAGTGCGCCCCAGGGTGGCTGTGGCTACAATGTAGCTTGCCATCACCAATGGGTGGATGACTGGATGTGTAAAGCGCTTTGGGGTCCTTAGGGACTAGTAATGCGCTATACAAATACAGGTCATTTACCATTTATGTTGTAAACAATGACATGTGGACAACACCTTGATTCTTTCCTTTTTCAGCTGCTCTTTTGTAGGTTTGTGATTTGCTCAGGATTGCTGTTCTTACGGTGGCCCTGAGAGGCCAAACGGACTGCAACTTAAGAAAACACCCGCAATAAGAAAAACGCTGCAAAAGCACCCAAAACACAACGGAAATAGGAAAAATGACAATGGAAATGGGGAAAAAACAAAAACAGAATTAGGAAAAAACAGATTTCCAAAAGAACAAGGGAAGTGTTTCCGGGGGAGACAATAACCTGACGGACCAGTTGCAGGAAACAAAATACGCTAAGAATTGCGATGGGAGACATATAAAGAAGTGGAGGATCTATCGGTTTTGTGAGGAAAGAAAAGATGAGAGGTCAGTGTGTTAGCCTAACTATTAGCCTAAAAATCCGTCATCAGTATTATATGAATCATGATAAAACACGCCTACCATGTTTTGGGTTCCTGAAACTGGTCCGTCGGGTTATTGTCTCCCCAGAAACACTTCCCTTGTGGTTTTTTTTCCTATTTCCATTGTCGTTTTTCCTATTTCCATTGTGTTTTGTGTGCTTTTGCAGCGTTTTTCTTATTGCTGGTATTTCCTTAGGTTGCAGTCCGTTTGGCCTCTCAGGGCCACCGTATGCTCTGCTCAGTGACCCGGGTGTGGGCCAAGCTTTGTCCATCCTGTGGATGGTCTCGTATTTGAATGTAGAATAATTTGGTATATAGAGGAGTTCATGGTCATCTCAATAACTGCAAAGTGACCAGGTCCTTTGGCTGGAAAACCAACCCAAAATATCACCTTTCCACCACCATGCTGGACAGTTGGTGTGGCGTGTTTGTGCTGGAACGCTCTGTTTGGTGTTCATCAATGTTCAGCGATGTACATTTTAGTCAAACATGTCCGCTTTAGTGTCATCTGTCAAAAGACAGATTGTTACAGAAGTTCAGAAGTGGTTTCTTAGGATGTAGCTTCACAAACCTAAGCCATGCTGCCATGTTCCAAAACATGTTCTCCTGGGAATAACTGACCCTCGTAGAGTCTGAGATGTAGCTTTTCAGCTTTTTGTCCACTTCATTGAAGATGAGAAACTGTCTTTGACTTGTGAATGATCTCTCTTACAGTAAAACGATGGATATCAAATTGCCTGGAAATTGTTTTATAACCCTTCCCACATTGATCGGCCGCAACAATTAATTCTTTACGACCAGTGCTGTTGTCTTTTCTCCCTGGCCTCATGTTAACACACACCTGAATGCTCCAGACCATCAAACTACCAAAACATTTGCTTTTATAGAGGTGCTCACACTTGCTGATGGACAATTAATTAAGTGCATTTATTAGTGACTGTTACTTAATTCCTATGGAAGCAGTCAGGGTGTACTTGGCTTTTCATTCACTGCTCCTGCAGTGAGGTTTAGTGTTGGTTTCTGCAAATAATGACACAGTGGAATATGTCATGTGCTGTTGTTCATCTGTGGTTTTATTTACATCATTTTAAGACCTGACTAAGGATCACCTAGTTTTTTAACGGAAGTCCTCATACTGTATATGAAACCTTATAATTCAAAGACTATATACCACGACTCTATGCACTGCTGCAGTGGTGAATACTCATTTTAAACTAATGCATATGAATCTAAATATCAGGGTCATACAAAGCTGTTCTAGTTGAGTCCAAGAATAATGTTATTGAATTTAAAAATGAGCAAGCAGGTCCCATTTAAGTCTAATTCAGGAAATAAACCAAAGCAAGTGAGGAAAATTAAAAGGGAAAAGGTTGCAGACTGTGACACACAGTTTGACAGAAACTTTCAAACACAGAGGAAATAAACTTAATTAATACATTTAGTAGCAGAACAGTGAAGTGGATCTTTGCACTGTGCAGGTTTTCCCCTCTACCTGCTGCAGGAGATTTTGACTGCTCTCCAGTCCTTCTGTCATTGTAACATTGTTGCTGTTTTAGTTGCTGCAAATCAATATGTTGGCCTGACTAACTGTTGCCAAGGCTTCGCTTGATCAATGGTCGGCCTTTACATCACGCGCACGCGCTCTCAGCTCAGCTTCTGAAATAACACAGACGGCAGCTGTTGTTCACCAGATCAATGCTCAGCTTTCTCGAATCAGACGAACACAAAAATGTGCATTAGGTTGTGAGTGGGTAGAATTATGTTAAATTGATTTTGCAACTTGTTAACTGAACGCTGCAAAAGAAAGGTCAGCCCGAGACCAGCTACCGAATCTTAACATTTTACTTTGTGAACCCCATGCTGAAAAAAAGAAAGAATTGAATGTGTGAAAAATGTAAAAGATAGCACAGCCGTGACATATTATTTTTGTACAAACAAGGTGATTCTCAAAGAGCTGTTAGTTGAGACTTGATATATTGCAGCATGGTGTGTGTCCACTTAACACTGACCTGTGAATCATTCAAGCAAAAAAAAAAAAAAAAAGGACCTAACTCAACAGATGAATCAGTGTTCTGCCTGCCATAGAACAGACAACTGAGCAAAGAGCCAATCTTAAATTGGATCTTTAAGAACTTTGTTATTTGCAGCCTATCGCATGGCGTGCACTATGCGCTTAAAAAAAATTAAGGAAACTGGTCAAGTGAAGCACAAAAGAAGGCAGGCCTACAAACAGCTGATGAACAGTATCTTCAAGTCTCAGGTCTTAAACAAGAGCTGAGAGATGCATCTGGACCTTCAGTTGATCCACCTTCTGTTTGTCAAAGCCATCAGAAATGGCTCAGTGGAGGGATGGCTGTCAAAAAACCATTCTTAAGGAAGGGAAATAGGGAGAAAAGGCAGAGGTATGCTAAATTACAGAAGAACTGGACTGAAAATCAACAGACCGATTCATCCAAAGTTGAAATATTTGGTTCAAATCGCCAGGTCAGGAGGGAGGTCCAACAGTGAGATCACAACCGCCTATAGCATGGAAAATAGGATGAAGACTCTGCGATGGTTTTGAGCTGCATTAGAGCCAGTGGTGTTGGGGAGTTTGTTGCTGGATTTCAATCCATCATACAATACCCTTTAGAAACTGTCGAGTTGGAAATGGCTTCACTTTCTTAGGATGACAATGATCCAAAACACGCTGTCAATGCAGTAAAAGTGGATAAAAGAACACACAATATAACACTATCGGTCATGGATTGGCCACCTCAGAGCCCAAACCTCAAAATTTGTGAAGCAGTTTGGGATGATCTTGACAGAGAACAGAACAAAAGGAAGCCAACATCCAAAGAACAGCTTTGAATCTCCTTAAAGAAGCCTGGAGAAGGACAAATGTGGTAATACTAAATCTTGACTTTCAAGCCCATTAGATTTGTCCAGTTTGCCTTATATACAGTATTTCCACAAATGTCTACACATGCTTCAATACATCAGAGCACCTGTTTCCCATTTTCTTTGCAAAATATCAAGAAATAATAGCTGCTACTTTATAGAGTACAATGTAGCCCAGATACCCACGTGACTGGGTTTAACTCATCAGAAGAAGAAAGTGGAGAAATAACATGGGTATGCATTTTGCCTTGTGGTACATTCATTATGTAATAAGAGGACAGCAAAAACATTGTCACCACTCTATACTGAGTTTAAATTAATTGGCATCAAAGGTGAGAAACAGCAGCTGATTCTCTTAATGAGACTTTCATAATGAATGCTTAAACCAGACCTGCACAAAGCACGCAGCACTCACATGGATCTGCATCCTTCAGAGTCTAATTAAAGAGAAGGATACAGAGCAGTTTCTTCAAATCTCTCCTTTCATATTAGCAGATACGCCGTGTGAGAGGCAGGCGCAGAAAGAGGGGAGAGAAAAAAAGAATCATCCCAAGCGCCACATAATGAACACAAACAACCTAACACGGGCATGTAATCATGTTACTGGAGCGCGGCCCCCGCTGCCATACAGTGATGAAAACTTTGTTTAGAGAAGTAATTTGTCTTGAAGCGCCGATTTTGGAGCGGGGATGTAATCGTCTTATCTCTTCTGTTTGTCTCTCTCTTCCTCGTCTTTCTGTCGCTCTGCCCCTCTCCTCCTCATGCAGCTTGTGTTCATCCTGACGTAGAAAAACAAAATGCTGCATAAATAAACACCTGCTGCGCATTGAGCTGCTAACATCAATGCCACAGACGTGCCAGTTACTCTGTTATATTGAGCACAAATTGACAGTGCGGGTGCAGTGAATTTGTGGTGGTAACATATCTGCACAATGTCACATAACACACTTAGCAACTCCTGTAACCAGCATTCACTGTCAGTTTAGGACCACAAAACATTTAGCCCTCCAACGCTCCAGAGGTTTGTGTGGTTTTTAAAATGCTTGAAACATCTGTTTTAATGCTAATTGTCATTTAATATCAGATTATTTGTTTCTGTTAAACGTTGCTTTAAAACCTTGGACGCCTCTTAGGAAAACTACCCTAACTTCGCTGAAGTCACAGAAGAAACGTTTTTGGTAAACTACAGTCGGTAAGTAAGTTAGAACTGAGCGTTAACTAGGTAATGGTTTTGTCATCACTTAATATTTATGGATACACTTATATGTACATCTTATTATATTATTATTTAACAAAACTCCCTCTTCTTCAGCCATATTTTTGATTGTTATTTCAATGCATTCTACGGTGGCCCTGAGAGGTCAAACACACTGCAACTTAAGAAAACACAAGCAGATAATAAAAGATAAAATAAATATATAAAATATGAATAGAACACAACTGGAATAGAAAAAAAATGCTTCACAAAAAAACAATAAAAACACCCTACAAAATACAGCAGAAGTGTTTTTGTGGAGACAATAATGTTACAGAGCAGCTGCAGAAGTGACAAGCTAACAGTAAACGGCTAATAGCAAACATGTATCTACAGTATTATATGCGTCGTGTGATTAAAACAACAAACATTATCCACATCTTTTTCTCCCTCACAACACCGATGAATCCTTCACTTTGTTTAAGTGTGTCATCATTCTAATGTTTCCATTTCTATCATTCTGCAGCTGGTCCGTCACGTTATTGCTTCCCCCAAAAACACTTCTGTTGAGTTTTGTAGGCGTTCTCAGCATTTTTCTATTTTCCTGTGTTTCCTTAAGTTGCAGTGCATTTGAACTCACGTTTCGAGCTTTTCATGGTCACTTTATACTTAAAAGAAGCAATTTGTTGCACATCTATATTAAATAGTAGCACAGTAGTGCTATTTACATTTACTTTTAGCCAGAGTTTGGAGAGAATGGCTGAAGAACTGTTTATCTTCTCTTGAATATAATACACTTAAATACTTTTTGCTTTGTGGTGCTTGTACTCAAAATGAATGAGTTGCCCTAACTTAGTCACCTTAAACGAGCTGTACTTAGTTATTCAAAGGCAGCGAGTTTGCATAATTTGTTCAAGTTCTGGAAACTAATCGCGTTTTATACTGTAGTGCCCCAAAAAACATAACTCATCAGCATATGTCTCACTGAAATTATGCTCCACTTACGGTATTCTTAAAATAAATAAATAAAAAAACATGAAATTGAAATTGAAATTATTTGACATGTTATTCATGCCATGCTGGAATGAATCACTAGATTTCTCACTATTGTAATGCCTTCTTACAATCCAGAAAGCCTAGCTAGGACTCACACATATATTGTAATTTGCTAATAAATAACAAATGATTGTCATGTACACTGCAAAACACAATGGTTACACTGAGCAATGAAAGTCTGTGTAAGTACTCTTCACGAATTAACAGACAAAGCTTACATTAAATTTATATAAATAAATAACAGACATTAAAAAATACATTAAATAAATTAAATAAAGAATTGAATCAAAATATAAAGTGTGTTAGTTCAGCACTATTACAATGATACGACTTTGAGAATGCATTTTTATATAAAATTATATTATATTGTGTGCAAATTTGCCAATGCACAGGCCAATATTGTTCAGTAATCAGTCGGGGATTCAGTAACTTTACACTGAATGGGTTTTGCAGTGATGCTTTAAATTTTTTAAACATTCTTGCAAGTATTTCAATGCCCAGACCCCCTTCAAACTCAAGTTTCCATCTCCTTCCTTCTCCTCTTTCCCTCTGCTCCCAGCTATCTTCACCAATGAGCAGTCAGACCAGCATCAGGGAGGTGGCCTCTCCATCTCGGCCCAATCAGAGGACATTTCTGGATGATGTCATATTAACGTTCACCTCACCAATGGCCTGGCTGATGGTCGTGGCCCTTATCATCACGTGGTCAGCAGTGGCTATCGTTTTGTTTGATCTGCTCGATTATAAAACTCTGGCAGGTAACGGCTGTTTACTTTTCTTCTTAAAAATCCCGAACTTAATTCAGCATTTTATTCTCATAATTTTATTATTTAACTGTTTATTATTATATTTTATTATTAACTGTTATCATGATGTGTTTGTAATGTTTTATAATGCCTAATGACGCTTTCCTTCCACTCATCAATCACCCATTTTCCACATTTCACACTTCCATATTTCATCCGAGCATTTTCCAACAAGACTTCAGACATTTTTGAAGCAAACTTCAAAAGTGGACATCATTTTCACCGAGTCAAACTATGGGACACACACCATCTCCTTGTTGCTTTCACCACATGTGCCTCGACATGTGTGTGTTTTGCTTTAATGCCAGTTCTGTTCAGAGTAACGCGAGGTGTGTTTCCCATCTTCTTGACACATACTGGTTTAGCGAATGCATTTTCTCCTGTTCACATACTCAGTTAAACTTTAACATTAATTAGTCTACCTTTTTCTTAGCTTATTTATCAGGGCAGTAGCTCCTCATTTCCTCCTAAATATCACTCATACGGCCGTAGAATGGATCGAAAGGGTGCGTTCTGGTGTTAACATGCATACTAATAATGGAGTCACAGGGGTTGATTGCAGCATTGAGCCGTACAAAGTAAAATGATTCATTTAATAACCTGCTTAATGTGGACATCAGTGGAATCCTGTGCAGCGGCTGTTGCCACATTACACAAACGGGGAGCAGCTTTGTTTTCTCATATATTTTTTTAATCCCTTTATCTCCATTTCATGACTTAATTGTCTCGAGTAATCACATTTTGTTAGCTTTGATCCGGCTTTAATTGCTTCATTGTCATGAGATAACAGGAAATGAATTTCCCTGAGATCACAACCACACTGCTGATTGAAGTGAATGCAACAGTGAAGATCTCTGCTTAAGCATTTTCAGTTCTGCTTAAGGCTTGCAAATCTGTAGAAAGCTGTTAATTTATATATTAGGGGAAACGTCCATTGCAGTAAATCACAATAATATAGCACGGAGACACGGCGGTGCAGAGCTGAACATTACACTGCTTTCACTTTGAATTCATTCTCAAAAAGGCAAAAACAAATTCCAGCCGCACTTTAAACTCATTTCTAAAATTCACTGTTTCCTACGTTATATCTTTAGTGTTTATTCCTGGAAAAAGAAACAAATTGTCTAACTGAGAAACTGCCATTTTCAGAGAGGATTATTTGGTGAATTTTCTTGACTCAGATCAGCAACTTCCTGCAGCAGCAGCAGCTGATTGCTTGGCAACTGGTTGTGTCAAAAATAACCTCAGCACAAGACAACAAATTCTCGTTTTACGCTTCTGTTTTAGCACATCAAAGTTTAACACGTTAAAGTGTTATTTTAAGTAATTACTGGCAAGTAGAGCTGTCTTTAAGCTAAGCTAAAGATGTCGCTTCTTAATTATTGGATATAAATGTCAGGATAAGACTTTAGAGTCTGACCCAGATTGTATTTTAGGGTTTGCCCTCATTTCAGATTATTAAGGCTGATGTTTTAAAAATGTTTTCATGCACATATTAATGCACATTGTCATAATGAAATAATAAAAATAAACAAAAAATTTGTAATATTAGCGTATCTCACATACATGGATGCCAGTATCTTTAGCTGGCCGGTATCAGCAGAAATTATCGACCAGCTGAATTCTTAGTTGAGCTTCACAATCTTCTCATCCAGTTCTCAGGCAGGAGTCTGTAAAAGTGTATTTCCTACTGTCCAAGTTGATTAAATACTCAACTCAGTTAGGGTGAATCCACTGGTATGCATGTTAACATTGTCAGTGTAAACTTGTAATTAGCATTTAATCCATAACAGGTTTGATATTTATCTTGAAATGAACACTGTTTCAGTCACACCTTTAGTCTAAATGAATGTGTTTATTTTCCACTGATAGCATCATTGTATCCAGTACACTTTGTGTCTGCTTCTTCTGAAACAGTGTTAGTTTCAATAATGAAACTATTGTCTTTTAATTGTGTGGAAGGGAGCTGGGTTGCAGTTTCACCCTATACATTTTTAATATCTCATTCATCTTGGTCTTATGCTTTAGTTCATCTACCCGGTCATGTGAACAGTCTGCTCATATTTGTCCCAGCTGGGCATTCAACACATGCAACACAAACTGTACGCAGTCCTGTGGGGTTGTCGCTGGAGGTACCGCCACATGTTTGATTTGGCAGAATTTTACACTGGATGTTCTTTGTGACAAAGCCCTGAGGGGGATTTGTGTCTCAAACCAGTGACCGTTCATTGCCAAACAAATGCGTTAACCACTACATCTCGTGATTAAATAACTTGTAGAACCATCTTTAGCTCGAATCCCTTGAGGTAAATTTTTTCTAAAAAACTTCATCAGCATCTCACATTGTTGTGGAGGAGTTTTAGTTCATGCTCCTTTTTTGCAGCATTGCTTCAATTAATTAATGATTATAGCATTTCTTTATGCACAAGTCTCTTAAGATCCCATCGAAGCATTTCAGTCAGGTTGGGGTCTGGATTTTGACCGGGCCATTGCAACACCTTGATTCTTTTCTTTTATCAGCCTTTGTGCTGTGTTTGGGATCATTGCCCTGTTGTTTGACCCAGTCTCAGCTAAGCTCTATCCGTCTGACTGATGTCTCCACATCCACTCCGGAATACTTTGGTATACAGAGGACCCATGGTCCATGCAGTGAACGTAAGGTGCCCAGGTCCTGTGACTAAAAAAACAAACCCAAATTTTTACTGATGAGGTGTTTGGTTTGGGCCAAACATCTCTGCCTTGGTCTTGTGTGTCCAAAGAACATTTTTCCAGATCTTTTGTGGTTTGTTCAGAAACAACTTTGTAAACCTGAGCCATGCTGCTATGTTCTTCTTAAAGAGAAGAGGTTTTCTCCTGGAAGTCTTTCAAAATAAGCCATACTTTTTCAGTCTTTTTCTAATTGTAGTGCTACGAACTTCAATATTTAGCATGCTAACTGAGGCCTGTAAAGTCTGAGATGTAGCTCTTTGGTTTGTTGCCGTTTCTCTGAACACGATCAGACCTTTGGGGTTAATTTGCTGAAATGTCCCCTCCTGGGAAGGGTGGCAGCTGTCTTGAATGTTTTCCACTTGTGAAGCCTCTTTTGCACCGCAGAATACTGAATTTCAAATTGTTTGGAAATGGCCTTATAACCCTTTACCAACTGATGGGCAACAACTGCCTCTGTAAGATCCCTGCTGTTGTCTTTCCTCCTTGGCAATGTGTTAACACACTTGAATGCTCCAGACCGGCAAACTGTCAAAACTTCTGCTTTTATCAAAGTGAAAACACTTGCTGATGATAAATTAATGAAGTGCAATGAAGCACCTGGCTGTGGAAGAAAAATGCAAAAAAAGGCTGTAGGTAGAGTAAACGTCCCCTAAATAAATAAAAAGAATTGATTTGGTTTTCTTTATTTTTTCTTTTTATACCTACTGGTACATTCTTTTGCTCTTTTTTTTAAGTTTTTTGAAGCCATAAAAGAATAATAACTAACACTCGGCAAACTTAAATAAGCCAAGTATAACTGAAAGTTAAATATCAAACTGCAACTGAGCTTCCCTTTCTTTCCGTGTACAACAGCGACATAGTGACCCTTCTATCTATTCTACTCTCCCACCGGTTGCTACTACACATCACCCTCACTATCCTACAGTGTAAGGATAGGCCTGCCTCACACATCCAACACACTCATCTCTAACTCCTCTCCTCACTTTTCCCCTTTCTTTACCCCACTCCACTCCACCCCGCCCCTCCAATTCCCCTCCATGCTCATGCTGTCAATCACCTGCCATCCCATCCAAAGACTACACCTCATACTGTGACGACCCCGTGTGTTTACCTCCTGGTAAAACCAACAGCAAAAACACTGTTTGACTGCTCCGCTTGCTTTCAGAGTGTTGACTGCAGTTGTTCAGAGTCAAATCTGGATAGATGTGATTTTTGCTCAGCATGTTTTTCTTTAGTTCGGAGGCTTTGACTTTCACCTTTAACGGGTAAATCGACACTAAATCTCAATTTTTTAAGAGGCTAATAAGCTATAATAGCTTTTTACATTCTGGATTTCCCAAATCTCACTTGCAGAACAAATGAACCTCCATCTAAAACGATGTACATTTTCACCCACATTAATGAATCCACTGATCCCAGTGGTCAGATTGGGATGATTGCCCTTACATGCCTCTTAAAATGTATTTGAAACAAGTCTTAAAGACTAAAGCACCTAAAGACTCCAGACAGTCAGTCTGTTTGGAGAACAAACGGTTATTTTACTCGCTCTTTAAGCTTAAGGCACACAGTGTCGATTTGCCCTGATGTCAAGCCTTTGTTCATTTACTTTAGATTCACTGGAATTCAGTCTTGTTCTGTTCTGTCACCAAGCGCAAAGAGTCTGCATTTATCAAGGCCCACGGATGGGTGGCAAATTAAAGGAAATGAAGGACAGAAAGGTATTTGGCTGTCACAAGCGTCCAGAATAGACTCAGTGCTCCTTGACATCATTCCTGCACTTTACTAAAACGCTGCTCCTCCAAAATCCATTTCATCATTTGGTGTTTTCATTTGGCAATTGTGGAGAGCACTGTCCCTGACCTTGAACCTCCCAAATGGTTTGAGAAGTGCTGACTGAAGTCCACTGTTTTAATTAAAGCATTAAGTGACCCAGTGTTCGCTTTCAGTTTCTCCAATCATTTGCACAGCTTTTATTTTTCTTTAGTTTGTTACCCATCAGCGTGTCCTCGTTCTTTCCTAGTGTTGTGCATAAAGACCAGCATGTGTACTGCATGCTTGTCTGGACTTTCTGAGTGATGATTAATGTGGTGCATGATTCCATGACTGCTAACGTCATAATTCAGGATCATTTTAACGTAGAACAATAACAGAGTCCTTCAATGAGAGTTTACTTGTTTATGAAAGTTACCCATCTTTATATAAGTCAAGGAAACCTTTTGCCGAGGGGCTAGACCGGAGAACCGTAGTACACAGGGATTCTCTAGACGCTCAATGTAGGATGTACATGATAGTTTTTCCCTTTCATCCTTTCAGTTTTTGAAGCAAACATTTCCAAGGTGAAAAATGACAAAATGCTGGGCTCAATTTAACACAAGGCATTTCTTCCATCACAACGTTTCAGCAAAGAACAGCGTGTGTAAATGAAACAGCTACATTTTAAGGGTTATCAAAGAAGAAATACAGTTGTAGAGTTTTTTGTTTTTTGCATTTCAGATCATCAAACAAATTTAAATATTAGACAAAGATAACACAAGTAAAGACAACATGCAGTTTGCAAATTAAAGTGTTTATAATCAAGGGAGGAAAAATCCAAACCTACACGTAGCCCTGTGTGAAAAAGTAATTGTCCATGTTGCTAAATCATGAATTAACTGTGATTAACTGAACTTATTGGAAAGCTAAATTTCATTTAAATAGAAGCTTTCAGACAAAGTGAGGCTAAAATATCTCAAAAAGCAACGCATCAAGCAACAATTTGGAAGGTTTGAGTCCCAATACAACTGCTATAAAATATTACAGCAGCGGTCAAACATGGTGGTTGTTGCGTGATGGTCTGGTGGCTTTGCTTCTACGGTACCTGGATGATTTGCCATATTGATGGAAACATGAATTCTACTCTCAACCAAACTCCTGATGGAAATATCCGGCCACAAGTTCCTGCTCCGGAGTTCATGCACACTCAGGACAATGATCCGAAACACAGCAGCAAGTCCTCCTCTGAATGGCTCAAAAAAAACAAAATGAAGGTTGTGGAGTGGCCTGGTCAAAGTCTGGGTTCAAATCTGATCGAGCTGCAGACATAAATACCTTGTCCCCAAACCTTCCAGTCTGGCTCAAATTAAACAATTCTGGAAAGAATGGTGGGCCAGATTCATCCACAGCGATGTGAAAGACTTATAGCCAGTTATTGCAAACGCTTAATTGCAGTTCTTGCTGCCAAGGGTGGCACAACTAGTTATTAGGTTTAGGGGGCAATTACTTTTGAAAAACCTTGGAAAACTTTTTCCCCCTGAAATTAAAAACTGCATTTTAGATTTACTCAGTTTATCCTTGTCTAATATTAAAATTTACTTGATTATATGAAACAAGTCTGACAAAAAAAAAGGAAGTAAATAAATCAATAAATCAGGAACAGGACAAATCATCTTTCATAGCACTGTATGTAAAAATATGCAAACTCAGTCTCTTGTGAGCGATGAATAAAAACCCTTTGAGCATTTAAGACTTAAATGTATAAAACCATTTGGTGTCTATCTGACTTTGGTAATAGTGCTGCAGATAATGCGGGTTAGGGTAGAGTGAAAAGGTTGAGGAACTGAAATGAAGTCTTCCTCTTGGCAGCTCCATCTTCAACATCTCTTGCCCAATATATCCACCATCCCTCCTCTGCACATGTCCAAATAATCTCAGCCAAGCCTCTCTAACTTTGTCTCCAAACCACTCAACCTGAGCTGTCCCTCTGATGTATTCATTTCTAATCCTGTCCATCCTGGTACTCCCAGACATTGTGGATATAAAGGATACAAAGGATGTTGAAGATGGAGCTTCCAGGCAGGAGGAAAAAAAGAAGACCTCAGAGCAGATTGATGGACATAGCGAAGGAGGACATGCAGAGAGTTGGTGTGACAGAGGAAGACTCTAGGGACAGGGTGAGATAGAGGTAGATGATCTGCTGTGGAGGCCCCTAAAGGAAGCAGCCAAAAGAATAATAATAATAGGAAGATACTTTCACATATAGGATTTTGCTGCTCTCAGGTTCAGTAGTGATATTGTGTAAAGTTTCAAATACATCCCAAACACTTACAACTCTACTTTAGGCCACAATATTTACAACACTCTGACCAAAGTCAGTTGGCTTTGATAAATGTATAAAACCATTTGGTGTCTAAGTCTTAAAAATGAAAGGTCATAAAAGCTGAAAGGGTTTTTACTCATTGCTCACAGAGTTAAAGTGATCGCTCACTCTGTATGTTTTGACGTGAAAGAAAGAAAAAGTTTTGTTTTAGTCTTTTGCACAGGTGAGTCGGCATTATGAGAAATACCTTGACTGTTTTGATATCTGCTTTAGGAGTGGAGAGGATGATGTTGCTGATGTGAGTATCGCACCAGAGCAATCTAGAAAAACTGCACGAAAAATATGGGATAACATACGGAATTAGAAAGACAGAGACCCCCACACTCTCAGGGACATACTCTATAACAAAGGCAATTCAGAAGAAAGTAAAAAACAAAAATAACAAAAGCAGGAATGGAAAAATGCAGAGATGCGTGAGAAATGCAAAAGCAAAAGGTGTCACGTCTCAGCTGTGTGTTAGGCAGGGAAGGACCCAAAATGCAGGACTTGGCAGACAAAAGTATAAATGAAAACAGCTTAATTGCTGAACCCTTGCAAAAAATACAAAATTAACTTATACCAGGAGCTAGTAATCCAACAAACAGAAGTATGCAGGGAAAGATTGAAGAAGGACTCAAACAGGCTGAGGACGATTACGACAAAGAGCAGAATGAGATCAAATATTGACAGGGAACAGTAACAGGTGGGAACAAGACTGAAGCGACCAATGAGACACAGAAAGCAAAACTAAACAGAAAGCACACAAAACGAGAGACTATCAAAATAAAACAGGAAATGACAGACAGACATAGAAGAGGATTACACTAAGCCAAGGGGAGGGAAAGGGGGGGAGTCAACAACAAAAGCAAGGAGGAAACTACAGGTCAGGTGTCGGACATTGGATCCACTTAATCACAGGAATTGTAATATATTTCCATAACCAGAAGACTAAATAATAAAGAATAAAGAACCAGAATACAAAGCCAAAAACTCCCCAAGAATTTCAGAATATTCCAGGTAGGAGGAAGGAAGGAAGGAAGGAATGAAGGAAGGAAGGATAGAAAGAAAAAATAAATATTCTCTTGTATCATTTCTTTTCTCTTATCCAGTTTGTTTTTGTCTCTTCGAACTCTGCGCTTTTCTTCTGAAGTTTTTTTTTTGGGTGTTTTTTGTCAGAGCCCCTTGGGTTCCCGTTTTTAAATCTCTGTTGCACAATTTGTATTTTTCATCTATATTCTTTGTGTTTTATCATTTTGATGTGGCTGCTAAACTGCAGTAAACTAAAAACATAGCAAAAACAAAAGGCACAAGAGAGAAGAAGAGTCAGAAGATAAGCACATGAAAGTGAGAGCGTGAGAGAAAATAGATTTAAAGAGGAGCGAAGTGGAAGAGAGATGTGATTGGAAAAGAAAGAAAGAAAGAAAGAAAGAAAGAAAGAAAGAAAGAAAGACAAAGAAAGGTGGAGCGGAAGGGAAACTGAGTGACAGAGTGACAGCAATCAAAAGAAGGAGAGGGAGCGTTAGCAAGGGAGAAAGCTGGCCTCCTGTTCCCTGTCTCTCTGGCTCTGTGCCTGCAGTGCCAATCAAAGAAATGTCAGTGCATTAATCAGTTGTTTTATGAGTCTCCATTAGCCTATGCACCTCCTCCGCACTGGGCGAGAAGCAGGCGGAAAGCTTCCTCCACCTGGGAGAGAGAGACTGAAAGAGATCCACGGAGAAAATCCAAACAATCCATTTAGCACTCCAGAGCCAACAGTTATCTAAATGCAGAGTATTGATGAATGTGCTAATTCCAACATGTTCCTCAGAGAGGCAGATGCAAAACACCTGCACTGCAGCGGCAGCATATGATTACAGTTTGTTTTAAGGACTTTTAGCAGCTTAATAACAGGTAATAGTTTCAGGACCAGAGAAACCAAAATAAAAATTAATATCTGGCTGCTTGCAGATATATTCAGGCAGAGCAGCGACAGGTCACACCTTAATCAGCTGATTGCACATGAGATCAGGTCATTTAAAGCTCACGTGTGCAGCTCGGTAAGACAATAAACAGACACAGCAGCAATTACTGGACAGTTTAAGAAAGAGTTAAAGAAGCTGTGACACACAAACAGCCTTTAAAGTAGACAAAAAAAAGTGTTGAAAGGCACAGAGGGGAGGAAGCAGAAAACAATATTCCAGCGTCATGTCTTCATAATGCTTCTCGTGCAGCATTTGATTGCAACCTAATCACTCTCGTGTTCAGTAATCCAACCTAGAAATCACATTACAGTTTCTATTACCGTAACGAGGAAACATTTAGCTGAATGTGTGTTTAACTAATGCATTTGTCGTTAATAGACGGCATGCTTCATTCATTCAACAAAACACCGCCTCTGAATGTAATCCAGAGCACCATTACAATCATTATGGGAATAATAGTTTAGCTGGAAATGCAATTTGTAGGAAACCGGGGGCCCAATTTCCCGTGGAAAAAGGTAATCCTTAAAATGACACAATTGGAGAAAAATACGTATCATTTGGTACCTTGGTGGCCCTCTCGGAGAGGTCGCCCTTTATAAATGTTTTTAGCTGAGGTAAGTCCATTGGTTTCATTGCTAATAATTGTGTGTTGTTGTTAAGCTTGATTGAAATCTCCATTTATTTATTTTTTAATTCAGAGACATCAAATCTTCTTATTGAATTCTTATATTTGATCTTAATAAAAATGCATCCACCATCCCATAATCCCCTTCTGCTTTTACTTCTACTTGACCTGTCCTCTTTGACAACTCCAAACCTTTATCTTAATAGATTTACCATCGCCAAAAAATAAAACAACAAAATATCTTACTGGAAAAACAGTGGCTCAGTTTCCTGACAGATCATACAAATTTAGAAAACTTGACTTCAGCTTTAAAGAACAATTTGACCCAATTTGGAAACACAAGGTCGTCGTTCTTATGATACCCGGCGTGCATTTAAAACAATAACATGACAAAATCACCTGCGAGACTCCCACCATTTTTGATACACACAACCCACCTCATCTCCTTCACTGTTTCTTTGATCTTTTATTCATCGGCAAATAAATAAATTAAAAAGGTGTGTGTGTATGCGTGTGCAAAAAAAAAGTAAAAAAAACAAAACAATGGGCCATGGGCCATGTTCATAGCAGCCTGTGGAGTGAATTTGTGGACGACTCTGGGGGGGCGATTTGACAAGATGAACAAATATAAATCAGTTTTTAAAAAACACTTGTAGAGCAGTTTATGGTTGAGGCAGAGTGTTTAATATTTCAGGTACTTTTGATACTGAGCAGATACCTGGGTTGCAGACTGCAGAGAATACAGTGGATCTACTGTACATTAAATATTGATAATTTTATATAATATATATGACACATTTTTAAAAAAGCAATACTTTTGGCAGAGTGTAGATATAATAGTTATACATAGATATTAATAAAACAAGGGACAGTGTATTAGACCAGTATATATATTTATAGATCATTTATATATTAGTCTGTATAATAATAATAATATTTTCATCACATGAGTATGAATATATATTTTTTATGTCACTAACATTTGTTGCTTATTTGTTTGAAATACAGATCCATCCATTCGCTTCCGCTTATCATTTTCAGGGGCGCTGGAGCCTATCCCAGCTGTCATAGGGCGAGAGGCGGGGCACACCCTGGACAGGTCGCCAGTCTATTGCAGGGCCAACACACAGGGGCCGACAACCATTTGCACTCACATTCACACCTAGTGGCAATTTAGATTATCCAATTAACCTATCCCCACAAGTTGCATGGAAACGGTTGGAGGAAGCCGGAGTACCCGGAGGGAACCCATGCAAACATGGGGAAAACATGCAAACTCCACACAGAAAGACCGCGGCCTGATGGTGGAATTGAACTCAGGACCTTCTTGCTGTGCGGCAACAGTGCTAACCACCGTGCCACCGTGCTGCAGACCTGAAATACAGATCTGATTTTAATTCATATAAGAAATAATTTACAGTGAAATTCATGCTGTGACGATGTCATTATCTTTCTATTTTTGCCTCTGTATGCCACCACAGTGCACTTTTTTATTTTTTATTTTAGGTCCTTATTTATTGCAGGGATTTATGAACTATTTAGGAATTACAACCACATTTATACACAGAAAAACAGAAGTAATTGGACAACTGACTAAAAAGTGGTCACCTGCTAAAGCCAGTTCTGGTATATTCGGGTATATTCTTAACTCATTCACTGCCAGGGTTTTTGAGCATTTTTACTCATTTTTGAAGGGCCACAGAAAACTGTGTGTTATGATCACATAAACGCTGAACCTACCAAAATGAAGAACAGACTCTCCTCTTCCATCCAAAAAAAAAGCTTGTTTCTACCATTTTCCGTTCTTTAGTAATCAGCTGTAGAAGAGAGGTGGGTTCCACCAAAAATGCCTGTTTTGACCAAAAAAAGGGAGAAAACGAGCTTTTTGTGAAAAATACATTTCAAGCAGTCTGATGTTCACTGACAAGCTGCCCGAGGTTGTATTCTAGCCCCTCCCATTGAAAACGTAATTGACGTCTATAGACGTCAATGGCAGTGAATGAGTTATGGCCTGTATTTATATAGCGCTTTACTAGTCCCTAAGGACCCCAAAGCGCTTTACACATCCAGTTATCCACACACACATTCACACACTGTTGATGGGAAGCTACATTGTAGCCACAGCCGCTCTGGGGCGCACTGACAGAGGCGACGGAGTAAAAAATAGACGAAGCTTCCAGCTCTGTAGAATGAAGCCAATGCTAGTCACAGTAAACCTCCACGTTTTTTCAAATCTCCCGGCAGTGATATCTGTAGTTTTCAAAAAAGACTTCTGGTCCTATACAAGTCAAGGACCTACCTGCATTTATATAATAATTCAGTCCTTTTACATTTTTGGTAACTAGTAAAAAACAATTGTGTATTACTGACTTAAAGATTTAAAGATCCAGTATCAGGGTGCTTGTAATGGAAAGATTAGTGAGTCACAACTATTTATATTTGTGCAGATGAGATCAGGGGTGGAAATCCAGGTAAAAATTAATCAGGAATGTTTTAATATTTCTGCAAATTTAATACCGCTGTGGTTTCTTGCTGTGCTCTCATTCCGCATGTGCGCTGCATCATGGAGAAAAAAATGTTTTTTTAATGGAAAGTGTGATTTGTGTTCGGGAGCAGCTTTTTTTCTTTCTCTTTAACATCTTTGCTGCATTAAAGCGGCAAAGCTGTAACTCTAACGCTATATATGGCTGAAAACACGAACTATGCAGTCAGGCGCAGAGACGAAGGCTGCTGATCGTTGTTTTTCTCAGCTCTCGTTGTGGATTATCTTTCTATTGTGCGTGTTCTTCCTTTTCCTCTCAGCATGCGTCCTGTGTGTACTTCATACGATGCAGTTTCGGTTAATGTCGTGCTTGTGTGTCTCCCCTCCTCAGGCCTCCCTCCCCCTGCCGCCATTGCGAAGAGAAGTATGAGGACTAGAGGCAAGCAGAGACTTCTAAGCCAGCATACATCACATATACACCCAAATTCAAAACATAAACCTGTCGCATAGTGTACTATACTATGCTATGCTATGCTAGATACTATACTATATAGCATATTGTATACTATGGTAGAATACTAGCATATGGTTGTGAAAACAAACCAAGGCTTACAGAACTGTGACAAACCCCATCATAGTGTGTGAGCTTGAACAGCTTCATAGGGTAAAGTCTTATATAAGCGTCTGTCATATAAAATCTTACTGTTTGGATGTTAAACATGGCCAAAGTTACAGTTGATGACATCAGTCTAATTATTTGTAATCCCCATGAGCCAAAAGCTCAGGCGAGCTTCACACTGGTCTAAACCCTCTGTGTCACCTTGGTTTTTCAACTCTGGTCTCTACACGATATCAGTGGGAGTGGATATTCGAACACACAGCTCTGACTGTGAGGTCAAAAGTGCTTGAGATGGACAGCCAATCAGAAGAAAGCCCTCTTAAAGGGAGAAGAGCTAAAACAGCTTGTTTCCAAAGTCCAAGATCAGATAACTAAGGATTATTTTTGAACTGTGAAAGCAAAGATACTCTATTAGAGTCCAAATAAATACAGGATAGTAAACAATCACTGGCCACTTTATTAGGTATAACTGTTGAACTGTTTGTTAATGCAAATATCTAATCAGCCAATCACATAGCGGTAATTCCATGCAAATTTAGGCACGTAGACAACCTGGTGAAGTTTAAACTGAACATCTGAACGTGGAAGAAAGCTGATTATAAGTGACTTTGACTGTGGTACGGTTTTTGGTGCAGACAAATGCTTAGAAAGTGCTTAGTTTCGGTCACTTTCTGAGAGAAAGTTACGTTCCAGCGAAACTTTGATTTGCCGTTCTAGTTTAGATAAAACATTAAAACGAAAGGTTCTGTTGTTTAGTTATATACTATTCATTAGATCTTTATCTCTATTCTGCTTTGCTTTAGGTGGAGTTCGTCCAATAAAATCAAGCTCTTTTGGAGTCTCACCTCAGGAGAGCACTGAGTGGCTGGAAATGATGTGGGCATTTGCAGCCAGTCTGGTAGCTCCTGATGAGGAGGAGGAAGGTATTCATCATCTAACCGAAAGCCTCACATGTAAGAAAACATCACCTGACATTAAATTAACCCTCAGTTGTTTGACCGTTATTAACAATTCATGCGATGCTCATCCTGCCTAACGTTTTATCAAGGGCTTAGCTTTTGCAGTAGCTGACTAAGAGGGTTATGATGAATAGACAAAGTGTGCACACATGCCGCTGAGGGCAATTTAAAACTGCATTTAAAACATTTACCGTAGATTCAAAAATAACTAAAAGTCATTCTGATTCACACTGATGGCAGCAGAAAGATGTGCTACAGTTCAAGGCCAATCAAAAGGCAAACAATCATTCCTTTATGCACCCAGTCTTAAACTGATTGCTGGGTAATGTCAGCCATTTATTTTCATGCATGTAAAGGAAAGTTTGTCGTATGTGTCGCTCACCATCTGGCAATATTTAACTTTGAAAATTTGTTTTTATGAACTCTGTTTCTTGCGTATCAGCTTTCCACTCAGAGGAACTCTGAAGGACAGGAAGTGGAAAAGAACCAGAGCTGGAGGAGAGAGGACAGAAAGGTTGAGATGGCTGTTACAGTGTTGCACATTAAATCGCAGTAATGTTTTTTCTGTCTGTTGTTGAGCGGTAACTGATGATTTAATTTGATGAATAAAAGATTCCAAATTGAAACCTTTGCGCTTTTTTTTTTTTTTTTACACATTATGATCGTCATGTCTGTGTGTCTTCTGCTTGTAGTTACTGGACTATTTGATCTAAAATAGGTAGATTGTTTTTTTTAATCAAATCACATTACATGTTCCCTGTGTTACCATGGAGACATAAAATGACAAAATGTAAGGTAATGAAATGAAACACTCCTGGCTTCCACCTCCACCATTGCAACATCCAAAAAAGGAATTTATTGCTCTTTAACAAAAGACAGTCACCTCTCATGCGTCCAGCATTACAACAGCTCATGAGTGTCTCTGCCTTTGATTTTATGCCTTGACACGAGCACCCATAAGTCTGGCCCTTTTACCAGGACTCCTGAGTTGGAGCACGTCTTTCCAAATGCTTGTTGTCTAGAGAACAACACCCCTGGGGCAACAACCACCTCAGCCAATCAATGCTTATGATTTCCTTGCCCTTCTGCCAGTGCCAGCAAAACAAACAAGTAAAATGTCTGACCCTGGGCAAGATTGTCAAATCAGCACCCTGGGCACAAGCTCAGCAGTCCAAGCCACTTGGGACCTATGTGAGTGGCACGTGAAAACCTTTTTAAGTGTTCATCCTCAAACACATAAGTATGTACTGTAGACTATGTTTGTGTTTTTTGTTTTTAATGCAGAAGCGCTCTGAAAAAAGGAAAGGAAGAGGAAAGATGGAGTTAATCAAAAGGATACCAAGAACCTCTTAAAAAGCAGAGGAGGAGAACAGGTTAAAGACAGATACATAAAGGAGAAAACAACTCAGTCATCCTTTTCCAAAACATCATGAAAAAAGCTCCAGCTGCTTCATTTACGTTTAATTTTACATTGTCATACACTTTAAGGGTAAAGCAGTACTGTGATGATTACTTTAGTTAGTTACTGGCTTAGTTTGATGGGTAATGGGTAAATACAACCTTAGGTCAACTACAAAACATGACATATTACAAAGTGAACAAACAAAGTACAAAGTGCTTCCATAGGATTTAAAAGGGTAAGTAACAGTCAAATGCTGCTAATCAGGTGCACTCAGCTAATCATTCAATACCAAGGAATAATTGTTCATCAGCAACTTTGATCACCTCTATAAAAGCAGAGGTTTTGGTAGTTTGCCGGCCTGCAGCGTTCAGGTGTGTGTAAACACAATGCCAAGAAGGAAATGTATCAGCGATGATCCTAAGGAAGCACTCGGTGCTGCTCATCAATCCAGTAAAAATAGACGGCCATTTCCACATAATTTGAAGTCCATCATTCTACAGAGTGAGGAAAATTATTCAACAGTGTAAAATATTCAAGACAGTCGCCAGGCTTCCCAGGAGCGGACATTCTAGCAAATTCACTCCAAGGTCAGAGTGTGCAATGTTCAGAGAAATGCAAAAAAAAAAAAAAAAAAAAAACTAAACAAAAATAAAGTGGAAGCATTGCCAGGAGAAAGTTTCTTCTCTCTAATAAGAAAACAGCAGCAGGGCTTAGTGTTGCAAAACTGAATCTGAAAAAAACTGGGCAAACTGTCCAAATGACTCCTGGAACAACGTTCTTTGGACAGACAATACTAAGGTGGAGATGTCTGCTTATAATGCAGTTCTGAGAAAACCAAACTCAGCACATCAGCACAAATAGCTCACACTACCTGTCAGACATGGTGGTAGAGGGGTGATGATTTTGGCTTTTTTTTATGGTAAAAATGGTAAATGGCCTGTATTTGTATAGCGCGTTACTAGTCCCTAAGGACCCCAAAGTGCTGATACCAAGAACCTCTTAAAAAGCAGAGCAGAAGAACAGGTTAAAGAGAGATACATAAAGGAGAAAACAACTCAATCATCCTTTTACAAAACATCATAAAAAAAGCTCCAGCTGCTTTGGCCCAAATTGCATCATGCAACACAATAATGGATTGGATTTATATAGCACTTTTCAAGGCACCCAAAGCGCTTTACAATGCCACTATTCATTCACTCTCGCATTTACACACTGGTGGAGGCAAGCTACGGTTGTAGCCACAGCTGCCCTCGGGCAGACTGACAGAAGCGAGGCTGCCATATCATATCGCGCCATCGGCCCCTCCGGCCAGCACCAGTAGGCGGTAGGGTAAAGTGTCTTGCCCAAGGACACAACGACCAGGACAGAGAGGCCGGGCATCAAACCGGCGACCTTCCGATTACAGATGCGCTTCCCAACCCCGTGAGCCACGTTCGCCCCAAGCACAGCGGCAAATCTACAGAAAAGTGGTTGAAAAGCATCAAGGTGTTGCAATGGCTGAGACAAAGTCCAGACCTCATCCTGAGTGATGGGATCTTAAGAGAGTTTTGCATAAACAAATGTCCACAAAATGAACCAAAGTAACAACGTTAAGAAGAGTGAGCCAACATTTCTCCATTATTAATTAATTAACAATAATAATTCATGAGTGTTTCACCTTGGTCTAGATGGTCTAGCACCTACACTAGCTAGTAAAAGTAAAATAAAAATGCTCTTTTTGAGTCAGATATTACTAAACATATGCGTTAAAATTGAACAGCCTTGGGATTCATTTGCATTTAGCTAAATTTTAGCCAATGTTTAACTTTTTAGCTAAGGCTATGGAGGTTATAAAAATCTGTATTTATTACACCACTCCAGGACAACTTGGTGTAAACACCAAACCGAGTTTATTTGGGTACTCCAGAACCGTGGCTTTTACATACAAAACCCAAGCAAGCTTTTCTCTTTTTTTTACAGAACATTATTCTTTTCTTTTTGCCGTGACTGCCCTCTACTGGTGGAAACATGTAGCAGCCAAAAAACCCAAACATATAGCTGAATAGCCCAAATACCAACAGATTTATGCAATGTTTTAGACATATTTTAGCTTTACACTTTACCAAGTGCTACATATTGTTGGTTTTTAAATTGTTTTAATCATCAGTTTTGGCTACTGGTAACCTACCTAGCTCATCTGCATCAGCTAATGTTCTTTTAAAGTACAAAAATACTAATGAGCTAATTCTAACTTCCAGTCCTTCAGGCATTTTAACATCTGTGAATCCAGCATAAACTAAACTAAAAACCTAAAAAGTTTGGTGAATATACTGTAGATGGTTGCAACACTATTGCATTGATAAAAGGCTGCAGTAAGGCATATAAATACTTAAAGATCACACACATGCACAAACATACACAAGGTTATTACAATACCAGCCGTACTGCTGCAGCTGGTAACCAGTATTTTAGGAATGAGTTTCCAGTATAATGAAATCATGAACTTAAATTGAAATTATAATGAAATCATAACTTTGTTGCAGCTGTAATGGATTTTAAGCACGCTGGGGTGAGCACATTGGTGTAGTAGAAAATCTAACTGAACAGGGAGTTGATTCACTAAATTACATTGCATTATCCATTATTATCTATTCAAACCATGCTTAGGAAGAGTTTTAAATAGAAATTATGCAAGACAGTTTTATCCCAGGCTTTTTCTCATCATTGCATGCTTATAGCTATAAGTGAATATGAAAAATAGTCACTTACCTTAGGAGAGGTTAGGACTTTTAGCATCCATTCTCTCTAATGCATACTATAACCAGATGATGATTTAGTAGCTAATGATGACTAGTGTTAATGAAGTTTGATTATATACACCACCTTAAACAAAAGGACGCAGTATGAGAAATGGGATTGCTTTACAATGATCACATTACTGCGGATTAAATGAAGAATTTAGTAAATGGGGAAATAAGCTTGTCCACTTTATTGCAGAAAAATTAGATAGTAAACATAAAAAAGGGAGCAACTCTAAACTCTTGGATTAGCATGTTGTAAGTCTTTTTGCGTCGATTAACAGGGCATATGTGGTTTTTCTTGGATTTTCTTAACTTCAGAATGATCTTCATCTTTGAGTTTTTCTTTAAAATAAATGAAATACATATTTTGTAATAACAGGGTGTATTAGAGGTGCAGACAAACAGAAGCAGCAAAGGAAAATACATGGGTATTTGCCAAGCTTGCGTAAGCCCACTCTGTGCTGCCACACCAGGTGCCTTTTGAGCAGCGGATCGATTCAAATATCGACAGGACTGACGTAACTATTAAGCTCTAGATTTCAGTTTAGACTGTGTTTTCAGTTGTTTTGTGTTTAGTTTCCCGAGCCCCACCACAAACTGTGTGAGTTCTGAATCAGTCTCAGGGTCTGCAATTTGGGTCCGCTAACTGCTAGCAACACGTTTACACATGACAGTCAAAGAAGCAAAAATAAGTAATGTTTTAAGTCTTTAACTTGCTTTTAATATTTCTTGTTCTGTTACTAATGTAGGTGTATATTATTTAACTGTAGGCATAACACACAGATGCACGAGGGCCATGTATTACTCCAGTGAGTCCTCCTTATTTTTCCTCCCCCAGCCAACAGCAACCCCAGCACAAACGTTCCTACCACTTATCATTTACCTGATACTACTTTTCTATTTTAGGATTTAATATATTACAGTGTGAAGCTAGAGTGGTGTGGTCATGTGTGAAGTAAGTGCTGTTGGAGATCCTTTTAAGCCTCCCCCAACCTGTGCATGCTGATAGAATTATAACGCACCTGACTGGAAAATACTGTAGAGCTTCTATCCAGTTACTCTAATACATTTTTTTTACTTAAATTATCACCAAAATATGAACTTCTTATTTTTTAAGCCCCTAAATAGGAGGTTTTTCAAGGCTTTCTTTTGTATTCTTGCTATGTTGTCTCTTCTGTTTCTTTTCTCCCTTTTCACTAATATCTGATGGAAAGTGAGCTGAAATGTCAGCTTTTACTTGTTTTTGGCATCAGATTTCAACCAGAATCTCTCCATTTACTGCGGCGTGAAAAGGAGCAGTGCCCGTTGTTGTGGTTTCATTACCGGTTTCACAATGTAAATGATATTCAATTTCATCAGCAAGATAATGTGATGAGGTAAGGGCGGTTAATCTTTGAATAATTGACAAAAAATACCGACAGACACACTCGCGCGCACGCACACACCTGCCTTTAGATTCCCGGCAGTAAGAGCCATGAATAATGGATCTTGGTTTTCCCTGGCCTGAGGGAGAAGCTTTTAAACATAATTTGTTGCTTTAATTTATTTACACAACCTGGTAACGTCAGCCCTCAGGCTAGGTGCTTTACACAAAAGTGAACCGCACCCGAGGGTGGGAGGGGTACATGCGCATGGCACAGTCCACATGAAACATGCACATTTCTACACTCGAATTTCGTGCAAGAAATTTTTCTTTTAGAAACTGTGTTTCTCACACTTTCACAAAGAAACTGAGTTAAATTTATAGTTTAATATTCATTATCTGGTTCTTTAAAAACATATTTTAGTATATTTACTTTAAAAAAGTGACGATGTTTATTTAACAGGTAACCGAGGCAGTTTTTTTAAAATCACGGTTTTTAACAGGGAGATGAGCTTGTAACGTGTAATTGAGTTTCAGGTTTACACATTCTCATACTCAATGGCTCAGCATGCTGGAGTACACATCATCACAGTTCAGCCTAATCAGCAACATGGAGTGGGGGGGGGGGGGGCACCAGGGCAAGTACCATCATGATGACAACACAACTCAATGAGACTTTCATAACAAACCCTGCTAATTACAAGTTGTCAATATTTTTCCAATACAGCCCGGTGTTTGAGAGGTAACTTGTTTCTGCAGCCAGGGTGCTCTGAGTGGTTTTTGTGATGGAATGTACAAAATGTAGAAATCCACAATTTTAAGTGTGCTGTTATGGATAAAACCATTACATCAGAGCACCACTCTGCCACAAAACACAGTCAGGGAAAATTTCGTAAATAAAGAAAGAAAACAGCAAAGAAAGAAAACACCATAAAACCAGTTATACAAAAACAAGTATTATATAATAATGTAAAAATGACTGTTTTCATACGACTCTGTGGAGACTTACTGCTGCTATAGCAATAACTATAAAATACCCTTACAATAAATACCCCTAAGAGGCAAAGTAGCAGCCAGGTGCTGTGAATCAAATGGATTCAATTAACTGAATGGATCATCAGAAACTGTTTTCACTTCTATAAAAGCAGAACTTTTGGCACTTTGCTGCTCTGGAGCATTCAGGTGTGTGGCAACAAAATGCCAAGGAGGAAATATAATACAGTAGAGATTTTACAGAAGCAATTGTTGCTCCCCATCAGTCTGAAAATGGTTATAAAGGCATTTACAAATAATTTGAAGCCCATCATTCTTCAGTGAGAAAGATTCTCAAGTGGAAAACATCGAGACCATCTTCACCCCCAGATTAGTCTGTGCAATGCTCAGAGAAAAAGAAACAAAGAGTTACATCTCAGACTCTACTTAGCATGTTAAATATTACATGTTTGTGACAGTGCAATTAGGAAAAGAGTGAACAAGCATTGCTTGGTTGGAAGGATTGCCGAGATAAAACCTCTCCTCTCTAAAAAGAACATGGCAGCAGGACTTAGTGTACAAAGCTGCATCTGAACAAACTCCAAGAATGGAACAACATCCTTTGGACAAAAACCAAACACAGCACATGGGCACAAACGGCTAATACTGTCGAGCACGGTGGTGGAGGGGTGATGATTTGGACTTGTTTTGCCAAAGGACCTGGGTACCTGCATTTAAGTTGAGCTCCTTTGTATACCAAAGTATTCTAGAGTGAAATATGTTTTAAAATTAAAAGAACAGAGGTGCTGCAATGGCCCAGGCCATGGAAAGCCATTTAAAGAAGCTCTTTACACACTGTTCTTCAGCTCATCTGAAGGCCACATGAAGTCTGGAGGTCTGTGGCGACTGATTCAAAATTAGGCTTAAAACTTTTTTGATAAAGCACATAGTTAGGGTTGGATCAGGTTATCCTGAATCCTCCCTTAGTTTTGCTGCAGTAGGTCTAGACTTCTGGGGGATTCCCATGATGCACTGAGTGCTTCTTCTTCAGTCACCTCTCTGCATTTAATTATTTTTTAATATTAATCTCCGTCTCTCTTCCACAGCGGGTCTTTGTCCTGTCGTCATCCACTCACCCCCAGCCGGTAGTGACAGATGACCGCCCCTCCCTGAGCCTGGTTCTGCTGGAGGTTTCTTCCTGTTAAAAGGGAGTTTTTCCTTCCCATTGTCGCCAAAGCGTTTGCCCATATGGGGTCATATGATTGTTGAGGTTTTCTCTGTTTTCTTTACCTTGTGAATTGGCACTATAAAAATAAAACTGAACTGAATTGCAGACTTTGTGACCTCTGTGCAGTATGCGCTTCAGCATCCGCTGACCCAGCACTGTGACCTTACACAGTCTGCCACTTATGGCAGAGTTGCTATCGTTCCCACTTGTTTCCATATTGTTATAATACCACTAACAGTTGACAGCGGGATATTTAGTTGTGAGGAAATTTCTTGAGGTGCTTGATTTTATACACCTGTGGCCATGGAAGTGATTGACAGGCCTGAATTCATTGATGGATGGGAGAGTGAATACTTTAAGCAATGCAGTGTATCCATTTTACACAGGCTCAAGGAGTCTCAGTCTTTACCTCTGATTTCATTTGAGACAGCAGCTTTTTAATGTCTAACATCTTCTTTCCCAGGCTTGTTGTTATCCAAAACAGATTTCAGGATCAGCAGTGCCACAAACCTTTGATCACGCTCACCCCATAATGAGCTTCATGTTGCCAGAAGTCCAGAGTGTGTTTACAGACGGTGTTTACACCACTTTGGATTGTCACCCATGCTGAGCTCATAATCGCAGTAAGCTGTTTACTGCACACGCATCTTCATATTCTCATTAATAACTTCTCAGCGTATAATCATACACAGAAATCAAGCAGTAAGCACAAAAGCCAACATTTGATCAGATTATCAGTTTGCAGGAGCCCCCCCCCACACACACACACACACACACACACACTGGCCATTGTTACAATAGCAAGCAGGTCGCTGACACTATTATTGGTGTCTCAGTGAGAATTTGGGGGCTTTTTGAAACAAAGCTAGGTATTGCTTTTATCAAGTCACTTCACAGAAATATTAAATCATATATTTAATTTTTATATTAAATTAAATCTTGAGTCGTGTTATGTTTTTGTGTATATTTCACCTAGAAACACCTCCAGCTGGACTGGACCAATAAAATAAGTGGTTTCAGAGGCCATAGGTCGGGACATAGGACTACAATGTGCTCTATATATTAAAGGAATTATTGCACGTTTGCTTTTTTGCCAACAGTTACAGCAGAGAAGGCCGATGCTACGCTACTGTCTGAAATCTGTGAAGCTGTCAACGGCTTATTAGCTTAACTTAGCACAAAGACTGGAAATTGTCTCCATCGAAAATTATTGAAATCTGCTCAATAAATCCTCTTAAATTCCTGATTTAACTTTGATGATTTGCAACCTCACAGAAAAGACATAAGATTACTGCCAGGAAACAGGCACTACAAAAGGTGTACCTTCCTAAAATTGCAACTTGTTGTCATTAATTAATGACTGTTTAATTAAACACCGGTGCTGATAAGGTGTTGGTAGTTTTAGTTAGCGTTAGACATAGTTAGGTCATTTTAAAAGTTTCTGCCAAACTAAGCTGCTTCTTCCTCTATTTATAGTACAAATTATATATTGTACTGTGTATAAATAAAAATTACTGGTTGATGTAAGTCTTGCCACTCAGGCACTTATTTGGGCAGATATTTTGTAACATTGCCTAAATTAATTTTAATGATGATGGTGATTAGGACAGAAAAAACCTTGAAACATAGCAACTTTGAAGTCACTGGTTTATCTGGTTTATGGTCCAGTTTTAAAGCCTCCAGTTTAGCTGTTTTTCTCCCCTCTTTCCCCAAACTGGATGGAAACATATCACATGTTACTCTGAAATTACAGAAAATTAACGCATTATGTTACTTGATGTTCCCTACAGAGAGTAATTTGTTACACTACTCATTAAGTTTCTTTTGTGCCGTGCAACTTGAAGACAGAATCTTGCCCTAATGAGGTAACACACTGCATCTTTCTTTAAGTGTTTAGGTACACTGCCTGGCCAGTCGCCATCTGGATTTAACTAAGCAAATAAGTAAGAGCCTTCCTCTGGATAATCACCGCAGTGATTAATATGTTTCAGCTGGCAACAGGTTATTTAATCCTAAATGATACAGCGAGCAGCTTCTTATATCTTAATCAGCTGTGGTCATGGAAACACAGGTTACTCAACTCCATTTATCGGCCTGCATCAAGCAGATATGGAGATTGCTGAAACTGCTAAAACTGGGTTAAGAATTGTCCAACACTTTATGAAATCCCTGAAGGATGAAGATGAACCCTCGTCTTTGAGGGAAAAACGTGGTCGTGATCGGGGGTCATTTTTTGGTGAAATCATCCGTACAACTCAAGGCTATGTTTAATAGTGTACGTAAAAGCATTTCCACTTGTTCAAGAGAACTTGAGGATTTGGGACTAAATAACTGCATAGTTGTAAGAAAACGAGTTATCCTTCAGGCTAATCATTACAAAATTTGCATATAGATTAGCACATCTCTTTAGACTGAGGGAGGAAGCACTATGGCATTTCTAGAGTCTCTTTGGATTGTAGGCAAAACTTCACAAGGGATCAACCAGTGTTAATCACCATTATGTTATACTGTATGTTATAGTTTGACACTAACAAAAACACTGCAAATTTAAACATTTTCTTATTCTTTAAATGTTGGTTACAGCCCTTGGCTTGTGCAGATGTAATTACATGCTCCAGGTCCAAAGACTGCCGTTGGTTATGAAAAGAGCTAAACAGAATCCTGCACACCGCTTGCAACAGGACTGAGTCCAGTTCGTCGGGTCTCACTTATGAGGGTTTTATACTCTTCGTGTCCATGAGTCTATTAGAGTCTGCTTGGGACCCAGTCACGCAAATTTCATAATCGGACAGTGAGCGTGAGGCCCAGCAGACTGCAAGCAGAGTTCACAGAAATAAAACAGGAACGACTACTCAGCCGTTGGGTTTCCGGCTGTTTGTGTCCGCAAATGAGTATAATCGAGGCTTTAGAAGGTCACATCTGTCCTGCTATCACTGAAAACTTTGCACATTGTCACTGCTTTAGCTTAAAGTTTGACAGTCCTTGGGGCCTCCCACTGGCATGGGACCCCAGTCAGTTGATATGTCTTGTATCCAGAGAAGAACCCATGTAAACAAGCCAGAGCCAGCCAGTGGAATCAAACCTAGGAACTTCTAGCTGTGAGGTGACAGTGCTAACCACCATAACACAGCATAAATTCAAATTCAAATTTTATTTGTCACACACACACAACCATACACAGTATGACATGGGGGTGAAATGCTTGTAGCTGTACAATGCCCGACCATTAAATGACAGAAGAAAAGTTTTACAATATTTACAATTTACTACAAAAATTTACAAATTAACTTAGGAATTTACAGTAAAGAATGTGCAAATAGCAGAAGAGATTATAAAGATAAGGATTATAAATTATAGGAATTATAGGATTATAGGAAATGTGTGGTGGTGCGTGTGGTGACGTGTGTGAGAGTCCAGTCTTATAGTGACGTGTGTGGGAGAGTCCAGTCCTACACCTGGTTCAGGCCCCGAATAGCCTGGGGGAAGAAGCTCCTCTTCATTCTCTCTGTTTTGGCCTTAAGGGAGCGGAAGCGCTTCCCAGACCTCAACAGTGAGAAGAGTCCATTGTTGGGATGGGAGAGGTCCATCATAATCTTCCTAGCTTTGGACTTGCACCGCTTGGTGTAGATGGACAGCAGGTCAGGGAGCTCTGATTGAATGACGCGTTCTGCCGAGCGCACCACCCTTTGCAGATCTCGTCTGTCCTGCTTGGTGCTGTTCCCAAACCAGGTGCAGATGTTTGATGTCAGGACGCTCTCGATGGTGCAGGAGTAGAAGTTCTTGAGCACCTTCAGTGGCAGATGGAAGTCTCTAAATCTTCTGAGGAAGAAGAGACGCTGACGGGCTTTCTTAACCAGGGTGTTGATGTGACAGGACCATGACAGGTCCTGAGTGATGTGGACACCCAGGTATCGGAAACTGTCCACTCTCTCCACTGGCGTGCCACTGATGATGAGGGGTTTGTAATTCCTCGCCTGCTTTGTAGTGAAGTCCACGATCAGCTCCTTAGTCTTGCTGATGTTTAGGAGGAGGTTATTCTCCTGGCACCAGGTCTCCAGGTTCCTAATCTCCTCCAGGTAGGCCGTCTCGATGTTGTCAGAGATCAGGCCCACAACAGCAGTGTCGTCAGCAAACTTGACAATGGAGGTGGTGTCGGATGTGGCTACACAGTCATAAGTGTACAGTGAGTACAGCAGGGGGCTTAAAACACAGCCCTGAGGCACTCCAGTGGTGAGTGAGATGGAGGGGGAGACTTGTTTTCCTACCCTCACTGATTGGGGTCTGTCTGTGAGGAAGTTGAGGATCCACTGACACAGTGATGAGCTGAGTCCTAGATCCGTCAACTTGGTGAAAAGCTTAGAGGGAATTATTGTGTTGAATGCTGAACTGTAGTCCACGAACAGCATCCTAACATAATTCCCTCTGCCAGTGTCCAGGTGACTCAGGGATGTGTGGAGCAGGTGAGATATGGCATCGTCTGTGGAACGATTAGTCCGGTAAGCAAACTGAAGTGAGTCGATGGTGGGAGGAAGTGAAGAAGTGATGTGATCTCTCATCAGTCTTTCAAAACACTTCATCACAATTGAAGTCAGTGCTACTGGACGGTAGTCATTGTGGCAAGCGGGCTGTTGTTTCTTTGGAACAGGGACAATAATGGACCGTTTGAAGCACGTGGGAACCACAGCTTGGGCCAGGGAGAGGTTGAAGATCTCCGTGAACACCGGTGCTAGTTGATCAGCGCAGGCTCTAAGGACCCGGCCAGGGATTGCATCTGGTCCTGCTGCCTTCCTGGTGTTCACCCTCCTGAAGGTGTTCCTCACGGCATGCTCTGTGATGACGAATGCATTTTCTTCACTGGTGCACTCCGAGCGCGCGCAGCCGTTTGTTGTTTTAATTGCTGCGGCGTCGAAGCGAGCATAAAACGTGTTCAGCTCATCAGCCAGTGAAGCATCGGCATTCATCATTGAAGAAGCTGGTCGTTTATAGTCCGTTATAGTCCGCAGTCCTTTCCACAGGCTCCTAGAGTCGCACTGTCGTAGCTGTGACTCTAGTTTTTCCCCGTAGCTCCGCTTTGCCTTTCGGACCGCGCTGCGCACGTTGTAGGACGCAGCCTTGTATAGGTCCATATTACCGGAGACAAGCCCTTCATTGGGTGGATAAATGGGTGGATCACATGAGTAGATAAAAACGCAACAACTCTGCAGTTTCAGGTTTTGTTCTTGGGTGTAACCTTTTTAAAAGTTAGCCATTTTATTACTGTGGTGATGTGTGGGTGTTCATGTGCTAATGGGGTTTTGCCAGTAGGGGGCGCTGTATTTGAGAGGGCTCATGAATGCCTCTATAAAATAAGACTGACTTGTGAATGAGATAATAAAAATGTTTGGAGCAGACGCTCGCGAAACACAAGTGGATGCTGTGTAATTATTCAAAGCTATACGAAGACAACACAATTACAGTGGTGGTGATGGTGGAGAGGGCATGTATGGGGTCTGAATCCCCTCAGGAGCTGGTTTTAAGTGGCAATTCAAGGAAAAGGTTTCGTTTTTCAGCCCTGGAGGTTGGCATGAGAGGACTGTCAATTTCCAAGAAAAGGGCAATTTTTTAAAATGTCAAACTAATTATTGACAGCCAGAGGGCAGTCTGGGGGAATTAACATTAGCCTGAACAGGAGAGGTGGAAAGAATACGGGTATATTATTATTACTTAACATACATTTGTGTGCCTGGATGTGTGTTTGTGGGGAAAAAAATAACAGTACACATTCATTCATTTCATTCATTTCATTTTTCATTTATTTATTCATTTTCAGGCACAACAAATACCTATATTGAACATAAAATAGACCTAAATCAGTCCAAGCACAACTGTAACACTTTGCAATAAAAGCAACTCAGTGGTTTGTTTTCTTTATTTGACTTTTCCTTCTTCTTCTTCTTTTTTTGGTAGTATTCAACATTTTAATTTTTAAGGATTTGGAAGTATTTGGTTTTAGACAGTAACAATCTTTGCAGCAAATTATAGTTACTTACAAAAAAATCTTCACCTGTATCAATACTTTGGGGATCATTTTTAATCTGCTCACAGCTGAATTTGCCAAACTGGAACAATCTGTTCAGTAGCACACCTCAGTCCCGTGCTCCCCGTTTTGAGTCGACAGATATTTTCATATTATTTACTGTTCCATGATATTCTCAAATAACTTCGGCAACTGCTCGTAGCCCGGGATACGTCAGCGAAATGAGGAGGATATTAAATTTGCTGGTGGGGTTTGTCAACCTGAGAGCGCTTTTCTGTCACAAACAGCAGCAATGAAAGGTAATCGCCTTTCCACGCAGCTGTCGTGATCAAAGGAATCGCACTCCCATGACTATCATGCACAACAACCCACACAGACACATGCACAATGAGGCACGTGGATGCACCATGACACTTACTTGCACCAGTGCCGGCAAAACGACGCTCGGGGCGTGCAAACGCACAAACACTTACATCGACTGCACAAAGCAAATCTCACCACAGCTCGATGTTGTGCGTTTTCCTTAAGAAGCTTGGCTGGAAGAATGGACACACACACACAAACACACACTCAAAGCAGCCGCACAGCAGAATCCAACAAGGGAGTAAGTCATCAGTCGAAGCTCCCACGCCATTTAAACCTGCAGTGTGAGAGAAAAATGTTTCATTTTGGCACATTTTTAGACTTTTTTTTCATCTCTCTCCAACATTTAATACAGCACTCAAAGAGGCTTGTAACTCTAATGTCGATTTTAATTTCTTCAAATAAAAACAGATGTGGCTCCTGCTGTGGCTCCAGTGTGGTTTCAAAGTGTGTGCAGCTGACAGTCTAAAATATTCAACATTTCTCCAAACATTTTTGCAGGCACAAGATTTTTTTTTCCTCCAGAGGTTCACTTGACTGATCTGAAGACAGCAGCTAAGCCACAGAAAATCTGAGACAAATAGGAACGCAGTAGCATTTTTGCTGGTCTCCTGGTCGTTTTCCACCTGCTCCAGTGTACTACAGTTTGTCACAGATGTGCTACTGCAGTCTAACCCATCCACTGTACCAGACCCCCCCTTCCTGCCTCCCAAAGGAAATTACCTAACCCTCCTTTCATGCTTTAGTCATCCCACCCGGGCTGCTGCACCATCCCTCCTGGCTCGACTCCCAAAGCATTCCTTAGCCCTTACATTGAGAGTCCCCTTTCCCCCCACCCCGTCTACTAACACAGTCCCACCACTGGCTTCACAAGGCTGTGTGTTGAATACAAAATCTGGTGTGCCAACCTCCAACCCGTAGCCCAGAGTGTAGTTGTGCACGTCAGGCTGTGATCTGCATTCTGTCGTTACCTGCCACTTTGCTTTGCTCTCCCTGCGGCAGGCTGGTTATCCTTCCTCTCTAAAGGTGGAATCAGCAGAGTCACTTGCTATTTTCCATCATAACCCCCAAAACCTGTCTGTTCAATAAACATGTCACATCACCTCTGACTTAAATCTTCTTCTTTTTTATGTTTATTTCCCCGTCTCTGGTGCCTCGCTGCTGTATTTTATACATCAGCACTCAGAAGAGGAGGTAATCCACAGATTCTGTTTGCGGTTATGTCTTTTAGAGAAGGAGGAAAAGTGCTCTTTAATTAAAAGGAAGCGAAAGACAACAGGAAAGACAGAAGAGAGAGCAATAATGACAACAAGCACCATTAAGAAACGCAATACAATAGAGACTGTATGTAAAACAAGAAGCTGAACACTTTGTTGATTTGTGATGTTAAATATAGGTCAAAGTAGTTTGTAAAAGCTGGAACACTTCTTTATTTTACTTTGAAAATACCCAAGCACCACTGTTTCACATCATTCTCTTTAAAAAGCTAATAAGAGCACTGAGCAGCAACAATTATTTTGATCAGGTACATTTTAAATCAAAGCCTGATTAATTATTCCAGTCCTAACATTTCCCAAATTGTGATCAGAATTTCCCGAGGGAATAAAACGAACATTTTTTAATATTTACAAAGATGCAGCAAATGAGGTAAATTATAGCTGCTATTTCTTTAATTTTTTTTTTTTCAATCTTTGTTGTTTCTCTCCATGGGGAGGAATTTTGGTTGGCTGATCTGTCACTCAGCAGTCAGTCAATCCTCACGGAGATAGCTTAAACTGCCGTTTGAAGTAACACTATGAGGCTTTTTTAATGGAGACCTCAGTGCTTCCCAGAAGACAAAGCTGACTGACTGGGTCATCTCCTGAATTTTGAATGAAATCTTTCAACAAATATATTCTACAGATCTGGTGCACTCATACCTCTTCTATGTCTTCGGTGAGCTCCTATCTTCCCAGGGCAAATTTCATATTTTTACCATCATAGTTTAGATTTATGTTTTCCAAACAACATAAAGAAAATATCTTAGGACATTCCCATTGATCTCAGCTGGGTCTAAACAGAAGATTACACAAAATATCAACATTAACAAGATCTAAACATCTAAATGGTGATGCAGCTGTGAATATTTAGCTTTCAGATATTTGGTCGGGGTGGGTGTGGCTCATGAGGAAGATCAGGTCATCCACTGATAGTAAAGTTGGTCATTCAGTCTCTGCTAGCATGCCAAGTATCCTTGGAAAAGACACAGTACTAAACTGAATTGTTCCTGGTGAATTCATTAGAGTGTTAAAGTTAGGTAGAAAGCACTTAAATGTAGAAAAGCATGCTTGTATGGAAGTGTGCCAATGGCTGAATGAGACATGTTGTCAAGAAGAGCTGAAAAGAACCAGGCCATTATCATGCACATACAGTATATATAACATTTTTAAAACGCCATAAATTAGCATTTTCATATTGGACTAGAATGTCTGGACCTAAAAGTAAACCCAGACAAATGTTACCGGTTTAACTGTTGTATTTATAGGCAGGGTTATCCAGAATGCAAGTTTCACCTGGGGAGTGAAGGTGAGTGTTGACAGGTAAGCATAACCTGCAATGCTGGTGTGTTCTGTTTGGGTTACAGTAGGCAGGCATGTAAATTCTTCAGGCAGGAACTTATTTATTTAAGTGGGCAGAGAGCTGTCCCGGCCAGTTAGGTTTTTACAGGTGAGAATTTCTATTCAGGGAATTTCCCAATCAAGACACCAACTGTTTGAATCAGGAGAGAACTAGGAAGGAAAATGAGAGCTCAAGATTCTCACTCTGTATTACTGGTGGTAGCACAGAAGTGTTAGTCTGTCAGCAGTCATTGTACTCTGACATGACCAGCAGAGCAAATGATGAAGCACAGGACAGTCTGTGGTCTAAAACGAGACATCTGCTGGGAGATGTATGTCTCATTGATGCTCTATGCTGTTAAACATGACATGGCATTATAGTCTTGAAACAATTCTGATTTTTTTGCCTGTTCTAAATGTTGCTTTTGTAAAACAAGAACCTCTGAGCCCACATAAAGTTTTTCTACAAGTTGTGCACATGTAATAACTTTAAGTTTCTCAGTTGGCTTGACAGTGTCCTTTGAATGTTCTTTGAGATTGACTTTAAATCAAGGCAGGTCGCATGATTGCAGACTTTGCTCGGCAAGACGTTTTGATGTTAAGTTCAAGAGGAATTTAAGATTTGAGCAGCAATGTGGAGTTTATTCAAGTTGGATTTGCTTTAAAGATGCACACTTTTACGTTTTGCATGTCCTTGTGCTATCCCAATTGAATATCCCTGATTTTCCCAATCCAGGCTCCGACTGCTTCTTTCACCAGGAATCAGCAACCAAACACACCAGGAGGTGAAAAGCGAGAACCCGAGGTTAAGCAAAGCATAAGATAAGCACAGGTCTGATTACTGCTGCTAAGTACAACGATCTGGCGGAGACTGGTGGAAGAGCCTGGTCTTCAAATCCCCAGCAGGTAACAGAGAACAGGTGTGCTGAAGAGGCTGCAGCTGGGGTGGGAATACCTGCCGAGCACTGCCAGGAAAAGAGAGCGGGACGGCTGTGTCTGCTAGGCTATGACAACCATTTAGCTGGAGGCCTATAGATGGTAGGGGATGTCACCCACTGGTTGGTGGATTACTGTTTTGGAAGCTTTTGGGATTTTAGTCATCGGTTTGTGGAGCGAGATGGCACAATATTTGGAGGAAAGTCTGTGGCTAAAGGCATAGACCAGGTGTGTCAAACATAAAGCCTGGGGGCCAGAATTGGCCTGGCAAAGACTTGAAGCTGGCCCATTGGATAACTTTGGAAAATGTAACATTTTATAACTTTCCCTACTGATAACCTCCATAGCTAATTATACTACACTAAAGTAAGTCAAACATATAGCAGATGGTAGAAAAGTTCCTGTGTTTTCACACTATAGAAATGTCACTTCAGATTAAAGTGGGCTCCATGTGGCTCATGATGTAAAATGAGTTTGACACCCCTGCCATACTGCTGCAAATACTTGCTAATTGCTAACATATGAATCATTTAAAATTGTAATTTCAGCCAACTAATCAATATTTACATCCAATAGTTGGCCCATCTAAGCTCAGACATAGAGTAGCAGCTTCCATATTCATCATTATGGGCGATCGTGGCTCAAGAGTTGGGAGTTCGCCTTGTAATCGGAAGGTTGCCGGTTCGAGCCCCGGCTTGGACAGTCTTGGTCGTTGTGTCCTTGGGCAAGACACTTCACCCGTTGCCTACTGGTGGTGGTCAGAGGGCCCGGTGGCGCCAGTGTCCGGCAGCCTCGCCTCTGTCAGTGCGACCCAGGGCGGCTGTGGCTACAATGTAGCTTGCCATCACCAGTGTGTGAATGGGTGGATGACAGGTTGTGTAAAGCGCTTTGGGGTCCTTAGGGACTAGAAAAGCGCTATACAAATACAGGCCATTTACCATTTACCATCATTATGAGTTCAATATTTGTATTTAGAGCTCACTATGAATGTGATTGTTCAGTTTGTTCGGATCATAGTTGGACTGCTCATTTCAGAAACTTAATTAAAAAGTATTGCTGTTGTATAAACAACAATAAGGTAAAACAACAACAACAACAACAAACAAAAACCCCCACTGTGGATATGAGCAGCCTCTGCTTCTCTGTGGTCGCCTTAATCGCCTCCCCCCTCCATCCCCAGCTTGGTAAGTGAAGGGAAGGGAGTGCTATTTAATCAGAAAAAGTGTCACATTAATTCAGACAAATTCAAGCAATCTAGTTTTCTAATAAAGCTGTCATATTTGCATCCGGTGACTTACGCTCACCATCGTTTTAGATTAATTCCCGTCACAACCTTTTGATTTATGAATGCATAATAACTCAGGGCAATGTCTGTGACAGTGCGCGCTTTGTGTGTGTGTGTGTGTGTGTGTGTATGTGTGTGTGTGCGTGAATGTGTGTGCATCTGTGCCTACAAAGCGTTGACTTTTAATCTTACATGTTGCTTGTTTCTAGTCGAGAGAAAATCTCATTCTGAGATAATTGAGTGTGTTAAGAGGAGGAGATCAGACTCCTGGTGTGAAGGAACACAAGTTGCATCACTGTTCCCCTGTTTTAGAGCAACCTCTCATCTGTGCTTATCTGCTTGCCATTCATATCAAAGGATCAAATACATAAGAATTTCTTCTCCCCACTTGACATCGTCTTTCCACATCCACTCTTTGCTTATGAAATCCAAAGGTCAGCGTCTGCTCTTTGCAGCATGCACACACAGGAAATCATACATTCTCCCTTGTAGTTGTTTTTTTAATAACTGTGTCCATCCTTTATTTATGTGCCTGTATTTACAGTTGTTGTTGTTTTTATAATTGTTTTAATTCAATTTCACATTCCTGAAGCAACATTATCAAACACGTCATAATGTTGTCTAAGCTGTTATCAGGAAAAGTGAAATTATTACTTTTATATATGACTGCTCCATCCCCCCAAACCCTCGACTCAGTTTATATGTAATTATATGTAATGTGCACAGGCAATACAGCAGTGTTTTCGTATCACTGCCCCTGAATAAAGCAACCAAAGAGCACCCATGAGGCTTCACAATGTAGGTAGTCTTGCTATCATGACTCAGTCGAAACTCAAGTGAGTGCTATTTCTGATCATAGCATAGAAGTGTGAGTCTGCCAGCAGTCATCGTACTCTGACATGATCAGCAGAGCAGATGATGAGGCACAGGACAGTCTGTGGTCTAAAAAGAGAGTCTAATACATGCTGTATGCTGGTACACATGACATGGCATTATAGCCTTGGACCAAATCAGATTTTTTTTTGCCTCTGAGCCCATTTAAAGTTTTCTAAAAGTTCTGCATGTAGAATAATTTTAAGTTTCTCAGTTGGCTCGACGGTGTCCTTTGAATGTTCTCTGAGATTGGCTTTAAATGAAGGCAGGTTGCATGATTGCAGACTCCGCTCTGCAAGAATTTTTGAAGTTAAGTTCAAGAGGAATTTGAGATTTGAGCAGAAATGCTGAGTTTATGTCAGTTTGATTTGCTTTTAAGACGCAGTTTTACAAACTGTATCTCCTTGTGCCATCTGCAGGATGTACAGACAGCAGGCACCAGCCTCTAAATCAGAAATCCACACTTTTGTGGTCTTGCACTTTGCGGTAATTTTGACCATAGGTTCAAATCTGATATCATCGACCTTACTTTTTTGTTTTTTTTTAAACATACATGTGATTAATTGATTATAATCTCCTCCTCTGTGTGATACACTTCTTGGGTCAAAAGTGCTCTGTAGTTTTTCACATGGTCAAATACATGTTTTCCCACTCACTGCTCTTTTATTTATTCAAAATGAATCATTACTTACTTATTTGGAACCAAACATATTAGATGTCATCTTGATAGCTGTAAATGAGACCACTAAGTAAGACGGAGACATCTGTTTGGGTTAAGCGTTGGCTCCAGTTCAGTATTTTCTGATGCACTGCAGACTTGGCATCATTGAAAAGTTAGGCTAGAGTCCAAATGTGCTCTTAAACTTATCCATTAACGCGCCTGCATTTGCTGAATCGATAGATCCATGATGCCTGATTACCATCTTCTGGCCAAAGCTTGTCACTGCTTCCCCCTCAGATAAAGTAACGGTCACTGAAGCAGCTCGGCGTATTTGCTTACAGTTTAATTAAAACCAGAAAGAGTGAAATATCAAAACAACTTCTGCTGTTTACTGAAACTAAAGCTCAAACCCTGCTGTTAGTATTACTGTTTGCTTTCTCTTCAAAGGGACCACCGAAGAAGCTTGAAAGCCACAATCAAAAAGCTAAACACTGAGCCGTCGTAGAATGAGCAGCCAGGCGTTTTCACATTCTCAGACACGCTTTGAATGTCATTGCATAGAGACTGCTATGTTACGCAGTCAGATTCACACAACACTGTTTCATTCCAACAGCATACATGAAGGAAGCTAAGCAGAGCCACCAGGAGCTGTCTCCCCCCTGCAGTAAAGTCTGAGACAGGCGAGAGAGAAAAAAGCACTCCACCTTCTGTCAGCGACTGCCAAAAGGCCTCCAAGAAAAACTCAAACAGTTTTATAGACACAAAGACAAACATGCCGCTGCTTCTGACTTCAAGATAGCTTCTCTTTATCTCTCGGCTCTCTGCAGACATACAGAGAGTGAAGCACGAATTTGACTGAGCTGTTGGTAAAATTGGCTCTGAGGACAGAGTGAGCACACACATGCTACATGTGCAGAACAATTTTTATTGAAGTTTATTTGAATCTAGTGGACAAGAAGACGTACTAATAAAAATAAAGGAAAAGTTGCCATTTTCAGCTTTTTAGAATATTTAAAAACAATTAAAAAAAATATTGCTGCTGAAGCTACTATTAAATAGCAGAAAGCTTAATGAACGGAGAGAACACAGTCAGTGCTGTACTGTGAGAGGCTGCAAGAACATCCTGTACATATGCTCAAAGTTCAAGTATTGTGTTAACCCATTTAATCACACTGGCAACAATTGTTGCTGTTTTAACCGCATATTACATTAACAAAATTAAACATATTGTGTGTAGGGGATGTCTAAGGAGTAAAATGCATGCACTTATTTTGCAGGGGAAAATTATTTGAGATTAAATGGGTTAATACTAATGGTTCCTCACCTTTAAATATCCTGACCGCACATGAAACAAAGGAAATCATTTCTTGGTTTTGTCCCTGTTCCTTTTCAAATTACGCCCTTTAGTGTTCTTTTGGAATCTTTTTACCGGCAGCATATTTGGAGGGAAGTCTTTTTACTGTACAAGCCTGCACTGAGATGTATGGCAGTGTGTGCACTTTGTACGGGTTGCACTGGCAAAGAAAAACTGTGCACTGCTGCACCCTGCTGGTGTTTTAAGTGTTTGCATGCTGAGCTATTTCAATCTGGCTCTGTAACACAAACTTGAAGACTGATGCTGTGGGACTCGAGTGAAACAACGAAGTCCTTACATAACTGTTATATAGACTTTTAAAGTTTTAAAGATGAGACACATTGCACGATTACATTGTGACATGGTGTTGTTCTTGTTCGTTTTGCCAAAATGTGAAATGTGCTTTGTGTAAAAATTATGTGTACGTTTAACACACAGTGCATGACTTTGGATATTTTAGGACCCAGACTTTTTTTTAGCAGTCATAGTGGGCGGGGCTGCTCATGAACCAATGGTTGCTTAAAGCCCTGCAACGTCATAGCATGACCAACCACTTCAGTCAGTCTACTTTCACTTTCCTTTGACTGTAAACGGTGGCGTTCTTTTGATCAAGCTAGGCTAGACTGACGATACGATCAATACATCTGAAAGTATTTGGGGGTTTTTTCATCCCAGCGTCTCTTTTGCTCCCGAAGACCCCATTTGCACAGCAGGTCTGTTTCCACGTTGTTCAGATGTCATGTCGATCCAACAGGAGAACAGAAACAGGAACTATACAGTATGAGAAATGTCCAACCTCCGTATTCTCTGACTTTTTCTTCTTTTCTGCAGGTGAAATCATGGATGGTTTGCTTAAGGAAATAAGAAGCAAGGACCAAGCAGCCGCCTCTGTACTGGAACGTAAGTGGCAGAGAAAATGAGAATATTTATCCTAGGGCTGTGCGATATGACCAAAATCTCATATCCCGATATAAGAATTCTATCGTCCTGATAACGATATAAATCACAAAAATGTAACATTTTCTGTAAATTCTGTGAATCTTTAACAGATGCATGAAACTATACATTTTTAGACATAAGTTAAGCCGTTTTCTTTGTGAGTATTTATTACACGGCGTGCTGCGGGGAAAAGCCTGTTCTAACGTTTGAGTCTAAGGTTTAAAGGTTTATGTGGAACATAAACAAGCGGACACGCGATGCTGTTACCGTCGTTGTTGCTAACCACAACACATAAAAACAGGCGCTTGTCCGTCTGTAGTGTGGTTATATTAAATATAAGAGAAAGAGAGAACTTTAAGAAATTAATATAGCCACTACAGTGACCATCAAAACGATGAAAAAATATTGCTGTAAACAGTTTATTTTGCGACACCACGAAACAAACGATAGCATAAAATGAAACGATAGACGTTTTTATATCGTCATCCGAGATACATCGTTATATCGAAAAGCCCTAATTTATCCTACACTACTAGAGTAAATAAGATGTAAATATTTATGCATATATATATGTATGTATGTATGTATGTATGTGTGTGTGTGTGTGTGTGTGTGTGTGTGTGTGTGTGTGTGTGTGTGTGTGTGTGTGTAGTTACAGTGAGTAGGCTCCGTTGTTGCAACAAATGAGTATAGGTTTCAGAAACCACTGGAAACTTAACAAGAGAAAAATCAACAGAACCACAAATTGAATGTTATTTCAATTCAGTTTTATTTATACAGCGCCAAATCACAACAACGAACAATAATAACTTTAATTTGTATAATCAGGAGGCTACTTGATCAATAACAGATCTGCTCTTTCAGAGGCGGATTTACGCAGTGACTCAGATCTCCAGTCACTGACTTTACAAGACCTGGGTTTGCTGTTCCCTGGAGTTAAAAATGTCAAACTGAGAAGGGATATCTTTGATATAATACACAAGCAGGTAAGCAAGCAAGCTGTGTATAACTGAGAGGAGAGGGATTCAGCTGGACGTGTGTAACCCATATAGAAAGTCAGATCTGGACAATAAACACTTTTATTTGTTTTTCTTTGTTTCAGAAACCAATTGGTGAGCTCATAGAAAAATCCAAGCACTTCATCCCACATGACTCTCTCAGGGGTAAGTACAGCCTGCTAACATTGTTGGCTCTTGCATTTGATTTGGATAGGCGGAAGAAAATAGATGGATGGATGGATTTTGGATGTTTTGGGGAAGTTTTAAAATATCACATGCAGATTCTTATACATAACCTTAAACTTTCCATCCAGCTGCCTTAACCGAAAATGGAGTTTTGGTCGACTACCTGAAAATGTTGAAGGAAATGAAGACCCAAATGAATAAAGATTTCCTTGATCCGCATATCAATCTACTGGAGGACTTCAGGAAATCTCAACCATCGCAGGACCAGGACAAAGGTTTTTAATCCAGTTTATTTAAGCCTAATATTAACGTGTCTTAATTTCATGAGTGCAGATTCAAAGCTTTTACAGAGGGTAGCAAACTTCAACTTAATGTAGGTAAAGCTTTTTATCTGATCCAGTCCATTTATGCTGAATATGCATACGCCATGTCTTTGATATTGAATAGACACAATATCTGACCACAGCTCAGGCTTGTTTGCTTTTACATCTACTTTTACATGAATCCACAGAATGGAAATAGCAGAGACATGAAGTCTCAGTTGACATGTCATTCTCTCAATGTAATGGACAGATTAACAGGCATCCATTTTTTTAGTCAATAATGGGCCCTTGCTGCTCCAACATGACTGCACACCAATGCACCAAGCAAAGTCCATAAAGTCATCAATTAGCCACTTTGGTGTGGAAGAACTTGACTGGTCTGCGCAGAGTTCTGACCTCAACCTGACACAACAACTTTGGGATTAATTAGAGTGGAGACTGGGAATCAGGCCTTCTTGTCAACATCAACGTCTGACTTCACAAATTCCCATGAACACTAAACCTTGTGGGTTAATTCTGAAATGATGGGCGTTTTGTGATCAGCTTGGCTAGACTGACAACACGATCAACAATATCTACAGCTAAAAGTATTTGTTGTTTGGGTTTTTTTTCATCCCAGCATCTTCTCTTTTGCTCCTGCAGGCCCAGCTTGTAGAGCAGGTCTGTTTCCACATTGTTCAGATGTTATGTCAATCTAACAGGAGAACAGAAACAGGAACTATACAGTATGAGAAATGTCCAACCTCCGTTTTCTCTGATTTTTTCTTCTTTTCTGCAGGTGAAATCATGGATATTTTGCTTAAGGAAATAAGACGCAAGGATGAAGTGGCAGCCAATAAACTGGAAGGTAAATGGCAGTTTTTTGAGAATATTTACTGTCAGAGTAAATAAGATGTAAATAGGCATAAATATATTACAGTAAGTAGGCTCGATTGTTCCTCCATTATGCTGCAAACTAACAAGAAAAAAGCTAACAAAGCCATAAATTGAAGTATAATTCTAATTCAACTCAGTTTTATTTATACAGCGCCAAATCACAACAACGAACAATAATAACTTTTATAATGTATAATCAGGAGACTAGTCTAAGGAGCTTGGAAAGAAAAGCGTCTGGACTTCTTTAAGTTGCTTGAAAACGTTTCACCTCTCATCCGAGAAGCTTCTTCAGTTCTAAGAGTCAAATGGTGGAGAGTCCCAGATTTAAACCCAGTGGGAGTTTCCCCCAAAGAGGGACAATGGACCCCCTGATGATCCTCTACCTAATCACATGAGTCAAGGTGTGAAAACGGGTGTGGGACACAATGTGCCAGGGTTTCGGGTGAGCTCATTGTGAAACCTGGCGCCACCCTATCATGTGATTTCCTAAGGTCAGATGGTCCAGATGGCCGACAAGGTCCAGAAACTTACCCTGGATCCAGATGAAACCATAGTGTTCTTTGATGTAGTCTCTCTCTTCACTTGCATACCTACCACGGAGGCAGTGGAGACTTTCAGAAAACGACTAGAAGAAGACAGGTCCTTGGAAGTCAGGACCAACTTCACACCCGATCAGATTTGCACCCTGTTACACCTCTGCCTTACCACTTTATATTTCAAATACAATGAGGGTTTCTACAGACACCCCCGTGTCACCTATTGTAGCCAACCTTTACATGGAGGAAGTGGAAAGAAAGGCTCTTGGCTCTTTTAAAGTTAGAGTACCCAGCCACTGGTACAGATATGTAGACGACACCTGGGTCAAAATCAAAACACAAGAAGTGGAATCCTTCACTGCGCACATTAACGCCGTGGATAAAAACATCAAGTTCACACAAAGGATAACTGTTTGCCTTTCCTGGACTGCGCTGTGCACACTGAAGAGAATGGCAACCTCAACATTGAAGTTTACCGGAAGCCCACACACATAGACCAGTACCTCCTCTTTGACTCCCATCACCCTCTGGAACACAAACTTGGAGAAATTAGACCCTACACCACCGGGCAGAACATGTTCCCTCTAAGCCTGAAGGGAAAAAGAAGGAACACACACATGTAAAGGAAGCACTCAAAACATGCGGGTATCCTAACTGGGCATTTATAAAGTCATTTGCATCTAAAGGACAAAGGTCACTCTTTCGAGGATGCCAATGTTCACATTTTGGACAGAGAGGACAGCTGGTTTGAAAGAGGAGTGAAAGAAGCCATTTATGTCCACTGTGAGCGACCATCTTCCCTTCCCAGACACCTTAACACCCACTCACACCCTGGGCCATCTGACCTCAAGAAATCACATGATAGGGTGGGGCCAGGTTTCACAATGAGCTCACCTGAAACCCTGGCACATTGTGACCCACACCCGTTTTCACACCTTGACTCATGTGATTAGGTAGAGGATCATCAGGGGGTCCTTTGTCCCTCTTTGGGGGGAAACTCCCACTGGGTTTAAATCTGGGACTCTCCACCATTTGACTCTTAGAACTGAAGAAGCTTCTCGGATGAGAGGTGAAACGTCTTCAAGCAACTTAAAGAAGTCCAGACGCTTTTCTTTCCAAGCTCCTTAGACTACGATGACCTGGAGGACTGAGAACCTTCACAGACAATCAGGAGACTACTTGATCAATAACAGATCTGATCTTTCAGAGGAAGGTTTGAGAGCTGACTCAGATCTCCAGTTACTGACTTTACAAGACCTGGGTTTGCTGTTCCCTGGAGTTGAAAATGTCAAACGGATAAGGGAAATCTTTGATATAATAAACAAGCAGGTAAGCAAGCAAGCTGTGTATAACTGAGAGGAGAGAGATTCAGCTGGACGTGTGTAACTCATATAGAAAGTCAGATCTGGACAATAAACACTTTTATTTGTTTTTCTTTGTTTCAGAAACCAATTGGTGTGCTCATAGAAAAATTCAAGGACTTCATCCCACATGAATCTTTCAGGGGTAAGTACAGCCTGCTAACATTGTTGGCTCTTGCATTTGATTGATTTGGATAAGTTAGCCCTGCGACAGACTGGCGACCTGTCCAGGGTGTACCCCGCCTTTCGCCCTATGACAGCTGGGATAGGCTCCAGCGCCCCCCGTGACCCTGAAAAGGATAAGCGGAAGCGAATGGATGGATGGATGGATGGAAGAAAATAGATGGATGGATTTAGGATGTTTTGGGGAAGTTTTAAAATATCACATGCATATTCTTATACATAACCTTAAACTTTCCATCCAGCTGCCTTAACCGAAAATGGAGTTTTGGTCGACTACCTGAAAATGTTGAAGGAAATGAAGATCCAAATGAATAAAGTGCAAGATTTCCTTGATGCACATATCAATCTACTGGAGGACCTCAGGAAATCTCAACCATTGCAGAACCAGGACAAAGGTTTTTAATCCAAGTTTCTATCTGATCCAGTCCATTTATGCTGAATATTTATAAGCCATGTCTTTGGTATTGAATAGACATAATATCTGACCACGGCTCAACCTTCTTTGCTTTTACATCTATTTTTACATGAATCCATAGAATTTAAATAACAGAGTCTCAATTAACATGTCATTCTGCCCATGCCATGCTCAGAGCAGTCTGTGTACAAAAAGTGTTACATTTTGTACATGAATCACAAACACATGGAACAGGTAAAGTCTGTCAAAATTCTACTATGTTGCCGTTCACAAGATATATTCTCAGAAACCCCTTACATATAGTATATAACTATGGTATATGACTATATGGTAAATTAGAACTAGAGTACAGTTAAGATTTTTACATACATTCATAAGATTTTTTTTTAATTTCTTGTAAATGCGTTATGCCAATGTACTCAACAGGTTATTTGTCAAGTGGTCCAGTGAAGCGCCACAATAGCCAAACCAGTGACCCTCCACAAATGCAACAAGGTAAATCTCACCTTGTTTTTCTTTGCACTCCAGTAAAATTTAACACAGGCTATTGTTACATTTTAATGCTGTTTTACATGAAGGTTTATTAGATACAATTACCAGTAGTGCAATGTTGTCCCCACCAAGGTAAATTTAGCTCTTCACCAGGTGTTAAGGTCAGTGTTGGGAAGGTTACTTTTAAAATGTATTCCACTACAGATCACAGAATACATGCCCCAAAATGTATTTTGTAACGTATTCCGTTACATTACTCAATGAGAGTAATGTATTCTGAATACTTTGGATTACATAATATATTATCATGATTTTTACAACTACATGAATGTACTATTGCTGTGTGATTTATTACTATTACTGAAGGCTACTCACCTTACCAATACCAACTAGATTTTTAAATCTTAATATAAAATGAGTAACAGTAGGGTGGACATTTTGCAGCAATCGCGTGGTTATAGTGGGCGGGGCTGCGCATGTACTCCAATAACCAATGCTGGATCACAGCATGACCAAACTGTTCAGTCAGTCTACTTTCACTTTTTGTTGACCGTAAACGGTGGGTGTTTTTTTGATGAAGCTAGAATAGACTGACAGTACAATGCAAATATCTACATCTAACAGTATTGGGGGGTTTTCATCCCAGCATCTTCTCTTTTGCTCCTGCAGGCCCAGCTTGCACAGCAGGTCTGTTTCCATGTTGTTTAGATGTCATGCCGATCCAATAGGATAACAGCAACAAAAATTTCCAACCTCTGTTTTCTCTGATTTTTTTCTTCTCTTCTGCAGAGGAAAACGTTTGTGTGTGTACATCAGTATAATCGGTATACTAGGAAATCGTGCATTGACAAAAGTTCCCCTTTGCTTGGAATGCAAAGTGCGTTAAATGCGTTAATTTTTTAACACGTTATTATTTTTATTTTTTTTCAAATTAATAAATCGCAATTAACGTGTTAAATTCCCACCCCTAATTCATATATATATGTATATATAGTTACAGTAAGTAGGCCCCTTGTTGCAACAATTGAGTATAGGTGTCAGAAACACCTGGACTACCTTATGCCGCAAACTAATAATAATTAAAAAAAAAAAAAAACCCACAAAAGTAATTATAATGAAATGATTTGTATAATCAGCCTAATCTTAACGTGTCGTAAGTTCATGAGTGTAGATTCAACAGGCATCCATTTTTTTAGTCAGTAATTCAAACACTGCTGGCTTTTCATTTAGTTGATTTTATGTATTTCTCACTGGTTAGAATTAAAAGTAAAAGTGCAAACATTTGTGTAATTTTATCTGATTTAAGTTCCTGCCACAAAATCCGCTGGTGTAGCAGTCTGCTTCAAGTGTTAAATCTTGCACATGAATCACAAACACATGGAAAAGGTCAAGTCAGTCGAAATTCTGCTATGTTGTCATTCACAGGATAGATTTTCAGAAACCCCTTACATATAGTATAAAACTATAGTATATGACGATATATATTATTACTTAAGTACAGTTAAGATTTTTTACATACATTCATAAGATTTTTTTTAATTTCTTGTAAATGCGTTATGCCAATGTACTCAACAGGTTATTTGTCAAGTGGTCCAGTGAAGCGCCACAATAGCCAAACCAGTGACCCTCCACAAATGCAACAAGGTAAATCTCACCTTGTTTTTCTTTGCACTCCAGTAAAATTTAACAAAGGCTATTGTTACATTTTAATGCTGTTTTACATGAAGGTTTATTAGATACAATTACCAGTAGTGCAATGTTGTCCCCACCAAGGTAAATTTAGCTCTTCACCAGGTGTTAAGGTCAGTGTTGGGAAGGTTACTTTTAAAATGTATTCCACTACAGATCACAGAATACATGCCCCAAAATGTATTTTGTAACGTATTCCGTTACATTACTCAATGAGAGTAATGTATTCTGAATACTTTGGATTACATAATATATTATCATGATTTTTACAACTACATGAATGTACTATTGCTGTGTGATTTATTACTATTACTGAAGGCTACTCACCTTACCAATACCAACTAGATTTTTAAATCTTAATATAAAATGAGTAACAGTAGGGTGGACATTTTGCAGCAATCGCGTGGTTATAGTGGGCGGGGCTGCGCATGTACTCCAATAACCAATGCTGGATCACAGCATGACCAAACTGTTCAGTCAGTCTACTTTCACTTTTTGTTGACCGTAAACGGTGGGTGTTTTTTTGATGAAGCTAGAATAGACTGACAGTACAATGCAAATATCTACATCTAACAGTATTGGGGGGTTTTTCATCCCAGCATCTTCTCTTTTGCTCCTGCAGGCCCAGCTTGCACAGCAGGTCTGTTTCCATGTTGTTTAGATGTCATGCCGATCCAATAGGATAACAGCAACAAACATTTCCAACCTCTGTTTTCTCTGATTTTTTTCTTCTCTTCTGCAGAGGAAAACGTTTGTGTGTGTACATCAGTATAATCGGTATACTAGGAAATCGTGCATTGACAAAAGTTCCCCTTTGCTTGGAATGCAAAGTGCGTTAAATGCGTTAATTTTTTAACACGTTATTATTTTTATTTTTTTTTTCAAATTAATAAATCGCAATTAACGTGTTAAATTCCCACCCCTAATTCATATATATATGTATATATATAGTTACAGTAAGTAGGCCCCTTGTTGCAACAATTGAGTATAGGTGTCAGAAACACCTGGACTACCTTATGCCGCAAACTAATAATAATTAAAAAAAAAAAAAACCCCACAAAAGTAATTATAATGAAATGATTTGTATAATCAGCCTAATCTTAACGTGTCGTAAGTTCATGAGTGTAGATTCAACAGGCATCCATTTCTTTAGTCAGTAATTCAAACACTGCTGGCTTTTCATTTAGTTGATTTTATGTATTTCTCACTGGTTAGAATTAAAAGTAAAAGTGCAAACATTTGTGTAATTTTATCTGATTTAAGTTCCTGCCACAAAATCCGCTGGTGTAGCAGTCTGCTTCAAGTGTTAAATCTTGCACATGAATCACAAACACATGGAAAAGGTCAAGTCAGTCGAAATTCTGCTATGTTGTCATTCACAGGATAGATTTTCAGAAACCCCTTACATATAGTATAAAACTATAGTATATGACGATATATATTATTACTTAAGTACAGTTAAGATTTTTTACATACATTCATAAGATTTTTTTTAATTTCTTGTAAATGCGTTATGCCAATGTACTCAACAGGTTATTTGTCAAGTGGTCCAGTGAAGCGCCACAATAGCCAAACCAGTGACCCTCCACAAATGCAACAAGGTAAATCTCACCTTGTTTTTCTTTGCACTCCAGTAAAATTTAACACAGGCTATTGTTACATTTTAATGCTGTTTTACATGAAGGTTTATTAGATACAATTACCAGTAGAGCAATGTTGTCCCCACCAAGGTAAATTTAGCTCTTCACCAGGTGTTAAGGTCAGTGTTGGGAAGGTTACTTTTAAAATGTATTCCACTACAGATCACAGAATACATGCCCCAAAATGTATTTTGTAACGTATTCCGTTACATTACTCAATGAGAGTAATGTATTCTGAATACTTTGGATTACATAATATATTATCATGATTTTTACAACTACATGAATGTACTATTGCTGTGTGATTTATTACTATTACTGAAGGCTACTCACCTTACCAATACCAACTAGATTTTTAAATCTTAATATAAAATGAGTAACAGTAGGGTGGACATTTTGCAGCAATCGCGTGGTTATAGTGGGCGGGGCTGCGCATGTACTCCAATAACCAATGCTGGATCACAGCATGACCAAACTGTTCAGTCAGTCTACTTTCACTTTTTGTTGACCGTAAACGGTGGGTGTTTTTTTGATGAAGCTAGAATAGACTGACAGTACAATGCAAATATCTACATCTAACAGTATTGGGGGTTTTTCATCCCAGCATCTTCTCTTTTGCTCCTGCAGGCCCAGCTTGCACAGCAGGTCTGTTTCCATGTTGTTTAGATGTCATGCCGATCCAATAGGATAACAGCAACAAAAATTTCCAACCTCTGTTTTCTCTGATTTTTTTCTTCTCTTCTGCAGAGGAAAACGTTTGTGTGTGTACATCAGTATAATCGGTATACTAGGAAATCGTGCATTGACAAAAGTTCCCCTTTGCTTGGAATGCAAAGTGCGTTAAATGCGTTAATTTTTTAACACGTTATTATTTTTATTTTTTTTCAAATTAATAAATCGCAATTAACGTGTTAAATTCCCACCCCTAATTCATATATATATGTATATATAGTTACAGTAAGTAGGCCCCTTGTTGCAACAATTGAGTATAGGTGTCAGAAACACCTGGACTACCTTATGCCGCAAACTAATAATAATTAAAAAAAAAAACCCACAAAAGTAATTATAATGAAATGATTTGTATAATCAGCCTAATCTTAACGTGTCGTAAGTTCATGAGTGTAGATTCAACAGGCATCCATTTCTTTAGTCAGTAATTCAAACACTGCTGGCTTTTCATTTAGTTGATTTTATGTATTTCTCACTGGTTAGAATTAAAAGTAAAAGTGCAAACATTTGTGTAATTTTATCTGATTTAAGTTCCTGCCACAAAATCCGCTGGTGTAGCAGTCTGCTTCAAGTGTTAAATCTTGCACATGAATCACAAACACATGGAAAAGGTCAAGTCAGTCGAAATTCTGCTATGTTGTCATTCACAGGATAGATTTTCAGAAACCCCTTACATATAGTATAAAACTATAGTATATGACGATATATATTATTACTTAAGTACAGTTAAGATTTTTACATACATTCATAAGATTTTTTTTAATTTCTTGTAAATGCGTTATGCCAATGTACTCAACAGGTTATTTGTCAAGTGGTCCAGTGAAGCGCCACAATAGCCAAACCAGTGACCCTCCACAAATGCAACAAGGTAAATCTCACCTTGTTTTTCTTTGCACTCCAGTAAAATTTAACACAGGCTATTGTTACATTTTAATGCTGTTTTACATGAAGGTTTATTAGATACAATTACCAGTAGTGCAATGTTGTCCCCACCAAGGTAAATTTAGCTCTTCACCAGGTGTTAAGGTCAGTGTTGGGAAGGTTACTTTTAAAATGTATTCCACTACAGATCACAGAATACATGCCCCAAAATGTATTTTGTAACGTATTCCGTTACATTACTCAATGAGAGTAATGTATTCTGAATACTTTGGATTACATAATATATTATCATGATTTTTACAACTACATGAATGTACTATTGCTGTGTGATTTATTACTATTACTGAAGGCTACTCACCTTACCAATACCAACTAGATTTTTAAATCTTAATATAAAATGAGTAACAGTAGGGTGGACATTTTGCAGCAATCGCGTGGTTATAGTGGGCGGGGCTGCGCATGTACTCCAATAACCAATGCTGGATCACAGCATGACCAAACTGTTCAGTCAGTCTGGTGTAGCAGTCTGCTTCAAGTGTTAAATCTTGCACATGAATCACAAACACATGGAAAAGGTCAAGTCAGTCGAAATTCTGCTATGTTGTCATTCACAGGATAGATTTTCAGAAACCCCTTACATATAGTATAAAACTATAGTATATGACGATATATATTATTACTTAAGTACAGTTAAGATTTTTACATACATTCATAAGATTTTTTTTAATTTCTTGTAAATGTGTTATGCCAATGTACTCAACAGGTTCTACGTCAAGTAGTGAGAATAGCCAAACTAGTGACCTTCCAGAAATACAACAAGGTAAATTTCACCTTCTTTTACTTACAGTCTAGTGACACACAGACACATGCATATGGAGCTATGTATGGCTATTGTTAAATAGCCATACATAGTTACATAGCTGTTTTACATCAATATTTGTTAGATACAAGTACCAGTAGTGCAAATCGGTTCCCACGCTCTCCTTCTTTCAAGCGTGACCATCCACATAAAAGACAAGGTAAATTTAGCTCTTCACTGTTAAAATGTAAGGTTGTATTATTGACCAGGTTTTAAGGTTTCCAACTCCAGGCAATATTCAATATTCACTTATTATATGTTAAAAAAAAACTCAGAAATCTAACTTAATACACTGTTATACACACTATATTGCCAGAGGTAATCACCCATCCAGATGATTGAATTCAGGTGTTCTAATCACTTCCATGGTCACAGGTGTATAAAATTAAGCACCTAGCCATGCAGACTGCTTCTACAGACAATTCTGAAAGAATAGTTTACTCTCAGGAGCTCTGTGAATTCCAGCATGGTGTCGTGAAAAAAACACCAGCTGTCTGACAAGTGCAGTTGTAAAATTTTCTTGCTGCTAAATATTTCACAATCAACTCTCAGTGACTGAAAATGATTGGGAATGACAGCAACTCAGCCACCAAGTGGTAGGCCACGTAAAATCACAGAGCGGATTTAGCGGAGGCACATAATCCGTAGAGTTATGGTATGGTTTTCCATAGCCAAGATGCTAGATCCAAGCTTTATTTCAATAAGTCCAAGGTGTTGGATGCAGTGGTGTAAAACACGACATTACTGAAGCATTTGAGACGTGTTCTCTCGAGTGACGAATCACACGTCTTTGTCTGGCAATCTGATTGATGAGTCTGGGTTTGGCAATTGCCAGGAAAACAGTACTTGTCTGACAGCATTGTGCCAAGTGCAAAGTTTGGTGGAAGGGGGATCATAGTTTGCTATGGGGCATGGTGTTTCAGGAATTGGGCTCGGCCCCTTAATGCTTTCAAGACATTTTGAAATATTTCATTCTCCCAACTTTGTGGGAACAGTTTGGAGATGCCCCCTTTCTATTCCAACATAGAAGGAACATGACTGAAATTGACTGGCCTGGACAGAATCCTGACCTCAACCTAACAGGACATCATTCGGTTGAATTAAAGCAGAGATTGCGAGCCAGGGCCTCTCGTCAACATCAATGTCTGACCTCACAAATGTGCTTCTGGAAGAATGCTCAAAAACTCCCATAAACACTCCTAAACGTTGTGGAAAGCCTTCCGAGAAGAGTTAGAAACTGTTATAGCTGAAAACAATGGGCTGGCATCATATTAAACCATATAGATTAAGAATGGTATGCCACTTAAGTTCATATGTGTGTAAAAGCAGACAAGCAAATACCTTTGGCAGTACAGTGTATCAAATGATATTTTGTTCCACTCTAAAAAATTGTATTGAAAAATAAACCCTAAAATTTCAGCTGCATATTGTAAAGTGTATAGTTACCTGAGCACATATATTGTTTTCGAGAATGCTTAACATTTTTATATTTGCATTTAGATGATCTAAAACACTATGTTTAAAACCTGTTCAACTCAAAACTTTATATATAAAAGACTCAGACAGCTCTGTTAATCATTCTAGTAATGTTTTGAAATTTAAGCAAGAATTTTTTGTGCTATATTAATAAATTGATTTCACTCATTGAAGCAAAGTCTTTTATTTCATTTATGATGAATCACTGTATTCCAGGAAGTTTAATTTGATTCTCCTGTGAATTTAACTTGCTCTTTATTTGTAATTTTTTGTATTATTTCTATAGCCACACTGAAGTACAAGATGGTGATAAGTGGAAAAACCTTTAATGCCCATCAACAGATACTGGAAAAAGTAAAGGCTTTAAGTGAGGAGCCAGATTTGAATTTGATCGAACAGGAAGACAGCAATCAGGATTGCCAGGCCATTATTGTCTTCTGTCCCATTGTTTCACGTATGGGGACAGATATTGATGCAGCCATGACGCAAGTCAAAGGTAAGGGAAAGAATTAAATTAGTCATCCATTCAAAAAATTGCAGTTGTGTTTTATGAGACATTTTTGGGTTTGAGAATACGACCTGAAAGTAACTCATAATAATGATGAGCTTTTAAAAGCATCAGGAATAGCATGAATTTTGTCTAATGTTTCTATAGTATAAGAAAATCTGTGGCCATTAAATTTTTTTTCTTTTAATACTTTTCCACTGTTATGTTATGTTCTCGTAATCCGTCTCCTCTTTTTTGCTCTCTGTAGGTTCTCAGCCTGTCATTCTAGTTTTGATGCATCACGCACATGAACCCAAGCATGTAACTTTAATGAAAACATGGGATGGCGTTTCTAATGTTGTGTTACTAGTCCATGTTTTCTACCATGAGACAGTGCATGGATTGTTGCAGTGTCAGCAAAATAACAGTGCCATTTCTGAAATTCGAAAGGCATTACTGCAGCACGCAGATATCCAGACAATTAAAGATACAAGTGGAAAGACACATGTAGCTGCTAAAAGTAGTAATAGTGGTGGTGCATTAATGAGAATTCAATCCCTTTTTGGATTTTCATAGTGTAAAGTCAGATATCACAAGTCAAAGAAACTGTAAATATGTCCCATGCATTACTCTTTTGTAATCCACTTTTTTTGCACTGTATCACTTGAGTAGTGCAGATTGCTCTGACCATTTGCATAGGATTTAAGGATTTTATGGTTTTGATCATGCAAAATAATTATTTTGTGCATTGTGAAACAAAAGGGCAGCACAGAATCGTCTTTGTGACCTTTATTTCAGTACTTTAAGCTATTTCAGCTGTAAGGGTAGTTGCTGAGTCAACAGGTGTGATCATGAAGTGTCAAAGAAGAGGTCAGAGACACAGTATATGGGTGTAGATAGCCATAAAACTACTTTCAACTGTACCAACTGCTGTTTATCTCTAAAAAAACCCAAAACTGACAGTTACAGCTATATGTACACAGTGACATCGTAAGTCCTTTGATCATTAAGATAAATAATAAATATATTTATATCAAAGTCAAATATATTGTGATTAGTTTCACGGTTGCTATGTAAATCTGCAAGTTATTTTCATCTTTCAGAAAAAAAAAATCAAGCCAATGTTTAAAATTGTGAATAAAAATGTTAAAAAAACATCTGTTGTCTTCTTTTTCTTTTTTCCTTTTTAAAAAAAAATAAAATTGAGGGGTCCTGAACAGTTCAAAACACCAGTGTATTTACAGTATAATTTAGCCTAGTTCAGCTAATATTTCTGCTGTTATTTTCTATATTCTTGACTTTTATTCACTAAGAAAGACTAAAGAGTGCAAAGACCACATATTCAATGATAAGCCACTTTATAGATGTATACATTATATTCATAGAAAATGAAAAATTGTGTGTGACAAACTTTTTTTTTTCTTTTTTTTTTTTTGGCTGGTGTAAAGTTTGTCATCTAAATAAAAATGAACTAACATAAACTGCGCTGTATTCTAGTATTTGACGGAATAATTACGTTTAATCCGGTCCTTTGATTTGCTAGCAACGCCAAATTAATGTCACATAAATGACGTGTTATTAATTCTTTAGATTAGCACTGTGGTACTTAAACTGTGTTTTGAGGCCCCCTGGGGCGTAGAGCTTCTGCAGAAAGGCATTCGTGAAAGGGAAATTTACGGTGGAAAGAAATAGTAAATATGAAGTTAAACTAAGCTGGATGAATACGATTGTGTCTTTAGTGTCTTTGTTTTCCTAAATGGAGAGGACATATAACTTGTACTTTTATTTTGAAAATGTTTGTTTTATTTTATTTTTCTAGACCGGAAGTTTGATATTGTTTACAAATGAATGCTTCCGGTAGGTCCTGCTAGTTAACTAGCGCGTTGGCATGAATATTATTTTGTGTTATTTACCTTACCAGTTTTGATACAAACACTACCACCTGCGTGCTTTTTGCGCCAGCTCGATATAAAAAAAGTAAGAAAAATGTGCGCGTATTTCGTTTAGTTTGATAAACAGTAGCACAGCTCCGTTAGAGAGAGTTAGCTAACAGTTGTATAGCTCAGCAGATGTTCTGCAGCATGGCTCTGATATATTTCAACAGGTGTTGTAAATGGAGGTAAAGTCAGTCTTTTGAGTTTCATAAGAAGCTGCAGACTTGTGGGTTTGTTTGTTTTTTGTGGTAGTTGCAATGTTGTTCTCTGTGATGCCTACTTCATACATTTCTCTGTTTAAAAATCTAAAAGTTTATATCTAAAATTGAACAGACTTGTGTGTTATGATCTTCAGCCGTGTGATATTGAGCCTCGGGTCTAACCGTTCACAAAGCGCGTGTTTACAGAGAATATGTGCTGTTAATGAAGTGCTGCTTAGGAGTCAGCATTCAGTATCTGTCAGTCATTGCCAACGAGCTCTTCGCCTCAAGCCGCCTGCACAGCGGTTCAGATTTCAGGTAATGAAGAGAAAAATCAAGCTGGCTGCAGAAAGTGTAACCTGGAAATGATACATGGCCTCTCTGTTTTAGGTGACAGCACCGTCCTATCATCATCTGCTCACCGTGTGTGATATGCAGCCAGCCAGCATCTCCTACGGAAGAGACACAACTGCAGTTGCATCAGATGAGGATGATGAGGGTGATGAAAATCTGGCAGGAAAGGAGGTCGGAGAAGAGCACAAGGACCTGAGAGAGATGGTGATGACTTCAGCCCAGACAGGGGCAGTCAGCATGGAGGTCCAGGAAAGTCCTGCAGATCCTGAAGCTGCCTCGGTGTCCAGTAAGTTAAATGGCTGAAACTGTCATACAATACTGACTAATCTTTGGTTTAATTGGGGAATAGATTCACTTTTTTGTTGGCTTCCTGGTACCACATAATTTGAAATCTGTGTTTTATTTAGCAAAGCAATATTTATCAAATGTGAGTGTGGACAACAATAGACTAGTAAACATGACTGCCACGTGTCCTTGCATGATTGAATTTAAATGAAAAAAGTTTCATAACTGCTTTTTAAAATTTTATGAGGTGACCAAACGTAACTTTAAGTTTTTGCCAGAAACTCTTAAGCTTATGGCTTAACACGTTTTATAATGCGGTTCTGCCTGAGTCAAAGTCCAGATGCAATTTAGATGACGACTCGTACAGTAGGGCTGCTCGATTATGGCAAAAATGATAATCACGATTATTTTCACTGAAATTGAGATCACGATTATTTGACGATATTTATTTAACCCTTTAAGACCTACTATAGAACCAAGTCCACCAGAGCTTATATTATTTTTTTTACATGCTGTAGTGCCATTTGTGGGAGCATTTCAAGTTGCTATACATCAATACAACTGTTATAGCCCATATTTTAATAATATGTATGCATTAAGTCCATAGTAATTACATAAATTGCAAAAAAGTGCAATAAACTACAAAAAAAAATTGAAAATCGCTTTTGTTTTGTTTACATATATTTCTACTTGGAGAAATTTAAGAGGCTTATCCCTCAAAACTTTAAATACAATAAAGTTGCAAAAAATAGTTTACAACAACAGGAAATTTATTTTGAGTGTCTTCATAGTTTTATTTTGGAGAAACAGCAATTTTTATATACTGCAGGAAAAACAAAAAACAATCCTATGATGCAAATTTGCAAAGAAAACAGCATGTGCATCATTTCACTGTGGGAAGTGTTACGAACAGCTGATAGGAACGGCGAAGCGTGTTTCTGGAATATTATGTTTTTGTTCCTGCAAGCGCTTTTTATGCAATTTTTGCAAAGCTATATGTGGAAGGAAACCGTGACCGAGGACAAGCTGATGGCATCAGATGTAAGTACAACTCCTCCGGTTTCATATGCAAAACAAATTATTGCGCTAGCTTACACGGTTCAGGTTCTACAGGGATTTAAAAATAGTTACGCAAAACGGAGCGTGCTGCTCTGACCGGCTTTAAAGGGTTAACAATGACTTTAAAAAAAATAATATAAAATAGTGTGCAACACCACTGAAGTTTGTTTTTTTTTAAACTCTCTTTTCAACCAACGGCAGTCACTCTCCAAATAACTTCTGCTTAGCTTTCCGAGCTTCCCTCGGGTCCTCTTAATCAGCGGTCTCCAACCTTTTTTGCGCCACGGACCGGTTTATGCCCGACAATATTTTCACGGACCGGCCTTTAAGGTGTCGCGGATAAATTAGGGAGGGGCTAATAATCGGCTCAGTCATTTTTAATGATCGTTGAAAGCCCAGATCGTAATCGTGATTAAAATTCGATTAATTGAGCAGCCCTATCGTACAGTAGCAATAATTTAACGTTAGAAGAACACAATCTTCTATGCCAGCATTCTGCACTTAAGCAACTTAAGCACACTGTAAAAATGTTACGGTGCCAGAAACTTAATACTCAGTACCAATACCTCTTGTATGATTCTCAGACTTTCAGATTTTGGGTATCATAATTTTGGGTTCTGGTGCTGTGTCTAGCACACTATTTCATGAGCCGTGTCGAGTCTGTGGGTAACACTGCATGCCTGTGACTGCATGTCTGTTCTTTTTTTCATTTGTATATTCAGTTCATGTAGATACAGTATGATAAACTTGTTTGTTTTTTGACAGCTCCTTCAGGATCAAGTGAGAAGAAGACTAGAAGGAAGTTGAGGAGGGAGAGGAAGAAACTGATGAAGAAAACGCTGAAGTGTTCTGATACTTCTGAAAACTTATTGTCAGAGCTTCCATTTGCTTTGGCCAGCCCAACAACATGGAAAACACTATGTATGTTCCTAATGTTTTATAATTACTTGAATTAGCAACATTTTCCCCCCACTATTAAGAAGCCTTGATGACAAGTCAAGTGGGCACCTTATGGCTAATAAGTGGTCTGTTTTCACTGTCCTCATCCTGTATTATATTTATTTTCATGCAAATCCTTAGCATGATGTCCAGTTTTTATGTGTGGGTGTTGGTGCTAGAGGAACGGAATCAGAAGCAACTTCATATTTTCATAGCTTATATTTTACACCTCCAACTCTATTAGAACTACATAACAAAATAGGATGTGTTTTCACGATGTGGGACCTTTTAATTGATATTTTTAATTGCAATTTTCATTTTGCTGTTGTCCGTAGTCCCCAGCCAAGAGTCAACTAAGAAAAAGAGAAAGAGAAAGCGAGGAGACAGCGAGGGCCGAGTGGACAGTGAGGACGATGGGGACAAGAAGAAGAAAAAGAAAGAGAGCCAGCGACCCAATTACTTTGTCTCCATCCCCATTACTAACACTCAGGTAAGAAGCTGGAGCAGGTGGAGTTTATGCACATTGTGTCTCACAAATCACAGTTTAAGGACGTGACCTTTAACTGACTTCTGCTCTCTGTCCACTGACAGATAAGTTCAGCTGTGAGTGAGGTCCAAGAGGCCGTGCTCCAGCAGGACCCCCGACTGGCCAAAGCTATGATCCCTGTCCCAACTCTTCACATCACGCTTTTAGTCACTCATCTTGCCAATCAGGAGCAAGTAGACCTGTGAGTTGGTGCGCATGCTGACATCCACATCACATCACACACACAGAAGTTCATATGAATACTATGACACCCAAATTGTCTGAAATTACCTTTGCTTCTTTAACTAACTATAACTACATTGTAGAATGTAAGTGCATGTCATATTTCATGCTATAGCACACTAACATTAAAAAGCAGACATTATATTGTTCATGACAGCAATAAATGACGTTTTAGTAGTTACATCAGGAAGTAAACTTTGCTCTGAATAAGAGTCACCCTCAAACTGAAGAAGTTAATTATCATTTAGATACCCATCCTTTTCTTACTGCGACATAATAAAATGACTTCTATCACAAAAGTCTTCTGTTGATCCCACAACAAAATGCTTTTTTACAGCAGCCATTTTGAACTCAGATGTTACTCGTAGCATTAAAAATGGCCTTGAGTAGTAACAGTAAAAAGACGGCTATTGTTAATGTTATTAGTTACAGCAGAGCTTCTTCTGTGAGCCTGAAAATGATCATCTAAGTGCTCACAGCGTTGTGGGTTGCTTTTTATATTCCACTTTTCTGGTCTTATTGATCACTCCAGCACTGCGAGCCACATTCACACACACACATTCTTGCAGCTCTTTGATTCATTCCTTCAGAGCTTTTTTTTTTTTTTTAAATAACACACATTGGATCCTACATTACAGGGCTGGGCCGAGGCTCATTATTGTACCTAAGAAGACTCAGATTCAATTCAGTTCAACTCAGGTAAACTTAGTGCCAAATTACAACCATAGTCACCTCATGGTGCTTTATATTGTAAGGTAAAATCCCTAAAATATCAGAAAGAAACCCTTCAGTATTGCACAACCCTCTATGAGCAAGCACTAGGTGACAGTGGGGAGGAAAAACTTCCTTTTAATAGGAAGGAACCTCCAGCAGACCCAGGCTCAGAGAGGGGTGGCAAATAAAATGGCCAAAGCTATGCAACAAAAAACTGTTTTACCAAAACAAATTTCAGCCCCTCACTGAGATCATTGTATTCCTCAGATTACTGTGTTGGGTCGCTCCTCCTCCTCCATGCGGAGAATCCTCAGCAGCTTTTTTTCCCCCCAAACATGCACACATGCATGTAGCAGCGGTGTACTCAGTGACAGCAGGTGTCGTGTCTTGGGATGTAGGTTGACTAGAACAACATCTCTTTTGTTCCGGTTTCTCCATTTTCTTTATTGTTCTCTGAGCATAAAATGCAATGCTCGGCAAAATCCTGTTGCAGAAGTAAATATATGGATGCAGTGTCGGCAGTGCCTAATTACCAACGTGTCACATTAGGTACGGCTTGTGTCTTATCTTTTCCTCTCAGCACTTCCACGACGGTCAGGCTGTACATTTTTAGCAGTGGTTTGGATGTTTTAGAGTAAGCCTTGTCTTAGTCAGCTTAGATTAAAAATCACCTATTTTATGTGTCAGTTAAAGTGAATAAACGCCCCTGGATTGGATTTCATTACATCATTTTCATCTTAAACGTTCTTTTAAGCATTTTAAGCATTTTCAGTTATTTTTTACTCTGTCAGCACATATCTGTCCCACACACATCCTAAAGGCTAAAATACTAAATGAGTTCAAATTCTGCCACTGCACATATCATATCATATACAACTGAAGTAAATTGAAAGTCGGTAGAAAAATAAAGATTTGAGTTTGAAATTGCTGTTCTCGCATAGCTTTAGAGGCTGATGGAAATATAAAGGCAGTCTGTGTTTTTGTGAGCTAACTCCGTGACACTCAGGGACATCGGAGCTGCGTTATGTGATGAAGTGATGCTTAATCCCATCAAGAAGAAGATGGTGTTATTAGTAATCACTAGATTCTCCCATTATGTAATATGACAGGAAGGGAGCGAGAGAGGGGATTAAGTCATGAATGTGTGTGCGTGTTTGTGTGTTGTGCATATTCATGTGTATATTTCCTTATAGGGCGGCAGCGGTGCTGGCTCAGGTTGAGCCGTCACTGGCTGAGTTGCTGGGTGGGAGGGATCTGGTCTTGCCCTTCTCAGGGATAAGTCATTTCAGGAAGGAGGTGGTGTTTGTCGGACTGGCCTCCGGACAACACAGACACACACTGGACAGCTTGGCAGGTCAGTGGCAAACATTTAGCTTCTTGCTCTTGTGGTCATCCTTCCTCTCTCTGTCTCTTTGGTGTTTAGGTTTGAAAGCATTGAGTGACATTTTTGTTCTACTTGCTTTTCACGCTTTAGTAGAGGGTGAAATTCAATGCTAATGTGATATTGTACTTGGTGTGCACTCTGGAGGGGTGTCTGAAGTTGGAATCAGCTGCTAGTAGCTAATAGTGTCTGCTTACGTTTCTACATATGAGATCAATTAAAAGTATGCACAGTTGGAGGGTTTTTCCTTCTCGAGACACTACGAAGCTTAAAACACCTTAATGCAGGTGGATGCTTGCTGTGGTGGAGCCTTTCTTATGGGTATCAATGATTAGACAACTGCAAGAGAATGAGATGTTTAAGATCTTTAAGATGTTTTAAGTCATAAGTCTCTCATTCAGAAGTCATGGAAAGTCTAAGCCTGACGTTTGTCTCGGAGACAACAGAGGACCTGGTAAAACGAGAATAGCGGAATTCTAAAAATAAATTGCAGCCAGTTTGGTAAGAACCTCCGGGTCAAAGTTATACATCGTACAAACGTGTAGAAATGATTAAAGTCATACTCTGTGTAGTGCAGAGACGTCCACATTTTGATTTGTTTTTCAGTGTGAACACGTCCTCATCTGTAATTTAGTCAATCTGATTAAATAAAATGGAATTTTTAGTGTTTTTCCTTTTCTGTTATCTGTGTGTGTGTGTGTGTGTGTGTGTGTGTGTGTGTGTGTGTGTGTGTGTGTGTGTGTGTGTGTGTGAACATTTCTGTTCCTACATTTTTCTTCTTGTGCCTAAATCCACTTGTGTGGGTGCCTTCAGAATCTTTTGCATGTTTGTTTTTGTGTTGTGCCTCCGGCAACAACATTAAGCCATTTCTAAGAGGATTCCCACTCCAATGCTCTTGCACCACTAAAACACACACACACACACACACACACACACACACACACACACACACACACACACACACACACACACACACACACACACACACGTTTAATACACAGTAAATGAGGTGACCTTCACTTAATACTTTCCATTTTCACCCTTAACAGTTAAATTGGAAGTATGCTGTAATTAATGTGTGTATGATACTTAAGGTTTTTCGATTGTTTCTACCTCTGTGAGATGTTCTATATTAATGTGAACATATAGTGTTTGGGCAGCATTACTGTTTTTGTGGGATTTGTAGCTGCTCATGCTGAGATTTGCTGCTGAGAGCCAAAAATGTGCTACATTGGCCAAGCAAAGGCAAATCCCAGAAAGAATTGAGTGTCAGGGTTTGGTGTAATTCAGCAATACTGAAGCCGTTTTGTTTTATACAGAGCTACAAAGGCAAAGTTTCTACATATTATTACTTTTGATCTGAGAGTTTGAGGGGGATTTTATTTTATCTAAGTCTCAAAAACACTAAATCAGACAGCGATGGGTTTTGGGCATGGCTGTAATTAGCTGGGGCTAACTTTCCAGAACCAGTGATTTGGGACAAGGTTATCTAACTTAAAAGAAGTGGGATGAAATGCTGATGTGAGTATATAGTGTATCACATCCTGTTATGATACAATTATCAGCAAGCTGGCACCAGATATCAATCTTCTTAGTGAAACTTGAAGCTGTTTGAAGCAGAGAACAGTACCAGGTAATACTAAATGGCGGACAGTGGGGAATGCTAACTGGAGAGCTGGTAACACTTGCATTGAAATTAAATGGTATTGATGCACGCTGAGACCAAAATGCAGGGAATAAATTCATATTTCACACCTTTTATGCAGGTTTTTTTATCTTTTGGTTGCATGGATGCCATGATCTGTCAAAGCAGCGTGCCACGTATCGCAGAATCGCTGTGTTGTGATGCTGTTTGGATGATGTTACGTCCTTGCTGGTGTTTCGCTCTTTTCTTTGCTCTCTGCTTCATCGTGTACGTCTCCTGTGCTCCTCCGGACGAAACAGAAACGCAGACAAAGGAGAGAAAGTGACAATTAAGGTTCAAAGGAAATGCTGATGTTTCTTTGGCTGGGAAGCTTTTACTGCACTAATGTTAATGTATGTAAAAGCTTTGCTTGGATGGCTGTATTGAATTTTCAGCAGCACCACGACCTGTTCCAGGACCTCGTGGTTAAGACATTAATGAACAGGGCTTTTCTCATCTGGTTATCAAAACAAGCTGGAGAATTTGAGAGTGTGGAGGACTCTGGGGGACGAGTTGCAGGCAAGTGGAAGGATAATGCAAAAGGGCTGATATGAAAGTCATAGATCTTTGCATATTAAACAAGTTAAAGGTGTAGAGTTACATTTTATGGGATGAATGGAATATTTTAATGGCCCCTCCACCCCCTGTGAATCTGAGTTTGTAAGGCTTTCCTCATTAGTAGTAACATTAGTACCGCAAACAAAGTTTATGTTGAAACATAAACTTTGTTTTCACGTAGACTGAAGCTTCTTTTAGGGCCCTGCTTATGAAGCATTTAGAAAAGTTGGAAGTTTAACAAGCAGCATTCATAAAGAACGGCTCTGGTTGTTGTTTTTGCAGAAAATTACTCTGTAGGGACAGAAGATTTACAAATCAAAATTCCTTATGGGAAGTGCTATAAGAAAAGGAAATATAAGACAGGAAGTCAGGCTCTCTCGTCATCTTGTCTGTACTTTCCACCACTGGTATTGATTATATACTAACCTTTCTCTCCCTGTAGAGCTCCTCATCTAAAAATACCTCTGTAGTCTGACTCTAAACACTGTTTGTCTGTATATTTGTCCTTGCAGGCTTGTCTGTGTGTTCACGCCTTTGTTCACTTATCTATCTTTATCTCAGTAGCTAAATGATATTTTGGCTAAAAGCTTTTTTTCCCCATCATCTGACACACATTCTCAGCCATCTGTGGCTGCTCCATTTGTGTGCTCTGTTATAGCAGTAAAAAAAAATCTATAATAGGGAGTCGAGATGCTTGAGCGGAAGAAATGGAGTCACGTTATTGTGCATTTGAATCCACGTCATGTTCTCTATATTTATGCATGTGTATCATTATATCAGTTATCATGCTTCCTTTTAGTTTACTAAATGTGCTTGTTTTGGTTTGCTGTGAAAATGTGCTGAATTTTTTGATGTGCTTATTTTCAGTATTTAATTGAATGACTCACTGGGAGAAGGTTTATATTAAAAATAAATGTGCGCACGTCTGTTGCAGAGTTGTTGCGGAGCCGTTTTGAGGAGCAGGGGCTTCTGCAAGGAGACTGCCGAGGGTTTGAACCCCACCTCACCATTATGAAGCTGTCCAGAGCTTCAAAACTCCGATCTCAGGTTTGTGTTGTTTTTAATAAAAAGCTGCTTTTAACTACACCATCTGCACTGGTGCTTCTCCCTCCCCTTCCTCTCAGAAGCTGTTAAAATGTTGCAGCTGTAGGTAAATGTCACATTGTGGCTACAGCAGAAACTGATAATGGGCATTAGAATTAATAACTAAGAAGAAATTTGAATTTATATCACTTTAGAGTTCGTGATGACTACTGTAAAGGTTAAGGGCCAAACACCAAGAAGAGAGAGGAGATAAATAAAGAAGATATGAAAGATGGTTGAGGGTGGATGATAAGGGAAGAAGAATTATAGCATCTATCTCGTTCCCTCTGACACTTTATCTTACCTTATCCTTCCTGGTGCCTGCCGGGCGGCGAACTTGTCTTCTTCCTGTCAGTGCGTTTGTGTGCGTGCAGAAATTTCACTTTGTTTATCGCAACCTGTGACTAATACGACTTCCTTTCTCCTTTGTCTCTCTCAGGGTATAAAGCGTGTGGACCCGGCCCTTTACTCCAACTACACTGACAAGTAGGTACTTTGTTTCCCATACAATGGAAAATTCATAATCTGCACAGCACATTATAAGGTTTGGACTTCTTGTGCAGTGGGGCCATTGTAAGACTCACACAGCAGCTATAGATGACACGGTGCTTGAACATTATGGCATCTTGTAATGTTTTGACTCAGTTTTTGTGGTTTTTAAGATGCAAATTTACACAGAAACCTAGTGTACCATGTATTTAAAGCCATCTCCCTGGTGCAAAATACATTTGACATCTGATCACTCCAGCATGAGAATAGTGCAGGTAATAATCCTTTGAATTCCCAGCTTACGAGTGCTCATCCTCTCTCTCCCACCTGCTGCGTGTGAAAAAGGCTTAAATTTGGCTGTCACCCCCGCTGCTCTTTGCCATCAAGCGGCTATATGACTGACATCTGCCTTTATTATCTGCTGGAGGCCTCAGTGCTCGCTGCGTCTTTATCTTCTGTCATTGTGACTGTTTTTCGTTTCATCACCACAGATTCTTTGGAGATCAGACGGTGGAGCGGGTGGATCTTTGTTCTATGTTGAAGAAGAAGCAGCAAGATGGATATTACCACACTGAAACGTCACTACAGCTCGGTTAGTAAAGGCACAAACTCACACAGTTATTTTTGATGCTCGTTTTGTTGTGTCAGAGGCAAAACTGAACCACCGGAGGGCGCTGTCAGCTCACATGAGAGTCTCAACAATTTGGTTTTCATAGCTGTGGGTAAAATGTGCTCACAGCAACAACAAAATATTAGGCTTAATATTTTTGTAATTTGAGAAGTGAACTGGAGCTCAGTTTTGTTATTCATTAGAATGAGGATTTGGTGGTTTTGCTGATTTTATCTGCAGTTTTTTCATTTTCTTGCTACTTGCTGTTGTTGTTAGTGGTTTGATCAGTTTTCTTTTTTATTCTAAGGGGATTTGTGTAACACCGTCAAACTTCAAGTACTTAGCAGAACTTAAAAGAGAGGCACAGTGGTTTAATCAAACACAGCAGTGTTACACAAGAGAGCTAATTTCCATTTTAGCCATTACCATCCAGCTGTGTATTAACGCCTGCCGGGACTTTGAAAACTTGGCGGCGGTAGAGAATAATGACTCAAATTTCCTCTAAATGTAAGAAGTAATGGAAGGTTTCTGCTTTAAAAACTTAAGCAGTTTCATTACTGTGAGTAGAACATGTAAAAATGTGAGTGTGCATAACATGAAGGGGAATGGCTCATGCTTTTAGTTCGGTTTGATGTGAATTGCGTAGAATAATTCTTGTGCCCGTTCAGCTCCTTTGTCATTGATGTCGTGCTGTTTATTACTCTGTAGCCAGATATGATTTGAGACGGCACTGTCGACTTGGGACGCTGCCAGGCTGTCAGTACGTTTGTGCTCTTCTTGTCTAGCAGCTACCGGGAGTCGACAGGGAATTGTGTTTAGAGGAAAACGTGTCTTTTAAAGGATTACTTCCATCAGTTTCGTCTGTCTGGGATAAAACAAATTGCCGTGATTAGTTTGTGAGCGGCCACTTCTTGTCATCCGTCATTGAAAAACAATAGACTGATAGTCCTCACATGATGAGATGAGATTGGAGACATTTTGTTATTAAAAAATGAAAAAAAAAAAAGATGTTAAATTATTGTAATCATTTAATCTGCTTTTAGAAACAAAATGAAAATGTGCCCCTCGGCTCTGAAATACCAACAAAGCAACATTCTGTACTTAGATTAGAAGCACAAATGCTTCTCTCAGGGTCATTTATGGTGCTTTTCATAAAACATCCATCATGTAGTTTTAAGCTGTGACTGATTAGTGTTTCAATCTGCCAACAAAGAAGTCTTAACTTGAGAAACTCTGCTGACCTAATTAATGTGGTCTGTGGTTCAATGAAAATCACTTGTGTGATAATTAAAAAACCAAATAAATATTCAGTTAGTTTCACGGTGGGATGGAAACACTGAGTGACTTGTTTCTGTGCATTGGCCACATGTTTTTCTATTATGAGTAGGATTCACCGAGGAGCCACACCAGTGGTATCACAGAATTTAACGCCCTACGTGACGGGTCACCTGTGATGCTTCATAATATCTGTGAGTAAATGTGAAAGGTACCCCAAGAAAGCTGGAGGAAAAGATGAATGAAGTGCTGAATTTAATGACTGATGACCCTCTTTTCAAATAACATTGAGTTGATTAAATTAGCAAATGCTGGATGCAGCTTGCAGTATAAAATATGGTTTGAGTGCTGGGTAAGAACATAAACCACCTGGTGTCACCCACTTGTTTGTGAAGTCCTGTTTTGAAGCTTTTAGATGTTTTCACGAAAACCTGATGCGATGAGAAGAGGCAGGTCTGAGTGTGAAACCGCATGCTCTTCGGCTAACAACTTGTCAATCACAAGTTCTTATTTTGTGATTGTTGCAAACCCGAAATAATCCTTTCTTAACACAGTATTACCAGAATTTACAAAATCTTAAAAAATGATCTAACTAATGAGTGACTGAGCCCATTAACTCATCAGGTGTTTACAGAAGCCGTTTTCCCGACTTCTATAGGTACAGAAGTCTTTTTGCAACCACGCAAATCAGCCCCTTTGCCTTGGTTTCACCCAGACGTTACATTCATGTTTTAAGTGTAGCAGAAAACCTAAACAGTCATTAAAAAGCAGATAAAAGCATCAAAATTTGGGGTCTGAACCAGATGCCATCAAGTAAAACAGGTCTGAAGTACTGAAGGAAGATTCATGGTGGATTTCATCTTCGTGTTTCAGATGAAAGGATCCACTGAATATCTCATTTCTCTTGGCTTCAAAGCAGCTCCATAATTATTATATTTATAATGTTGTTACCAGTAACCCTTTCCCTTACAATATTTACTTCAGTAGAAATATTTATATATTTTTATGACTCAGTCTCAGTCATGAGTCTGAAATAAAGTTTGGCTCTGAAAAGTGGAATAAACTTTAGTTAGGGTATTTTGCAGAAAGCTCTCACAAGAAAAAGCACTCCGATATGTCGTCACACCAAAATTTGTCCTACCCTTAGTTACCATGGAGTTAACAGGAGTTGTGTATACCTTAGTCTCACACACAAGCACTTCCTAAGTCTCGCTGTCAAGTATCTGCGGTAATTGCTGTGTATGCGTGAGTGTGTGTGTGAGTGAGAGAGCTGTCAGTGTAACTAGGCTGTCACAATGTTTTGTGGATCACTGGGCTGTCTGTGAGAGACAAAGAGCGTGTGTGTGGGTGTGGGTGTGGGTGTGGGAGTGAGAAACGGTCAAGGGGAGGGGGTGTTTACCTCACACTTCACATCATCAAAAAGCTTGTGTTTTTTTTGTCAAGTGTTTTTCCAAAACAGCGCTTATTTAAAATGTATGAAAATGGGGGAAAATATTGCATCCATTGCTCTGATGTTACCATGCAGCCTGCACACTGAATGTTACAGTGAGGGGAGTTTAAATATGATGTGATACTGCTCGCTGTGTGTGAGCAAAGTGCTAGGAAAGGCAGGATTTAAGTGGATGAGTCCCTCAAGCTTAGAGGTTACGTAAGCTTTAAACCGAGACTATGTAAACTTTAAGAGAAAAACAAAATCGTCCTCGTACAAACTAAGAACTACAATAACTCAGCTGAAGCTGTAGTGATGTTTTGTACTGTGCAAAGTCTCGCGGTCTCACTGCTGCCATTCAACAAGCCTTTAATAATGAAAATAGTGACCTACAAACAACTGCAACAAAAAGAGATGGGAGCCCCGGCTAAAACACGCAGAAGAAGACCATGAACCAACCTCAGAGCGGGCTGGCGGATTCAAGCTTCTCCCCTAAACTACTTTTAGTCCATCAGGACTAATACACAACACTAAACACTTAATACACAAACTGTAAAAGCCACATAAAGATAAAGCCGGTGCTGATGGAGGTGAGGGAGGAGTAAATTGCGACAAAGACGCCAAATGCTGACCACCATGCTCGGCCTTCTCTGGGTTTTGGAACCCAACTTTGTGAGCACAGTAACTTACGAACTTAAGAACAAGGGAACTTAGGGTTTTCAAATTGATGCCATAGGTGCATCTACTAAAAATCTCTGACGAGTTCAAATCTCACTTACCTCGATGTCAAAAACAAGTTCTGAGGTTTTCTGAAAATGTTGTAAATGCGATAACTCAAGGTAGCACTGGTGTCTGTCAGTATTCTTTTTAAAGTGTTGTATATTTGTGACAGCTGTTAACGTCGTCACCTAACTAAACACCCTAACTCATGGAGGAAAACCCACTTTATGACTCAGAATTCACTCATTGGACTCTTACGTGCAGACAGAACAATGCTGACCATAATCACAGCTTCACCAACACGAGACAGAAATCTGACATGAGACCTTAGCATATTTTTAGATCGCTATAACCGGGCTACTTGTTGCAACACTGAGAGCAAGATGACAGTCTGTACCACAAAAGTCCTCTCCTCTGAGCATCGATAGTGTTTGATTTTATTCTGTAGCAAACCAGGATGGATGGATGCCCTCCAAAGCACACTGTGGTTTTTTTATGTTTAAAAACAGAGTTTCTTCATTTTCCCACAAACCACTCAAACACACCAACAAACCAATACTTTTTTTTTTGTTCATTTTGCTGCCAGCCATGGTACAACAGCAGCATTAAGAGCAGAAATGTTGTGTATGATGGATCTACTTATACCAGTGCACAACAATGGCAGAATTGAAGCAGTTAAGAAAAACAAACTATTCATCTTCCCAAACACCTGTGGTTTAAGAGTGACCGGCATCCGCACGAACACTTGAAATCTTTAAAGCAAAGAACACATGATGAGCAGCGTGTGTCATCACTCTCTCTGTAGGAGAGCAATTATTCAGCCAGCACACCTGCTGCTGTCTTATGGCTCAACGGAGACGACGATGCAGCGGGAATAGACTTGGCACTTCAACCGTATTTCAAATGGGAAATCGCTAATAACGTGGCTAATTTAAAGTGGAGCTTTATCGCATACTGTTAGTTTTCATCAAGGTCTTGTACTTGAGTTGCTTACAAAATATTGCATAAAATATCATAATGCGTTGCAGGTGATAGCAGTAGTTTGGTGTCTATTGCTATTGATTATAGCGTCCGATGAACTGGTCGGGCTTGTTCTCCTCTACATCCGTGTTTCTCACGGGAAATGATTATTTGATCATTTCCTGCTGAATTTGAAAGTTTGCTCATTTACAAAGAGATGAACAGTCTCGGTTTAATTTTAATGGAAAGACAGAATATCAACTAAAAATCCAGAAAAACCCTAACACATTCAAGTTATAAATTGATTGGTAAAAAACATAAAATCCAGAATTATTCAGGCTCTCATTCTGTGGTTTTTTTGTTTGTTTTTTTGTCTGGTGGGGCACAGTGGTCAGAGTCTGTATGTGTATATCTTAATCCCATAATCCACACTACAACATAATCCACTACAGAGCTCATTGAATGTAATCTAAAAGGGCATCTTTTTATGTTTGAGGAAGCAACACTGTACAGAGTGCAAGAACAAAGAGTGAAGGGGGGGATTTTTGTTGCCTGTTGTAATGTTCTTAAGTTGTATACTTTTATGTTTTCGGTAGAGATCAGTTTGTCGTGGCGGTTACAGTTTAGTAGTACAGGTCCTGAAGCAAGCAGGGATTTCATGCAACAGGGAGCAACTGGTTTGTGTTTGCAGTGTTGCCAAAGAAGCCGATAGTGCCTAATACATACAGCAAAGTGAAGTGCAAACAGTGAGGCTCATGCCACATAGTTAAAAATAAGAAAAACTATGTTATTTGCTTTCAACTCACCTGCACATGAAAAAATAATTTCATCAATCAATACAGGAAATAGTTAAAAAGATACTGTGTAGAGTTTGTGTTGCAGATGTAATATAAAACAAATGGTCTGATTTTACAAAAATCTGACATGTTTATCTGACTTATTTTGTTCTGTGGCGGCCAGAGAATAAATGGAAAAGCTGCTTGTGCACTTTTGTTTGGACAGGCGCTAAAAGTTCAGCACGAAGATACCAAAAAACACTTGAGTCTCTTCTCGTTCGCTTTCCACTTGCTGGCCTGTTGGAATGTGACATAAATTTAAGCCACGGAGTCAAAACAATGAAAGAAGTCTGTGTGCGTGTGTTGAAAAGTGTCCTCATCACTCGTGATGTCACTACAAAATGTGCCTGGAACATTTAAACTGTTATACTTATCCTGATTTTTTTTTTTTTAATCCCCCCCTAGAGGTAGAACAGTTTCCCATTAATATGTAGTTACAGCCAAGGGAAGTCGAGCCTATAATAAAAGCAGCCTTACATAGGAGATGGTCAGTGTATTATTTCCAGTCTGTGTCTGTGGAGGTAGAATAATAGGTATAGGTCAACTCGGGACCTTTTGGTATTTACAGTATTCAGCTTTATGTACAGACACCCAAATAAATGGGTGTAAATGCTTATTAACAGGCATGCACAGACTAGAAGTGCTCAGCAGCACTGTGGGACTGCGTGCACATGGACTCAAGAAGGTGCTTTGTTGCTCACTGACCCTTTGCTGTTTTGTTAAGATAAGGTTACTCACTTCTGTACAGACTGTGCTGCATGTTTTTTTTTTCTTCTATGAAGTAACTCTTTGGCAGTGCTCGTTTTCCACTCAGCAGCTACACAGACTGATGACGCAGTTTTGTTAATTTGAGTGTAAGTGGGCTAATTTCTCTCTGGAGAAATGTTGAATCAGGGGTTTACAATATTTAAAGGATGAAAATTGAGCTGTAAAGAGTTTAACGGCATTCAGGGACCGCTGATGTTTTGAACATTTAAGAGTTTCGTTGGATGGATTATTATTATTATTTATTTATTTATTTATTTTTTACTCCTCTGGTTTGTAGAAGCCACAAGGACGGGTAGGTCCGCTGAATCTTATCTGCCTTGCATTTGTTGAAAGACACATGCCAAACATTCGAGTGCAGGGACCATGGAAAAATGCTTTTTTTGGAATTACTTGGGTAGTGGTTCATTGTTTGATGGCACTAAGCAGATAATTTAGATTTCCTCCCCTTCTTTCTCATCTTTTGTTACAAGTTGTGTTTTTATGGCTGTCGCTACTGCTTTAAAAGCAGTGATCAGTGTCCTTATTTGACTGGAAGCACAACAATTATGGGTACGCTAGGGAAATAAAACAGTAAAAACAAACGAGCCTTAATTATACTAAAGGCTCTCACTGTTAATGCTTAAGTCTTCCCGTGTGGTAATATTGGCACATCCGCCTGGCTCTGTTTCTAATAATTGATTTAATTTAATATAGACTACCTCTCTTCCTGTACACGCCTCCTCCTCTGTAATTCCTTGGAAGAAGGGAAGATATGAGTGTCTGTTATACTGGAGCATCTGTGTAAGGCCTTCGATTTAGTGCTATATCAGAATCATCAGAATCAGAATCAGAATACTTTATTGATCCCTGGGGGAAATTATTTTTTGTTACAGTGCTCCATTTTAAACCAACATTAAGACAAGACAGACAATACGCTAACTAAGAATAGTACAATATATACATATATATACATACATACATACATACATAAGTCACTTATAAATAAATATTTGGAAAAGAAACATGTGTAGTTGTAGCAGCAAACAGTGTGTTAAGTGGATGCGTTGTACAGGGAGATGGCCACAGGCAGGAATGATTTCCTGTGTCGTTCAGTGGTGCTTTTCGGTAATCTCAGTCTCTCACTGAACGAGCTCCTGTGACTGACCAACATGTCATGGAGTGGGTGGGAGGTGTTATCCAACATTGTCTTTATCTTGGACAGCATCCGCCTCTCCGACACCACCTTGAGGGAGTCCAGCTCCATCCCCACAACATTGCTGGCCTTACGGATCAGTTTATTAAGTCTGTTGGCATCTGCGACCCTCAGCCTGCTCCCCCAGCATGCAACAGCATAGAGGATCGCACTGGCCACAACAGACTCATAGAAAATCCTCAGCATTTTCTGGCAGATGTTGAAGGACCTCAGTCGCCTCAAAAAATAGAGACGACTCTGGCCCTTCCTGTAAAGTGCTGTGGTGTTTTTAGCCCAGTCCAGTTTATTGTCAATGTGTACTCCAAGGTATTTATAGTCCTCCACAATGTCAACACTGACCCCCTGGATTGAAACAGGGGTCAAGTGTTTCCTGGTCTTCCTGAAGTCCACGATCAGTTCCTTGGTCTTTGCCACGTTGAGCTGCAGATGATTCTGCTCACACCACGTGACAAAGGAGTCGACCACAGCCCGGTACTCTGTCTCATCATCCCTGCTGATGCATCCAACCACCGCAGAGTCATCAGAAAACTTCTGAAGATGGCAGGTCTCTGTGCAGTGGCTGAAGTCTGTGGTGTAGAGGGTGAAGAGGAAGGGGGAGAGGACAGTCCCCTGTGGTGCCCCTGTGTTGCTAATCACCTTGTCAGACACACACTGTGGGAGACGTACATATTGTGGTCTTCCTGTCAGGTAATCAACAATCCAGGACACCAGAGAAGCATCCACCTGCATCGCTGCTAACTTATCACCCAGGAGGGTCGGCCTGATGGTGTTGAAAGCACTGGAAAAAGTCAAAAAACATGACCCTCACAGTGCTCGCCGGCTGGTCCAGATGGGTGTAGACACGATTGAGCAGGTAGATGATGGCGTCCTCTGTTCCGAGACGAGGCTGATAAGCGAACTGAAGGGGATCCAGATGTGGTCTTACTATGGGTCGCAGCTGGTCCAGGATGAGCCTTTCCAGGGTCTTCATGATGTGGGAGGTCAGTGCCACGGGCCTGTAATCCTGGGGGCCACTGGGACGAGGCGTCTTTGGTACAGGGACGAGGCATGATGTCTTCCACATCACCGGGACCCTCTGCAGACTCAGACTCAGCATAAACAGTTTATGAAAGACTCCACACAGCTGGGGGGCACAGGTCTTGAGGACAAGGGGACTCACTCCGTCTGGTCCAGCAGACTTGCCTGAGTGAAGTCTCCTCATTTGCATCTCAACCTGGTATTGAGTGAAGGTGATGGGTGCGGGAGGGGTGTCAGGAATCTCACAGGAGGCAACATGTGAAGAGAGAGGCTGGCACAGTGGTGTGGCTCTGGATTCCAGGCTGACTGCAGGTGAGGTTGTGGGGGTGGGAGCAGACACTGTGGTGTCGAATCTATTGAAAAACAGATTCAACTCGTCGGCTCTATTCTCACCTCCCTCAGCTCCCCTGCTGTTGGTTGGCCTGAATCCAGTGATGGTCTTCATGCCCCTCCACACCTCTCTCATGCTGTTCTGCTGGAGTTTCCACTCCAGCTTCCTCCTGTAATTGTCCTTAGCCTCTCTGATCTTGTCCTTTAGTAACACCTGGATCTTCCTCACCTCCTCTTTGTTGCCCCCTCTGAAAGCCCTCTTCTTGTTGTTGAGGAGGGCTTTGATGTCCTTAGTCACCCACGGCTTGTTATTTGGGTAACAATGAACAGTCTGAGCTGGAACAATGGAGTCGGTGCAGAAAGTTATAGCGCCATCTCATAAAACAGAGGTATTGCCAATTTTGGTGTGACCAGCATAATTTATACTAAGTAACTCTGGATGTGTTTACAAGGGAGGAAAACATAATTGTACAAAAATAAAAATGTAAACAATTTTCATGTAATCATAAATGTCTTGGGCAGTTTCTCATTCAAGTTTTTTTTCTTCTTGTGCACCTTTCACTGCTTTCAGAGACACTTTTAAATCGCAACCTGGAAATCTTTTTGCATGAACATTTCTAGAGCACACTTTAGGATCCTTTCACACCTGCAGTTTTTAGTCCCTTTCAAATTGAGCTCTGGTTCATTTGAGCAGGTGTGAACACTCAGGTGCTCACCAAAAGAACAGCACCAAGACCATGTACTCCAAGGCAATCCAACCTTAATCTGAAACAGCTACTAGGGGTTTGTTGCAAGACTGAGCTAAGAAAAACTTTCCGTAGCCATGTGTGCTGTGTATTCTGGGATGTGGCAAGGGACTATAGTACACTATAATTTAAGTATACACAGTATACTTCTTAATAGTACAGAACTTAGCATCTTCTTCCTCTATTTATTTTTGTTGCTCCCGCCTCAGACACATCTGGCCAATAAGCCGATTGAACATTCACACATTGTTTGTAGTGACGCCTTTAGGTTCGCGTGGAGATCACTTGGATTTTTCTCTGTGAAAAGAAACCAAGTCACAGGGAAAAGCTACAAGTTTCCAAACTTATCAACTGATTCGGACCAGAGTAAGCAAACTATTGGTGTGAAACTTCTCCTTCAAGCTGACCTGATTTTTGTGTGGCAAAGTGGGTCTCTGGCTTTGACCCAGCATGTTTCAGTTGAGGTCCACAGTTCAATCGCAGTCAATCCAGCGACACCAAGTTGTGCCACAATTTAAGTTGTGCTCTGTGAATTTGTTCCCTAGGATGAAAATGTCTTGAAGCATGTAAACCTTGCAGTGGGAACCAGAGATGGGCAGTAACGCATTACTTGGAGAGTAACGCGTTACTGTAATCTGATTACTTTTTTCAAGTAACGAGTAAAGTAAGGGATTACTATTGCAAAAACGGTAATTAGATTACCGTTACTTTCCCGTAGGAACACTGTGTTACTAAAACCGTGATTTTTTATTTTTTATTTTTTATTTTTTTTTTGCAAGAATGTCTCATGACAGTGACGTAAGTGAGTGCGACGTTCGTGACAACAGCTGTGTGCAGATCAACAATGGATCATATATCGAGTACGGGAGAGAGTATGAGCGTGCAGCGTTTAAAACGTGGAAGTACTGACCTTACTTTGAGTTTGATTCCATAAAAAGTGACAAAAACATTAGTGTCCGTTGTGCGTGGGAAGAAAACTTCTTTTTACACCGAAAAAACCCCTAAACAAGCTCCGAGTGCGCAACGACTTAAATTCAAATTCAAATTCAAATTTTTATTTGTCACGTACACAGTCATACACAGTACGATATGTAGTGAAATGCTTGGACAACTGCTCGTGACCTAAAGAAAACAAAAAAGGAAAAGGCTATGAATAAGATAGGAAATAAATATGAAAAATTAAAAAGGGTAAATTTAACTAGGAAGGAATAAAATATAAATTAAGGTTAAAAATGAAATAACTGTACAACACAAATTAGAATGAAGGGTAAATTTAACTGGGAAGAATAAGATAAAGATAAATATATAAATTAAAGTTGAAAATAAAATAACTGTACAACAAAATACACAATATAGAACTATATAAGAATGTATGAAGAAATCTAAATATAAATAAATATATACACAATAACAGCAGCTGTACAAGTATTAACCGGAAATGAAGAATATAGTGACCAGTGTTGTGCAAAACCAAAGTCCAGAAAGTCCAGTGTGTGTGTAAGAACTGTATGTGTGGGTCAGTACTGTGTGGTGGTGTGATTGAGAGACCGTATCGCCTGCGGGAAGAAGCTCCTCCTCAGTCTCTCTGTGTTGGTCTTCAGGGAGCGGAATCGCTTTCCTGACCTCAGCAGAGAGAACAGTCCGTTGTTGGGATGGCTGAGGTCCTTCACGATCTTCCTGGCCTTGGTCCAGCACCGCCTGCTGTAGATTGAGTGCAGGTCAGGGAGCTCGGAGCGGATGGTGCGCTCAGCTGACCGCACAACCCTCTCTAGAGCTCGTCTGTCCTGCATGGTGCTGTTCCCGAACCAGGTTAAGATGTTTCCCGCCAGGATGCTCTCTATGGTGCACGAGTAAAAGTTAATGGGAAATTCACAGAGAAACTCGCGGATTCTTCACCTGACCGCTGTGGCACACCTGCACCAGAGCACACCTCCGCCTACCCCACTCCTGCTTTACAGGTGAAAATATTTATATTCTGCTGTGTTTTACTTGCATCTATTTGAAAAGAGTGTAAACGCAAAAATATTTTATTTTATGCGCTGGAATGTGCAGAAAATAGGTTTAAATGTTAAACTACTTTCTTCAAGTCAGAGAATGTTGCATATAATTTAATTTTTGCTTGATGCATAAAGTTAAAAGATTAAAACTGATAAAACAAGTTTAAAAAAGAGATTTTTCCATTTGATTCCATTTTGTATGATGGATTATGTAGAAAAAGTAGAATTGGGCTGACAGATCTATCGCTTTATTACCTATTCAGGTTGTAAATCGTGTTTTTAAAAAGTAGCTAAGTAACTAAGTAATTAATTACTTTTGAAAATAATTAATCAGTAAAGTAACGGGATTACTTTTTTGAGGAAGTAATCAGTAATTAGTTACTGATTACTTTTTTCAAGTAACTTGACCAACACTGGTGGGAACCTAGAAGAATACCATCGACTCGCCAGATTTACCTCTCTTCAAGTTCCCCTGAAATAAAAATCCAGTTAAAGGATCACCAGTTTGACACACTGGAGAAAAACGACTATTAATCAAAGAGGAAGTTTAAAGGCAGCGAACGAGCAATGCTAAAGCTGAACCATAGGGACTACTGAGGTTGACCTTGAAGGGGAGTTCAGCCCGATTTAAATCAGGCATTGTACACAGTCAGATTACACAATATTAGTCCAATGATCGCAGAACAGTAAAACAGATGCTTGTTTTATTGCATGCTGTGTTACTACTAGAAGTAAACTATAAGACAACTGTCCATCATCTGGGAACAACATCATTTTCTCAGCTAGTCTGACAAATTCTGCAGAGTGTCATAGTCCCGACGAATACCATGAGAATATGTTGACGAGGAAGAGCGCGGACGTTGACAGTGCTGCCATGATTAACACCCCCTTCACAATCACCTTTGTCCTTCATGCACACTATGAAAATCCAAGCTGTCGTATGAGGGTCTAGTCTTGTCTCATGGCCAAGTAGCAGTTTCTTGACTCTCACTGCTGTATCTGACATCTTGAAAGAAAAAAATATCATGTACTATGATCCTGGAATTACACATTATACCAGATAACAAGGCTCCAGCATCAAGCAGGCCCTGCCAGGAATTTTTCAGATGTTAAAAAAGAACGGTAAAGCTTATGTGCGGCACACAGGTATGTTATCTCAGGTCGACATCTGAATCTGTAGGGAGCGCAGCAAACTATAAGCACCTGACAATTTGCAGTAGTGAACGCTAAGAGGATAGCAGGTGTGTTGGAGCAAGATAAAGGAGATGAGAATAGAGAAGGAGAAAGGAATCAAATAATCCGGCCAAATAGATGGGAGGATGGAAGCACAGCAGAAAGAGAGAGCGAGAAATAAGTGAGATTAATCGAGAACGATAAATGAGTGTGGGAAGAGAATGGAAAGGCAGAGGAGAGAGGAACGGGCTTGCACAATCAGTAGAATTAAATAGATCGTGCGGATGGAAAGGGCAGATAGGTAGGCCAGACAGATGGTGAGAGAAAATTGGAGATGTGAGTGAAGATGACATTAAACAGACAACCGAATTGAAGCTTGATTTAAAAGGCGAGGTGGAGGAGGCTCGGTCGAGCTAAGGAGACACTGCAATGACAAGAGGGACTGGCAAAAGATGCACAACTGGGTAGTGGCTTTCAAAAAAAATTAAAAGAATGCTTTTTAATCAGAGTTTAGCATCAAGTCAATTAAATGTCTCAGATACAAATCTACTTAATCAAGTTGGAGAAACAGGAACAGAATTGGTTTTACAGGTGGAGGCCACTGACAATTTTTTTCCTTTCTCATCTTTTCTGACTGTTTTTCACCTGTTTTGCATTTGGCTAGGGTCAGTGTGACTACTGGTAGCATGAGGTGATCCCGGGACCCTGCAGAGGCTGTACAGGTAGTCAATCTCCTCCAGGATGACACATCATTACTCCATAAGCATGGAGTCTCAAGAGCACGGAGAGGTGCCAGAACACAGGCAGTTAGTCGAGGAGAACTGGACAAGGCTGCGTAAAGTTCTTAACCCATCAACAGGACCAGTATCTGCTCCTTTGTGAAAGGAGGAACAGGATGAGCACTGCTAGAACTACAAAATGATCTGCAGGACACTGGTGGGAATCTCTCTGACCAGACAATCAGAAACAGACTTCATGAGTCTGTTTCTGATTGTCTGGATATGAAGAAATCAGCAGCTCATCAGTCATGAGGGTGGACTGATGTCTGAATGTCCGCTAGTGAACCTGGCTGTGTCAAGCCTGTTTGCCACAGAATACCAGACCTGGCAGGTCGACCACTGGCGTCCTGTGCTTTTCACAAATGAGAGAAGGTTCACGCTGAGCACATGTGACAGACGAGAAAGCGTTTGGAGACTGTAACATCGTTCAGCATGACCGGTTTGGTGGTGGGTCAGTGATGGTCTGGTGAAGCATGTCCATGTAGGGACGCACATTCCTCCACAGCCTAGGCAACGGCACCCTGCCTGCCATTAGGTATCAGGATGGAATCCTTGGGCCTTCTGTCAGATTCTAACCTGGCTTCATCTTGGTGCTCTACAATGTCTGGCTTTATTTGGCAAGAATATGTAGATAGTTCCTGGAGAATGAAGGAATTGATACCACTGATTGCAATAGAACACCTCTGGGACATGATGTTTGATTCAATCCAACAACACCAGGCTGCTGATTTCTTCATATGCATGTGTACTTGTGAAATATTCAAGATTAAAATACAAAAGAGAATTGTGTTACTTACCTAGATATTACCATAATACTTACCATAATTTATGTCTTTCTGGTGCATATCCAATTGCCAGAACCATGTTACTACATGTTACTTTGGGGGAAAAAACATTACCAAAATGACATTTGCAAACAGCCTGAGGGTTTCACATAGTAGTATTGTATGATTGAGTGAAAGAAGCTCCACCAGCCTGTGAATGAGTAAATACAGATCCCAGCTCAATGGACAGTTTGTTTATTGGAGTGTGAGTGAACGCTGATGGAGCGAGCACGTGAAAAATGCTACTTTACATTAGTTTCACCAAATTGATTCAACACAACAAACAATCGAACATCATAACAAGGCCCGTGTGTGGGAGAGGGATGTGCTACTTTAGACGAGCAAACAGGCTACATTATAGCAGCCAAAGTAAAATGAATTTATGTGGTGTTTTCTGTCTAAATAAAACAGACAATTAGAAAAACCTCATCTGTCGGTACTGTGGAAAGACCACATTATCCACTAAAAAGCCCATTTGGTTTTGTGTTCAGTCTTGGCTGAAATGTGCAATGCAGATGAGTAATCTTTTTTTTTTTTTTTCCTTTTTAGGTTGATAAGTAGTTTGAGTTTTTATGGTAAAAATCCTACCTCGTGGCGACCGCGCCAGGAGAGCAGTAATCTGTAAATCTGCACCTCTGTGCTGAATAGTTCTCATCTTCTTTGCAGTGAAAGATGATTTATAATTTACCTTCCTGTAGCTTTAGTTTACCTTAGCAGCAATAAGATAACTTTCAGTTTGTTCATACTGAATAGATGGAGAGGTGTTGGTTTGATTTACGTATTTGAAATGCCAAATTATGTGACCAAATGTTTATAGTAATGCTACATAAATAAGTATTGGTTGATTTTATTGAAATGCCAGGTGTGTTACACAGTCTTACATAACTGTGGGCACGTGTATAGATAATCACATAGCATTGATAACAACAGGCTCTCAATAGGGCTCGGTTATCTAAAGTATGCAGTTGTCTTGTTTGCTTTGTGTGCATAACCTGTCTTGTGACAAAGTGCTGAGGCACCATGAGTTCAGATCAGCTAAACAAAGTCCACACTGTGTCTTTTTCTTTTCTTTTTTTTAGCTATCGCTGTGTGTGCACTGTGAGGCTTAAATGGAAGAGTACTTAAGATACCACCAATAACCCCAACTGTTTTTATGGTTTAACATGCGGAGAATAAATGTGTTCTTCTGGGATAAAACGTCCTCACATCGCTTTTTGTTTGCATAAGTAACCCTGTAGCTAACCCTGAACATCTGACATTAAAAAGCCCAAAATCAATACCAAGCGTTGCGTGTATACATACTGTATTGTTATGGTGTAACTGATACTCAATAGAAATCAAGGCAAATCAATAAGAACACCTCCTCACAGCTGCGAGTGTGTTTGTGTGAAACGTGGCAGCTGTGAGCTGAATTCTTCTGATAGAAAAAGGGCTCCACTGTCTACTTATGCAGCTGAGCTCAGCTTATAAAGCTCCACAATGCACATGGTTTACGTGTGTGTGTGTGTGTGTGTGTGTGTGTGTGTGTGTGTGTGTGTGTGTGTGTGTGTGTGTGTGTGTGTGTGTGTGTGTGTGTGTGTGTGTGTGTGTTTCCTTTAACACATCTCCCCTTACCCTTAGCTCTTGTGTGTAATCCACCATTAATGCTGGAGGGTAGAGGTGTGCTTTTAACAATCACTTGCAGCTAGAAAAACGCGTCCCTGGAACTGGTGGAGAGTAATTTATTACTCAACTCCCTTCAGAAGGTTGAGGACACTTGAATGCACCCTTATGTTTTTATAAGTCGTGTGTGTAATCACTCTCCTTCATGAATCCTCATTGTTTCACACAGTCGTCTGCGTAGCAGCAAAGTGCTTCCAACAAAGACGGCTAGAAATTTTAGCTTAACACTTGTTTGCCTGTAATTTGACTTTGCTTTTGTTGTTGTTTTTTCCCCCATATTGATGTAAGTTACATTGACATAAGACTGAAAAACAAAATCAAAAATTCTTTGAATATGGAAGCCACAGCCGTGAAGACCAACAGAACAGTTGGTGAGGCCCTGGCAGCCTCCGGTTGCTGGAGAAAAATGTTTATAGATTTTCATGGTCACCTGTAGTTTCCATGGAAGATGCGCACGTGATTTCAAACACTTACTAACTAACCACAGAGTGGTATTGCAACTTGAAAACATGCAAGGGGAGGTGTTGGTGTTTGACCCATCCAGTTGAGACCTTAAGTTTAGGGAGAATGAGGCTCCTCACTCACCTTATTTAAATTTGTCTGATGTACCTCTGAAAATAGACTCCTTGTGCACCTCTGGATGGTTTCTGGATCTGTGGTGCACACTGAATCGGTTTCCTTATTTTAAACAAACAACTCTTTAACTTTAATTTCATTGTGGAGTATAGGGTGAAGTTGTAGAAAGGAAAATCTGGCAGGTGAAGCTGGTGGTGAACAAGGATTGTGTTGGCAAGGCTTAAAAGATACATAACACACGTACTGGCACACAGCACAGATCATGCAGCGTGATACTCGTGCTCCTGGTTGTAATCTTACCTTGATTACAGCTGTTTGGTCTCTGCCTTATACCTGGAGGCCCAGTTCTCATCACCATCCTCATGTAAAATTGATCCTTGCTTCTCTACTTTTTGCAGATTGCATGTTGGCTTGCAGAGCTAGAAAGTGGGATATACATACGTGGATATAATTTCTTCAGCAGCCCACCGTTTTGATTTAGGTGTGAGTTTCCACAGAGAAAGTGTTACAGGGATCATGCGCGTCCATATTTTGTGTTTTGTGCCCTGAGAACAACTTCATTAAAACAGGCACAATCTGATGGTCTGTTTTGACTCTGTTGGCCATTATCATAATCCATTTTCACAGATGGATGAAGCAAAACATTTTTTTTCTTTGCTGGAATAGTTGCAATGCCTGCAATGCCTGAGCTCCATCTGCGATCCTTCTTTGAGGTCAGTGCCTTTGAATGTAGGACCTCACGCTCACCTGAAAGAGGAGCAGGAACATCTGCATTTTTAGGCACCATAATGCACATTACATCATCGCTGTCGAGCAGCTTTCTTTTTATAAATATTGAAAAACCTGCTGACATCATCCAGCTGGATTAAGCCAAGACCAAGAGATGTACTCGTTAAAGATAAGCACAAGAAACCAATCAATTCACAGACGATACTTTTCACTTATCACTCCTAACAGATGTCACGGCACATAAATCTGCATGCACCTCAGTTCAATACATTTTTTAGTATAGAAGAAACAGGAAATATATACACAGTAATGTAAAAATGATGTTTTTACCATTTATAAGGAATATAAATATTAATAAGTGTCTGAAAGGCCAAAAGTCTTAACCATAATAGCATGGAAATGCTGGCATAGGAAAGAAATAGAAAAAGAAATCTCAATAGTACACGTAATAGTACATCTTCTCCAGTTAAAGAGTTACTGTCAATGATGAAACACTACCTAAGTTAGTTTACATTTCTTCAGTATTGAACAGCAGAAATTCAAACTTTTTAAAATTATGACAAATTGCAAAATGCTTAGCAGCGTCTCTAATAAAACCTCTGTAACTTCGCTTCAGCAGCATCAGGTAATGTTCATATGCTGAGTCATGTTTTCTTCCGTTTTTGTTCTACTGCAGAATATTTTTAAGGTTATCTGCTATAAAAAGCCAGGCCAGGAAAATCTCCTTCATATTTTTCTGTTTTATCCTCAGTTACTTTGATACGAAGGCATCTGCTGTGATGCTTACACCTCTGATGAAGTCTCACAAGTGTCAGTACTGATAAATGATCAGAATTATAATATTTCTAACTGTCTTAGGTAGAGCTGGGCAATATGACGATATATATCGTGTGGACGATAGAAAAGTGTCTATCGTTCCATTTGTCTTCTATCGTTTCTAACCTAATTTTATAAATTATTACATAAAATATATCATTAACACTTTAAAGCCGGTCGGAGTGGGCACGCTCCGTTTTGCCTAATTATTTTTAAATCCCTGTATAACTGGAACCATGTAAGCTAGGGCAATAATTTTTTTTGCATATGAAACCGGAGGAGTTCTACTTACATCTTGGGGCGATCGTGGAGTTCGCCTTGTAATCGGAAGGTTGCCGGTTCGAGCCCCGGCTTGGACAGTCTTGGTCGTTGTGTCCTCGGGCAAGACTCTTCACCCGTTGCCTACTGGTGGTGGTCAGAGGGCCCGGTGGCGCCGGTGTCCGGCAGCCTCGCCTCTCTCAGTGCGACCCAGGGCGGCTGTGGCTACAGTGTAGCTTGCCATCACCAGTGTGTGAATGTGTGTGTGAATGGGTGGATGACTGAATGTGTAAAGTGCTTTGGGGTCCTTAGGGACTAGAAAAGTGCTATACAAATACAGGCCATTTCAATCTTATGCTACCAGCTTGTCCTAGGTCACGGTTTCCTTCCACATATAGCTTTGCAAAAATTGCATAAAAAGCACTTGCAGCAACAAAAACATAATATTCTAGAAACACGCTTTTCCGATCAGCTTTTCATAACACTTCCTATGTTGGAAGTGTTGTTGTTGGTCAGCGTGAACTATCGCATGTCCGCCATTACCTGCCCGGAACCGGAAGTGACGTCATTTTTGCGGAAAATGTAGATTTGTTTTGTTTTTAACCTTCAGGGCCTTATAAGCCTATACTGGTGTTTTTAAAAGTTATGTTTGACTTTATGCTTTTCTGTATCATTTCTTGGATGCTTAGAACTCAAATTACACTGTTGGAAATCGTTTATTTTGATGTACATGCTGTTTTTTTTGCAGCAAGTTGGGAAAAGAAAAACTATAGCCAGCCGAAGATACAGCAGTCTTTCACACAAGGCTCTTATGAGAAAACGTCCAAGCGCCATAAACAAACCACAGGAGCCGTCTCGCGTTACATTTGTAAATTCATGGCCCCTGTTTATGTAGTTGAGAAGGACAGCTTTCGTGACCTCGTCAAAGTCCTTGATCTGAGGTACGTTATGCCCGGTCGTAAGCACTTCAGTAAAGTCGAGTTGCCTCGCTTATATGACGCATGCCGGGCCAAAGTAGAGAAGGATGTTTGCAGTGTTGTGCATTATGCTTTGACGACTGACCTATGAACGAGCAGAGATACGCAGCCCTACATGAGCATAACCATCCATTTCATTAACAAAGACTGCACCCTCTGCGCTCGCTGTTTACAGACTGCGTACTTTCCATATGACCACAGGTCAGGTGGTATATTGTGATATATATCGTTATCGTGATATAAAATAATTCATATCGTGATAAATATTTCTTCCATATTGCCCAGCACTAGTCTTAGGCAAAATTTACCAGATTCAAATCTAATTCAATTGAATCGAATCGGGACCTTGTGAATCTGAATCGAATCGATTCTAGAAATCAGTGACAATACTCAGCCCTACATGTGAGCACAAAAAAGCCTAAGAAGTGGTTTCCTTTGAAATTTTGACTGCCTGACACACCAGTTTAACAGAAATGTAGATCATTCTTGTAACTCTTCAGGAACTACACAGTATTGTGTAATAAAATATAAAATTAGAAAATATTTTGTGTTTTGGGTCTAGCCCTAGTCTTCCTCATGTGGATTCGGTCTGGCTGTACTCGGTGATGTGCTTTAACCTCAAATGGTGAAACGTTTGTTGTTTCCACTGTTAGCAGGATCAGTTTTCCTGCATCATTTACAAAGAACTGTGCTTTGTTGGATTTTCTTTAGTTTTTAGGTGCTAACACTGCTCTCGCTGTCAGACATGCCTGCCAGTATGGCCCAGCCCTATCTGCATTTCCAGTAATTGACATGCTTATTTCCAATTAAATTTATATCCAGGTTGGATAATGATCGATTGCATCTCTAATAATAAGGAGTAGTCTATGTCGTCTAGAGCGCATTTACCTGATTTTACAAATAATAACGAAAAAATTAAGACAACTGTCACCAGACAACAAACAAAATAAAGCAAATATTTACCTGCAAAAATTGAGAAACCATGACAAGCTTTTTTTCCAAACCATTTTTTGTTTAGCATTTGAAAATCACTTATTGCCAACTAACTTGCTGTAAAGATGTTAAAAAGAAGACATTAACAGCTCAGCACCCCCAGTCAGGCTCATTGAGATCCCGGATGTAAATGCCACACTGAATTACTAGTCATTACATCTGAATGACTGCAACCTTCACAATAAGAGAGTGGATATATATAGGAAGCTGATGATAATCTCCTTATGTGCCTTTCCTTGACCCTCATCTTGGGACGTCGGTGTTTAGCCCTGACTATTGTTTTAGTCATAATCCACACTTGAGTCCAGAATTTTTACTTCTTTTTTTTTTATCTGTAATGTATGTTATCCTCTTTATTTCACCACGTCCTAATTCCATTCCAGACCTCATAAATTACACAGATAAACCCAGTAGCAGGCTGCAGCTGCCGGCTGTTCAACAATCATTATTCAAGCTACAGTGACGAGAGGAGGCGGAGCTTGTAGGCACCCGACCCCTCCACACACAAACACAGAGCGATGTCCGCCGTCTCCTCATACGCACTGCTCCCTTTTCCACATCCGAAGGCTTGCTCAGTGTCTTCTCACTGAAGCCTGCTCATACATGCAGCCCTCCTCCTCTGTCCTCATCTAGTTTCACACACATGCACTCTTTATCTTTACTCATGCACGCCCCTCCCCTGCTTTGCTCACTTCAAACCAAAATCACTCTTTATTTGTTCTGTCTTTTTGTCTCCTACACATGCACCGTCCAGCTCTCCCATTCTCTTCTCTTTCTCTCTCCTCCCTCTTTCCCTATCTCTCTCCCTCTCTCTGATACACACCCCCCTCCTCCCTGTGTTAGTGCAAAGTAGAGCAAGAGCAAGGAATCACTCGTTCATTTTTTTCCAGCGTCTGCTGTCTTTCTCTGTCTTCTTCGGGCTGCACGGACGGAGAGCGAGGGTTTTTTGGGGGTTTTTCTTGTTTGGTTGCTTTCATCCTCACTGGGTTTGTCTGCCCTTTGGGAGGGGAGGAGAACAAGTGACACAGAGGGCAAGACGGGAGGAGAAGCGGGGCTCTCCCTCCATCCGTCAGGCTTAGAACAAGGGGCTGAGGAAAAAGAGGGGTAACAGTAGGGCGAGGGGAACAGGAGGAGAGGGAAGGAGGCGCCATGGGTCAACTGTGCTGCTTCCCTTTCTCCCAAGCCGAGGAGAAAATCAGTAAGTGCCTCCTGCTCCTGTCTCCATGCGTGGGTGTGTGTTGTTGGAGAAACCAATCGGATTGATACTCAGCGGTGCTGCTTTTTTGGAAAAGACTGCATGTGTGCAGTGTAGGAAGATACTGCACATCGTATATGTGTGTGTGCGTAGTGCTTTGTGTCAGCTGAGTGTGTGCGCACAGCTACATACATGTCAGTGTGTGACCTACACATGGACAAGGAGTGTCTGTGAGAGAGCAGCATCATGTCACAGCATTTGTGTGCAGATTAGTGTTGTGTATGTTTGAGCGTTTGTAGACGAGTGGTCCTATTTCAGCTGTGTAATTCTGTGTCATCAGTGTGTAATTAATCAGTGGCCGAGCAGAGCCACTGATTAAGCTTCAGATGAAACACTTTGTGAATAGGTTGTGCAAAACGTGTCTGTAGAAAGCTGCTCTGTGGCTTTGCATTAGTGTTTATTTTTTATTGTTTGTTTGGCTGTTTGTTTTCGGTGTTGCTGCTTCTGATAAGCAGGTCCTTAATTTCTTGTGCATGTGCATTATTTTGCACACGAGCCAAACAAAACGGGGCTAAACTGTGACTACTACTTACTACTCCACCTCTATTATATTACATAGCAGTGGTCTTTCATAAATATAAAGTTATTAAATAAATAAGCAAAGGAGCTTTTTGCTTTTGTGCTTGCCTTTAAGTTTATATTTCTTATTTAATCGTATAAATTATACTCATAATACCTATGAGTATGTTCTTTTATTAACTTTTGCTGCTTTGCTTTAACATAATGGACTAAAGAAGCTAAAGATCCTGTCACACTGACGCACTTTTTCAATAATGCTCCTTGAAGTTAGATCTACTCATCCCCCTTCACAGTTGTTCTAAAATATTTCATTACTCTGTGGTTTTTATTTGATTGTTTTAAACTCGATGCCCGATATTTCACTGAAACTCTCGGTCTGCGGTCAGCGTATCAGCTGGCCGAGCTACAATTTTGGGCATAATTGGCTCCAATGTCATTGCCATATGTGCACGTCTTAAAACTCAGATTCAAGTTGGGCACAAAGAAAGTTTCGACCTTTTAGCAGACAAATACGAAAACGCTCATCTCACAGTCAAGCTCTGCAAGTCACGCTGCGCAGTGAAGGTCAAATATCCAACTGAGGGGAACAATAAGCAAAACGCTTTTCGAGTGGAGGGAGGGGCGGCTCTAAAATAACTTGTAAATGCCTCTTGGGTTATCATTCTGCATTCGTTTAATCGTCATGTGCCATGGATTAGCCAGTTAACGCGTCTTCTGGAAGATGTTTTTTTTGTTTTTCGAGCACCACTGTTATCTAATGCACGGGGTCGTTGCACAATATCTGCGGTCGGTTAAAGGAAAATTCAAATGAATAAATAGTTCAAGTCAGGGGACAAATTTTCCACTAAGTGACAGCGACAAAAAGAGGCTGCTCTTCATCAGCTTACATGAAATTAAATGAGCTCCAGAGGATAATTATGGGAGCAGTTTGTGGTTTGATTGCAGCCTTCCCTCTCATTGTTCTGCAGCAGCTGTATTGTTAGTTAATTTGGGTTTTGCATGAATGTGCAGCGTAGTTTTTGGGGCTGCTGCATGTCATAGGACATGAATTGCAATTATTACTCTCTTCCTCCAATATTATCAAAACACACACACACAATCTGTTGTGGAGGGTCATAGCATGTCACAACATTTAACGCAACATTAAAGAGTAGTGTTAAAGGTCAATACATCTCTTCTCTTAAACTGAATGCACACATGCTGCCACATATAGATTTGCTCTAGTTAAAGGAGGGTTTCGGTCAGTGTGAGGGTTTCTCTTTTCTCTTCGGTAAAATTGGATTTGCTACTTGTTTGTCTCAGTCCCAGTAATGAAATGAAAGTCGGTAAATTGAAATTGATCTAATGTAGATACTAATAGAAAAGCTAGTCTCTGTGTGAGGCTACGCTTACGTAGAAGGTAGATGATGCCTTCTACGACCTGTCAGTTAGATTAATAATTAAACAGAGATACAAAGTAATAAAATCGTCCACTGATTTATGGTCAGTTAAGGGTATGTTTGTGTGTGCAGGCCTTACATGAGGTCTTGATCGTGCTGATCATGAGGTCATAAAGACAGACTTTGACACCAGCTGAAATGGCTCGTCTGCAGAAGGGCTGTGGGTGTGTGTGTTTTCTTTTTTTGTAAGGGCAGAAATATTAAACTGGGCTGAGTGTGTTCTCCCCTCCTTCTCTGTTTTCTCCCCGATGTGTCTCTTTGCTCTTTTCCCCGCTTGCAGCTGCATTGCTATAAACAGTCTAGCCACTGTGCCCTACTTCTGTGTGGAGAGAGAAGGATAGAGAAAAGAGAAAGAGCGGCGCAGGGAATGAAAACTAATGAGGGAGAAAGGAGGGATTGGGCTTTAAGAGAAGTGGGAATATTGAGACAAAGACAGAGGCAAGTAGAGGGAGCCAACAAACGTGTGTGTATGTGTGTGTGCGTGTGTGTTCTGTAGGTCAGATGCTACCCCTGTGATGTGGTGACAGTTGCCCCTCGTGAGCGCAACAAGACACATGCGTACTTGTGTTCCTGCTGTGTATCTGTGTGTGAATAAAACACTGACCAACAAGACAGGGTGTCACACGGTGGTGTTGGCTGTCACTGCTGGTGAAACTTAGAAAATTGAAACAGTTGAATTAATTTCTTTATATGACTATAACTTTATGAATAATAGCCATTTTTTGTCATACTCATTAAAATGCCGTATGAGAGCTAGATGTGTTCTTACGGTTGTTATTTAGTTGAGTATTAATGTAAAAAATGTAATCGAAACCCAATCCTTGACTTGATCAGCAACAATAATCAGGTATGCTGTGGTGTTTAAATGATGCTCGGCTCAAAGTGTTACAAGAAACCATGTCCCACACCATTACACCGCCACCACTATCCTCAGCCGTTGATACAACGTGGGATGGATCTGTTCTTTCACGTTGTTTACACCCAATTCTGACGCCAGTATATAAATGTTACAGCAGAAATTAAGATTCCTCAAATCAGGCAACATATTTCCAATCATCTGTTGTCCAGTTCTGGTGAGCCTGTGTGAATTATACCCTCAGTTTCCTGTTGTTAATTGACAGGTGTGCCATCCAGTCTGGTCTTCTGTTGCTGTAGCTTATCTGCTTCAACATTCAATGTGTTATGCATTTATGTGTGCTCTTCTATAGCTTGGTCGTAACAGGTGGTTGTTTGATTTGCGGCGTTAAAAAACAGATGCAGTTAGGTTGTTTTGCATTGTTTGAAGCTGACAGCTGGTTGCTTGCAAAGTTTCCAGGCTCCAGTTGACTAGTATTGACCGTCGACTACGAAGTCACACGTCAGTCAACAGTATCCTGGGCTCTCATTGGTAGTCGCTTTAATCTCTCACCTGATAGTTCAGAAAAATTTATCTCAGGTCCACTCACTCTGTGTTGCCAGTGTTTTTTCACCCATAGTCCACTGAATTCAAGGAATGTCATTCACTTTGTATGATCACTAGTCATCGTTTTCAGTGTGCAAACAGCTTCACTGTTGCCTCAGCTCAACACAATCTGGCCATTCTCCTCTGACTTCTTGACATCAACAAGCCATTTTCACCCAGACATCCTGCTGCTCATTGGATCCTTTCTGTTTTTCAGAAAATTCTCTGTAAACTCTAGAGACTGTTGTGTGGGGAAATATCAGCAGTTTCTAAAATACTCAGAAACTGTTGTGCAGCTGTTGTTGGTGCCAACAACCATGCCGCATTCAAACTTACTTAAACCAGCTTTCTTTCTGACATGGAAAGGACAGGAGCAACACTCATGTCCTTTCAGTGCAGTTAATTTGTACCCATATCTTAGATTCTTTTCTTCTTCTAACAGTCTGGTAAAGGTAAACTTTATTCCTCACACAGCATGCTTGGGACAAGCTATTAACAGTCACACAGCCTCTATATGGATATCTGTTTTAGCTTTTCACCTGCATGATCTGTAACTAAAGAGCAGAAATGACCTTGATCGGACATCTTTCCCTGTCGCATGGGTTTGCACAACTGTGACGTCACAGAAGTGTTAAATATCCAGCTCTGTGTTTGTATTTGTGAGATGTGCTGATGAAGTCAGCAGGGACCACGTGCGGAAGAGGGGAAGCAAATCGACAACAAAGAGAAACAGAGAAAGGGAAGAGATGGATACAGCGCTGCTCATTTCACCTCTTTCCTCCCAGCCACTCCTCTGTGCTAAGATTTCTTCTTTTATTCTGGCGCCTCTCTGGTTTCACTTGTCCTTGTTGTATGGAAACATCAGGAAATGAAAGGATTTCTGAAATGATTACCCATCAGATGGGCTCAGGTGTTTATAGACGAAAACAATCTGACTGAACTAACAACATACAGACAGCTGTAATTGATCAGACACACTCGATAAGTGAAAAAGTAGGGAAACTCTCGAATTTAGTAACATCTCCTTTAGGAGCAACACCATGCCTCGCAGTTGGGGTAGGATGTTTGTGTTGGTCTGCTTTGACGTCTCTCTTCAACTGCAGACGTTCGACTTTTGTCTCGTGTGTCCACATAAAACGCTACTCCAAGAGTGTTGTGGAGCACTGAGATCATCTTTCACAAACTTAAAATATGCTGCAGATTTGGTTTTTGGGAACCAGCCTTCCTCTAACACCATTCAGTGTTTTCGTTATGATAGACACATGAACACGACTTTAGGAATTTGTTGATCTGTGCACGTTTTGGTGTCACCCATGGGTTTGGGGGTTTTATTTGGTTTTGTTTCTAACTTTTCATCATTACATGTCTTGCTTTTTATGTGATCCAAGCCAGATGTCTACTCTAAAGAAGATTGTCAACAGTCTTAAGTTTTGTTTTTTGCATGGTTCACACCAAACAGCCTTTTTATTTTTGTAAAGAAAATCAGTCTGTGTGATTAACTGGATTTTGTGGATTTTATAAAACCCACATTTAAAGTTTCCTCTCCTAAATTGAAGATGTTTTATGTTTGTCTTTGCTCAAACCACATTGGATTAGTAATCAGATCTGAAGTTCTGCTAATGCCAAAGCACTCAAAAACCTTTCTCTGTATTACTAACACTGAAATATTCCCATTCTTTCATGACCTGTAAGTGTGCTTTTATAAGAGTGGACCTGACAGCCCAGGTCACTGAGCAGAAAAGGCCATTTCTGAGTGCTGTCTGCCTTTTCCTCAAGTCCTGATACTAAGGAGTGAGTCACATTTGGGTTTAAATTACACCACACATGGCCCAAAGAATAGCCTAGGGGGCCTGGGGACTAAGTTTTTGTTACATGAAGACAACCCACTGTCTCCTTTTTTAAGGTGCAATCAATATGTGATGTTCACTTCTTCAGTGCCTTTTCCCCATCAGTGCTTGATTGTGACAGGATTGTAGCCAGCGTCTGTGTTTGTGCAGACTCTGTTTAAGCTCAATTTGTTTTAGAACCGGACCAGACTGTCTCCAGCCGTTATAAAGATCTCCAGCACACATTAAAGCCAAATTAGATACAGTTCTATGTGTAAGTAATGAAAATAAACCAGTTTACTATCACTGCTTACTGGTGAGGTGTGGAAATGAGCAAACAGACTATGATGTGTTGCTCTGTCACACCAGAGTAAAAGACCGAAACATATCAAATCAAAATGCAGTGGGATTTTTTTTTTTTTTCCCCGTGCTTGTTTTCCATTCACACTAAAAGACCAGGCTGTTTGATGCACAGTCAAACTGAGTTCACAGACGCCGCACATGCCCGGCTCTGCAGCTTTAATGTCTGCTTCCAGTGTCAAACCCACAGGAATCTTAAAAGATCACGTGCCTAAAATAATTGAAAACGTACTTTGTTCAAGTATTATTGGACTGCTACAGTATTAAAGCTGCCACGTTTTCAAAATGTTTGAAAAAATTGGAACTACAGCGCAAGTTGTTGAAATATTTTCAGTTATAGTCCCACAGAGTAATGCTACCCCACTTTACTAAATCTGTTGTTATTATTGGTGATTATTGGTGCCATCTATGAGTCCGCAGCACTTTGTTTCCGTGTGTAATTGTGCAGTCAGCATGGCTTTGGCTCGCTACCATCCGTGTCCATTTTTAGTTCATTAGCTCAGTTTGCTGAGCGGCGTGGAAATCAGGAAGCTTCCCTTTTTTTCAAGTTTATTAAGAGAAACTTGAAATTAACAAAAAAAAATTCTGATCACACTTTATTTATCACCATTGGGTTTTTTTTATCTCATTATTTTGTATTTAGAATGATATGAAAGCAGATTAGTGGGTCCATCCTTGTGTCTCATTTTGTTTGAGCCATTAAAATTGTCTTCACTGCGCTGGTTGAGTTGCACAGATCTGGGCACCAACACCCTGCTGTATCCCATTGCTCTGGCACGGCGAAGAGATGGTCAGAAACGTAATTACTTTCTTGTGTTGCAAGATTCACAAAGTAGTGGAAAATTAAGCCATGTTACAGCTGCAGAATTTTCCTCGGTGATAAAACTTTGAATTTTCTTTTCAAAGCCATTTCTGGCAGGTTTATTGATCTGAATTAATGCAGATAAGCAAATGTTTAATCAGGCGGATTAATACTACGTCCTGTTTGTTTTGCAGCATGTTTTTAGGGAGCACATTTGTTTGCTTTTTGAGAGGCTAATAATCTAACCTGGTGCTTAATAATAAACGATCCATGGACAGCTCATCCTCATAAAGTGTATACCAGGATATGGGCTGCTGAGAATCAGGCATAAATGTGCTGCACTCTGCTGCAGTCAGAATCAAGTATGGAAAACTTTCTGGTATATTTCTCTGCAAACTGTCAGTGCTCTGTACCCCAACCCACCCCTCCACAGCCTACAAAACCCCGCCGGCCTCTTCTTTTTCAACCTCAGCTTTCTCTCTTCGTCTTTGTCCTCGCATGCACCAAGTTCATTTTTTCCCCCCCTGCTTTTTCTCATTTCAAGCTCCATCCTATTGCACAGATATTGTTACCCTCTGCTTCCTAAAGTCACGTACTGAAGAAGAAGCTTTTACATTCAGTCTCTTCTACATTATTAGACTACTATGAAATTCTTCTGTTTTCCCAGTTGTTTGCGGATGCTGAGGTCAAAGCACGCACTCATGATACAGCAAGCCTTCCTCTAGGGCCCGAACACGCTCCTCTCCTCCTCCTTTTTACTTACCCATTCCTTTCATCCTCCTTCTGCAGATATGCTGCATTGATGTTCTGCTCAAACCCCTGTGAGAGCTTTCAAAAATGATCAGCTCATTCAAAGTAAAAAGAGTGTATTTATGACAGCAAATTTTTAGATAGTTAGCAAACACAATCCAGTAAATTAGATTCAATTTAATGCGATTATTAAGGATCATTTTAGATACTACAGCTAGTTCCTGTGCACGGTTTTGCATCATCAGTAGCTGCCGTTATCTGGTCCGTTTAATTTCCGGTTTGGGCTCAGTAGAATATCCATCCATCCAAGAGGTGATATTTTCAAGTGAAATTGTCCAGGTTTCAACAGAATCCTGCAAATGGTTCTCTTGAAGAAAAGGCTGTTAAAAGCAAGATGAATAAGTAGGGGAGGTTGTGTAAGAGAATTTGCAGTAATGGTGTTTAACGGTCCCTTCAAAGGGCAACATATATTACAGTGGAGTGGTGACTTCGAGCAGACACACACTGCCACTTGACGTTGTACAGACTCAAAGCTGACAGTGTACGGTCAAAATCCTAAACATAGCGTCTGCACACCAAGAACAGCAAGAACCTTTCAACCTTTGCCTCTCGGAGCAACTATGAGACCTGGAAGATATTAGAGACTGAGACAGCAGGAGCACATCAGAGAGGAACAAAGAGAACATATCAAGAACACCCAGCAGCTCCGATGCTTTAAACTATATGTTAACATCAGTACATGGACATGCTGTGACTGTGGCAGAGTGACCTTTTTATTTAGAAAACTTAATAGAAAACCTCTTTGAGTTATTGAAAACCACTCCACATGTTAAGATTAGAATTGTGTTTTATTTAATAAGACAATTTCTGTTGCTGTTGATTGAATGCATATTCATTTGGTTGAGTTTCTGTGGATCTGAACCAGCAGCAGCAGTAGCAGAATAGTGATTTCATATGTCTTTATGTACCTTGTCACATGTCCTAAACACATTGAGGGAACTAATTACATTTTACACAACTTTTCACATGGACTCTGCAACAGCTATAACAATAAACTTAGTAATAAACGTCTTAGATTTTGTTTGTCAATGGTGACAGTGCCAAGCCCATTCTTGTGAATATGTCATCACAGTAATTCTTGAAAGGAGTCTCTATCTATCTGCTAAAGCCAAGGATGAACTGATAAGATTGTGGCTGTAAAAGATCAAGGGTCAGCTTTACTGTAATATCAAAAGGATTTGCAAAACCCTTGTTTGGACCATTATTCAGTAGAGGTGGGAATCACCATACATCCCACAATACGATATTATCACAATACTTAACGCACGATACGATATTATTGCAATTTTTTAAAAATATTTTGCGATATTCAGATTCTGTACATAAAGGTAAACTTTATCAATATTCATTTTATCTAATAACAAAGTCTCGCACTCAGTCTTTCTCTCATTTCAGTCAGTTTTAATGTTGACAAACTGAACGGTTTGTATTACAGTCTAGTCCAACTTAACTCAATGCAACCATCTGGTACAATTATAGCTATTCTGAACTATGCAATTTGTGAAAACTATGCAGCCCCTTCAGCAACTGAAGAATTTCAAAGTAAATTAAAAAAATATATAATTTTACATTAAATAAAAAAGTTTTAAACTTAATTAAAATAAAACATGTCTTAAATTAAAATAAGTATGTCATGTTTATTGCTGCCATAAAAAAAGTTAAACACATTTGGACAGTGAAGGAATGTCAGGATTCTTGCTCAGAAAAAGGAGCTGATCAACATGCTCTGAAGTCAGAGCATGTTCCAGGCCACAAAAACTTTTTTGTAACAAAATATCGATTTCTGCTGTCCCTGTATCGATACATTATTAGCAAACAAAATATCACGATACTACACAGTATCGTTTTTTTCCCCCCACCCCTATTATTCAGTGACTCAGGGAAAGATAAGAAACTGAATTGCTAATAAAATTAGTTTTAAAGTCTACACTGCACCTTGACTGATTACGGGAGGGACACAACTGTAAGGCTGTAATGTAATCATTTTAACAGTAATGCTGTAATTCTAGTTTGGATGTGGATAAAGTCAAGTCAATAAAGTTACACTAAAAGATGTATTAGTCATGATAGTTCAGATACATTAGCCTGGATCGAAGTAGAAAACCAACGAACCTCTGCCCCTTTGTTTTAGAAACGAGAACAAAAATTACATTAGCGTATGATTAGGGTCACTCCTTGATGATGGGACCTCAGTGCAGAGCGCTTGTAACTTTTTTTCTCTACTGTTTTTTTCTTTCAGTCTAAGACCAAAAAAGCTGTTTTAGAGACTTGAAAAAGGCCAAAAAGTGAGGAAGTGGAACGTAAGAAAGAGGCAAAGAAGCCAAATAGGTAAAGACGAACTGGTTTGGGAGAAGATGATACTTAGAGGCTATAGAGAGTTAAACTTGACAACAAAAACAGATGGAAAGTCGGTACAACCTCCTTTTGCTGTTAAAAGTGTGTGTCTGGTTCTCATCACTGTCACCATGACTACACAGCCAGCAAAAAATAGGTGAAGAGAGGGAGAGCAAGAGGAACAAATGTTTGAATAAAGAGAGAGCGAGGTTAGAGAAGGTAAAAGCAGAGTGGCAGCGAGAGGAGAGGATACGAGGAGGGCTGGCGCTTTGAGAAATTGTGGGAACACTGAGTGTGTGTGTGTGTGTGTGTGTGTGTGTGTGTGTGTGTGTGTGTGTGTGTGTGTGTGTGTGTGTGTGTGTGTGTGTGTGTGTGTGTGTGTGTGTGTGTGTGTGTGTGTCAGCCTCGTTGCCGTGAAGTCCGTTTATCCGCAGTTTGAAAAGCTTATCTGTTTCTCTGCTAGTGTGTGTGGGTGAGAAACAGGTACAGAGGATGGCTTTACTGCCATCATAAAGGCCGTCACTTCGACAGGTCAAGATTGAATAGGCAGATAGAAACACGCAGTCACATTAACAGATACAGACACAGAAGAGACCTTTGACAAGCGAGACGAAACCACCTTACGTAAGGTTGGCATCGAAAGCGATATTTTCTGGGTGTTCAATGCAACGGAAGGAGCTCAAGAAGCGCTAAGTCACGGTTTTAGTTCACTCTTATGTCATCGTATCTTGTCCAGTGTTTTATTTTCTGAAGTGCAGCCTCAAAATAAAAGCTTCTGGTATGCAACAGATTTCTTTTAAAAGCCACTTTTTACAAGAAGAAAACTTGCCCACGGTATTGTGCCCTGCTTTCCTTCTCCATCCTTCTGTCCAACCTAATGCAATATTTTGGTAGTATGACTCAGTGGCTTTGGTTAACAGTTTTGCCTTCACAGTATTTCTGCATCCATTTTAGGCTTCATGTAGCCCCGGGGTCCAAAACTAATGTTTAAAATCACTGCTGTCTAGCACTGAAAGTATCTCCCCCGTGGTAACACACAAAGAGGCTCTTATAACGGCGCTGTTTGGAGAGTGTGTGCAATCCCTGAGACGCCAGAATATGTCTGCTTTGTTTGTTTGTGCTTACTTAATATTTGATGTTTGTGCTTGTGTTGCAGATTTGGTTCAGGCTCCAGTCCGTGCTAAACGCTCAAGTACGTGTCCTCCTCCCGTCATATGTGTACAATCAGAGTTGGGAGGGTTCATTCAAAGTGTGATCTGCATCTGATTACAAGCTACAACTGCAATGACCCTAAAGCCATCATTTCCCATATACCTTCACAACAATCAAATTCAGGCTGATTAATGGTGTGATTACTTCTTGCCTTGGAATAATCTCCAGTTTATTGATTACAAAAGATGATACCATCTCGTTGCTTTTTTGTATCCAAATCGTCTCTCTGATCATTCTCAGTATTTTTACTAATATTGTTGTAATCCAATCACATACAATCTCATTCCTCTTTATTAAGTTAGCGTAAATGGTGGAAGCAGAAGCAGTCTCTGTCCTATTTAGAGCATCTGGGCAGGAAGTGATTAAGTAGGCTGTCCATTAATCGTGCTGCTGGGTTTTATGTATTTGTTTCAGTTGCATCCCCCTCATTTGAGTAAAATAATTCATCCTGCACTCGAAATCATAATCCTTGTTTACATTTTAGGTTTACCTTTCTTACTTTGATATTTACTTACACATATTTTATTACAGACATTCCTTCTTCATGTGTTTTATTTTCAATCTATATTCAAATAAATTACTTAAATTGGGTTGAGACCTTTAGAAACTAGTGGACATATAATGGGTTCAGCATGTGTACAAACTGCAATTCAACTGTAGAACCAGTAGAACCCTGTTGAGGAATATCTCTTGTAGTCGTCTTGTCCTTTGCAGTAAATTACACAGTTCCCACCGTGATATGATTCTTCTGTTTTGATGAGAGGCGAGGTTTCACCCAGTTTGTTCCGGCTGTAACTGTCACTGACTGGGCTATTTCTCAATTCATAAAATGATGATTAGACCAAACATATTGAAATATGCCAGCTCTAATGCATTCTTATACAAACCCTCAAATATCCAGCATAAAATTTAACAAAACATAAATAACAAAACACAATTAACGTACAGTTTTCAGCTTTTATATGTGAACTGCTGCAGAGAAAGAAAGCAGAGATTAGTTTGACCAAATTACAGCTTTACTGTTGTTAGGCACAGTTTAATTTAACTACATTTACTGCAGTTTTACTATATTTTAAATGTTGATTAAACAGTTTCTGACAGCAGAGAGGACTGCAAACATTTTAATGTTTGTTTTACTTCAGACTGTCGCCCACTAGGAGGTTGCCTAAGTAAAGTGCAGAATATGCTCCCTGCTTAAAAAATAAATAAATAAGTATTGGTCCAGTTGCTGTTTATCTCATGAATCAGAAACCGGTCATCAGTAATGAGCGGACGCTTTGTGGCGCTGACTGTGAGGGAGTTCTAAGAGTGGAGCAAAGACTAAACAGGATGACCGTCACATGATTTAAACGATTGTGATCATTAGTGCTAGGAGCGCCACTCTGCGCTACCCGAAATCTGCCTGCAGTTTTACTGAGAAAGGCATATTCAGTGAATTCAGTCACTAAAACTAAAGGGTAGATAGAAAAACAAACATCAATCAGAGGTATGACTCACTCAAAAAGACAAGCAGGCAGGTAATCAAATAACATCTCAGTACAACAGCAGCAGCGTTTTGTAGAAAGCACAACTCGATAAACCTCAAGTTGCTAAAACAGAACATGTTCAAAAACAATAGATGGAAAAGCTGATTCGAGCACACGGGGACGTTAAATAGATGAGTGAGAAGCAACTGCTGGCTTGTTCTGACGACTCCTGTTTTCTGTTTGGCGTGCTGTTACCAGGCTGGACGCTTGGCATAAACAGCATAAATCCACAGTCGCACAGTGCTCGTGTCATCAGACCGTGGCGGAGGTGATACACTCGCGACAGTGACTTATTCCAGTGGTCTGGATAACAGATTTCAGCTCACAGTCGGTCTTTGGTGACTGATGCCACTGTATTATATTCTGCACAGAGGTCAGCAGATGCACTTCACTGATATTTGCATATTAACATTGCACAATATTGCATATTATATGGGCAGGGATAGCTCAGTAGGTAAAGTGGTCGCCCCATGATCGGAAGGTCGGCGGTTCGAATCCACTTAACGGCTACCCTGAGGTACCCCTGAGCAAGGTACCGTCCCTACACACTGCTCCCCGGGCGCCTGCTTAGTGGGCTGCCCACTGCTTCACTGAGTGAATGGGTCAAATGCAGAGAAAAAACAAGTAATTTCCCCATGGGGATCAATAAAGTATCCATTATTATTATTATTATTATTATTATTATTATTATTATTATTATTATTATTATTAACAGAGGGCACAGCAAGGTCGGTGGCACCTTGTTGTATTTATTATTCATGGGTATGCTAATTTAGTAGTCTGCACAGAAGGATTTTCATATAAAATGACTCATTGTGTGTGGATTGTCACTTATGTAACAGTCTAACAGCAGATGACTGAACAATTAACACAGCATCAGAACTTGCTTTAATTTAATTTCACCATCTTGTTGGTTAATATTAAAAAAAACATAAGAAGAGAATGTGACACATGGCTGGTTTGAGACACCTCTGTCGGATGAAAACAACAGATGACAATAAATTACGCATCATACTCTCAGCTGGTTCTGACCTCAGCAAAATTATCATCGTCGTCTCCTGCTGTATGCTCTGTCTCACTGTATAATGAATAATAGAGCACGACGCTGATTTCAAATGAAACAAACCTATGGGCCCAGTGGGATTCTGTGGTAAAGAGGGTTAGTGTGCGAATCTTGTGCTTGGCCTTGGTAATCAAAAGCTAATGCGGTTATATAGTGTTTGTGCGTACCTGTGTGTGTTTGTGTGCGCCAGACAGACTGGATGGCTGATTGATTTTTCTATTACTCTCTTTCTGAATGGCTTGCTCCTGCCTGTCCATCCTACAGCCTGCCTGCCTGCTTTGCTCTCTTTCTACATGAATTATTGACTGACTGACCATCTCGGCGATTCTTCTGACTGGCGTTGCCGTCTTTCTGTCTGCCATTTTGTCTGTAGCTGAACTAAACTTAAATGATTTGCTTTGGTGTTCAAACCAAAAAGGAAATTAATATCAGCTGTTTACATCTTCTGTGACTATCATCTCTGCAACGATCACTTCTTTCCTATTGCGACATCAATCTGTTGTCGCCGTGTTCAGTCTGTGATGAGTGGAGAATCCACACAATTAATTATTGTCAGATTAATGGTTATTTTCTGTTTTCATTTTGAGCATATTAGAAAAAGAATGAAACGGGTCGTGCTTTCATCAGAAAGGCACTCAGACACCACAGGAAGCAGCTTAGTGCTGCAATCAAATTTACCGTCGAGTTAAATGTCACTATAGCTAAAAATTGACTAATTCCTGACACATATGGTGAAGTGGAAGCTCAGCTGGAGCCACAAACACAGAGAACAATCAGCAGTTTCATGATGGGTTTGGATATTTTTTTTATTGAGTACTGATGTTGCTCTAACATGCCCTTTTACAGGCACAAGGGGGCATTTATATTCTGACAGTTGACGATGGTGGTATAAATCGGGTTTAGAGTTTCATTGGCATCCTTGTTATCACTCCCATGTTTTTATTCTTGGACTGTGTAGCGTAGCTTTGCATTCAGGTTGATGACAATACTGTGGAAATCTCCTATCACTGACATCATTCAGATGTTTGTGCACTGGTTTGTGTTTAATAGGAGCACCCATCATTATAACAGTGTGTGAAAATATAATAGGTCGCCTTTAACATTGAAGGTGCCAGTTATACAAAATTTGCCTTTATTACATTTTAAAACTACGCGCAATATGGGCTAAAACGAATTTAGACCTCAGTCACGCAGGCTTACAGATCAGTCATTGACCCTATGGCAACATCCAGTTGCTAGGGAAACGTACGTGTTCCGCAACCAGTTGGCAAGTGGTTGCTGGAGGTTGCTTGGAGTTGCCAGGTGTAATTGGTAGCCAAAGAGTGTGCTGCACCTAGTGCTGCATCATAGATTGAATGGCAGATGCCAGCTTGTCTGAAAATACTCGCCAACAACTTACTCAGCAGTAGTCAAACTTGCAAAATTGATATGCAAGCCAGAAACGTGGCAACGTTTGACTTTCAACTTAAAGTCAATGTGTTGAAACATATTGGTTGCACTGGTAAGAAGCAAGTTTTACTCACTAGTTTTACTCACTAGAGTCCCCCATGTGCTGCATCATTGTTGCCACCAACTCCAGCAGCAACTCGGCAACTGCAAGTGGTACACACTTTGCCTAGCAACTGGAGCTAACTAAGGGAAGGAGGGGTCGTTACTGACCAGACTCTCGACCTTGAGGCAATATTTATGTAAAATGTTTTGCTATGTCCAATACCCTTTTTTTTTTTTTTTTTTTTTTTTTTAAACAATTTTAAAGTAAGTAATTTGAATCTGGCCCATGGCTGGATGGCTTTCTCCTTTGGCACAATTCCACTGATCTTCTAAGATTTGTTGATTTTGATCAATTATGTGATTTTCTTTGTTTTTGTTTCCCCACAATATTGCTGACAAACTCTTTTATTGGCAAAGTTGATTGATTACTTTTTTCAACTCGCTGTTAATGGACATGACGTGCTCATATACTTGTGCTTTTGCTACCCAGGTGGGCGTCGCCGGTCTGAGCCAGACGAGGCGGAGCTGCTGAAGGTCAGCAAGCGACTGGTCGAGGACGCCGTCAACCGCGCCTTGCAACAGTACAAACAGGAAACACTTCAGAATGGGGGCGGTCCTAATGCTGCCGCAGTGAAGCCCCCTGGAAATACAGAGGAAACTGCTACAAAGACGAACACTACAGCCAACTCCATCACAGTGAACAGGAAGTGACCTCACCCGACCGAGGCGCAGAGACTGAAAAACCAGCAGTCCGGACACCATCAGCCAAGCTTGGTTAGACATGAGAAGAGTCAGTAAGACCTGGGCACAAAGCTTGAACCAGCCAACCAGTCAGCCCGCTTTGCTGACCAGCTAACCCAGCTAGCCAGCCACGCTAGCCACCCGCCCACCTGACCTAGCTCGACACAGTGCTAGTTAAATAGGTAATGTAGCTTGAAATTAACGCCAGGTGACCGTCCTAACAGGCCAGCCTGTTTAGCCTGTTGACTTACCGCACCAACTCTGCTGTCCTACATCTAACAGCGAGAGTTTCGTCCCTCCTTCTGCACTGATCTGCAGGGGAGGGGTACATGTTGGCACTCAAACCCAGAACACAGATGTGAAGCACTCCTGTAGAGACACTCATCCGTATTTAAGGCTTCACTGTGACCCGTCACTGCAAAACTGCCCTTTTAGAATAAGAAAAATTAAGTTTTGTTTATAGTTTAGTTTACCTTTTAAAATGAACTTGAAATGTCCTTTATTTCCCTCTGATAATGAAAAAAAAGCCTTTTGCTGAAACGGTTTCAGGTGAAGAGTCTTTCACCATCCTTTAAACGTCTTCTGCCTTCATAGACAGAAAATCATTTGTTCATCTTTGTGGCTGAAGAGGCCGTGTGACTGGCTGGATTCTTCAAACTTAAGTGTGAGACACGCGTCAGTATGCTGGACTTGAATCTGTGCAAGCTTCTGTTGCATTTGGCAGTCCACTTAAATAGATCTTATTTATATTTCTATCATTTTATTTTATCTTCTTCACGTCTGGTACAGAAACTGACATAACCTGCCCCCACCCCACAGCTTTGCTTTTAGTGTCATATATTACAGTTGCATTACCAGAGTGTGTACTACCGAGGCAGCACCGAGACAATCATGGAGTTGAGATAGATTCACTTTGGAAACTTAAGTGATGCTTTTGAGCAAAATCCTATAAATCAACCTCCACTAAAAATAAATAAAAACACTAACTTTGGTGGCTTGGGGATGCTACAAAATAAAATGATGTGCTTCAGCGTAACATTACACTATGAGTTGCCAAAAACGTCTCTCCGTTAATGCCAGAACCTTCATGATTAAATCCTTGACAAGCTGTTATTACTGTTAGACTTAAGTATTTATTTCAGAACTCGCCTTCCTCTCTAATACATCAGTGTGATTTTTCTTTTTTTTGTTTGATTCTCTATGAAATGCATTTTTAAAGAGCAGCACAGTTGGTCAATTGTTAAGTCTGTGACACAGGCTGGAGTCCGTTTGTTTGAGGCTCAGTGTTTTTGTTTTGGGGTGTATCAGTATGCTGATGCTGAGAAGCATCTGATTCTGTAGTACTGTACATGGAAGAGCTGTTAAAGGCAAGCAGTGATTGAGAGTCCCACAATAGCTCCTCACAGCTGAGAACCCCACAGCTCCTAATTTCGCTGTCTTCCATCTTTTTTTTTTTAATGTAAGCTTAATGACATAGGCCCTTATAGCGTTGTGCTCATGAAATCCATCCACTGTTATTCAGAAATACGTACGCACCAGTGTTAAATTAGATATTACTGCAGGAAACAGCTAGAACAGTGATTATTTAATCTGTTTAGCTGCTTTGTCTTACAGCTGATTTACATGATTTAATGTAAAAACATAAAAAATGAAGACGCTGGATTTTAGTTTGTATTTCGAAGGTGTACAAAGCACAAGATTTTTGTAATTTATGTTTTTAAAAACTGGTTTCGGATTTTACAGAGCAGGTTTATACTGTTCAGATCAAAGTGGCCTTCAGTCACTAAAACAAACTCGTGCGATTCTTGTTTTCTTGAAGGATGTTTTTTACCCCGCGTGTGGGGTAGGTTCGGGGATTTGCCAAAGTCTCTTAAACATCAGCCTGAGGCTAAAGGGTTGGATTCTTGAGTTAAATGTTTTTAAAAAAAATTAAAAAGTCCACCATAAAACAGAATATGTGTTATTTCCATTGTAAGAAAAAAGCAAGTGACTTTGATTTTCAGCTGTTTGAGGTTTAATTTCCCTGCAGTGAGAACAGGTGTGAGCTGGAAAATGCACTCTCATCTCTGTGGAACCTACTTAAACGGTCAATAACACAGACGGATGGAAGGAGGAGGAGGAGGGGGGTAGCTGTCTTAAGGTGGACTTTGAATATTTTCTTTTCGCTTTTTTTTTTTTTTTTTTGTTGTCACCAGGTCCTTAATCTCCTTAAAATCCCCTTTAATACACAAGTTGTCCTGTTGGCCTGTTCATGTGTCTGTGAAAGCGTGGATGTGTTTGTCTGTGGGACGTTTGATCAGCGGTTCCCCTGAGAAATTCTTGTCTGTATCAATCATGCAAACTCAGACTTGCGTGTGTGTGTGCGTGTGTGAACAAGCGTACAAATATGTCTTCTCTGTTTGCCTTTCCATGTTTCCACGTGTATGTCCGACTGAGTGGGTGTGTTGTTTGTACTGTGTTGTATATCTTGTTCTGCCATATTTGAACAATAAAACAGGATATGAGATTCAGAACTAATATCCTCTTATCCCCGTCTCCTTATTTCAGTCTGTGTGTGTGTGTGTGTGTGTGTGTGTGTGTGTGTGTGTGTGTGTGTGTGTGTGTGTGTGTGTGTGTGTTGCTACATTAAGATTACAGTAAGAAAATTATTTTAACAATGGCGAGCATTTTAAAGGGACTGTTTTACTTCGATACAATTGTATATGCTGGAGTCACAGTGGTGGGAGACCGCAGCACGTTCAAAATTACTGCAGTCTTTGAAGCCTTGTTGCCTCTGAAGATGAGTCAAAGATGGGTCTGGAACCACTCAGTCAGTTGCCACCTTCAAAGCAACTTTAGTGCAAACTTTAGGCAAATTGTTGCCATCTACAAACAAAATTTAAACAAAACTTCCCAAATTAACTATTTGCATTCAGAGCAAAGCCTGAACTTCATGGATCTAAAATAGAAATTCCTGCACAAATTGTGATTTAGTTTCTGCAGTATGGTCACTTAACTGCAAAATGACATAGGCGCTTGACAACCGGTTGCAAACCAGCTGAGTGGAGATGCGGATGAGTTGCACTCACTGTCCCACACTTACTGTGATTGATTGCAGCATGTTGCTAATCTACCTGAGAGTGATTGCAGTCAGCCTGAAGCAGTCTGCGATTATTTGGTGACAGGTTGCCTCCATCCAGGCCACCAGTGCATTTGCAATTGAAACTCTGGGTTTGGGCAACTGGCTGCTGAGTTCCAGTGCATCCCGCTGATGGTCACTGGGATTTTGATCTGAGGAGTTTAGAGGCTGGATGAACACCCTGGGCTCTAGTTTCATGTTCCTCGAGTTTTACTCAGCAGCCTTTTTCAAAGTAGCGGGTTACATGGTCATGCTGTTGTCAAACATGCTATTGCCCTACAGGGTCATATTTGATCTGCTTCACCATTTAGATTTATGGTACTTGCCTAAGTAACATTAATGCAAACACTAAAGGTTCCCCTGAAGAAAAATTTATTGCATTGCATGACTGAAACCGATAGATAATATGGTGTCCTTGCGGTAAAAGGTCCCAGTTTTTCCCAGAAACATTTTGGAGCAAAAATTTTGTCTGTTGAATCACCACAATTTGCTCTTGCAAAACCAAAATCCATTATCCAAAAAGCAACCAGTCACCATTATGCAAAACATTTGAATCAGGATTCTTAAGAATGTAAAATCCTTTTAAAGCAATGTTTCTATTTTTATCAGCTTTCCAAGCATCACTGCTAAATTGTGCACATCTCAGCTTTTGAAAATAACATTTACCATTATGCATTTACCATTCACAGGCCCTTCACACCCCAAGCACACCCACACACGATTTTTATTTTGCCTCAGCTGAAACCGAGGAAGGATTGAAATAGAGAGAAAAGGCTCTGTTTACAAATATAACCACCTCAAAGCTGATGCACATGAAGCACTAGGACAATGTGGGCATGAATCTCTACACTATCTCCCTTTATTGTATTGCTATGCATTCAATAACGGTAACTAAGGTCTTTCATGTAATGGCAGAGAGGACTCTGCGTCCCACATAAAATAGGCTTATAGGCTACAAATCTTTCACTTATAGTTGCTTATTGTAGTCGCAGCACTTCAAACATCCTTATTCAAGCTTATAATGGAAAACGTACTTCACGTCAACTCAAACAGGTAAATTCAACTGGTATTTGTTTAGAAACAACAGCAAAGTGATGGGAATCTTCAAACTGATGTTCTAATAGTACACTGAAGTACATATTTTGCTGTTATTTTAGTGACAAGCTGTTTTTAAGTTGCCCCCTGTTATTTTTTTCATTTATGTCTGAATGTACAGTTTCTCACCTGTTAGATGTCAACTTACACCTTGAAACTTTAGAGTGACTTTGGTGGCTTTCAAACATGAGTCTGTTCTACTTGAACCTGTCCAACTAAATCTCTGTGCAAAGGCTGATTTCTCTCTCCAGTTATATTTTTACGAAGCAGAATAAATCTAGCCAGTCTAATGGTGCCCATTGATTTATAAATGAACAAGATCAAATTCTTTGGCTACCAACTGTTTAACAAGAAACCCACCTGTCACTCGGAAATAGCCACATCCCACTCGTTCTTAATCTTGACTCACCTGATTCATTCAATCTCTCAAGTCCTCACATCAGAGTCTTCCTATTTCTTAAGAAAATAACTTTTAGGTATGTGTTCATCTACTGCGGATTGTTTTTGTTGATGATGTTTTTTAGGACTGCCACTTCATCTTTTGTCCTCCACTTGTCCAGTTTCCTCAAATTTTTTAGAGACAACCTGCACACCATGCTGAAATGTGCCAGCTTTTTGGGAATCACCAAAATTAGTGAAAAAGCAGAAAATGTCCAAAGAAAAACTTTGAAAGACCTTCTTATAGCCTGAAGAACTAATGCTCAAGACCACTTTAAAAGTTACACGAAACTCGGGCTCCTTGGAAACAAAATATAAAGAAATGAGAGATGGCTCAAGACTTTTGCACAGTACTGTATTAGACCTGAAGGATTTGACAACTGTATTTCTTTTCTCTAGCTTCATGGGAAAGCAAGGCCAAAGAAACCCCTGATGTAGCTTTAAAGGTGAGGCAATGAACCGTATGGATGTGGTTGTGTGTGCTCTCTTTAGATATTTGCTTAATTGCTTACTGATCAGTAGGAGGCAGATAGCCGGACACTGAGTTTTGGAGCCATCAAGAAACAAAACACGGTCAATACGTGACTTGGAAACGATTCAAAGCTCTGTTCCAGCACTCAATCAAAATAATATTCATAATGAAATTATAATAACCTTATTGCTTGTTTACATTAATGACCCTCCATCTCTAGGAAGGCAGGCAACCAGCACATACACATAAGTAAAGTACACACTGTTAAAGTCTTTTTTTTTCTGAGCTTTCCTTTTTTCTTTTTCTTTTTTTACATCATCTTTAAATAAATGGAAAATGTCCGTAAGAGTTCTGTAAAACGGGGTCACCAGGGTGTTATCGGCGGAAACCCTCCGAGCTCTTTTACTTCACAGCTTCCCTCATAATGTGCGAATTTGCTGAATCACACAGAGTAATGCAGCACAACCGATTCCATGATTCAGTCATCGGCCGACCTGTATGCGATATAGTACAGTGATGGCAGCACATACTGTGTGATTCACCAGCACTCACAAAGCCAAGTGTGACTGTGAGGCTGATGGTGGATGGAGGGCATGTTTCTATCACCATCCAGTGTGACTCAAATAATCAGTGTAGCAATCTTAAAGTTACACTCTCGAAATCTTGTCTTCGGCTGTCACCCATTTACGGCCCTCTCAGAGTTTCACATCGGGGTAAATGTGAAAGCTTGTTCTTCTGCAGTCCCATCAAATAGGAGAGTAAAGGGCACTACTCTTCCTGACTTTCTGGGTTGTCAGTGCTAACGTTTCATAGTGTGACTTCACTGCTGCAAAATGTCAGCTCATCACAAGGTCAATGATAGCATCTACTGCAAAGTGTTAGAAGTAGGGCTTCGTACCTGCTGTGGCTCATCAGAAACAGAAATCATTCATAGAACTTGCTCCTGCATATTCATGAACCCTGTGACCACCTGGGCTGTTCCTTCAGTCCATTTAACCTTGAAGAGCATAGCAAGAGTTTCTTCTGGCTTTCTGCACAATGTGAGCTCCAGCATGCAGTTGTTACATCTTTTCTCAGTGTAAATAGAAAATAGGATTTAAAACCTTCCTTTTTAATCAAGCAAATAGTTAGGTCTGGATCATGTGACCCTCAGTCCTCCCTTAGTTATGCTGCAATAGGCCTAAGCTGCCGGGGGCTTCCAATCCGGTTGTTAAGTGATGACGTATGAACCCTGCATTTGGGTCCAAACTACTCTGCTTTTATTAAGGCTGTTATGTTTTTAAGATGTCTTAATGCTTTGTATCTTGTATTATTTAATCTGAACAAGCCCCCCAAAAAAGGGGGTGATCACTGTCGATCTTGCTCAGTTTGTATTACTACACTCATCAGCAGCATTTTTTAAAGCTCAGTTTTTAAAAAAAAACCCCAAAAAAACCCCTTATGATGTAACGACAGCCCAGCCCATGCAGCAATATATTAATGACTAACCTTGATTGTGGATGGATTATCTCGGTTTGGTCCATTAACAGCGTCTTGCCATGCGAGTGCTAACTTTTATTGAGTGGAAAAAAGTTAGCGTTCATCCTCCAGCTTCACTGTGCTAATGTGTTTATATTATACTAACCATAGCTGTGTTGTTAGCCACCACGTAGCACATCATTATATACCAGTTAGCCCAACTTCAGTAACCCTACAAACATCGCTGCTGCTTAGTTTTCTGTCTTCATTTATGTCAGAAGTGATAGCAGAGCTGTACCTTTTAATTTTTCAGAAATCCCTCAATCAGAACATGGTATCTCATCTTTAGATGGAAACTAGCGAGCTAAATCCCTGCTAACCTCCGTTTAACTTCAGAAATTCTGTTTTCATGGATGCCTGCATGTTAAACGTAATTGTTACACCTGGTAGAGCCTCCACACTGATCATTTTATTGCAGATGAAAGAATTTAGACAGTTTTTAACTCTCAGTGATGCCGCAGAGTTCATTTGACATTGGGACCTGAAGTGGCGTTTGGACGGCTAATGTGGTCAGACTTAACGACCAGATGATGCACTGAGTGTTTCTTCTTCACTCATCTTTTTTCAGTCACTATGGGTTTATACACATCCATGCATTTAATCATTAGCTCTTCTCTTCTAAAGTGTGTTTTAATCCTTTCTTTCTCTCATCACCCCCAACAGGCCATGGCAGATATCTACCCCTCCCTGAGCCTAGTTCTGGTTTCTTCCTGTTAAAAGGGAGTTTTTCCTTCCTGTTGTTGCCAAATGCTTGTTCAAATGAGGTTGTCTGATTGTTTAGGTTTTCTCTGTATTATTGCAGCGTCTTTATCTTAAAAAATATATAGAGCACCTTGAGGTGACTGCTGTTATTATTTGGTGCTATATAAATAAAATTGAATAGAATAGAACTGGAATTGGATTAAATTAAAACAACTCTAAGGTAGATCTATCATTTTAGCAAATCTTCTGCAGAGTTAAACATGAAGATCACTTTACTGGTCATTGAGGATTACTGAGCTTTTCTCTGGCGTCTGAGGGAGTGCCATGAATTACAAATCACAGCTTTGGCATGAGACTTATGAGAAAGTATGAGTCACAAACTTGAGATACAGAGTTTGAAATATTTGTGGCTTTCACCAGGCAGATGTGGTCTAATATGGTTGTGCTGTGAGCACTCTGGGAAGTGCAGGATCCAGCATTTAGTTTTTTGGGAGTTTTTTTTTTGTTGGACACTTTGATAATTAAGCCATTTTCAGATCGGGTTTGGTTGGGGTTCACAGTCCCGACCTATAAATGTTATTATTTTGAGCTTTTAAAAAAATAATTCAATAAAAGAAATGTGGCCAGTGTCCATTAACTGTAATGTGCTGTTTCTGTGTTGTGTATACATGTTGTGTGCACACTCTCTGAAGCCCACAGGGTTGTTCTCTGCTTGCTCTGAAAGACAAAATATCCTTCTTCTTTTTTTCTTTCTATTTCAGTCTCGGGTCATGGCACCATCTGCCTTCCTGAACACATTCAGACAGTGTGTTTTTAAAACAAAGTGCATGTGCACTTTCAAGCCATCTTTCCATCATCATCTTGTGGATCCTGTTTAATTCTCCCTTCACTTCTCCCTACTTCAATGAACAGCCTGGAAGTGCCAGATATACACACTCTGTGAAATACTGTAATAACAATGATAAAATCTGAACATAAAAAGCTGTGTCACTGAGGCTGTGGGCGGAAAGCGGGCAATTATCGCAGTATTAATTTTAAGAAAATGAGGTTCAGAGGGAGGAGGAGGAGGAGGAACAGAGAGGAATTATTTGTGGTGAAGAGCCTCAGCTGCAAGGTGACACAAACATGACTGGAATATGAACAAGCTAACCCTCCTGCACTTACCCACATATGGATCAACAGGATCTGTTAGAGACAGTGGCACTGTATCTGTCAAACACCAGGACAAGTACAAATTGCAGGCCTGTCTTCAAACAGCAGCATATTTGTGTGTGATATGTTTGAAATACAACGATTAGAGCCTGACGGATGGTGGAAGTTCTGGATTATGTACTTACCAAACCCACCAGCAGTTAGACACTAAGTGCAAAAGATCAGCTTTGGCTAAAGAAATACTGGCATGCATTTTCGTTACAGATATAGAACAAACCGATTTTCTTAAATTAATAAATATAAATACCTCATGGTATCCTGTGCTACTCTCATTCTTTTGCTATTTAATCTTCAACACAATGCATAAAACTATAAAATGCTTTCTTAGTGATGATTATTATTTTCTATGAGCCATTATGGGGCACTTTAAGTCTTTTTTAAATAATTAAAATTAATAGGGTAAATAAGTCTGAATTGATTGCACATAAAGGAAATATTTCAAACCTCTTTTGGTTTAATGCTGATGATTAGCGCTTACCTCAAGCACCTCAAATTATTAAAGATTTCCTAAAAGCAATCAAAAATGAGTTCAAAATACATGTTTAGTTATATATTCAACACATTGTTGGTGGTCCTTTTGAACGAATTACTGCTTCAGTACAGTGTGGTGTGGAGGCAATCAGCTCGTGGCCCTGCTGTGTTATTGAAGCCAGAATTGCTTTGATAGCCTTCAGTTCGTCTGTATTTTCTTCCTTGTAACAATACTCTGTAGATTCTCCGTGGGATTCAGGTCATATGAGGTGGCTGGCCAGTCAAGTACAGTAATAACATGGTCAACAAATCATTTGGTAGTAATTTTGGCACTGTCCTCCTGGTAAAGGAAGTCAGCATCTCTATAAAGCTTTTCAGCAGATGGAAGCACGAAACACTCTAAAATCTCCTGGTAGACGGATGCATTGACTTTGGATTTAATAAAACATGCCACCCCAAATCATCACAGACTGCAGAAACTTTACACTGGATACAAAATATACTTTGATCTGAAAATAGGACTTTGAACCACTAAGCAACAGCTTGGTTCTCTTTCTCCTTAGCTCAGGTAAGACACCTCTGACACTGTCTGTGGTTCAGGAGTGGTTCAATATTGTGTGTGACAGGAATGTGACAGTTGTAGCCTCCAGAAACTACTCCTGGTGAAGCTTTCAAAGTTCTTGAATTTGCTTTTCTTGTCAATCCTCTCAAGGTTTTGGTCATTCCTGTTGTATTTTCATCTTTTTATACCACACTTTTTTTTTCCAGCCAATTTTCCATTGATCTGCTTCGATACAGCTCTCTGTGCACAGCCAGCCTTTTAGTAATGATTCTCTGTGGCTTACTCTCCATCTGGAGGGTGTTGATTGACAACTATCAAGCCAGCAGTCTTCCACATGATTGTGGCTGCATCTACTCAACTAGACTGAAAGATAAAATGTATCGCTACAAGGCAACAAAATGCAAATTCATTATATTGTGGGTAATAAGTGGTTTTAGAAATAGCCCATCACTCTATATATGAATAGTAAATATTAATTAAAAATGTAAATATAAGTAAACTGAAAAAGATTTTACCTTCTTTTGATTCTCTAGCCCATTTTCTCTGTCGATATATAGAATTTCCTAAAGTACATAAGCAATATTGGGCAATGCTAGAAGCTAAGCTAGAAGTGGCCAAGGGTAAGCAGAAACACTCATGGTTCTAGATCTCTGTCGAGGACTTGAGCAAAAATTCACAGGGGGCCCCACCACCCAAAGTTCAGCATCATTATATTATAAATAATAAATTGTATAACTTTACCCTTTTCTGAAGAACCAAGAACAGCACAAGAAGGAGTAGCCTGCAGACCGGTTTGTACACTGCCTCCATCAACCACAGATGCTCTCTGCAGGTAGACATGCCGTCTGCAGACTGTCCCCGCGCTAACATGCTGAACTTCAATTTCAGCAAAAACACCCCGCCTACTTCGACAAAGTAAAACAGCGAATCTGACGAGCTGTTCCAACATGTTTCTTTGATTTACAACAGCTGTGTTTCCTTATATTAAGGGTAAGCTGTCTAAATGTGTAAATGTTAGTCATTTGTGTTAGGACAGCTCAGGTTACGCATCATTCATTCTGCAGATAGTTGTTTTATTACATTTTCATAATGTAAACTAAAAGGCTGATTTTTTTATTGCTCATTTTGCAATAGTACAGTATTATTGTGATACTACAACATTGTGGAACAGGTATTTGTAACACTGTGAAACTGTTCACCCGCAAACGGCAGCTGTGATGAACTACTCTGTCAACCTACATGCTGCACAGCTTTGGAAACAATGGACTGTGCTTGTCAAACTGTAAAAACTCTTTCTACATTGCCTCAAAAGCCATTTTCTGTTAATTTGTCGTGATAAACACCTGCTGTCAGGTGGGTCAAATGCAAACACGTTTCCCAGATTGCAGTTGTGCTTTAAATTTTAGCAACAAAACAAACAGTAATTCACCCGTTAGCCTCTGCGATGGTTTTTATAATCAGCTCAGTTGTGACTCACCTTCAGTCATGTTTTTCATATGTACCCATATTTCATATCTGTGTTCTCAGCTCTGTTTGATTTATACTTTCTGGTTTTCCCGTCACAGCACAGATGTGACTATAACTCATCACACGGGTGCGTGTAAACTTTAATCCTGAGGTCATCTTCTCAGATAATCGTGCCATTTCCTCTGTTTTTCCCTGACCAGGTTTCACTCAGGTTTAGCGATGACACAGTCACAGCTGGTGCGATGTTTTTCTTTTTTCTTTTCTTTTTTTCATCAAAGCATCCGAGCAGTGGGCTCATCATTCACCACAGATGGAGTGAATCAACACAAACACATGATGGCTATCTGCAGTACATCATACAGACACACAAGGATAAAAAAGCACACCGCTGGGTCAGAGTGAACAAACAACATTCATTTTAATGAACTGAACTTTTTCATACAGCAGCAGGGAAAAGGCTTTTTGAGGCCTGTCATATGAATTTAGCCGTTAATAGAAAAAGGACTGTGCATACTGACAGGGTCAAAATGGCTGTGTGATTTATAATAAGCCTGAGAATAATTTTTTAAAAGATGTTAAAGGTGGTAAGAGCCACTTCAGACAACTGCATTTTATGTGTACCAAGACATGCCAGTGATGGTTATTTGCTTTCTGTGGATTCATTTTTTAAAAATCTGTGATTTTAATTGGTTTCTGATTACATGCACAGGACACCTTTAAAGCCGTTACATATATGGCCAGTCAGTTATTTATATTAATATTACAGACAGATTTTATCTATGCGCATCTACTGAAATGATTCTGTCTCTCTGATGAAATTATGCCCAGTATTTACTCTTTTAAAATCTCATATAGCGTACTGTAAGCATATGTTTGACATTTCTGGTTATGTCAGGGACACTCCGTTAAATTAAATTAAATTACATTTTATTTATATACAGCATCAATTCACAACAATATACTTTTCACTGTAAAGTAAAGACTCTACAATAATATTGAGAAAGTTCCAACAATTAGATGACCCCCTCTGATTGAACACTTAATGACAGTGGCAAGAAAGAACTGTTTTAACAGGAAGAAACTAGGCTTAGGGAAGGGTAAACATCTTCCACTAATATGTGGTGGGGTGAGGGCAGACATAGACAGCACAGAGCAAAGAGAGACCTAGGATAAAACATTAATCAGTCACTGATTCAGCCTGGTCTTTTTGGAAGTGCACGTTTGGGCAAATTATATCAGTTATGGTCTTTTCTAAATAAATTAATCAAAATAAAGTTCCCATAAAGATATCCGTCTGGGTAATTAAATCCGACATAGGAACATACTAAAAGTCAACGATAAAAATTTCTACTTAATTTAATTTACTTGATTTTTTATTTTTAAGGCAGCAGTTTGTTGAAGCTAAACACACAGACTTCTCATTGAATCAGATACAATCTACAAAAGTAAAATAATACATTTGATTAAGTTGGTGTGTGACCATGTCTACAAAGTAAGTTTGTTTTATAGACGTGCCATCGAGTAAACATCTGATGGCATGGTCTGACACTTGTATGAGGTTTTGAAAAAAATGTATAGGTGATGGCAACCATGAAAGTCCGGGCTTCTAAAAATAAAACACAAGAAAATGTTGTGAAACAGATCATGTTGCATGAATCCAGTGGAAAAGTTCCTGCAGCCAGTGAAGGCAGCAGTATTTTATTGTCTCATTTGGACCTTACAGAGTTAAAAATGCGCGTGTGTGCACGTTTGGTCATTGCATCTTTGTGTGAGGTGATTAGAAAGAGGAAGGTGACAGAAAAGATTTATTGACGGTTCACTTTCACATAGAGTATCTGGCAGCCTTGTTTATGTCCCTCCGGCCTCAAGTAAAGATTGTTTTGACTCTGCGCTAATAACGACTCTAATTTACACCACAGAGAAATGTCACCAGCAAATTAATTTGAACACTGTGTGCTTGTTTGTGACTGACCAGGCATGACTGTGAGTGACCTGGCGTGAGGCGGCAGCAGCAGATCTTACAAGACAAAGCAATATATGTGATATAACTTGTGGTTTTTGCTTATATTTTGAATTTAATTCGGTTTATTTCATGCAGGCATGACAGATTAGAGCAGAAATATTAATCTTTCCACTCTCCCTCAAAAGTTGCTGACTTACAAAAGCAGCTTTTATAAGCTTAGATGAGATCAAGACAGACAAATGTGCCCAAACACACAAATAATCCAATCAGCTGACAAACTTCTGGAGCCACAGACGGCCAGTGTTTCCCGTACGATCTGATATCGTTATGTTGGTGTTGTTCCCAGATCAACATAGTAAATGTTGTTCCAGGATCAACATTGCAAGTGACCAATCAGAATGTTGTGACGTCATACTTTTGCGACTTCGGGAAAAACCGCAGTAAAACAAAAAACTGTACTTAAGCTGCGAGAAACCGCCTCTTTCCGCCGATCAACGGACCCTGACCCTAACCCTTTAATAAACACTAAGCAGAATTGATATTGTCCTTGCAACATTGGAATTTCATAAATGCACGAATGGCTTGGCGCGCCAACGAATAACGTCACAACAATGTGATTGGTCACTCTCAATGTTGTTCCAGGAACAACACCAACACGATGGTATCAGATCATCCATGTTTCCCAGTGTCCACGCTGTTACAAATGACATTCACTGACATTCTTAAGTCTTGAACTTACATTTCATATAAAAGATGAATGTAGTCTTTGTCATAACAATTAGTGCTGTCAGCGTTAATCTTGTTAAAATTACGTTAATGCCATAACCGCATTAACCGCATTAAATCTCCGTTAGCAAGCTAACGTGGATCGCCCCGTACCAGGGGCTGCATGGCGCTAACGCGTTAACGAGCTAACCGCGCTGACGCATTGGTGCCATGCAGCCCCAGGCACGGGGCGATCCGCGTTAAATCACTATTGGAGATTTGGCACGTTAATGCGGTTGTGGCATTAACCGCATGGCGTTATTTAAACGAGATTAACGGTGACAGCACTAATAACAATTGATTTTTACATCAGACAATGACATTAAAAGTGCTCCAGGAATACCATAAAAACAGTCGAGACATCCAATTCAGTTAAAAAAGCATCCTCAAATAAGAGGAGCTAAAGCCTAATAGACTGCTAATGGCTACAGCTGCTTGTACTGGCTAAAATGTTAGTCGAGGAAATCACTCCACTAAATTTAAGCCCTAAAAATGTAAACATTCCAGTTAAAACATCTTCAGCTCAAAGACAAGTAAGAACAGAGACATAACCCTCAAAAGGCTTTTAAAATGATTTTTTAAAATGACATGTGGACAAAAGAGCCACACTTCTCAAATGTTTGTTAGTCTTTATTGTGAGACCACAGTGAGAAGAGAAGACAGGAAAGCTGGGAGAAACACCTTGCAGTAAATGCCTTCAGGGCAGTGGCGGCTGGCCCATAGGGGGCGCTCGGGCTCCGCCCCCCCAAATGTGGAGGAGTAAAAATATATATTTTTAAAAAATTCATCAATGATAGTTTTACTATGTGTGTGCCCATATACAGCCAGGCGTATTTTAACATTTTCACCAGCTGACTCATTAAAGTTCAACCAACAAACGGTGTTTTTCTTCTTCTGGGGCGCTCGTCAAAGCGCCCTTGATATGCAGCGAAATAGCCTATCATTAAATGGTTGCCAGGGGAAAATAATAAATATTTGACCTATCAGCGTCGCTGAATTAAATGGTTTGGGGGCGCTTAAAATTGCGCCCCTGCAGAAAACGCGCGAAGATTTGCTGTTCTAGAATTTTACCTCAGTCAGTAGCCTAAGTGAGCTATAAGGTCAGAGAGAGACGATGGCAGCGGTATTGTTAACGGTTGAGGCACAGCCTCCCCCAAATTCGGTTAGATCGCTTCTAACCTACCCTTTTGCCAGAAGGACAATGGCAGAAAAACTGCAAGTTAAAGAGTTGGGACCTGACAAGCCCGAAATTCAACTAACCCAGGCAACGAAGGAGAAGTCAAAAGCATACAACAGGACTTTTTGTCGGAGTTGGTTCCAGCGCAAGTCGTGGCTGACAGGCTGTGGAACAGCTAATGCACTTTTTTGTTTCCCGTGCATACTGTTCAAAAGTGAGTTGTGAGTACAGTTGTTGTTTTCAATAGTTATTTTTCATTCATTCAAAAAAAAAAAAAAAATCTGTTCATGTTCATTTTTACAAATCTATACAAATGGCCAGAATATGGTTGTTCATTTTAAATTTAAATTAAAATTGTGTTGTTTGATGTACTCATTAAATGGGTCATTTTAGTCGATATCATAAAAATTGCCCCCCCTGAGATTTTTTTCAGGAGCCGCCACTGCTTCAGGGCCCATTCAAACTTCGGTCTTTGCATTAGCCTAATATCATAAGGGTACCCTTCTTTATCCAGTGAGCTAAAATGGCACGCCACGGTGCATTTTAATACTAATTTTCTGGAGATTCAGTCTTTCCAATTATCACCATTTCTTCAGCACAATATTGCTGCTTCCTATTGTCCAAAATGTTCAGTTTGTCCTTGGGAAGCTTTCACCTAGCAACAGTAGAAAACTGAGGAGGAAGAAAGTGTTTGTCTGTTTCTTTAATCGGGAATGATGAAGATGAGAATACTGTCCACTCGCTTTACGCTTACACCGATTACCATCTGGCGTCCTCCGCAAATACACATGCTGCTGTGCAAGTGGGACTCCATCAAAGTGAATTTAAATGGTTTACAGTCACCGAAATTCGTCACTGGTACTTTTTTTTTTTCCAAAGTGAGCCCCCACTAAGTATTTAGCATTTGAAATACACTTTATTTTTCTGCTCAGCAGTGAGTGCCCAGAAATGTGAAGTGTGATGATTAAGGCACCGGTCATTGCGTCAGTTCAGTATAAAAATAAGCCTTAACAATGTTAGTGATTATCTGGTCTTCAATATTAATTCCTCAGATTTATAACAGTTAAAAGGGCAGGTTTTTTATTCAGGGGCCATCTGTGCCTGTGCAAATGTTGGAAAACAGTACCTCTAATTATCTGGTGACACATAGTGGCAATCAGCAATCAGCCGAGCAGTTTCAGCTTGCATATAGCTGGGAAGGTTTATGTCTCTGCTTTTTCTATATTCATTGTTTATCTGTTCAAGACCAATAAAATCGAACAGGTGAGGGTTTTTTTAAAGGCAAACAAAAATTAATGACCCCTAATAAGTATTTACTGTAAGTAATACAGCCCTGCAATTATAAAGTTATCTCGCTAAAGTCGAAACTGAGGCTCCACGCCTATTTTTCATAATCGCCCGCCCAAAAAATGACGTGATTTTTCATTTGAACCGGACGCTGCTCTCATTCTCCTCGTCCATATGTCATTGTCCTCCACGATAATCCTAATTACTGTGCGGTCAGGAATAATTGCTTCCTCTCTGGCATCATTACTCTCCCTACTGTGGGTACTCTAACCACACACTTTTCTTTTTCAGTTTAAGATAAACAGCACATTGATTTCTACTCCGATCGGAGTCCTTCTCGTGTAACAGGTGGGATTTCTGACATTGTGCCAAAAAACAACAATCAACACCTTTCACTGCTGCTTCTGTCAGTCTACCACTCCTCTCTGTTCTTCTCACCCCTCGGCTCCCGTCTCCTCCTCTCCCCGAACTCTTTGCTCCTTGTCAGAAAAATACAATTTTCAGAGGAGATTCACGGCGATTGGGTTAAGAGATCATCACCCACTCGTGTGCGCCGTTCAGGTCAGAGAGGCAAGTAAGCGACGAGCATACTCGAGTCCCCAGATACATCCGGTTACCATGGCAACTGTACGTGAGCGACTGGAGTGCTCTGCGTTTGTGTCTGCGTGTGTGTGTTTAGCTCAGAGCTTCCCATTAATAAAGAGTAATCGAACGCAAAGACTTGAGCGTTGACAATACAAGGCCGCGCGGACGGTTGTGTTTTCATGTTTCTGACTGAAGGGCAAGGAAACAAAAACAAGACTGTGATGAAACTTCTTTGTACAGGGAAATCTTCCATAACCCTTTAAGAGTCAAACCAAGTAGTTCAATGAGAAATAACAACCGAAACGTTTTAGCAAATGATGGGGCTAAAAAGGAAGGGGTAACTTCTTACAAGACAAAACTAGCTCCCATGCTTATTATAAATGTGACAAATATATCAACGTTTGGGAGGAGTGTGGACACATTTTGCACTTTGGTTCAGGAACAATAAGATACTTTGTGAAGTGTGTGGAGCAACTTTCAGCGGTAAAAACTTTTTAGTCAACTTAGTCAAACTGATGCGGGAGGGCTGCAGTAATAACAGAAATTCAACACTTTATATAAATGCATTTAATTATTAAATCCATTATGCATTTAATTAAGTGAATTAAAACTGGTAATAGCAGCTGGTTAGTTTGTGATAATACTCATCACTCTGACCTACCTTTGCTGCTCTTGTCTTGAAGTTTGTGTCCCAGCAGCTGGTCGGGGTCACACTTTGGCCTCAACACTTTGCATATAACTGGGTAGCATTAGCATTTTATAGCCAATAGCCTGTGTTGTGTATGTTTTTTGAATAAACATTTTAGGAAATCCATGACTTTCTCTTCTATTTTGATTAGACTGAAAAGTTAAGGTTGCATGAGCCTCGTAGGATTTGTTTGATTGTTGGGGTTTCTCTCTAATACAGGCAACTGTGTGATTTTGCACTATATAAATAAACATTTAATGAGCTGAAATTGAATTATATTTAAAAAGATACAGCACAATAATGTAGGCAGCAAATTGTGATGTTCACCTAGACCATTCACAATTTCACATAAACTAACATTAACTTAATAATCAGAATGTTGTGGTTGACATTTCACTGAAAGAAATGGATAAACTGTAGAAATGGAAAGGATAAATGATAAAACCACATTCATAAATGTCAAAAAATAGCTAGCTAAAGCATAGCTAGCACTAAGAAATAAAGAATTTATTTCATAAATAAATTTAAAAAAAAATGAATAAAATGTTTGTAAATTTGATAAATGTGTGGTTGAATGACTAGCTAAGAGTACAAAAAGGTTATTTAAACACAGTGGAGAAATGGGTGAAATTAATAGATAACTGGTGTTAAATGGAGGAGTAGCTAAAAGTAGATGATAAAGTGCTTCAATGGTAATTTAACAGTGAAGGCCAGGTGAAACAGTAACTAACCATAATTGAGAAATGGTAGACTAAAAGCAGTTCTGATCCAGTTTAAAAGGAACATTTAGAAATAAAAGATGTTTTTGAGGTAAGCGTTTGTGTCAGACCACGCTGTGAGTGTACGTTACATCCTTTAACACAGGATGTCTCTAACCAATGGGTGATGTGATGGTGGCTACATCCAGCATTATATACACTCTCTTACTATGTTCATTATTTTATTTTGGCATGCTGATCAGTGCTAAACACAAATAAGTAAGCTGCAGCAAAGTCTATAGTACAATAGCTAGACAAATGTACATTTTTACCTGATAATGACACAAAATAAATTCACCCATTGTTACAATTATCCCATAAGGGAACATGTGTTGAAAGTCATAATGTAAATAAAGTACTAAATATCAGGGCAATCAATACTACTGTGTCATGAGATGCAAACTGAGAGGGCCGCTAAGATCATTTGGCTTAATTTTTTGGGAAACACTGATTCCATCGTAATTCACCCAGTGGTGAGATATAGGTGACAAATACGAGTCCTTATTTTGATTTTCATGTCATTTTATTTATTAATAACAATAATAATAAACTCCTAGCGTGAGAAGATTCACGAACGGTTAAAGGAATCAAACTGAGGTAATACGTGGATCCAGAATCGATACGGGATGACACATGAAGCTGTAGACTGGCCCAGCGCATAGGCGTTATATGCTGCCATGCTATATTTAAACCTTGGCTTCCCACGTAACACTACAAGAGCTGAGACACATATGTAATGACAGCTTTACTTGACTACACTGTGATATCACCCCCACCCCTCCCAAAGTACATCTACAGGCCTGTGTGTTGCCACATTGTGTTTAGGGCCAGAGTTTAATGGGTAAGCCACGGGCCCAGCAGCACATACGCTGACCTACATCTCAGCGAGGGCCTTATAGGGAGAGCATGGGATGACTCATACATACAGAAAGGAGAATGGGATTAAACACCCGGAGTGCATGGCACCAATGGTGATGTGATTAGGTCACGGCTGACCTGGTACACACGAAACTTTCATAAAGAGGAACAATGACATCAAGCCGCATGTCTCCAAAAGCCAAATCCGTGTTGCTCAGCACAAAGACATTCTTCTCTAAAGCCACAAGGAGGATGAATAAGACTTTGCGCTGTCACCACAATGGAAATCACAAGAGATGCTCAAGTCTCTAATGTAATTAACAAAGAGCTTGCACAATCTTCATGTAATTTAGTTACAGCTGACCTAGTGACAATGCAATGTAATTGAGAGTGGATAATCAGGAGTGATTGATTATCGATCTGTGTAAACACTGTTTTTTTTCAATCAGAATTCAAATACTCTACGTGTGGGCAAAAGGACAGCCTTCAAAGTGAGCACGAAGGGCTCAGGGTGAGACTGCAGCCTGTGTCAAGACTTTCTAAGGTAAGCACTGGTGAGAAAGTGAATCAGCAAAGTGTGAGAGAAAACGGACCAGACTGACCTTTGTGCAGTTACTGGCTCCTACCTGCTGACAACATCTTTATGGTTGATGGCGTTCAAGGTTAAAGTGCAACTTTACACCGGCGTTCATCTTTGGTGCGTGTGTGCTGACTATAAATACCACTTTTACAGTGACAGCAAGGTCAAGGATTTCATGGTGGGGGTAATGTGATGTAACAGATGCTGAACATTTAAAATCTATACATATTTCAAACAGTGATGAGAGGGCGATCAGCTCCATCCTAAAATTTACCAGTATCACTGGCCTCATGCGAGTGATCGTTCTCCAGCTAGCGTCAATTAAAAACTTCCTCACGGTTCACCCTGACACAAAGGACACGCACACACCTCTTCCTGATCAGTATATCCACAGATATTTTTAACACGTGCAACATTAGTGCCCCTCATGAGGAAATATATCTCCTAAGACTCCGAGTTCAAAGATACATTTGGATTTGGATCGTACATCCAGATGAAGGTAAAGCTCTGACTTATTATGAGCTGCCTTCAAGGAGTTTAGCATTAATGTTAAGGAGCAGTTTTACATTAATATGATTCCTGCAGAAATAAATTTGACTCCAGCTGCATGAATGAACATATTATGCCTGAACATATTAAAATATTATGTGTACTGGGACATGATAGGCTTAATGCATATTCTTGGGAGTTGTGTGTAAAGGGATCTCTTTGCAAAACTGACAAATTTCTTATTTATGGTTTCATAATGAATTTGCTCACCTGTGTGTGTACTTCATGAGCACAGGTTTAATTAATGCTGTGCTGTTCAAATATTATGCTCATTTTGCTATGATTTTTCTCAGCTGTGCAGACCTGTTCGGCTCTTCCCACGTCTCTGGAAACCTGCTAATTAGCGCTAAGTTCATACAAAAACAACACTACACTTCTTGGATGAGCTGATTGTTTATTTGTACTGCCATGGTGATTATTAAAGAGCTGCATTAAAATGCTCCAAAAGGCACCAATGGCATAAACACAGTCGAGAAATCTTGATTTAGTGGATGTAGTGATGAGAGGTTTGGTTCTTTTCAAAGAGCCAGCTCAAATGGCTCTTCAGTTCTAGGCCTTCTGTTGTAGCCTAATGGTTTGTATGTTGATAAGCAACTTTTAAATCAGTGTTTTTATAAACATTTACCACCACTGTGGAGAACTTCCATGGAGTTTAAAGCCTGGCCAATAGTTTGAACCCTATTGTCCTCCACAATGGACAATGTACCTTTGCACTATACCCGCTGTTTTCAGAGTGTCTCTCCCCTTCCTTCTTTCATACAATGGTATGGTCCTTGTCTGTCTTTGCATGTATGGGGGGCTGTATGGGGGACCATCAAGATAAAGTCCCGCCTCTGCCAGCTGAGCAGGACCGTCTGAAGATTCAGCTCTTCTTGTTCACTACAAAGAATCAGATTTCAGAGTCGTCTCGTTCGCAAGCGACACATAACTAAAGTGAAGCCTTGCAGACAGGACGTCAGTCATTTGTTGGGTTGTTTTGAAGCCAACCTCAAGTGGCCATTTGAGGAACTGCATTTGGTCCAAGCGTGCTTTTTTTTGCTGCTGATGACCACGATTAACATCCTTCCAGATTGTGGGTCAAAGAGCATTATGACTTTCAACACACAAGTGCAGTAACACACTCCTTTAAGGTGCTTTTGTAATATGTTACACTTTACAGCACCAGTGTGACCTTTTTTATTTTAGTATATTACGTTTGTTCTTGAGTGGAACGATGTTTAGTTTATCCACGTGCCATATAACAGCAAATTTGGGATAATAATCAGAGATGAACACTGACATTAGAGAATAAGACTTCACTACTTCTGACTCAATTTTGCAGTTGGATACATTTCCATGATGATTTACATAAACACATACTAAAACTACAATGTGACATAAAAGGAAATATCATTTGTTGGTAGTTTTCTGTGATATTTTGAATAAATGATGTAAACTAATATTTAACTACTTCCTCTAAGCAGCTTTAGGAATCTAAACTACATGTTTCCATTGATCAGCTTTGCTGTAGTTCAGCTTCTCCAGTGGGAAGTAAAAATAGTTGGTAAAACTATGTAGTTACCCTCGCCACTGCCCAACATCCAAAGGCACCAATTTAATTATAATTTGATTTACTGACCCAACAATATACCCCAAGGATTTGGAATGGAGTCTATGTCTAACCATTAGCTTTACTGCCAACTGTCAAATGGCAAAATTCCCAGCTCAGCTCTCTGCCAGAATACAAAGTGTTACTGGCTCAGAGTGTGACTTTCTACCAAACTTAATGGATACCTGTTTATGTGCTTTTTCCATATCCTCTGGCATTGAGAAAGGGAACCAATCAAATGGGGCAAGGTAAGGTAAGGTTCCTAATGTATGACTCCCTCCATCCTTCATTAATTCCATCTGTGAGGAAAGTGACTGATGTCAACTGTAAATGCTGGGCTCCCCCTGCTGGTTGTTACTATATTGCATCAGACAGAACCTGTATATTGCTTTGGGCTCACCTACTAAACAGGTGTTTGTCCACAGTAAGAGTAAGGGGTGAGCTGACCTGTCAGAATCTCTGGTATTTCTAGCCTGCCCAGGAACAAATGAAAAACATGAGAGGAGCAACAAAAAACACAAAATTTTAGTTTGACTGAATAATTCTTAGAAAAACCTTAATATGCATGGTTATTATATTTACAGTAACATAGTGGATCCATGTGTAGGTGAAGTGGTTGACACATGAACACATGAAAGATCACCGGTTTGAGACTATGAGGATACAGTCTAAATAAAGAAATACACAGTTTTTGTTACAAAGACCCATTATTTTAAAAACTTGCCTCCGTTTTTAATGAAGTAATAATGTACAACATAAAAAATGTCTACAAAGAAAAATACGATAAAATTACGCCACAAAAAATCTTCTGTTTTCCTGTGACCCATTTTGTCTGTTATGTTAAGGCTTAAATATTTTGTCAAACTCAGTCTATGGAGTTTCCTGAACAGAAAAACATAAAACAAACAAATTTTTTTTCTTCTTAACTTTGTCATAAGTTGAGATTTTGAAAATAATTTGCACAAAATTCTTGCAGGAGGCCTTGTTTATAAACACACGAGATACAAAATATCTAAATGAGAATAAAACGAACAAAATTTAAGTTCATAGTTATGATCGCTACTGTGCGTTTGTGTTTGGCAAGGCCACCTACATAGGTGTGTGTGTGTGCTGTGAGGAGGAGGGGGAGGGCGAGGCGGCAGCGGTGGAGGATGAGAGTGTGGACGGAGGGGGCTGCGGGGTGGCGGAGGAGGAAGAGGCGGAGGAAGCGGAGGCAGCGCTGGCAGCTGAGGATGACGTCTCTATCTTGCTGCTGTGCGTGATGAAGCGCAGACGCAGCTTCATGGCAGGACGCAGAGTCATGATGATTTTCTCCACCTAGACAAAGCACAAAAAAGGTGGAAGGATAAAGGATGAGAAGTGAATACAGTGATGTAGACAGAGCTAAAAGCAGGAACTAAACAAGAAAGGCAATTAGGTTGTGTCAGAGAGGTGCTTTGTAATTACCAGTTAAGCATCACATCAGTATTTATCACATTTGCTTCTTTAGAATTACTGCACCAAAAACACAGCATATTGTGTCCTGTGGTGGCTTGGAACAAACCTGCTCTTATAAAGTCGGGCACGCCTCTGGGATTGCACCTCAGCTCAAACTAAAACGGCAAAAAAGTGATGAAAACCAGCCAAGAGATGAAGTCTCAGGATCGCCTCTCTACTTTTTGAAGATGATGAATTTCTTTAAGCGGTAACCTCCAGGTCACGCTGGTGAGGTTTGCAGCTGAGAGTGAACACTTGAAAATGAAAATTAGTGCCTCTGAGCCTTAGGCCGGGATTCTCAATTGGTCAAGAGTGGAGTGGCCACTCCTGATCAGGAGTAAGCTGTTGCTCCAAATGGAGGCGTTTAAGTATCTCTGGGATCTTGGTGTTTACAGAGAGAAGGTACTGGGTTCGAATCCATGACAGCCTTTCTGCTTGGAATCTGCAAGGTTTCTCTCAAGGTAGCCTGGCTTAAATGGTGTTTCTAAATTACCCACAGGTGAATGTGAGTTCAAATGGTTGTCTGTCTGTTAGTCTGGTGGCAGACTGATAACCTGTCCAGAGTGTATCCTCTCTTTCACACTGACACAGGATAGGCTCCAGGTCCCTTGCAACCCCTGGATGGATGGGTCTTGTTCACGAGAGAGGGGAACAGACTTGTGCAGTGTTGACATCCATGCAAAGGCTACCTGCTGTTGTGAAGCTGTACATCTACGGTCCTACCCTCACCTATGTCTGTGAGAACTGACCAAAAGAATAAGATTGCAGATATAAGCACCAGAAATGAACTCCATCCAAACGGTGTCTGAGCTCAGCCTTAGAGATTGCGAGGGACTCAAAGTAGAGCCGCCACTCCTCCACATCAAGAGGAGGAAGATTGAGGTTCGGGCATCTGATCAGGTGAGATATTTCTGGCATGTCCCACCAGAGGGAGGCTCCAAAGAAGACCCAGGACATGAAGGAGAGATTACATCTGACAGGTGGCTTGGAAACATTGCAAAAAGAGGGAGGTCTGGGCATCTGTGCCCATGTGACTCAGATCCAAATAAGCAACAAAAAAAATGAATGAGTGGATAAATGGAGATAAAAAAAAAAAACAGCAACTGTGTTTTGAGGAGCAGCATGCACTCAGAATGTGTGTAAAAGCCACAGATTTCTTGTCAGTTGGTTTTCCCTGTTTTACATGATGATGGTTTCATCATCTTCTTACTGCAGATTTTAGGGTATCTATTATTCAAAGGGTAGCACACTTTTTAATCTCTGTGCACATAATTACACAGTCCTACTGGCATGTCATCATTTCTCCAAACAAATTATATTTAGAGACTTTCTGTTTGGATTTATTTGAATTTCTGCAGCAGTTCCGTTTTCTGGAAGCTTTCATCTGCAACATAATAGGTCAATTTTGTGCACAAATCTAAGCTGCAGTAGTATACGGTGGATAAAAAAAAAGCAGAAAACAGGGTAACCCTTGCCTCAGTCAGGCCTCTTATTCAAACCTGCAGGGAAATTTCCGTTAGCAAGCGTGATATTTACAGACAAACAATGCTGTATGCACGCCTTCGCAGTGCAATTAAACAAGGCAATGCTGATAACTGCACTGTATTTAGAGGGTAATATTTAGGGCTCATAAATAATATTAATATGGTTCTAGTGCAGTGGTATCAAACATAAGGCCTCGGGGACAGAATCCCCTGATGATGATGCTAATCCGGTCACTGGACAACTTTAGAAAATGTGAAGGAGTGCAAAGATTTTTAACTTTCAACTGTATTTTCATCATTTTTACAGCGTTTCCTATTGATAAAGACTGTTTCCCCACACTGGCAATAACAGATAAACAATTAAATGACAGGAACTTTCCTGTTCCTGTATCCACTATTAGCGAGTTCACAATAAATCAAAGCTTCCGTTGCTCGCATGCAGTTGGTCCAAAATGCCACAGCTTGTATTAACCAGTGCTCGCCCATCCTGGCCTCCTTCCGCTGGCTCCCTGTTTGTTTTAAGATTTTATTATTTGCTTTTAAAACCTTTCCTGGATGACCACGCGTGTACTGTCTGAGCTGCTGACCGCATATGTTCGCTCAAGATCGCTGAGGTACATGGACCATTTTTTCAGTAATCATCTCTTAATTATGGAATGATCTCCCTGCCCATCTTTTAGGATGATCTCCTCATTTTTAAAAAACTCAACACAAACTGGCTTTTAACTCACAACGACAGTGGTGTGTTCTTACTTTCAATATATTATTATTTTTATTGTTGTTGTTTTTTTATTGTTTCACTGATTGTGTGTGGTGTTTTGGTGCTTTGTACAGCACTTTGTCAAATTTGCATGTATAAAAAATGCCCTATAAATAAAACTGGATTGGATTGTTGTTGTGACACTGCTATGCTCCAAGGAGCCGTCAAAAGCTCACCTGCTCCTTCACGCTGTCTCCAGTGTACATGTATTTAATGTGATACAGGAAATCGCAGATCGGGTCCATGTAGCTGAGATGCTGACAGTGTTTGTCAACTGCCTGCAGCATCTCATAGAAGGCAACACCAATCTGAAATAGCAACACAGAGCAAAATGTACAAAAATCCACCAGGAGAAAGACAAAACTAAATGATATCTTTCATGTAAGATAAACAGAACGTCTGAAGTGTACCTCCAACATGCAACGCGTCCTCTCTTGCTGGAAGCGCTGAAGGAACGGCCCCACCAGGTGATACACGTACAGCAGCTGGAACTCTGTCTTGACGACTGGCTTCAGAGTCTCTGACAGGAATCTACGCAAAGACACAGAAAGACATGAGGAGAGCAAAAAGAAACAGTCTTACAGGATAGAAACAAGGAGAGCGCCTCACTTGGGGATCAGAGACAGCTGTCCGATGGATGAGTGATGCCACACGGCGTGTGCTAATGCTAGCACGTAGCTGCAGTTCATTTCACTGTAGCTCTGGTGGCAGGCGGTGAAGTCAAGCAAGGCAAAGGGATAGCCTGTCCACTCTGTCTCCGATGTTAATGCCGGAGAGCTGATCACAGAAACGATGCGGTCGTGGAGAACGATCCAGTATGGTTCCTGAAGAGGAGATCACAGGTTGTCACGGCGACAAAATCTGAACATCAGTTTATGGTGAAAGCTGAAAGTCAGAGTATTTTTCTTACTGGAAGTGCAGTGATCACAAGTCCAATGGCATTCATCCAGGCAGTGATGTTCTCTCTGGGGACCAGAGGCTGACTAAAAGGTGAAAGGAGAAGATGATTTTAGGGATCATTAAAATATTCTGCATACACTACAGAACACTATTAATTCCAAAAAGATGCCATTTAAGCCTAATGAGACCCATAAACTTTACAGTGATTGCACATGGCTTGCTTACTGCACCTTTTCAACACAACATTAAGCAAAGCGTTTCCCACATCTTTTCCTGGCACGGCCAAAGCCATCAGCTCCACACAGGTGACGTGCAGGGCGTGGGCCGCAGGGTTGGGGAACTCGTTGAACCTCCAGTCACAGTTGGGAAAAGGACCCGGTGACTTTCCCGCCATGGGTGAGGTAAAAGCTAAGGAGGATAAACAATCACCAGAGGAGAAAACAGCCTTCATGGAAGCACGGATGTTTTACTTGTTCCACTTTTAATTAAACGCATATTGTTTTCGTGGAGCACACGAACCCCATCCAACCGATTTTATCTTGTTTTTAATAACTCTTTTCTACTTTAACAACCCCCGAGGCTGCAATAAAATGAGCTTAGATGGATTAATAAATACAATCCCTCTTTAAAGCTATTAAGGGAGACAAGAACTCACAGCGGTAAGGTAAATATACTTTCCAGCAGCCCAAAAGACCAATGACTTTCCATGACCAGACATTGGTCTTTTGTTGTTAAGAGTGATAGATTAATGAAGGATATTGTCCACAAGGCGTCCAATCAGCTTGCAGTAGTAGGTGTCATCAGGGATCCACACGTTTTCTTCACGGGCATTCATGCCAAACCTCAGATAGGTTTCGCTGAGGCACCAGCCTGGAGTGCGGTTGTCCTGCAAAATAAAACGTTACACTGATATCAATAATTGCGCATTAGCTATTCAGATACATGAATTAATGAATGTGTCTTCTCTGTTTACCTTCAGTGAAGACATGATGGCATGAACCAGTTTTCTCTTGAGGTTGGTTCTGTCTCTCAGGTGTCTCTCATAGTAGTGAAGGGTGTTGTACAGGTAGGTCACAGGGCGATCTGCAAAGAAACGCAGCGGTAAATACAAATCCCCAATTAATGGCAAAGTTCACCTTCCCTTTTTTATCCCAAAAAGCTGATTCTGATAAGTGGATGACTGGAGAAGTTACTTAGATGAGTGATGAAACATTTCTCCCACTGAATGAGCTGCCTGGGATTTCCTGTTTCAGAATGCGTTAAGACGTCCTAGTGAATCCAACTCCCCTCATCTTGGACCCGCACAGTCCTCCTCGTAGCCCTACTCACCGTGGAACTTGTACAGCCCTCCCAGATGATCCAGCAGCGTCTCCAGAGACTTGGAGACAGGAAGGAGCTCCAGGAAGCGGTGGATGACAATGTCAAAAACGGGCAGAAAGCGCAGACACACATTCCCAAAGTAGATTGGCAGGTACTGAGGCTGGAGCTGCATGGGAGGGTTGACTTGGTCTGCGAGACCCTCAAAGTACAACTTCTCTGGGTATTTCTGGAAGAAATGGTCATTTTAAAACAGATTTGATTTAATTTCTACATTTAACTTGACTTTTTGAGATGTCTCACAGTTGTGGAACTAACTTTTAATGGAACGTGTTCTGTCGCACGTATACCTTGTGGTAGCTCATGTGTTTGCTGTGCCAGTCGTTCTGCAGCCAGTGCTCGGGAGCATTCTCCTTGACAAAATCGTTGACTCGGTTTCTGAAGTCATTGGGCTTCAGCAGCAGCAGCTGGATTATGAAGTAGCAAACCTGAGCCTCGTTTCCCTCGTGGCTACGCATCGCCTGAAGGCAGAGACATGGACCCTTATCGTATTGCAGCATGGGCAAAGAAAAAGTGTAGAATCAATGATGTCTTTGTTACAGTATATAATCCTGTAGTTCTCCGTCTGTCCTCACCAGGCACAGAATGAGTCTATCCAGCGTGACTATGTTGTATTTCCAGACCATGTCATTGAGTATTTCAATGCACTTGTTAAGCTGCTGCCCGCCAGCTGACGTTGAGAACTCATAGACGAGGAAGTCGGCAAATGTGCGCACGTGAGCCACCAGTGCACGTGCTCCAATACGTTCCAAGACCCTGAGGGACCAAAAAAGAAATGGAAAACCCCCCACAAAAAACAGCAGTTAGCTCATCATCCCACAATAAGGCAGCTTTCTCCCTCGGGATCAATTAGTCACAGATGCTGTGTAGGACCCACCCCCGCCTTCCTGGTTAATTGATGTAAAATGTTAAATTTAAAATGCCTCAACAACAGAGATGAGATGCATCATTAACACAGGGTTCATTAAAATACACTCAGCAGTGTCTTTAATAGTGAGTGTAACCTGGAAACATAAACAAGTAATATTCTCGCTGATCACAGCTTTGGATTATTTAATTAAGTATTTCTTTTTTCCCCCGCTGCGCTCTACTTTTTATATACATGTGGAAGCTTAACTCATGTATAACAAACCTAAAGCCTATTTGGTTTATATGGTCCATCTCCAGCAGCATCTTCCACAGCAGACAGAGGAACAGTGGAGGTGAGCCCTGCATGGAGAAGTGGGTGATGATGTCATTCTCATTGGCCATCGACTTCCACTTCCTGTACTCCTCCTCGACGTTCTTCTTCAGATTGAAGCGCGACTCCTGAGGAACGTTGTTCTGCTTGAAAAACGCCTGAAGCAAAAACAGAGGTCCAGGAGTCACTACAGCAAGATTCAGACGTTTTATTTGACAGAGAAAAACAACAATAAACCACAATTATTACTTGAATATTTTGCATAACATAATATCTGCACCTGTAGTGGTGCAGGGAAGCAGGATAGCGTGTGTGAGGCCCAGTTATGAGGCGTAAAACTCATGATTGTCTGCAGGATGTCCTTACACCAAGTGCCCTGGATGGAGTCAGACCCTGTGAAGAAATCTGCACATACAGGAAGCAGGTGACAAATAAAACGAGACGGATTTCAGTCAAACACGATGATTAGAAGTGAAGCAAAAAGCGAAACAATGGCTAAAATGAAGCGGGCAGCAAAAAAACAAACAAACCCAAAACAACCCTGCAAATGAGGCTTCAAAAACTGAGTGAGTACCGGTGACGTGTGTGGCTCTGGCCAGAGTGAGAATCAGGGCGCGATTCAGCTCTTCGGATTCGGCTGACAAAACTGTCTTTGGGTCATTGAGGAAGCGGGTGAACTGCGGCTGCACCTCCGAGCTCCCCAAAGCTGTGATCAGGCGCAGAGCTGTGCTCTCAACACTTCAGGACAAAGACAGAAAGAGGAATGATGACTCTTTTTCACTACATCATAATCCTGATGAACATTTTTTTGTGCTTAATTTGTTTCTCAGTTGAGTTGGACAACATGAGAACATGTTGTGTGGGACTTTTCTGTCTTCCACAGTTAGTTTACCTGAGTAAATAATTAGAATTAAGCAAATAACTATTTCAAACAGAAGGACTTAAAAGAATAACTTTCAAGTTTCAGATCATTTTCACTTCATGGTAGGAACATCACAAATTTCAAGTTCAAAGGCAATAAAGTGCATTAAAAGAGCACACAACACTCACGCTGCATTTTAATATTTGTTTTGATTTAATCTTTCGACTTCAAAAAGCAACAAAATGTGGAATTTTGCTTTAAATTTCTAATATTAGCAGGAACTAGCTATATGCGACACATGCTTCTACATTACCACAGATGTAGCTGGTTCTGGTTGGTCTGTGGCACAGCAGCCAAGCTGTGCAGGTGACTCAGCAGCTGGACTCTGTAGTGTGGCTGGATGTGATGCATCCTGTAACTGAACATCTCCAGTAATGTGTGAAGGATTCCCCACGCGTGAGACTTGAACACGTTGGGCAACAACTGACCTGGACAGACAAGAGTGTTTCTCATTATTTAAAACGTTTCTGGAGCTCCAAAGAGAATAAATAATAATGTAACTGTGTCCCAGTAAACTGTAACACTTGCAAATTTTACTAGCTCAATATATCGATAGTACTGCAAAACCCCATAATGAAACAGTATCATGTAAATAAACCTGCTTCCTCAGTAAATGTCATTAAAATGTTCATGATACTATAAATATAGAGATTAATAACACTATTCTGAAGCCTGACACATTCAGACGGCTTTATGTCGGCTATTTGCAGAGCTGGGAAGTAATGAAGTACAAATACTTCATACTTTACTTAAGTAGAATTTTCATGTATCTGTACTTTACCTGAGCATTTATTTTTCAGGCAACTTTTTACTTTTACAAATATCTGTACATTCTTCTCTTTACATTTTTACAACGGTTCAACTTGGGAGTTGGAAGTTGGCCTAAAGGAGTGCAGGTGTCCATATGCTATGTTTGCAGTACTTCAGAATCTAGCATCTAGCTATCTCTACAGAAGTATGACGTGACAATCCCAAACAACTATTAGTCGTTAAGAAGTAAAATGATCTCCTCCTCAAATAAAATAACAGTTCATACATCTACAATTCAACATAGTGCAAACTTTAAGTGAGTTTTAAAAATAGACTCACTGATGAATCCTTTGATGCCCAGGGACTCAATTTCCATGTAGACCAACAATCTGCTGTACGTCTCTACCAATGCAGGGGCAAGAGCAATGCTGGACTTGGCATGGGCCAATTTGATGACACGCGTGGCAATACTGTGGATCAGACTGGAGACCGGAGGGCAGGCTATCAGGGATTTGAAGTAGAAGAAATTAATTAAAACATTCTCTGTGTTTTACTCATTTACCTCATCTTTGCATGCACAGTGAGCGAATCCAGCAGATTCATGGGCAGCGGAGTGACCGATCCCGAAGCCATACAGTTGGTGCCGGGAAGGTTGATCCTCATGGATCCATTTCCATAGATGGTCTCAACCAGGACGCCCATTGGCAGAGTGAAGCACTCCGAGTTGGTGCTATAGGCGTTACACAGCAGGGCGATCTTATAGTCGGACATGCCCAGGGTCTTGTTACGCAGCGACTGCTGAAGAAATCTAAAGAAAGAAGGGGAAAAGCGGTGGACAGAGAGCCGCAAAGGATGTTTGTCATTTTATGAATTCTGGGCGACATTAGCAATTAACCAGGTATGCCCTGTTTAGGGAAAATTATGACTTTTGAAGTATTTATTATCGCTAAATGCATATCTTTGTGAAAGACATACTCATGGTGCAGCTTCAGAGAGTGCGGTATGGGTATCTGCAGTTTGGAGTTGTCGTTCTGAGCTTTGCGGTTCAAATGGATCCAGATGCAGGTCATAGCGAACGAATGGGTCGACTGGGGTTTGTTAATGTCAGGAACTGGAATGCACTGAAGAGGAACAGAAAGCGATGGTGACACTCATACCACAAGCAATATTAGTCTATTGTACCACCCCAGTAAAATATTAGAATGATGAATATTTAAAACATAGATCTAATAAAAAAAACAAGACAAAAACAAGATAAAAATGGGACAGTACAAGTTGCAATAACTTGTACCTCTTTTTCTGGGTAAAGCAGGTCAAAAAGCTTCATGACAGGCAGGAAGTCAGCTAAGGCGTTCTTCTGAATGCTTCCTGATATGAACTGAAGCAGGACCCACATAAGATGATCTCTCCCTTTAATGAGACCTCTACCTGCAAGCTGATGAGAACAAATAAGGGAAAAGAGAAAATAAATCATTAAAAACACATATACACAGAATTTAATCTGCTTCATTTAATTTTTTCCTTGTTAGTAACATGTTGTTAAACATATTTAATAAATGTTATGACACGTGCTACAACTCACTCCATTGCATACATTTAAACACGTCTCAAAAGCTTGAAAAAGGCAACTGAGCTTCTTAAAGTTTGGGAAGATGTTTCACCTCTCATCCAAGAGGCTTCCCCAGTTCACTGTAAACACATGTATTACACTCATGCCCCTAACTGACTGTAGACATGCTGTAAATGTTTTTCTTTTTCTCTCCTCATACCTTTTGGTGTAGCGACAGCACCATGTGAGGGAAACTTGCAAACTGAAACAACACAAAGAAGATGAGCTGGGAGGAGAGGTGCTGCCACAGCAGCTGACTAGTTCCTCCGATATCGGCGTCAAAGTGTTCCTCAGTCTCAGAGCGCTCCATGGCGTACACCACCAGGTCCACCAGCTGCTCTTCCAGCACCGGGCAACGCTGCTTATGCTGGGAGGGGAGGTGTGTTACAGGATAAAGAAAACGGTGAGAAGAAGGGAGGAAAAAAGCCAAAGGAGACAAAAAGAAGTGGAGTTAAGAAGAGAGGAAAGGAAGGTCGGATTGAAGGAAGAAAGACAGAAAGATAGACATAGGAGAGAATAAAAATAAAATCTTTAATAAATTACTTCACATTCAAACATTTTTGTTGACAGTTATTCCAGATACTGTTAAAAAGATCACTGCGTGCAGGACAGCATCTCCTTCTTGTGTTGTCACAATGGACTGTAGCCATATTCCAGTATTTACCCATATCCCTTAATATTCTGGTCCTCAGCTTGTGTTACTATACAGAAAAGAAGATGTGTTTTGGTCTTCTGTGAAATCTTTTACAGCTCTAATACATACAAAAGATTTAAAATAAGGGGTTTCATTCCATATGTGAAACAGTCACAAGGTTCACAAGCTCAGAAGTAGCTGTTATATCAGAAGATTCAGAAACGGATAGACGCTAAAGCTAACTAGTTTGCCAAATAAGCCCATAATTTTCCTTTTTAATATAATTATATTATAGTCTGAGCAAACATATAGAAAGAATATTGGCCAGGATATCCATACTAGAATTTTTAACACTTCAAAATCTGTACTGGCTCCAGTATATCCAGTATAACCCATGCTCTATCATGAAGAATTAAAAAAATGCATCTATTTAAAAGACGGGTGGGATAAAAAGAAAAAAAAGGAAAAGAAATGGAGGATTAGTGGAAATGAGAGGGTTTTTAAATCTTTTTATTTTTCCATCTAATAAGGGTTAATAATGATAATAATAATAATAATGATAATAATAATAATAATATTACAGGCTTCACTTACAATCCACACAGCCCCTGTTCTACTGTATGAGGTAGCTGATATTTCATGTCGCTGGGTCTGTTATTTAATTTAAAAAGAACTATGATTTTATAAAAAAAGCTGCACACTTTCCTGACATATGGCCTTCACATTTGTTCCATCTTCTACATGTAAAAAGGCAAAATTAGAGCAGAAGGAGTGAGGATCTCTGCAGCGCAGGCATTGACATTCATGTCAGGCCTCTTAACAGAGCCCTTCTTACACTGAGACACGAGGGACTGAACAGCACAGCACGAACAGGTCAGGTACGGCACTAAAAGGCACAGCATAAAACAGCAAACCAGCCACTGCAACACATTCCCACATGCAGACTAACAGGTCTGGGAAGGGACAAAGGTGTGAGTGGGAGGAAGAAGAGTAGCTGTGAAAATGACCATCCGAATTTTCTTTGCTTTGGCCTTCGGCACAGCTTCTCTTCCACCGCAGGCAAACACACACATGCTCACAGAATGAGAGAGAAAAGGGCAACAAACAGATAGAAGAAAAAGAGTAAGAGAGAGATCCACAGGCATATCTGTTGTCTACAAATAAATCATGTACACAGATCACCCAGTGATATATTTAAAAACCAGCAATATAACCAGCAGCTAGTTTATACTGTAACTGATCAACAGCCTGACTAATGGGAACCTTTTTTTCTTCTTCTTTAAATTCTAACCCATCATGCACCAGCACAATGTAATGAAATTGCATTTTCAGGAAGATATATTCAGGTAGCATCTTATTTATTAACATAACGCCCGTAATTAAAATGTTCCACTGACCTGCTGACAATAACCACAAACTATGCAAATGCAATAAAGCACTGCGGTCCTCACGGGCCACCCCCTTATTTAATTATTTTGACCTGTAACAAAAATCCAGTCCATCTCAAACCTGAAAAGAACTATTTGGTTTATGAGCCGCTTTACGGTGGCTCAGAGAGGTCAAACGCATTGCAACTTAAGAAAGTACGCCGCAGAAGCACACAAATCATAATGGAAAGAGAAAAAACTAAACAAACAAACATAAAAGAAATCACACACAGAAGTGTTTTTTGGGGAGACAAAAACCAAAACATGCAAACGACTGCACTGAGACCTACTTACAAGAAGCTGAGGAGAAAAAGTTGCAGGTAATGTGTGTTTTAATAACGTGGTTTGTATAATACTGTAGATACATGTTTGCTATTAGCCATTTACTGTTAGCTTGTCATTTCCACGGCTCTTCCGTCACATTATCGTGTCCCCCAAAGACACTTTCATTGTGTTTCTTCTTTTTTTGCAAAGCGTTGTGAGATTTTGTTCTATTTCTGTTGTTTTTTGTGTGCTTTTACAGTATTTTTCTCTATTTTCATCCATCCGTCCATTTTCTTCCACTTATCCAACTCAGGGTCATGGGGTGAGAGACCCTACACCCAGGACAGGTCACAAACCACTGACATCTATGGACCGTTTATATACAGTAATTGACCTAACCTCACTAAGTCTGTGGGAGGAACCCAGACATAACCCACACAAACACGGGGAGAACAAGCAAGGCCTACATAGAACAGCCCCGGCATGATGGGGGTTCAAACCCAGGACCTTCTTGCTTTGAGGCAACTGTGCTAGCCATCGCACTAACCAGTTTTTTTCCCTATTTCCATTGTTTTACTTAACCTAGCTTGTGTTTTGTGTGCTAAACCTGGTGTTTTCCAAAGTTACAGTTTATTTGACCTTCCAGAGTCACCTTACAGCTTTTACTGGAAAGGAATAAGGTGAATGTAAGCAATACAAATTAGAGCCACTTTATCATTTTTGACTAATGCAATCCAGTTTGCTATCACAGTGCAGTAGCATTATTTAAGAGCTATCAACTTAAAATGCAGACTGGACTATAATTAAACAAAGCATAGCCAGCCTGCCTTTTATTTATGTAAAAAGTAATAAAGTTATGATAAGTTAACCTGTGAGGTGCCTAATATTTTGCTTGTCTACTTGTAGGTACAGCACAATGTTTCTGCGCTTGCTGTGGCACACACTAACCTTTCTGTTTGGGTCTGTAGTCTGCTGTAGTCACTGTCTGCCACATGGCTAGCTATTGCTTGATTTGCAAGCTTGCTCTTGGCTAACAAATATAACAATAACAAATTGCATTAATCACCAAAGACAAGAGCACCGCTTAGTCAAAATAGTTCAGTGTTGCCCCCGGTCAGCACAACAGAAAGCAGCAGCAGGTCCGACACGGGAGGACCTTGCTAACAACAGGCAAGCACCAGACTACATCCATACATGCAGTGCAGCAGGACTTGAAATGTCAACAGCAGGGTTTAAAGTCAGAAATAATTAAGGTCAACTTGTTAGCTGGGACTACATTTGCTCTTTTGCGGCTCAGAGGAGCTGCAGCTCTCTTAGTCTGGACTGTATCCGTATGATCAGTGTCAGTTAGCTCAGCTGACATTAGGATTGCTAACTAAAAATGTTAATCAACTGCGTCTGTTGGGCCACAATGAGGCAAAGTTGAGGAGTACTCATTAATAAGTAAATAGAATTATGCAGAAACATGCTAAGCACAAATCCAAGTACTAAGCATTACTGAGAAACTTGGAGCTTGAAAGCTTTCAGCTGACTGACAACCCCCAATATAAGAGGCTTAGTGGTAATCATGGCTAATCACAGACCTATTTTTCATCTATTTGTCATTAAGCATTAATTTAACTAAGCCTAAATAATTATAATCAAGGTGCTTCTTTTTTTTTGCCAAGATCATATATACTGAATATTAACAGAAAATATCAAGGAGGATACAAAAAAGATAAGGTAAGGTAGAGATAAGGTGTGCAGGTGTGATGCAAAGCAAACAGGCATTATTAAAAAATGTACACAGCGACCTGTTAATTGAACAAGTCATGTGCAGTTAATGACTCAAAGTCTCCCTGGCTTCCCATTAAACTAACTGCTTTTTCTGGTAATCTTTAATATCTCCCTAACAGTGCACCTGTCAAATATTTATTTAACCACACCAGTCTACCATTTATGGAGCCCTGCTGTGTCCATCTCAAGCTCTGTCATGTTTCCCTTTTGTTCCACTTCAAGTTTTCTTCATTTCTCCAGTTTCAGGTCGTCAGTGTGCCTAAAAAAAAAGCTAAGCGTCCAATGAGCTGGTTAGTTGGGTCGGTCAGGCAACCAGGAAGAGGACATACCTGGGCAATGTTCAGAGTCTAGAGAGCGCATGGCAGAGAGACAGACAAATACAACACACAGCCAGAGGACAAAAGAGAGAGAAAAGGAAGAGAAACAAAGAAAGAGGATGAAACGGAGAGAGGAGGGGGGGCGAGGGAAGGAGAGACAGAAAAGAAAGTGGTGACTAAGGTAGCTAGGTTGTTTACTGTCTGTTCAGCACAGTTAGTTTCAACTCAGCCAATTCAGATATATAAACCAGATTCTGGGTTATTTACTCCAAGTCAAAATATAAAGAAATATCCATATACAGCGTTGATTATAGCTTTGTGTTAACAATCCAAGGAGCCCGGAAGAAAAGCGACTGGACTTCTTTAAGTTTCTTGAAGAAGCTTCGTCTTCAAGAAACTTAAAGTAGTCCAGTTGCTTTTCTTTTTAAGCTCCTTATATTGCCATGACCGGGATAACTGAGAACCTACACAGAAATATTTGTGATAATGCCAAACTGTCTGGATTCAATGACAGCTTGACACACTGTGTGGATGTTTGTGCTAAGTGAACTGGGCTGAGCTGAAACTGCATGAACCCAACAGGGCAAACTGACACCAGTGCATTATGGGCCAAGCTCACAGCGTTGCTTTACATTTGTTCTTATATAGGTGTGTTATAAGGACTACAAGGGAAACAAGGTAAGAGAGGTGTGACGGGAGAAGGATATAAGGAGGGTGGCAAAGAAAAGTGAAGAACCCGTGCCGAATTACAACGCAAAGAAAAGATCATGGAGGATAAGGGAAACAGCAAGAGCAGGAGCAGATAAAAGATGGTAAGATGAAAATAACGGGGGCAGGAAATGTGGGGGCATTTGGAGGTCTTGATATGGAGGCAAAGGGAAAAATACAAAAGAAGATGAGGTTGTTTTACCTGCTTGTTGAGCCCCAACATGTTGCACACCATCTCTCTTGAATAAGGCTGTTCTAGTACATAGCGTAGCAACCCTGTCTGTGGCTCAAAAAGGTCCTATATGATAACACACAAATCACAATCAAACTTCTGTACGTCTAAAGGTGTGCGTGGTGTATAAGTCCAGCGCGTTTGTTACCTTGTCAAACGGCAGCATGCCTCTCAGAGGGAAGCGAAGAGTGCTGGGGTCTAATTTCCAGGAATTACAGATAGCACCGCTGTTATTCACCACTGGCAACAGACTGCATCGTCCTGTGAGGACACACGGACGCAACAAATGATTGTACATACCAGACTGACTACATGAGATAAATAACTACAAACTGTCTTTTTAGTTTTCATTCACTTTCTAGTGACTGTCCTATTAATAATAATAACACTTCAAATGATAAGCGGCATATTTAAATCTCCAGGAATCCATAAAAGGAGAAGCAACCAGTTCCTCTTACCACAGATAGAGTTGATCCGGGCTGTGGGTCTAAAACTATCCACAAAGTCTGATATCAAACTGCCCAAAAGCTGAAAATGCACAGACATGATAAGGAATTCACAAATAAAAATTCAGACTATATAGTGTTACATATAATGTTACACATAGCTACACAAACACTCACCCAGTGTGAGAGCTGCCCCTCTGGATAAAGTTTTCTAATTTCTGTGATAGCAAAGTAGGCTGGAAGGAGACAGGCGTTTCTGTCCAGGATATATTCTACCACCTGCAACATGCATAAATATAAGTAAACCTAAAAAGTATTCAAATAAACCATCAAAAATGACATATAATTCATTTTAAAGGTATAAAGATGGGTACCTCTCTGGCAGCCAAAAGCTGCTGGACTATAGCTGAGCTGACAGTGGTAGGAATAGTTTGAATTTTATCCAGCACAGCTTTCAAAAGGTCCCGAACACCCTGACGCAACAAGTATAAAAGAATTCATGAACAAGTGTCTCACGTGGAAAGCTTAAAACGACTTTAAAACGTATGACACATTGTAGGATATTCTTCTAAAAGCCAGAGATCCCTGTTTAGCAGCAGTCAACAAAAATAAAACCACTGAAAATCAAAACAAAAAAGCACAAACAATCGAAGAATTGAAGAAACGAATTGGAAGAATCGATCCAGATGTGTCTGTGTGCTAGAAGTTTCGTGTCAGAGACCTTGTAGTCCACTCCCCCGATGATCTTGCGGATCAGCTTGAAAGTTAATGCCCACAACTGTGTTCTCTCCCACTCCAAACTGTCTGAGCTTATTAAGGCCACGCACACCATCCTAAAGATACGAAGATTAATGATTTAGACAAATAACATCAAACATAATAAATACAGTTAAAAACAACTCATTATTGGGATGTCATAAAACAGATAAATTAAATATAATAAATTAATATATGGAAATATTATAAATCATTCTTTGAACCCATTTTACTTCTTTAGGCGTCAAATAATCTCACACTATATGTATGTGTGTACCTGGGTGGTAAAAGACTGGTCTCCACAGCCATTGCCAGACAGTCGTAGAGGAAGGAGATCCTCTTGGGGCTGTGCTGACTGTGTATAAAGCGCACAATCCATTGCACACACTGTTCATGAGACTCCTGCAGAAAGACATTGGAGCAACTGAGAAATCTCAGCCATGTAGGTGTGAGCAAGTGGGAGTGTATGTGTGTGTGTAAAAACCTGTGGCAGGGTTCCCCAGTACTGTCTGAAGGCTCCAAGACAACTGATCAGCTTAGTCCTCTCATCCTCTGGAGTGTCCATAAACATCCTAAAAACACACTTCTTAATTTTAGCATTTAATTTTGCTCCATACATTTTAATATACACACACCGGCCACTCTGTTAGCCACATCTTTTCAATACAGTTATCTAATCAATCGATCACACAACATCACCTAACTGCCTTTAGGCATGTGGACATGGTCAAGAAGACCTAGTTAAGTTCAAACTAAGCATAAGAATGGGGAAGAAAGGTGATTTAAGTGACTTTGAACATGGCATGGTTGTACGTGCTAAACAGGTTGGTCTGATTATTTCAGAAACTGATGATCTGCTGGGAATTTCCCCACATATACATCTCTAGGGTTTTCAGAGAAGGGTCCAGAAAAGAGAGAAAAGGCAGCAAGCAGCAGTTCTCTGGTGGAAAATGCCTTGTTGAGGTCACAGGACAATGGCCAGATTGCTTTGAGGTGCTGGGAACAAAAAAGCAACTCCGATAAACACAATCCCCCTATTCAGAAGAGCCTCTCTGAACACAACATGTCAAACCCCGAGGCAGATGGACTACAGCGGCTGAGGAACATAATGGATGCCGGTAATGTAAAATAAGAACAGGCCACTGAAGCAAAGCAGGATAACACAGCATGTCTTAAAATTCAAATTACATCAAACTAGTTTCTCGAACATGACAATGAGTTCAATGTACTCAAATGATCTCCACAGTCACCAGATCTCAATCCAGCAGAACACTTTTGGGGTGTGGTGAAACAGGAGATTCACATCATGGATGGAGCAGCCAACAAATCTGCAGCAACTGTGTGATGCTGTCATGTCAATGTGGACCAGAATCTCTGAGAAATGTTTCCAGCACCTAACAAAGTGGCCTGTGAGTGTATGTATGGTCTTACTGCTGAAACATCCAGCAGCACTACCAGTGTGCAGTAACTTAACATTACACCTTTTAAAGCTAATAACAATGCAATTGCAAATATCGGGCGTTATTAACATGAATTCAGAGCAGCCTTACCCAGCAAAGGCCTCTTCTATCATCTCAGTTTTCTAAGAAAAGAAGGAGAAAATAAAAATACATTAACGTAAGTGAAGATTTGTGATATTAACGGTGCACCCATAGCTGTTAATTCTCATGTTGGGGACATAAAGTAAAAACACCATCTGGTTATATTTAGGACTGCTCATTTGCAATCCAAAGTAAGTTCAGTAAATAGAAAATACTACTACAGTTATCTGACATGCTAACTAATGTTAGCTCGGCTGACACTCAGTAAACAAAGGTGCAAGTTACCACAACATCTTCAAAGATGCTCTGAAGCTGTGTTTCCATCGAAAGCGCCATGTTTGCAACCAAAAGACAATTATTCAACGAACCATCCCAGAATTCAAACCCGTTACTCCTCTACGGGAGCACAGACGATAACCACCCCATCTAGCTAAATGCTAAAAGGAAGCAGAATGAAAGCGGCCGCATGAGAAGCGCGATGGCAAAAACAATCCGGGCGTGCAACGGAAACACAAGTGGGACAGTTCCGCCCCATTGTTTCTTTGCTTAATTATTATTATTAGAAATTGTAATTCTCATACGTCAGTAATTTGCAAATAATAAAGTTACACATTAATAATATTTTTTTCCAAATATTTATCACAACGCTTGCATTTTTGAGTGTTTAAAATCTGTATTCAAAAATTCTGTCCCTTCACTAAGACAGGTCTGTGGCCACAAGATGTCACAATGGACGATGTTTGAGCACCTGCTGTTCTTCTCGATATTTGCTAATTGATTTTTCCATGTTTTGTTTATAGCTTTCGTGAGGTTCGTGGTGGAATAATTGGTGGTGTGATGAAGAAGAGTAAGAGTAAATGTTTACACTTTAAACAAAACAGCTTTCTCTTTGCAAATGGGTTACCCAGGTTTAGCTCAGTAGGGTCAATATTAATTTTTAATATCTAATCTCATTTGACAGTGTATTTAGAGAGAGAGAGAGGATATTAGCTGGGGGGAAACGGACTAAGGAAATAACACGGAGCACCTTATTACTCAGGCTGCTATCCGGATAAACACCACAGGAACATCTTAAGGAAACTGTACCTGTTCCCACATAACAGCCTCCACACGCCACACCACCGCAAAACTAAACACAGTTCACTTATTTATTTGGAAATGGGTCACGTATAATGTATTTTTTCTTTCCACATATTGGAGTGGATCTAATTGTTTACTAAGTACTTGTACTTAAGCTTAGATTTTTGTAGCCTATTATCTCAATAGACGTCGACACGCCCACGCCCACGCGCGGCTCACAGGTGAACTGTTCACAAACGACTAAGGTCACATTCCTTTCCCCAAAAGGAACAAGGAAGCCTGTCAGGTCGCAGGGATTCCTTTAACTGAATCCACGGGGTTTTATTGGTTGGCAGTTTCACGTAACCCTTCCGACTTCAGCTACATTCTTTCACTTTAAACCTTGAGTGCGTGGTTTTAATTTCCTTTAATCGAGAGAACTGCGGGCAGGTGTACTATGAGGAGGAACTGGGGGGAACCTGCCGAGGGGATTGGAAGTATTTGCTTTCTTGTTTTTGTGAAAACATGACGACTCCGTACAAAGATGTTGGCTATATTCACATTATTCATTTTTTATAGCCTGCACTCCACAGGTAGGTCTGCATTTAAATGCTAATATCTATTTTCTTTGTTGTTACTTTGTGGCTGCTGGGTTTCTTTGTTTCCACTGTTTCCATTTTGTCCAGTTAGTTTTATGGCGTTTATTCAGTTTAAGCGGACTGACTTTTATACTACAACAATGCACCCAACGATGAGATCATTAAAGAAATTAACACATTGTAATTTAGTTCTTCCACATTAAGTGCAGAAAGCGGCTGTTAGAGCTACAAACACGTGTGGTTTTGTTAACAAAAAAATGTATTAGTCCATCTAGCTCTACTTTAAGTGTAAACTCACTTTACAGACTCAGGTTTTTCATCCTGAGATCAAAGCATAAAACACATTATTTGATCTGTGTGCAAAATGTACTCTGGATAATCTTCCCATAGAGAATCTTTAATCAAACACTTTTATTGTGTTTGCCTACTTGAAATGATTTATAAGGAGCTAAGTGTACTGTGTGAGGTGGAACAAAGTTTGAAAGGCAGTGAATCATAGTGACAGCTCACACCTTATGGTCATATGTGGACAACTAGTTGAATAGTACCATTAAACACAGGGGAAGTTTAAAGGTCAGTCAGGACAACTAGAAGCTAGTGTATATTCTGATGACAGGCACCTCACCTCTTGTCTCTTTCCCCTCAGTCTCCCAGTCTGTTCCCAGCCCCATCAATGTCACCTTCTCTTCTGTAAATCTGAGGAACGTGCTGCAGTGGTTTCCAGGAGAAGGCAATTACGCAGATGAAACGCTCTACACAGTGCAATATGCCATGTGAGTAAATGTTTTAGAATTTAAATAAAAATGTATAGTTCCCAAGAACTAGCCTAGATGCAGTCCCAAAGGGATTTATTGGCAACAAAAAAAAAAGTTCCAGCAAGGCTAAAAGAAATAAAATGCAACACGATCTCAAAATCAGTCTGCCTTGTTTAAGTTAATTTTCTTTATTGACTGTGACTTTAAGCAAACTCTGCTCAACCTGTGCAAAAGTTCACCTCTGAATGTGTGGGTCTTTGTCTTTTCCAGCTATGGAGACAGAATTCAAGGTAAGAAGGGGAAACGGGTGAACTGGAAGGCAGTGCAGCACTGTACAAAAATAGTCCGGACGTGGTGTGATCTAACCAGTGAGATGTGGGATGAGAACCAGGGTTACTATGCCAAAGTTCGTGCTGTGGAGAGGGGAGCGTCTTCCAAATGGGCTTCTTCCAAATGGGCTTTCACACCCAGGAGATTTGAGCCAAAGACAGACAGTAAGTTAAAGAAACAAAAGCATTACATCATATTTAACATGTTTACACTTTAAACAATAGAGGTTTGTCCAACTTTGTAGCTACTTTGGGGCCCCCACTGCTTTCTGTGGAAATTGAAAACAACAGTGCCACCATCACTATGATGGGACCGATGAGGTATCCATCAAACAACCACACCCCAGCGCTTTCCATGGTGACTCTCTACGCCGAGATGACTTACAACCTCTCTGTTCGCAACACCCATCTGAACCAAACGGTAGGTATAAATCAAGTAGAAATATATATGACTACTGTAGCTTGACTCCGCATATAAGAAAAGTTTTAAAATTCTAGGAAGAGGTGAAACAATCTCTATCTGATGTTGCTGCCCTGAATTGCTTTCATTTCAAAAACAGGATTGTCAGGCACAAATAAAAACATTCATGCTAGACATTGTATTGAAAACTTCCTTGTAAAGCACTGAGTCAACTACTACAACTTCATTTTTTTTTTAGTTTTTTTTTAACTGCTTATATATGGAAAAGAAATAGTAAAAACTTATATGTGATTACTCATGAAAGTGGCCACTTTCTCATTACTTTCATACATTGTTTTCGTAAGTATCCAAAACATACAAGTTTCATTATATAATTTTTCAAGGGATCTTATATCTGTTTTCACTCTTATATGCTTTTCATACAAGTTTCACACAAGACGGATACAAACTTTAAGATTTATATATATCTTTTCCATATGGGTAGCTATGACGACAAACTAACCTACGCCCACAAAGCATAAACTTTTTGTTTTTTGTGCAGCAATTCTTTCCAAAATTCTTTCCCACTCTCTAGCACTACCTAATCTGTGCACTTGTTGGTTTTTAGCACCATTTCCCAGTTGTTGGCAGCGTGTACAAATACCGCCTGATGAAGTACAACATGGAATACTGCTTTTCTGCACAGTTGAAATTCTCCTCGATGCCAATCCACTGCCAGTCCTCTGCATGGCTCTGCATAACCACACCTCAAGGTACAACTCCATTGCGTGACCGTGTCTGTAAATGAGAATATTCGGCTCCCTGTTTGAAATGTAGAAAAAAATGTCAATAAACATGATATCAAAGCTGGAGAGCGATTAGTGTTTGTGCAGCAGGTGTATTGTACTTCCTTGTGTGAGCCAAATATGTTGGTCAAGGAAATGGTTCAGATGTTAGATTATTTTCTTTTCACATCACAAGCCCTGGATGAATAAATATTTTCACTCACTTCACCCTCTTTCTTTTTTTTTCTTCTCTAGACCCTGTGATTGAGCAGCTGCAGAGTGTGACTGTGGGTATTGTTGTTCCAGCTTTGTGCATTGGTATGATCATTGCAGCTGCCTACCTTTTCCATCGCTACCTGTCTGGGAAAGACCAACACAGTCCAAATATACTGGTAATAGAAATGCATATAAACATACTGGCAATTCAATACCTAAACAGCACTTAACTTTAATTAATGTAGGTTCGCTAAACTGGGCAATGCATGTTGTTTTTTTGTTGTTGTTGTTTGTTTGTTTGTTTTTTAAATACGAATTTAACAATTCACCTTAGGGAACCACTGACATAATTGCACTTGCAAACTGAAACTACTGCTTTGCATTTCACCTAAATGAGATATCTTTGAGTAGTGTTTCAAAGGTAAATTATCAAACATTTCATACCTTTTTCCTTCCCTTCCAATTTCCAGAACCCACCTTCTTTTCACAAGTCTCCTATTTTGTTCCCTCCTGAGAGTTCCAACCTCATCCCAATCAGCCCCATCAGCCCTGAGCCACCAGGAAACTTATTCACAATGTCAGGCCTTGAACACCCCATCTACTCTCTACAAGTTGTGAATCCCCCACCCAGCTACTCGCCCCAGAGGCATGAGGCTCCCTTGGATGATTTGTCCGTTGAGTACGGGGGTATCAGCATGGCTCCTCAAATCATTGTTGAAGGAGAAGAGGAAGCAAGAGGAGGGAATCAAGATGATGGAGACCGGAGAGTTGAGAGCGTTAACTCTGGTGGAGCTTACGCTCCTCAGGCTAACACTTCTTGGACATGCAAACAAACCCCCATGCAAACACATGGCCAGTCATCTGCAGGTTTACAGTCTTTTCCAAGATCAGCTACATGTGGGCTCAATAAAAAGAAGGATGGACAGATTGAAAGTTTACTGGTAAGCATTCGGTTAAATCTGCAAACAATGGAGGAAGTAAAAAGGGGAGAAGAGCTGCATGGAGAGGTGATCTGGAGCACACATAGGGAGGGAGTGGCAAACAGAGGTGTGGAGGAAGGAAACAACTGTGAAAATGTGCCTTTAATCGCTGCTTATGCCCCACAGAACATTCCAAACATGTCTGCCTCCTCCTCGGACCAATCTGACATCACGCTAGATGACTTTAGTGTCAATCATGAAAGAGGACTGCATGTACCTCTACTTTTAGAGAGAGGTAGAAGACGGAGTGAAGAGGAGTATGTGACGAGAGCTAGGTTGAGGCTAGATAATGTTTCTGTCAGCCAAGCAAGTGACGAAGAGGAATAGAAAGAGTTAGAACACGACAGGTGGAAACAGGGAGTGAAGTGGAGAAGGTTTTCAACAAATGGGACTTTGTTGGGATCCCCATGGATCAGTAGATGATATTCATCAGTAAAAACCACTAACCCTGTTCTTGAAAGATAATCCAGGAAACATGGCCAGTATATAGTTTCTCAGCTCTATTCAAATGCATACAGTGCGTGATAAAAGCAGCGTTTAGTACTTAGTACTCACTTAATAATGTTACCTTTATAGCTGAAAATCTACTGATATACACATGAAGAAATCATACTATGGTGAACTTTGAAGGATATGTATTTATCTTAATTACAAGATACACTGTATATTTTAATGTAATTTGTTTTGAATCTGTATTCATCCTCATGTAGCTGTCTGATAGTGACAGAAGATAATACAACATATGATCATAACCTAACATAACGAAGAAACTACACTTCATTCTGGACTGGTGTCTGACATATCTCTCTAAGATAATCAGATGTTTGTTTGGGTTTTTTTTTTTAAAATAGAAAGTACAGCAAAATCCTATATAGGAAACTTTACCCGTGTGTTTTCTTTTAAGGGTATGATCGCAGTGTATTGTAGATGTTGCATGACCGTACGTGTCCGTGTTTACTTGTAAAGGTTGAATTACAGTGGGTAGTTTGTTTGTTTTTTGGTTTTTTTTATCAGCTTGTCCATCATGCTGTTCCGAGTAAAGCATTCAACCTGCTTTTATTTAAATACTGTGGACTATACACCTTTCGCTGTTGTGTTTGTGAAGCGAATCCCTCGTTTTCACTGCCAGTAACAGCAGTATCTGTTCGGTAACTGGAAATGTTGATGTTAAGTGGAATGAGAAGTGTAACTGTACATGATCATGACAACATCTTTGATTAATAATGAGTTGTATGATCTGCAGTTTGTGTCCACTACCTTTGTGCCTTTGGGTTAAAAAAAAAACTGGTTAAATCTGTGAAATCTGATTATGCCATCATATCATCTTTTGTCGCTTCTTCTGAACCTTGCAAATGTATTCCCATCTGCAGTATTAACAACATTATGGTTTTACCTTGTTCTTCTCCATTTTTGCTGTTTCTGTTCTGAGCTGAACAGAACATATTTTACACTTTGTCATTTAGAACTTGTCAGACTTGTTTACTGCAGTGAGTCCTGCATTCCAACACCAACAACACGCTTAAAATAGCAGTTAAAATATGTGATCATTACAAAGTACACAAAAGGCTTTCACTGGCACTTCTGAACATTTGTGCATAAATTATGCTTTGTTTTGACTTTTTTGGAAGGAAATCAGTGTGGTCTGTGTTAACACAGTTCCTCTTTCTGTGCCCGTGCTGTTCCTGCATGAAGTTGTAACTGCCCAAAATATGTTAATTTGTAACATCTGACTCATACCATCTCTTTGTAGCTCGATGGGACTTTCTGAGAATAAATTATTTCTTCCTGTAGAAGCTTAACCTTTGTGTTACTAAAACAACACAGAGGGGAAACGGGTACATTTAGTTTCTGACACCCACTTCTAACGTCCATTCTGCACACTGATAACATCTAAAACAGGTTGTTTCAGGTTAATGCATTTACAGAACTCAGTTTGGTGCATGAACTCTGGTTAACCGTTCATTTAAAACCATGATATCCATGTTGTTTCATAGCTTTATATAGTTTGTTGTCCAGTTAAACCCTTGTATTTTAAGAAGGCATTAGGACACTGTATACAATGCAAATGTCATAAACCCATATTTTACTCACAATGGAACACAGCGAGCATATCAAATATTTAAACTGAGGCATTTTACTGTTTCATGAAAACTATTAGGTTGTTTTAAATTAGATGGCAGCAACACATCACAATGTTTGGATGGGGGTATGGGGGGCAGCAAAAAGCTAGAAAGGTAAGTTGTAGTAAAAAATATTTGGAAGAGCATTTTGTAACTAATTAGGTTCATTAACAACAAGTCAGTAACATGATAGAGTGTGAAAAGAGCATCTTACAGAGGCAAAGATTCTCAAAAGGTGAGCATGGGTTTGCCCAAAAAACTACATCTAGAAATAGTGGAATACTTTTAGAATGATGTTTCTCAGTGTGTAATTATGAAGACTTTATCTATAGTACATAATAAAGTACAATATTATCAATCTTTTTTGAGAATCTGGAGAAGTCTCTGTGCACAAGGGAGAAGAACAAAAATCAATATTGGATGACTTTGATCTCTGGGCCCAGTAGTAGCACCACATTTTTAAAAAAGGCATTATACTGTCAAAGACTCAGGAACACTTCCAGAAATCAAAGGATGCTGAGATCAAGCACGCTGTTCATCTGTTCTAAGCTGTTGTACTTAGCTTGTAATCCTCCTGTTGACAGCTTGTTTATACGCAGGAAAAAAGGTTTGTGCGAGCTTTTATTTCAGCCTGCATCTATGCAAATAGACAGAATTGGCACCAAAGTATCTGTTCTTAAATGCACATAATATAACACAATTTTGAAGTATGGTTAGACAAATGTTTCTATCTGGCCCACTCAAAGTTTGTGTACGTATGGATATCTGTTCCCTAAATCCTCCTAGATACGCTAAACAGTCTGCAAGGAACTTACTAAATGTCTATAGAGCATTTGGGAACTATTTTTAAACACTCATATCCTTACTGATTATATTCATTATGTAGTAGCTGTTCTCAGAATAAACTGCCATTTACGTGTAACTTACATGTACATTGTTGTCAGTAAATTTTGCAAAAACAGTTTTCAGTGCAGTGGCACTTTGGGGTGGGTCACGGGAATATGTGAAGAACTGTTCCCCAAAAAGTAATGCTAATAGTACCTGTAATTCATTACTTTGTCCTATGCAATGAATATGTAGCTTGCAAAGAAGGAGACATGTATTTATTGTTCATTACTTATTATTCTTGGTGTTTATGAAAGCCATTTTTACCATCTGATTATATATAATTATTATATCAGATAAAATGTAGATAAAAAGATTGATTTCATAAATTAACATAGATGTCTCTGTTTTAATACAAGAACCAAGCGAACAAGCACTGCAGGCCTTGCAAAAACAGCCTGGGATAAGTTTGTGTCATTAAAGTGTCATTAAAGCGCTTTTGCAAAATTATATTTACCATACCATACCATACCAACTTTATTTCTAAAGCACTTTAACATAAAACCAGAGTTTCACAAAGTGCTGTACATGTTAATAGCATACGTAAAGAAAATAAAAATGAGATACGATAAAATAAATAGATACAATAAATTGAAACATGTTAAAACAAATTGAGTCAACCCCTCTAATCAATGCCAAAGGCTTCAGCGAATAAATATGTTTTAAGAAGACTTTTAAATTCAGAGAGAGAAGAGGCCTGCCTAACATGCAAGGGCAGATCATTCCACAACTTTGGAGCAGCTACAGCAAAAGCACGATCACCTTTAAGTTTATACTTAGTTTTCGGTACCTTAAGGAGTTGCTGATTGGCGGACCTAAGGGAACGGGCAGGTGTATATGGTTGTAGTAGCTCCGAGAGGTAGGGGGGGGGGCCAGGCCATTAAGAGATTTAAAAGCAAATAAGAGAATTTTAAAAACAATCCTAAAATGTACAGGTAGCCAGTGGAGTGAAATTAAAATAGGGGTAATGTGCTCAAACTTTTTTGTTCCAGTTAAAAGACGTGCTGCAGCATTTTGCACAACCTGCAGGCGCCTAATGGACGCATCACTAACCCCAAAATAAAGTGCGTTACAATAATCCAGCCTAGAAGTAACAAAGGCATGGATTACTGTCTGAAAATGCTGTTTCGATAAGATAGGCTTTATTTTGGCTAATTCCCTCAAATGAAAAAAGCTAGATCTTACAACAGCTCTGACCTGGCTTTCAAGTTTAAGATTTGCCTCTATTTTAACTCCCAGATTAGTGATGACTGGTTTAACATACTGTGCCAGTGAACCAAGATCTATAATAGTGGCCTCAGAAGCGCCACCAAAAACCATCACTTCTGTTTTCTGTTCATTAAAATGTAAAAAGTTCAAAGCCATCCAAGTCCTTATTTCATCAAGGCATCTGAGCAGCGGGTCTACTGAGAAGCCATTTATCTTTTTAAGTGGGAAATAAATCTGGGAGTCATCGGCGTAGCAGTGGAAAGAAATCCCATGTTTCCTGAAAATAGACCCAAGGGGTAGGAGATATAGAGAGAAAAGAAGCGGGCCTAAAACTGAACCCTGTGGAACCCCACATTGAAGAGAAGCAGTAGAGGATACAAACTCCCCTAGTTTCACAGAGAAAGTTCGCTCTGCCAAATAGGATCTGAGCCACTGCAGTGCGGCACTCCGCATACCCACCAACTGCTCTAAACGGGAAATTAAAATATTATGATCCACTGTATCAAAAGCAGCAGTTAAATCTAACAGCACAATAATAACACAGTCACCTGAGTCATTTGCCAAAAACACATCATTAAAAACTCTTAAAAGGGCAGATTCAGTACTATGTAAAGCTTTAAAACCAGATTGGAAAACTTCTAAAATACCGTGTTCTTCTAGGAAGGACATTAATTGCTTGTAAACTACCTTTTCAAGAATCTTTGAGATAAAAGGCAGTTTGGAAATAGGTCTGTAATTCGCAATAATATCAGGATCAAGAGCAGGTTTTTTGAGTAGAGGCTGAATCACTGCATGTTTGAGATTGACAGGTACAACACCAGAGGACAGACTACTATTTACAATGGATTGTACAGCTGATGCTATAGTGAGAAAAACCTCTTTGAAAAATCGAGGAGGGAGAGCATCATAAGGGGAACCTGAGGGCTTCATGTGAGCAACCAACTCCTGCAGGCAGAGCATGGAAACTGGCTCGAACCTGTCAAAGACAGCAGAACTAGGGACAGGGGTAGAAGGGTCGAGAATGGACTGGGAAGTCTGTGCTTTGACAGATAGCACTTTATCAATAAAAAAGTGTAGGAAGTTTTCACAAATTTCCTGAGAAGACTCGACACCAACAGTCTGTGGAGCATGAAGGACCATGTCAATAGTCTTAAATAAGACATGAGGCTTACGACAATTTGCCTGAATAATAGTAGCGAAATGTTTCCTCTTAGCATCTTTTACAGTTTTCTGGTAAGAATTCCAGTAATCTTGTAACATTTGGTATGACACCTGAAGTTGATCCTTCTTCCATTTACGTTCAGCTCTCCTGCACTTTCTTCTGGCAGCCCGGGTGTCTTCATTCAGCCAGGGTTCAGATTTGGCTTTAACTTGCTTAAGCTTAAAGGGGGCCACTGAATCTAAAGCAGTTTGGCAGACAGAATAAAACCACGTACTCAGCTCTTCTGTATCATTGCATATGAAATCAGGAAGGCCGCCGTTCTGATTAAAAACAATAGAAAAATTATAAAGTTTGAATAAAGTACAGCAATTAGTTTTTTTTAAATTTAGCACTGCCATTGTGTTATTACACAGCATGACTTTCACTGTTTTTAGGAATAAAATAAAATAGAAATAAAAAACACAAAATTTGATATGTAATGTATTATTTTGATGTATAGTGTCATTATATAATTGTTTATTCAGTGTATTCTGATTTTTTCTCCGCACTTCACTCTGATTACCCAGGTATAATTTCATGACAATATGCTTTTCTTTAGATCTTTGAATATCTGTTTACCTTCCCTTGTGTGTTCTGTCACTGGATACTTGCTTTGTTCAACAGAATTTGGCACCCAGCCTAAATAAAAGGGTAGTCATTTGATTACTAAGTTTGTTTGTTAAATTCTTTGGAGTCCTCGTATTCAAGTCATCTTCCTCCACCCACTGTGACAGTTTTTACGTGGTTTTAATTTTTTTGTTTTGTTTTTTACAATTCATTTTATCTTTTTGAGATTGCAGAGGTTTTAAGCTCTGTATACTTCACAAAAGACATAAATACAACCTGGCTTATTGTGTATCTCAGTGTTTAGGTTTTGCTGACACCTGTGTGTGCTTTATTGAAGAAAGAAAAGAAATATTCAATTGATGGAAAATGACAAGAATACTAAGGAACAATAACTCAAAGTTAGACTGAACTTATGTAATTACAAGTTTACCCTGAAGTCACATTTTTTTATGGTAATGTGGTTTAGATTTAAGATGCTTATAACTTGAATTTTGTTCCAGGTGTCACAATATGTGATGAATGTTCAAAATATGTAGCTTTGAAGAAGATAAAAAGATTATTGTTAAAAGAGTAAAGGATAAAGTAAGCAAGTGGCGATTGTACCTAGTGCATTGTCTTTACACTTACCGCCCCTGATCATTTAAAACATTTATCATTCTATGTCCTGATTTGAAAAGTTGGTGAAACAAAATTAAGTTCTTTCATTCACTTGTGCACTTTGTTGTTGTTCCTGTATAAGTGATAGGAACATCAGGAAGAAGGAACAGAAGACGGTGAAGACAAGTGGCAAGGCAAGGGAACTGGACGAGTAGCTTAATTGGATCCCACAACATCCAATATCTCTGACATCCAAGATCTCTCTGTCCAGAAGAGCGCATTCGAAATGTAAAGATACTGCGCAGGACCCTCAAACTCCCAGGCCCGTTCTAAACCTATATATAAAACAACAACAACAACAACAACAACAACAACAACTTATGAATATGCATTTTTTTTGACACGACATCAAATACTTTTGTTTTACTTTTGTTTCTATTCCTAATACATGCTTAGCGCCTCTCCGAAGTGAAAGTAGAGACAATAGCGACATCTGCTGGTTAAACTGTAGATGACATAAGGTTGAAAACAAAACTGGGATAAGTACTTATTTAGAGAAGGACCCTTGTGAGACAGATAAATGATGTTTTACTTTAATAATACTGTAATTATTACTATATTTTAATTATATAGATTATTTTAAACCACACAAGCGGGTAAAAGGTCTTTCTTAAATATTATATAATGCATACAGACGCTATCATTCAAGATCCAAACTTCCAGTTTTGCTTTGGGATATCAAATATCCTCATCTCAGCTGATACTTTTGTCTACCTTTCATTTACCAGTCAGGTATGTCCCCACATGTTAATAAAATGTTGAAATATTCGCTTTACCTTTGCTACCCGCCATGATTTGAAAACCTTTATCGTGTCAATTCTTCTTCTGTGCCTAATTTATAGGCTGTGAAAGTTCATTTTTTACACGTTTAATTACTTTAAGAATGGGCCGTGATTAAATGTCTGATTCTGGATTGGAAGAATAAAAGAACGTATTTGAATGTATTCAGGTTAAATACAAAGCAGAGAATTTAAAATATTTGTAAGTGTATGAGTCAAGGTTATTGTAGTTAACTAAAATTGAACTAAACACTAAAACTACATGTGGAAAAAAGTTGACCCTCCCCAAACACACACATAAAAAACTACAGGTTTTCTTTTCGTGAATTTAGAAACCCAAATAAAATAAAATAAAAATATAGAGGAAATATCCTCGACTTTGGATGCCTCCAAGAGTTTGTGTCCTTACTGGCATACTGATTTTCCTATATCTTGCCTCTGACATGTCCTCCATGCAATAATAACTAAAACAAACTTAAGCTTACACTGAATAAAATAACTAAAACGAAACATTTTCAAACAATGGAACTTAAACTGAAACTGGGAAATCCAATGTGGAAACTATCGGAAATTGAATTAAATTAAATTAACAACAAAATGTCAAAATAATATTAACAATAAACTAATTAGAAAATACAAAACTATAATTACTCTGATACAAGTTACTCTGGTACAATAATTGAAAGAAAGAAAGAAAGAAAGAAAGAAAGAAAGAAAGAAAGAAAGAAAGAAAGAAAGAAAGAAAGAAAGAAAGAAAGAAAAGGTTCAAATATTTCAAGTTATTTTATTAACCTTTAGGTGGCGCGATGTGTTTGAACTGTAGCTCCCCTGTCTCGTCTCATCCAACATGGCGTCGTCCGGGCCGGCTTCTCCAGCTCTCTCATCACTGGGCGGGTCCACGGTTGGTCGGGCTGCCAGCCGTTGGGCACTTCCGGCGGGCTCGGGTTTCCTCCGACTCGGCATTTAAATGGAACTGCAGGACATCAGCTGCTGCTACTTTCAGCTCGTGCTGTTATAGAAAATAACCGGTAGTGCTAGCAAGACAGTCTGCTCTTATTTCTAACTCGAAAACGACAAAAAAAAAAAAATCTTTGTCCCTGAAGATTGTTTGCTCTGGTTGTTGTGTTGTTTTTTCCTTTTTGTTTTTGAGCAGAAGAGCGGGAGCGGCGGAACAATAACGGGGCTTGCTCTCCTGACAGCCTGTCGGTGCATCGTTTTTGGGATTCCTTTGCTAGCCCTCGGACGAAATTGAATAGCGGTAATGTGATGTTGAGTCAGAGCAGAATGATTTAGGCTTTTCTCGGCAGCGTTTGTTTACTGAGGTAGACTGGGGGTAAACATAAACAGGCTCTGCAGCAGAGGTGGCCTGGACTGGACTGGGAGGACCGATGGACTTGAGATGATGAACCTGAACGATCAGGTTTAAATTCTGATTGATTTACGGAGCGATTTGTTTTTAGGATTGTTTGTGTTTTGTTTGTTTTTACGTTGTACATATCACCACAGTGTAACGCCCATAAATAATAAAAATTGACTTAAAATATCATCAAAAAAAGTGTCACCACCCATTTAGTGCAGTAGGATAGCGACTAACGTTAACCATTGGACACTAATAGTCCTGTATTGTGTGTGTTAAAATACATTTTCAGGACAAACAAAATATCTCTATATTTATGCAGGTCTTATTAAAACATTTTCTTTAGTGTAAATTTGGTTTTGATAACTTAGATCTTTTTTTCGTTATAGATCATTTAATAGTTTTGGAATATTTCACTTTAAGCTACATTGAGGACACATTTAGTAGCCTTTCAGGTCAGTGACAAACAGAGTAAGCTGGCATAGATTTCTAGCTGATCAATAATTAGCATTTTTGATTATCATTACCTATCTGGAGCATAACTAAGTCTAATTATAAGTAACCAGCAGCGATGTTCAGCTGGCTTGGAACCGATGATAGGAGGAAGAAGGAGCCGGAAGTCTTTCAGACAGTCAGTGAAGGATTGAAGAAACTCTATAAAACCAAGCTCCTACCACTGGAGGAGAGCTACAAGTTTCATGAGTTCCACTCTCCGGCACTGGAGGATGCTGACTTTGACAACAAGCCCATGGTCTTACTGGTGGGACAGTATTCTACTGGCAAGACCAGCTTCATACGGTATGTTTGCTCACACACATGCAAAGAAAACCTTAGAAACAAGCACAAACAAATGAGGGAGAGGCTACCAAAAAAGAAGGAATGATAGAGAGAGGGAGAGCATGACACACCCAAGCTGACTTTTCCAGCAGTTTGACAGCAAGCGTGAGGAAGAGGTGGTCATAATTATGCACACAAAGCAACCAAAAAAAAAAACACAGAACAATGATAACAAAACATTGTGAGGAGGCACACCTCCTCAAGCTTTATTGGATTCATAAAGGGTTTATTTGGCATGACTCCTACACAGGCAGACTTGTTGCATTTGGAGGCATTACTGCATTGTTCTGGAGCTCTCCCTGATGAAGTCAGACTGAAAGATGAGCATTACTTCATGAGTATTGGTCAAATAAATGTGTTCACTTGAGGCAAAGTTCAGGAAATGTAGGGGTAAATTGTTTATTACTGATTTTAATTATTGTGGAATAACAATAAGCAGCTATTTGTTGCTGATATAGTTTGTGAACTGATAGAGGTGGGCAGCGAGGCTTCCTTGTAGGAACCCACTGTTAGGACTCATGCAGAGCTGTTTTGCCCTGAGGTGCAGGAAGTCTTGACTCGCTCCTAACTTCTGCTTTTTACAGCATGGAGAAAAAAAGTATACAAACATGTGCTTTGAGTGTTTTTTTTTTCCTTTTATTAAACCTTTTTAACTCTCTAATTGACCACATTTTCATGTCTTACTAGACATTTTGTGTTATTATATTATGTAACACACAGTGTCCTAATATGGTTTTGACATTGTTGTTGTTGCAACTACACATAGGGAGATTGATACACCGATTTATCAACCATTTATTGGTATTGGCTCAGTTTTTAACCTGTTTCTCCCATCAGTTTTGTGCTGGTTTAATGTTTAAAGAGATAAAAGTCTTTAAAAATCAGGAATTCTTTGATTCCCTGGAACCAAAGTGGAGAAACAAACACAAAAAACAAAACTGAGAAACAATTGACCAAATTGTTGTTTAAACATCGGTATCAGCCCAGAATTTCCTAGTCAGTGCAACCAGCACATATGTTGCTATTTGACTGGTATTACTGAACTGGATCATTCCTTTTGTGCTTCACCTCATAATGATGTGTTGCTGTTCTGTCAGAGCACATGACCTGGAGTATCAGTGAAATTAGTGTGTGACGGTGAGAAGTGTTAGCAGCTGGGTGTCGAGCCTCTTTTGAGCTGCAGTCCTACTGCTAACATCTCACCCCTTTGACATAGACACACAATTGTGCGTACACACACACTTGTGGAGAGTAGTAGGCAATTAAGCCTTTGAAAGCCTGAGAGTGGATGCTGTTAGTGACTTCCTTCTGTAAGATGGGACCATCTCTGCTCCAATCTCTGCCTTCTCTCTCTTTTTCCTCCTCTGTGTCTGATTCCTGCTCTCCTTTCTCCTTCCTCTGTCACCACTCACGACACCATCCCAGTCAGCAGCCTGACCCCCACGCCACTGACATTGTAGCAGTAGGATGCAGAATGTACAAACTGCTGAGTAACACTTGGATGGAGCTGCTGCTTCTCTTTCATTTCATGCCCCATGGTCTCCCTCGGGGTTTGATGTGCTTGCATGGTCTGCCAAGCTACAAACTACCAGCAGTGTTATTCCCTACTTTGCTAGAAGTTTATTTTCAGACTTGTATAGCCAGTGGATTTAAACGAGACGTTACAGTGAATATGTTTACTAAAATAATATTTGTCTCGGCATGAATTAGAAAAGTCATAGAAGGATATCTGCCTGACAGAGACAGGAAATGGATTAAAGACAGGAGAAGCTGATGGAGGGTAATACAGTCTGACTGCCTTTGAAGTTATTCAGAGTTAAGCAGTCTCAACTTTCCCTCCGTTTGGGGCTGAATTTATTGATTTTTCCTTCTAGGTCTCACATTTTCTGTTAGGGGACTTTTCATAGAGCAAGCCAATGCCAGGATATACAATTTCCTTCAATATAGAATATAATAAACTGTAAATCTGGGCCCTCCTCATGTGCCTAAATCTGTTCATTCACAGGTAAATTTCAATATACTTTGATCCTTAAAACTCAAGAGATGCATCATTGAGGTTAAGGATTTTCTTAACCCCATCTTACAGTCAAATGAAAACTGATATGATGGGAGCAGATGTATATATCTGGAGTGCACATACATGGATTATATGTGTGATACGACACATATACTAGTGCATATGTATGTAGTTGTGCACATGCATTACACAACCTCTTTATAGACAGAAGAGCTCACTGTACAGACATGTGTGCACAGAGATGGCTCCACCAGGCACTACTAGCTCCTTTGACAAGCTCTGACAAGGTGGATGTATGTCTGTGGATATCAGGGCACCATCCTTACACCTTGAAGCAGTTAAAATGTGCACGCATCCCACACCCTTATAGCTATAAATCTCTTTGCCTAAATCTCCTTTTGTGGTCTCACATTGCATTTTTGGGAGTGTGAAACTCAACAGAAACACACCAGCCTTCATTTGAAACATGTGTGTTGTCACTGAATCCACAGCTGAGGATTTAACCTTTCACATCTGAAACATATCATATGGAAGTCAGCTGCAATGCCAACAAGGCCAGTTTAGTTGTGCTGTGAGTTAGTTGTGATACTTTTTTGCAGCAGAACACATTTGTGCACACCACTCCATGCATCCAATTTAATGTTCCTGTTCCCAAGCCGTTTTCACTTCAGCAGTCTGTGATAATCATTGATTAAACAAGCCTGTGGCAAGGCTGTATATTAACTGTTTGACCTCCACAAAGAGGAAGCTCTTAACCAAATTCTTACTAACTGGCAAGAATTAGATCATGGGAATGTCAATAACACTATATTCAGTGGTTAAAAAGAGTGGCTGATTGTGCAGCAGAAGATTGATTCAATGTTAATTTCTGGTTTTGTCCACTTTCTTCTTTTCATTTCCAGTGAACCAGTTCTAAAAAATAATAGCGCTGGAGTAGAGATTCAGATTGAAATTGAAAGCTTGGCTTAAATTTTTAATGGAATCGGTTGACACTTTTGAGAAATATACGCCCTCTAACTGCAGTACCACTAATCTAAACAGTGTGAGAATATACTGTTCAAAAACATGGAAAAAAGGGAACTCTTTGAAAAGAGATCAGATCTCAATGGGGGGGAAATCATGCTGGATTTCTATAATGATATAGACTGGGTAATGTGTTTAAAAACAAAACAACGATCATCTTATGGATGTCTGAATTCATAGACATCCTGATAAAGTGTAAAAATGATTTGTCAGTCTCATTCATTTTGCCAAAATGTAATTGCAGCAACTTAAAATGGCACTCAGTAGTTTGCTTGGCCCCCAAGTGCTTATATGTATGCCTGACAATGTATGCTCTTGATGAGTTGATGGCTGGTGTCCTGGGGGGATCTCCTGTTAGATCTGGAGCAGGGGATCACTCAGCTCCTGGGCAGTTTGAGGTGGTACTTGGCAGTGCTGGGCTGAAACATAAGGTCCCATTTAGGTCAGGTGAGCATGGGGGTCAGTAAGTGGTATCAATTCCTTCATCCTCCAGGAACTGCCTGCATACTCTTTGCACATGAGGCTGGACATTGTAGTGCACCACAAGGAATCCAGGTCCCACTGCGTCAGTGTAGAGTCTCACAGAAGGCCCAAGGATTTCATCCCGATACCTAATGGCAGTCAGGGTGCTGTTGCCTAGGCTGTGGAGGTGTGTGTGTCCCTTTGTGGATATGCTTCACCAGACCATCTCTGACCTTCCACCAAACCAGCCATGCTCAATAATATTAAAGGCAGTATGACATATTGGGTGGCTGTAGCTCAGGTGGTAGAGCAGGTCATCTACTGATCGGAAGGTTGGTGGTTCGATTCCTGGCTTCCCCTAGTCTGCATGCCAAATATCCTTGGGCAAGATACTAACCCGAAATTGCTCTCCGATGCATTCATCGGAGTATGAATGTGTGTGAATGTCAGTTGTGCTTGTGCGAATGGGTGTGAATGGGTGAATGCACAAGTTGTGTAAAGCGCTTTGAATGCTCAGAAGAGTGGAAAAGCGCTATATAAGAACTAGTCCATTTACCATTCTCCATGGCCTCTCCAGACCGTTTCATGTCTTTCACATGTGGTTAATGTGAAACTGTTCTCATCTCTGAAAAAGCACAGGGCACCAGTGGTCGACCTGCCAATTCTGATATTCTATGGCATCAGGCTCCGTAGTGCTGGGCAGTGAGCACAGAGCCCTCATGAAGTCTGTTGCTGGCTGTTTTGTAAGAGGCATTTACATCAGTGTGCATCACGTTGCTTCCACAAAGGAGCAGATAACATTCCTGCTGATGGGTTAAGGACTTTCTATGGTTCTGGAAAAATGTCAGTGGCCTTCATCTGAAAACAATTCCTGTTTCGGAGGTTTTCTTATTGATTCCCCTCTTTAGTGCATCAAAGCAGCTGAAACAGATTAGCAACCCTCTCTGCAAGCATATCAAAATCCTAGAAGTTTAACTGACTTGATGCTCTGCTCTAATTAAAAAGTGTTCCTTTATAATTTTTTTGATAACTCTTTGAAAAGCCTCAAAACCCGAGTTTGCCTTGTTTTTGGACTATGTGTCTGCGGTTAAGCCATGATCGTATGGTAACAAGACTGACAGTCAGGCACACCTCTTTTTGCTTTGTGGTCGCTTAAAACCAGTGAGGGGGAAAAAAACTGAAAAGATGCAGAAATCTGTGCTTGGAAGTAACAGAAACTTTAATATTTGTTTGCATTTAAATCCACTTTATTGACAGAATTCCTCCATACTTACCTCACCTAATCAGAACACTCTTTTCCAAAAGCCCTTTATTGGTCCATGTGTTTACCAGTAAACTAAATTTTGCTTGTTTTGGATCTGGTCAGTGGCAGCCATCCAGTCTGTGATCATCTAAAATTCCCCCAATCTTGGTTCCAGCAGCGTCTAATTCAAGGCAGACATGTTTTCTGTTTTTTTTTCTCAATTGCGTCTTACCATCCTGACCAACTTCATTTATCAGCAGAGTCAGAATAAAAAAAAAATCATACAAAATGAAGCAGAACTTTGAAATTAGAGGCTACAGATGCAATATGTATTTTAGGTTTTATCTAAAGATTGATGCTGGATCAAACATTCTAATACAAATGTATATATAACCTTTTTATAATACTTTATAATGCTGATCATAATCTTGTAATATCTTGTTGATCCTTTTTCACTATTGTTCTTTGTTCATCTTCGAGGAATTATTTCAGCATACTTAGAAAGCCTTTTTGCACAGTTGACTTATTCTTACACGGTGATTGAAAACATCTCCTCTCTCATCTTGTTTTGCTAACTGCTATTTCCTGTCATCTCACCCGCAGCTACCTGTTGGAGCAGGATTTTCCTGGCATGCGGATTGGCCCCGAACCCACCACAGATTCCTTCATCGCAGTGATGCACGGCGACACAGAAGGAGTCATCCCCGGCAATGCTTTGGTGGTTGACCCCAAGAAGCCCTTCAGAAAGCTGAATGCATTTGGAAATGCATTTCTCAACAGGTAGATGATTGATGGCCACACTCACACTTTCAGATGATGGTCTTTATTGGTGTGTACAGTGAGTTAAGTATTCAAGCACAGAGGGAAAGACCGAGGGAGCACAAGTGAGAATCCACACCGCAGCTCTACATTCCTTTGTGATTGAATTTCCCCCCGCTCACTGGTCAGGGTTTTCTTTGTTAATGGCTGTGTGAGAGACAGCCAGCAGTCTCTGTAGAGCCATCCTTCTGCTTAAAAGTACACTGGCAGAAGCTCTTATGGTAGTGTCCTCAGTGTGAGGATCAAGCAATGTTGAAAGGAGACAGGAAAAAATGATGTCTGTCAGTGGGGATTTAGAGGGTTCGCATTGAAGACGACCACTTACCTGTTCATATTTATTCAGCTGGATAAAACTAGGGAGAGCAGCACAGACGGAGGAGAGAGGGTAACTGAGATAGGGCCATGCTGATGGATGATTTTAAACTTGTGTCCTGGAACTTTCTCTCTATCTCATGTCTGTTTTGTGTGTGTGTGTGTAGGTTTGTGTGTGCTCAGCTTCCTAACCCTGTACTGGAAAGCATCAGCGTGATCGACACGCCAGGGATTTTGTCTGGAGAAAAGCAGAGAATCAGTCGAGGTAAGAAACACATTTGCTCAAACTTCTATTCTCTTCTGTTTATGGTGTGTGTGTGTGTATGTGCGCGCGCATGTGTGTTTATCCTCTGCATCCATTGAGCTGCAGCCCCCCCCCAGTCCCACTGAACTCTGAACTACAATGTCAGCATTTCCTTTGGACCCGTGTGTTTGTTTTAGCTTTTGCTATCAGGAGGATTATGCTTCATTCATTTCAAAGAACAGGAAGCTGTTACAAAAAGATGAGCTTTGAATTTGTTCTCCAACATGCACACATAAGTGCACACTGCCTGAATTTTAACACTTTTTAACTTTGTGGTTTTCTTAAGTCTCGCATGGAAATGAAAAAGAGAAAAACAAAATTATATGAGGTTCATTTGGATCAACTTTAATATAGTGTAAACAAAAAGGTGCAGATTTAAGAGGACTCGTGGGTAACCAAATGGTTGCACAGTATGCCATAAAATACATTTTAGGTTAAACTTTTTAAACATTTGATTGGATTTTGAGGATGCTTATGAATATTTATCATCTGTAGGTATTGTACAAGACATGCTAGATTGGGAATTTCAATCTTGAACTGTTTGCTAAGTAGGAAGGGCATGCAGCCAAAGAAGTGTAAAACTATTTAAGGTACCACTGTATGAGTCTTGCAGTGGTGAGAGTACAATGTGCTTTGATACCTTTTCTCTGGGAAGATTGACATAAACAAAACCCCAACCGTCTGACCTCTGTGTCAAATCTAGACAAAGACACTATTGTTCTAATCTAATATCATATACAGTAAAGCAGGTGTGTGTAATTTTGAGTTATTCCTGATAAAGGACGACGAGTGTTAAAGACTTCAGTACATATTCATGGCTTTAAAACCATGGTCTTACATTTCATACTTGCAATATTGAAAGCTTCATAACTGTCCCACCAAAGATAGACGGAACAAAATTGTGACATGTCAGAAGTGTGTGATTACCATCTCAGAGTGTGTTCGCTTCCGCGACTTGTGTCTGCTAACCTCGCAATGAAAAGATGCGCCGGTCAGTACAACACTGGCGTTTGTGTGTGTATGTGTGTGAGTGGAAAGAAAAACATAAACAGAAAACAAAAATATGTGAAGATGAATACGGGGTTTCAACAGCTGTCCTCCAGCTGTTATCAGGATTGCGCCACGAAGGATGAAGCATAGGAAGAGATAACGGAGGAATCACAGTGCACTATAGCCCTGGATTCAAGCGCTGCTGTAACAGTGTAGTCCATAAATGAGAGAAAATCCAAAATAAATACAAACCTTTGTGCTCAGTTCTTGTTTTTTAAAGTCATTAGACATATATACTGCACATTCATTCCACTGTGGAAAAAGGAACAGTTCAAAGAAAACATTAAACGCCCCAAATTACCACCTCGTTCACGCCCATAATGTTGCCCTTACAACAAAGAGCGAACTGGTAGTTGTCAGATCTCCATTATGATGTGTGCTAAAATGCAAAAAGCTGATGATGTGAAGAGAAACTTTGCGTGGAAAGTTTTCAAGAATGTTCCCGAGCTGTCTCACAGGAGGATGTGTGTCTGGCATGGCTGGCATTCCCAAAGCTAAATGGTGGCATCGCTATACCAACCGCTAACATTAACCATTCCAGTTCTTTTGTTAAAGTAAGTCTTAATTTATTCTGTCCTGCACTCACCTCTCTGAGTTTCTTTCAAAGGCGAATGCTTTCTTTTCTTCCATCTTTTGTCTATTTTCCTGTTTCTCCCCCAGGCACTGTTTTGGTTTGCTATCCCAAGTAAAGCCTGAACTAATTGACTTTTGGCATATCCAGTATTGTCTGTCACCATAGCAAATCACTGATTATATGAATACTTGAAAAATAAAAGTAGTAATGGTGTTTTAATATAATAATTTTCTACGTTCCCGCTCCAGAGAGTATTTATTGTGTTCTTGTGCACGACCAGTACTGTGACATTTGGAGTCCTGTTATAAGATGACGTATCAGGAGGCTTATTCAGCTTTTGATTAAAAGCGAAAAAGTTCTGGTCACGCAGTTCAGGACATTACTTCATACCAAGGTTGGGTCTGCATGGATATTATTCATAACTTTAATGCTTGTCATGAGGGTTTTTGTTGTCTCCAGCTTTACTGTTAAGAAATGAAGTAAATCAGTGTTTCATCAACATTAACCAAATATGAAATTTATGTTTGGAAGTTGTTAAAAGGAACCAGACAAGCACCAGCTCTGTTTCACCTTGTTTTTCCTTTTTGGCCCAAGTGTCCAAAAAACGTGGTGTTAAACCAAATAAACAGCACAGTGAGGTGAAACACGGATACTCTGTGGCCAACACAAAAGAACAAATACAAGTTAAACTTAACCTCTGCTGAGTGAGCACAGCTGTGTTTTCTCTGGGGACTCTGTGTGCAATTTTTTTGTTATTGTGTGTTCATTAACTTTTCATTTAGTTCCCCATCATCATCATCATCATCATCATGTTTCATTTACATGTTCTGTGTCACATTCTTTCTCTTAGTCACTTTTCTTTTACTCTGTTTCAGTGTTTTTAAGAGTGTTTGTGTTTGTGTGTGCTCAACTGTGTGTGCGTGTCTGTCTCCAGAGGAGGAGTTGTCAGGCTATAGCAGCCTGCGCAGATGTCTTTATGGAGGTATTGTAGATAATAAATCTTGGCAACAACCAGCTGCAGAAGGCTTCAAATGATACCTTGACTCTGAAGAATTTGTGGGCTTTTACATATTCTTCACCAGCCTTGTCACGTGGCTTTGGGAAAAGTTCACCTTGTTTCATAAAATTATTATTAATATTATCTGTGCAGTTAGCTGACTTATAAATTATAATGGCAATTATTTTGGCCACTCATAAACTGTATATAAAAGATAGACATAGCCAGCAGGTCTGAAAATAAAGAAAATGTCGAGTTGAATCTGCTTTCTCTGTAATGGTCAGCAGGGGGCGACTTCTCTGTTTACAAATAGAACACTTTTAAGTCTTTTGTTAATACAAAATTGTCAGAGGAGCTTAAAAAGAAAGCGACTGGACTTCTTTGACTAACTTTAAGTTCATTTAAAGAAGTCCAGTTGCTTTCTTCTCAAACTCCTTACACTACCATGACCTGGATGACTGAGAACCTACACAGACATATTTTATATGATGATTTTTATTTGTTTAAATTCGGGTCAGACAGTAAAAGTGGTGATGGGTTTCTCAAATCCACAGCTAACGTGTGAAGCTTCAAAACTGGGCTTTTTATGATTTGACACACACACACACACACACACACACACACACACACACACACACACACACACACACACACACACACACACACACACACACACGTATGGAAACAAATAAAAACATTACTGCTGCCCTATGACAATAGCCAGGGCTCAAGCCACACTGGCTACACCCATCCTTTATGTACAGTCTGTGTCCTTCTTATGAATTCCTGTAATTTTGATAATCTCCTGGGCACTTTTGGTCTCCACATTTTAATAGTCCAGGAGCATAACACTAGCATCACTGTCAGACCTCATGAGCATCTTACCTCCACTGTAGGCAGGTTATTTCACTTTGACTTTTCGCTTAGGAGCACCGTCCCCTTCACAGCTTAAAATTGAAGTGTTGCTTTAATCCCATAACACGTGAGAAGTGCACTGGGTGAAGAATATTCCAGTAGAATTTAAAAATATCAAGGTATCCATATCTCTTTTAACACCTCTTTCTCGTCTCGGCTCTGTTCATACAGATGCAGTCCGAAACAAATGCTTTACATACTTGCTGCTGCTAAAGTTTTTCTCACGTCCTACTGGGGAATGCATTTTAGCCAAGTGAGATTAATTTATTCCTTAAAATACCCATTTTTGTTAACAATTGAAGCATCATGTAAACATTAACACAAGAACTCAGATATTTGGACGTTTTGTTAAACACTCAGAGCCACCGTGGAGTGTAAACTGTTCCACTACTGGGCAGCAAGTATGTGAAATGGGGGCTTCTTATCACAGCTATGTACAGAAGATCAAATGTTGCTATGTTCAGAGCAAACAGCCTCTGAATGTAGGTTTAAATATGTAAAGGCATATTTTACGTGCATAGCTTTACAAAGAAAATCCATCTGATAATCCCTGAATTAACCTAAAACTATTGCTTACTCGTAGGATTTCTCCTGGGTGTTATCGCTCATAATTAAATACTGCAGCGCTGGACTGACTCTGCGTCTGTTGTGTGTCCTTCAGTGTTGTTTGAACACTAGAGCTTACTAATCCTTCGATCTACCCTTTGTTCTTTGTTTCCCTCTCATATCCTGTGGAATTCCTTCAGGTAAGCTAGCGTTTCGTCCTTGACTGAGGTAGAAAGTCAAAGAAGTCAGTGGCGTACACCTGCTGTTGGACTCATTCATTAATTCATGTTTACATGTTTTACAGAGGAAGCATTATTCATAGCTTTCTTGCAGAATGCCACGAGTACAATGCACTTGTTTAGTGTAAACTATTCATTATCAATCTTATGACAGATGGAAGTAACAGTCTGTAGTTTGAGGGCTCTCCCCCTATTGTTCAACTTTAAAAAGCCACCTTGTTTGAACATTGGCAGCACTGTTTTCATCAGGAAACAGACATTCTTTTCTCTCAACATGCTACAATATGGGCATAAGTTTTAATGCCTCCTCTTTGACCTGCAGCCATTGGATTTGTCTTGGGAGTATTTTTAGGCCATAATGATGTTCCTATCATAACTTGTTCTGCTGACTTTTACCTCTAAAGTTGCATGCATGTTCTCAGTCTGTAACTTCAGTTGTGTTGACTACCAGTATAACCAATAACTAAAGTGGTTTTGATGTGGGTACTGGATGTGGGTAAAGGATTGAGAGGTAAAAATATGTGTGTTCAATTACCGTATTTCCCGGACTACAAAGCGCACCCGAATATTAGCCGCACAAGCTAAAATCAGGGGAAAATCCTGTTTTGTACATACATTAGCCGCACCTGACTAAAGGCCGCAGGTGTTTCAATGTTGACTTATCATATGTAAGAGAATATGCACAAAGGGAATTGTCAGGAAAGAGATGGCTGTTTGGAGACACACCCCTTTTATTAATATTTTGAAAAACAAGTTATGGGTACATATTTGCATAACCTTTTAGGTATATGTACAAGTAGCGGTAATTACAAGTAGGAAACATGTACTGTGCTTCATAAATGAGTAACAAATGTAGTACATAACAATAACCTACAGCACACCAGAAAAATAGATTCGGACTACCTTTTAGGCTCAGGTGCAGCGACACGGCTTTAACAAGAAGAAAAGTCAGTCATTCACCACCATCTTCCTGCGCACTAAAACCACCAAAGTCCTCTTCTCCAGTGTCGGATACAAACAGGCTCAGGATGGCTTCGTCATCCACTCTCAGCTTCTTTCCTTCGTTGTCACTTTCAAAACCAAAGAAATCCTCGTTGTCAGTGTCAGAGTCGAACACCCTCAGAAGGGCCGTGGCGGTGTCCTCCTCTCCATCATGCAGCATTCAGCCCTTCAAAATCCGTTGGTGATCATTGATGTTTTCACACTTTTCCACGCTGTCAGATTCCACCGTTGGAGTTGAGCATAACTTGCTTTTCGCATTGTTTTTCGCGCTACTTGTACGGCACTATGTTGTCTGGCGGATGGACACGTGACCAACACACCACTCTTGAACCCCGATACTGTGTGTCTGATCACATGCCCTTCCGCCAGGCAACGTAGTGCCGTACAACAGCGGAACAAACAAAACAAATCGTCTTACGATATGACAAAAATCATGGACAATCCATAGAAAAGCCGCACCTGACTAAAAGCCGCAGGGTTCAAAGCTTGTGGGAAAAGTAGCGGCTTATAGCCCGACAATTACGGTATCTGCTTCACTCAGTGCCCCATCGAATTATCTGATATCCTTCTGATGTCCCCTCCCCGCTTCTAGGCTATGACTTTGCAGCTGTCCTGGAGTGGTTTGCAGAGCGAGTGGACAGGATCATTTTACTGTTTGATGCTCATAAACTGGACATCTCTGATGAGTTCTCAGAGGTGATAAAGGCCCTAAAGAACCATGAGGACAAGATCAGGTACTGTGGGATTCTTAAATTCACACCAAATATTTTCTTTCTTTTTTAAAATACCATATCATTGGTACCTGGGCATCCATGCAATATTAATGTGAGTAGCTTGTAATAAGAATCATCACCGCTCTCTTCTGTCTTTTTCTCCAGAGTTGTGCTTAACAAGGCCGACCAGATAGAGACTCAGCAGCTGATGAGAGTGTATGGTGCTCTGATGTGGTCACTGGGGAAAATAGTCAACACGCCTGAGGTACGCTAAACTGGGGGTTTCTGTGATGGCGTTCATACGGTTTTAAGCCTGTAATTGATCCTTTCACCTATGTCAAAATCACAGAATTGTAATGATTTTTTTTTTTTTAAAGATTGCTTTGAAGAAATAATAATTTTAGAGTGAAATAATGAAATTAGGCACTTGATTGTTAATATTTGCAACCACATAGATATCTGCACATAAATGTGTGAAATCTGTGGCTGAGGTACAAGATTATAGACTTCCTTTTCTAGTCTGAGTTGAGTTGGTGCAGATCAATACGGAGACTAAAAGAGGGGCTGCGTTAGCCAAAATTGAATTTTTAAAACCACTGGCAATTGTACATGTATTTTTTATTGATCTGGATTCTTAAAATAAAGACCATCAGATGCAACTGGGAGCTTTGAACCAGATATTTGTCATCTGATATCCACGTAAGCTGGCTCCCACAGACAAAGTTTGCAGACTAGCCTGTGGGCTCACAGGTTGCAGAATTGTTAACTGGTTGTAGGAGTATTTAAAGACTTTATATTTAATGTTTTTAAATAATATCTGGGGAGCTATGATCCATAATGGTGGCCATTTGAAGGACTGTTAATGGCATATTATGTGAAGAATGGTCCAGTTTGCCTCTGACTTTATTTACTTATTTTTTGTTCTGTCTCCCTTACTGACAGGTGATTCGCGTCTATATCGGTTCATTTTGGTCCCACCCGCTGTTGATTCCTGACAACAGGAAGCTGTTCGAGGCCGAGGAACAGGACTTATTTAAGGACATCCAGTCCTTACCGAGAAATGCAGCACTTAGAAAACTCAATGATCTGATAAAGAGGGCAAGACTAGCCAAGGTGAGGAGCACCTGCGACACAGGATGTTCGAAACAGTTGACGTCAAATAACGCAGATGTTACGCAACATTTCCTACATTTAGTGCTGAGCTGTTACACCATGCTGACATGTTTAAGTTGTCAGTATCACCGATTTATCTGTGTGCTTCCTATTTATTGTGCTCAGCTGTGTTGTTCAGCTGTTAACCTTGACAGAAAGAGATGTTTCGCAGAACTAATAGAGTTAGATAAATGACAATGAATTGTTTCCCATTTCCTCAATGGACAGGAAGTTAGGTAGGCGACAGTCTGCTGCCTGTTGTAGTTCGAGGAAACACAGCAGAGGAAACGCACAAGTGCACACAGTCAAACACGCACAGGTTTATCACACTGAGAGTCGAGCACAGTTTTCCTGTTAGACAGCTGATGGGTGTTGGTGTGTTTTGTGATGAGTTTCAAGGACATGAGGTAGACCCAGATGCGTGTATCGCCGCAGTGACTGAACAAATTTTCTTTTCTTTTTTTTTTTGCACGTTTAGTTTCTGCTGAATATTGTTTAAACACTTTTTCCAGGAAAACCCTTTTTGTAATGAAAAGTGAACTCCAAATGTGAATTAGAATTTGTTAATTATTAAAAGAAATGCCCACAAAGGTAACAGTAAAGTGGATGACTAATCTGGTTTATGCAATATTAAGTGTCCTCAAGCTTAATGTTGTCACAGTGGCTTGTGTTACAGTTTACCCACTTGTCAGAAGCTCAAATATAATTCAATCATTACAAGGAGAACCTGAGACAATAAAACACATAATCTTTATTTTAAAGTAATCTGATTATCTACTTTGTATGAGCTCATAGATTTATTAGAGTGCTTCAGTTGTGTGTCTGGTTAAATATCACAGATAGAGATGTTTTTCTTTTCCTTCCACACATTTTTGCATCAGTTTTTCTTTGTGTCTCTTGTGGCCCTTGGAAGAACAAACAAAAAGAACAAGTCAATCTCATGACATTTAATAGGTGACTTTTTTCCCCACTCATAAAAAGTTAACAATTAACTACCTTTGCTGCACTTGATCCTGTTTTTACCTACTCCAAGCTCAGTTTTTCCACAGTTTCTTTTTTTTTATATAGCTCTTTACTTCTGCATACTTAGATGTTGCTTTATAGCATAATGTGGAATATTATAACAGACACGATTTTGAAGTGGAATCATTTGAATCATTTTAACTGAAATTTATAAAGAATTTAGTCTCCTAGTACCTGCTCATCAATTAATAAACATCAATTAGCACCTATAACAAGAATAACAAATAAAAGCTTAATGAATTCAAACACAGTTGCTTATACTTTCCATGTGAAGTCATCGATAACTCTCTTAATCTGCAGGTCCACGCTTATATCATCAGCTCACTTAAAAAAGAGATGCCCGCTGTGTTTGGGAAGGAGAACAAGAAGAAAGAGCTCATCGCCAGCCTTGGAGATATCTACAAACGCATCGAAAGAGAACACCAGATATCACCTGGAGATTTTCCGAATCTGAAAAAGATGCAGGTAAGCAGTGAAGCAAAGGATTAAGGTTTAGTAAATGAGGTTTTGACATGATTGGAATGAATGCAGGGGCTTCACTGATTTTAAGTTACACGAGTAGCGTTAGTTAATTGCAATTTTAGCTGATGTCTTGTTTTTTTAAAAATCTAACAAGGAAGTGAAATAGAGAGAGTAGTAACAGTCAGAGAGTCACAGAGTTTTACTGTTTCCTGAGCTAACCACTGAAGTACAACACACTCAGCAGAGACTTTAACTGATGAGGGAAATGTTGATAATTGGTCTTTATTAACTTGTTGTTGTTGTTATTATTATTGTCATATAAGATTGATCTTAATCCTTACTGCACAGAGAACTGTCAGCCTCTGATGTTGTGGGCCATTTTGTACATTTCAATAAGCTTCTCATAACGTTGTATACCACTCTGTATTTTGTGTTTCTCTATTTTCTTTTTTTGATCTTTGGAACAATACTCGATTTTCCTTTGTGTACTTTAAGATATTTTGTGGCTACAAATGGGATGAAACAGAGTTCCATTGAAAGTAGAGTGCTAACTGAGTACTTTAACTCATGTACATCACTTGTGCAGCTATCAAGCAGTATGTCGGTAGATTGATCACCAGCTCCTCCTGAAGTATCCTTGGGCAAGATATTACATCCATCAGAGTATTTTTGAATGTAATCAATCAGTTTGTCAATCCAATCTTTGTTTTGAACACATAAATAACAAGTATCAATGCACTAAAAATAAATAAACACAAAATCATTGAAATCCATCAAATTCACATGGAAAAAACATAAAATGTTGACCATTTTATGTTTGAAAAGAAGAAGGAGGAAGTAAGGAAGTAAAAGTGTAGAAAACAAAAATGTATAGTTTAATCTGTGTGAGTGAGGCTTGTAGTAGAAAGCACTTTGAGTGCTATAGTGATATAAGTACCAGGCTGTTTACTTGAACTGTGTAATGCTTACCTAATTGTAAATATTACTAAAGTGAAACTTTTATTGAAGCATATTTTATTGTTACTTCAGTGACTTAAGTAATTTTATAGAATACTTCTGGAACATTTGATTGACTACATCAGCATTCTTTACAGATGTGTATTTTAAAATGATCTTTATCTGTGCTGAGGGTATAGTTTATATATAAATTATAACCTAACTTGAGACAAACTTGTGTTTTTTCCAGGACCAACTCCAAGCTCAGGATCTCAACAAATTCCAGCCTCTAAAACCTAAACTCTTGGAGGCGGTCGATGACATGTTAGCCAATGACATCGCCGGCTTAATGGTCCTGGTCCGACAAGAGGAAACCCAGCGGCCCAACGCAGTAGTGAAGGGCGGCGCGTTTGACGGCACGTTGGACGGCCCATTCGGTCACGGGTACGGCGAAGGAGCCGGCGAAGGCATCGACGAAGCGGAGTGGGTCGTCGCTCGCGACAAACCTGCTTACGACGAGATTTTCTACACGTTATCTCCTGTCAATGGGAAGGTGACCGGAGCCAACGCCAAGAAGGAGATGGTCAAGTCAAAACTGCCCAATACAGTGCTGGGCAAGATCTGGAAGCTGGCAGATATCGATAAGGACGGCATGCTCGACGATGAGGAGTTTGCTTTAGCCAATCATCTGATAAAGGTGAAACTTGAGGGACATGAACTACCATCAGAGCTGCCTGGACACCTGGTGCCTCCTTCCAAGAGGAAAATAGCTGAATAAATGTAATTCAGATTACCCATAATGACCTACTCAGCCCTAGAACCCATAGGTAGCCCCCTCCCCCTTCCCCAGAGAAAATGTTCTTTAATAGAAAAGGAGTCATCCTGTAGCAACAACAAGAACAAAGACAAAAAACTTAACACAAGTAGAGCTCATTTCAAGTCTTCTTCCTGTTCTGTTGCTGTTATCGTCTGATCTGTAGTCTTAATTTCCTAATTTAAGCTGCCAATGCATTCAAATGTATCTTCACGCGACTGAGACTGTTAGCATACTGGCTGCAAGCTTTGAGTAACAAAAAAATAAAAAACAAAGTGCGTTTACCTCTTCATTAGGATTAAACCAGATAAGATTAATTTTATAAAATTAAATAGCTTTTATTAGTGTTTCAAGAATGCAAACCATGGCTCTCAGCTTTACAGAATTAAAGCAGAATACTTGTTGGAGTAGGACAGGTGTTAGACATGTGCAAAAGAAGAAACACTGGAATATAAAGACATATATGTACGTTCAACTAAACTACTGGAAAAAGGAGAAATATTGCAACAATGTGAAGACAAAAATAAAGTCTTTTTCTGTTAAAACTTTACCTTTGGTCAAACCGATTTATTATTATGATGATTATTAGTATTCAGTTTACTCTAAGAAGTAAATCCAAATTAAATTATGTGTTTTTAAATGTAAACCAGAAGATTTTACATTCCTTGTACTTTGAGATAATGCGCACATACAGACAACAGAATGAAAACGACATCCTAAAGAGGAACAGGCCTGCGTTTCGTATTAAATGTGACGTGCTGCTCGACCTTTTGCTTTGGACGAAGGAACCTGTATGATTCTCATTAACACGTGCTGATACTGAGATTATAATAACAGACCATATTATGGGTGTTGTTTGGAAACTAGCGCGACAGCATGCTCTGAATAACCGCTTTGGTCGGACTTTGAATTTTGAATGGACACGCATCTATTGTTCTGTGTGGACACATCCTGGTTATTGTATGTATGTACAATGGTATCTGACCACATGTTATCAGTGTTATTATTTGTAGTATATACAGTATATATTCATAAGAGAAACATTATTAAAACTACTGAGGGTGGAGTATGTTAGTGGGTTATCAACTGAAAACTGATCAGTTATTCTTCACCTTCCTAAATAATGTAGTATAACCAAAAGTAATAGTCTGAAAGCACCGTTTGTTTTTATTGTGATGACACTAATTGACACATTTAACATTGTTCTATGTGTTTTTGCTGGAAACTTTCCATGTCACACATTGAAATTGTATACATGTAATAAATGTAATTCTTCTTTGCCATGTTTCCAATCCATCACTCTATTGACACACCAGTACCTGTGTGTGTGTGAGTGTGTCTCCTTAAATATAGCATGTTAGGACCATGTTCATGTTTGTTAACAGAGGTTTTATTGGGTGTATCATTAGATAACCCAACTCAAATAAGTAAAACTGGATTCCCACATGGCAACAAAAATCTTAAGCATGTCTTCATCGAAATGTTTCCAGCTCATGGCCGTTTTCTGACCCTCGTGCTTTACTGTGAATCAAATGCACATAAGAAGACTTACTGCATTCCATTAACTCGAGTTGGGAAATCGCACAGGCGTTATCCTGTTACGGCTCAAGTTTCGGAGGTGTGCAAGATTGGACTGGGAAAAAAAAAAAGACTTGGATGTGGATTCTCGTCAAATTCACAAGTTGTTTTCAGACCCTGTGTAAACACATTAAGTGGAAACACTAGCGTTACGGTATTTTGGCTGTTTTTATGCTGGTGATGCAGTACTTAAGTCTGTCCTTCACTGCTTTTCTGTCAATGTAAACAGGCCGACAGTGTAATAAAACTCATGTGTAACAACTATCTAAGTGTTGACTCTGTTTTCAAAAAGGAAATCATGTGCAGTATATATTTTGCACCCGCCCACCCAAGAAACTGAGGAAAAGATTTGGAAAAATGGCTATAAATTATTTTAGTGCAATTATAGCTGCAACACTGGAAGCCAGAAGACTCTGACATCATTTCTCTGATTTGCAAGTCCTCAGATTAATTCTAGTAAACTGAACTGTAACCAAACACATGTGGATTTTTAGAGGAATTTTCATTTCAGAGGAAAAGTAGATCCTCTTTCAGGTCTAAGGTTCTGTGTATCAGAACATAAAGAAATAAAAAAATCATCTGGTCCTTATCAGGTATGGAAATGATTTAAATACAACTCAGAGGAACAACAACGCATTAGACTGTCGAAATGCAGAAGGAGGATGTGAAAAACAATGATTCAGTAGCTCGTAGAACCACCTTTAACAGCGACAACTTAAAGTCATCGTTTTCTGTATGACTTTCTCAGTCTCTCACATTGCTGTCAGGAAATTTTAGACCTTTTTATACAGTTTGCAGGCATTTGTTTATGCACAGGTTTCTTATAGTTGATGACTGGATCATTGCAACATCTTGATTCGTTTCTCCTTTGGCCGTTCTGTTGTAAATTTGATGCCGTGCTTGGGATCACTGTTCTGTAGTTAAAATCCAGTTTGGACCAGTAACATGTGATCTGTTTACTGGCCAACAGATGACATACTTTGGTCTACAGAGGAGTTCATGGCTGACTCGGTAAATGCAAGGCACCCAAATCCTAGTTGCTGCAAAAAAGGCCCCAAATCATCACACTTCCACCACCGTGGTTGACAGGTGGTGTGAGGTGTTTGCGCTGATATGCTGTGTTTGGTTATCTCCAAATGTGGCGCTGTTCATTATAGCAAAACAACGTCACTTTGGTCTGGAAGTCGTGTGGTTTGTTCAGACGCAGCTTTGCAAAGCTACGCCGTGTTGCCACGATGTTTTTAGAGAGAAGAAGCGTTCTCCTGCTAACTCTTCCAAATAAGTCCTACTTATTTGGTGTGTTTCTAATTGTACTGTCATGAACTTTAACAGGTAACATGCTAACCGAGGCCTGTAGAGTCTGGGAAGAAGCTCTTGGTTTTTTTTGCAGTTTCTTTGAGTCTTGCACAATCAGTCTTGGGGTGAAATGGGTGGGGCATCCACTCCTAGGACTATTAGCATCTGTCTTGAATATTCTCGACTTGTAAATAATCTTCCTCACTGTTGAATGACAGGTTTGAAATTCTTTGGAAATGGCCTTATAACCCTTCCTAGATTGATGAACACTTGCTCTTGTAAGATCATTGCTGATGTCTATCCTCCTTGGCATTGACTTAACACACGCCTGAATGCTTCAGTTCATCAAACTGTCAAAACTTCTACTTTAATCGACGTGCTCACACTTTCTGATGATGCATTTTTATCCTTTTCTAAAGGATAAAATAAAATAAAAAATAAAAATAATAAAAATAATAAAATAAAAAGCATTAATAGGGTCAGTATTTGTTGAATAAATAATATGGCCTGATAAGTATAACCTTTAAGAGGGTTTGCTTTCTTTTTCACATACGTTTTTCCAGAAACTTGAAAGGCTGATCTATGAAATGCATTCAAGGAATTCTATGAATGTACAAAAAGCATGTTTTTTAAGCCCCCAGCCAATAAAAAATAGGGTGGAAGAAACTGTACAGTATGGAAACTGTCTTTCTTTTCTCCAGGGCCTTGTTCTTATCTCAGATTCAGTTCAGGGAGGTTTTCCCTTCTGTGTAACACCAAACACATGCTTAACTGGTGATAATGTCTTCTCTGACTAAATTCTTAAAAAGATTTTGTGCGGCACATGAGGGCACATTTCCAGATTGCTTTGCAAGTGTATCTGACGTGGACCACAGCGTGAGACGAGCTCCAAGTGACAGGAAACCAAGCATGGGACCACAGACATTACTCTATTATCTAGAGACTTCCATGTGTATGTATGTATGTATGCGGTTTATGTTTGACAGGAAGCCAAAACATTCCTCTGTATTATGACTTAAATTTCTCCTAAAAGATACCACACACACACACATGCACACGTGCGCACACACGCACGCACATATACATATACCACATAAAGTGAAGATGCAGCTCTCTTTTCTCGCACACAGGAAGTTCTGTTTTTGTCCCCCATTTCCTGTCTGTTGCACCTTGACCTCCATCACTCTCTCCCTTTCTTTCTCATGCACTCACACACACACACACACACGTGGATCCTTCACCGTAATATGTTTTCATATTAACATTATGTGTGTAGGTTAGTCTTGTAAGCGTTAACTTTTTACATTTTATCACCTTTAAGAACCCAGAGGGATGTTTCATGTTTAATAATGCAAATCAAACTGCATATGCTCTTTTTAGTGAATATTTTTAGTGTGTGAGAAGCACCCCTAGATCATGAAAAACACATAACATATGACAGGCAAAAATTTGTGATCAGAAACATAAATAACTCTGTGTAGCCTATTTCAAGTCCACTATTTTTCTCTTTCCTGCAAATTGTGGACTTCTACGACTGGCTGATGGATGTGAACCAGAAATAGACATAAACAGGCAGGAAGAAGGAATCCAGTATTCCAAGAATGGCAAAAACATGCTGAAATGTGTTTGTCTCTGTTTTTGGTTCATTGTTTGTCTTTTTAGCAGGAAAGAACAGCGTATTCTGAGCTGATTCCCCTTGTTCTACTAAACATGGCGCATCTGTCAGCGGTGATGTATGAACATGCACCTGTGTTTGAGTACAGTGGATGCGCGTGATTGATGCCCATGTTTATCTGGTGGAGAAGTACGCATGAGGAAGCCGTACATCAGGATTCATTTCATCCACTCGAGCAAACCGGAAGAGCGTTGGGTGGGGGTGATGCTCTTTATCTCATATGTCACAGAGGATGGTGACGTGAGAATTGCAGCCTTAATGTGATCTCTACTAACCAACATCTAATGGTCTTTAAAAGAATTTGACTCATGAATACAAGAATAAAAAGTTTTAACTTAACTTTAAACGTTAAACTTTAAAAGTTAAAGTTAAGTTAAATACTGAGGACTAAATGCATCATGTACAGTATGCACATACAGTCTGAATACAACCAAAGTATATCAAATAAATATAAAGATGATACAATATTAAATAATGCAAAAGGATAACATAACATAACATAAAGACTACACCAGGTGCCACTCCTGTCAGCTAAGAACAGGAAACTGAGGCTACACAGGGACAACATAAGTCAGGAAAATATACACTGCTGTCTATCAATGGTTCAGGCCATTGGTAGCGCTGTAATGGTTTTATGTAATGATATTTTCATGGCTCAATTTGGGCCTAACTGTGCGGCAGAGTACCTGTCTTCTGATGGCTGCTTCCAGCATCACATCATCTCAAGCTGGTTTCTTGAACATGACACCTTTGGGATGAGGTGGAACGGGAGATTTACATCATGGATGTGCAGCAAATCTGCAGCAACTGTGTGATGCTATCATGTCAGTATGTGAATAATTAAGACAGCTCTGAATGCAAAAGGAGGTCCAAACCAGTGCTGGTAAGGTGTACCTAATAAAATGGCCTGTGTTCTCCATGTTCATCTCTGAATGATCTCATTTTAAAACGCTACCTACGACTCTTGAGGTCAGAGGCCAAGTGCTCCTCGTTTCTGAAGGTTTGCATATCCTCTCACTCCTGATCTGAGCTGGCCTGGAAACAGGCATGTCCTGCCTGTATGACACATACTCATGGTAGCTGCTTCTTTTCATCTGCCAAGCATGAGATTCACCATGAGGACGCAACTTGTGGAAAGTTCACACTGCTATATCACACTGCTATATTCATCATCTCTTTGACCAGCCAATAGGAGTCACTATAGTGCTGTGACAGGGACATGATGTGTCACTGTTTCCACTGGCAAACAATGCTAATTTACAAACTGAAGTGTCTCAGGAAGCGTCGGTGCTGCTCAACAATGAGTCTGAGACTCTGTTGGAGGGAAGCACTCTCTAACACATCGGTCATTGTTTCCCATATGGTCAGATGGAGGCCTTGGAAGAGACCAAAACAGAAATCTTTCATCACCTTTCCCTGTAAGTGAACCAAACCAACAAATCACCCTTAGGGTTCAGCGCTTCGGGTTTTTCCTTCAATTCTTTGATAGGTCACCTTTCTATAAAAAGGACCGCACCAGGGATCTCCCACTGTATCTCTCCAACCCTTTTTAGTTGGCACATCCACTTGTGAGTCATGCAGTGTGAGTGTGGCAGAGGGTGTAGCAGTCACCGGGTCGGCCGAGTGGTGACACCCGGCTGCTAATTGCGTTCGGTGTCCATGGACACAAAGTGTGAGAAGCAAAGGACGACAGCAAAACAGAACACAGCCGTTCAACTTCGTTTTTGTTATTGCTGAGAGTATTTTATTTAAATTCATTTAATTAATACAGGAAATCTTGTCTTTAAGCCGTGTGTCTGTCAGGTAGTGAATTTAAAGTAGTGATCACAGAGTCAGACATATGTACTGCCTGCATTCAGTGCCTATCTCTAACATAAAGATAAGGATGCACCAAAGTCTCTGAATGGCTTTAAGCGAAGTATCAAAAATACAGACAATGCTCAACACTTTAAATGATTTGATGTCATGTTTGTCCGTCACATGACAGTTGGTGTGTGAGTGTTAGGCCATGTCCACATTTTCGTTTGAAAACGCATCTTTTTCTCTCCGTTTTGGCCTTCTGTCCACACTGAGACGGCGTTTTCGGTCAAGTAAAACGCAGCGTTTTGAAAACGCTCTCCAAAGCGGATACATTTGAAACCGTGGTTTTCGCGTCGCAGTGTGGACAGCGAACCCAGAGCCTTTTCGAAAACGATGACACATTTTAGTCATGTGATACAGTCAATTGACCAATTAAACTAAGATAGTGGTGGGCATCACACAGCAGTTGTTTTGTTTGCTCTCAATTCTGACAGCCCTATTAAAGATTAATATCAGTCTGTACATGCTCCCGATAGCTTTTCTTCAAATTCTTTAATTCTCACTCGCTTTTGCAACTTTGTACTTTTGTGTTACTCGCAGCAACAACTCCACCTCATTATTAGTCCATTTAAAAAACTCAGTGCTTTTCCTCGACATTTTGCCACAACGTTTTAAAGAGAAAGTAAACAAACGACAGACAGAAATGAGGCAGGTCAAATCGTCTTGCGTTTCACGCATGCGCAGTACTGGAACGTAAGCGATTTCAGCCGTTTCAATGTGGACATACAACCCTGTGAAAACGACTGAAAACACTAGTGTGGACACGGAGCGTTTTCAGACGAAAACGCCGTTTTCAAATTTATCCGGGGTAGCCTCAGTGTTATATGCATGCATGTATGCATATATGACTCTATGTGTGTGAGTATGTGTAGAGTATAATCCCAAATCCTGGTGACCATTCCTTGAACTCCCCCCTGGCTTAAAACTGAAGCCAAGGACGGGGTGGACATCCTGTGAAAACAACCACACGCATGCCTTTTTTTCCCAAAAAATCTCTTCACGAACAAGTCTGACCTTTGACCTCAGAATCCTTTGGCCCTTGTGTTCCGGTGGACAAACAGCGGGGCTCCTCTGGTCTGTATGTTGAAGTGTCCTTGGGCACAGGTATCAGTTAGTTATCAGTTTCACATTCTTTTAACTTTCCCAGGATTTCCAGCCCCAAACAATTCCCTTCCAGGAAGTTTCTCTGTGAGAATCTTAGATAGAAATGGCAAGGTGCGACTAGAGTCTTCTTGATCTGACGCGAAGCAGGACAAACCATTTTTAGCTTTGACATTAATAATCATAATGCCTCTGGCGTCCAAATACGAGCTAAATATGATGGCAAGTATGTAATAAATTCATTGATGTGGCTAAATCTGTCTCTCTGTATGGAGATCTTGTTTCAGATGCGTGTCCACCCAAACTGTCTGTGGAAACAAAGGTTTGGTCAGAGTTACATAAGAGATGTCAGAATGAGGAATCCTCTGATATGATATCAGGGAACGTTATGTTTTTCAGAGACAGCAGGCACCAGACTGACTCAACTGCTGACAGCAGGTCTTATTTATTCAGGCGTGGACCGCAGCTAAACATCAGTATTGCAGTCACTTCTCACGTTCAGACAAGATTTAATGCATTGTGCCACAGTAATGTTTCAGTATTCCCACAAACTCAAACACATCATCTAAAGGCAGATATACACAGCTCCCTACAGATGTTTCTGATTCAGCTACTTTTACAGGCAGTTATTCTAATCATAACTTACTGTGTGAGAAGTCGCATTGGCCGACTGTTTTTACATGTTAAGTAATGCGATAAAAATAAAATTCTTGCCATCTTTAGACCCATGGAGGTGTCTCCTGGCACTGCTTAGGCCTAAATTTACCTCAGAGTCACTTCCCACCAGTCGTCCCCGCCGCTCCACTGTAGTTCTGATTTATCCTTTAATTGTCTCATGGTGGGTTTGATGTCTGAGTGTAAAGCAGAGTGGGATTTCTTTTTCTTCCTGTAGGCAGACTCGTTGTCGTGGAGCACCACTACGCTGAGGGAACGCCGTATCCTTTGATGAATGAGCATCCGTTATCTGAAGCGGTCAAAGATCACCGTGACGAGAGGAGAGGATGTGCAGAGAGGAGAGGGTGTATGCTGATTCTTAAATGTTTTCTTCCTTAACAGAGAGACAGGATGTGCACTGGGCAATCATACAGTAATTTGTAATAAAATTACAGCATGGTGGTGGTCAGGGCCCGGTGGCGCCGGTGTCCGGCAGCCTCGCCTCTGTCGGTGCGCCCCAGGGTGGCTGTGGCTACAATGTAGCTTGCCATCACCAGTGTATGAATGTGTGTGTGAATGGGTGGATGACTGGATGTGTAAAGCGCTTTGGACTAGTAAAGCTATACAAATACAGGCCATTTACCATTTATTTTGAATGACTGAACTTTTAGCAGACCAGTCACATTAAGTACTGACAGAAGCTCCATCGTACCTGTTAGATCTGCTTCTTCCAATTACAATAAAAATACAAATGTAGAAACAAAAATGTACAGTACTGTGCACACGTCTTGAGCCAGCCCTCATTAGATCCATGTAAGATTTTCTCTTCTTGACTGGGCTCATGTGTGTCATTCTTTCTATTTGTAAACACAATAGCTCACAAAAAATCTTGAGTTAATTCTTATAAAACTTTTGCAGAGGTGTAGAATGAGGTCATGTTAACAATCCATTAAATTCGGATTACATCCATTGAGGTCATTAAAACCAGCTTAATGACTTATTGGTTGTCATTGCTTATAACTTACATCGAAAGTACGGCGTAAAGATTTAAAATATCTAGATATATTACTTTGCACCTCTGACCTCTTCTTCAGGGTCAAATAAGTTCTCATTTTCATTAAATTTTCATTATTTTATTTTTCAAACTTTTATTTGTATTATATTATTGTATTGCATTACAGTAACAGGTTATAACTGTTTATAGACATAACAATTTGAATAAATGTACAACTTTTCTGAATACATTTATTTTCTGTTTAAAAAAACACTATTTTTTAAATTGTCATTGTTTGTTTTACTAAACAACTAAATGAATTCTACAAATATACTAGATCCACATAGAAAAAAAAATATTGTACTAAAAATAATAACACTACGTCAAATTATGACAAGTATATTAAAATGAGTTTCAATAATGTAAATAACAGAACTTTTTTTTTACTGCACTAAACATTTCTTAAAGTACCTTTTAAAATAGAAAAAAAATGAAATTATACAAAATACCCTTAAAAGTAAATACGGTCTTGTATTTATTTTTAAGATAAATACCATTGTTAGTCAGTAGTGCTAGTTTCAGTCATTGTGCCTTTTATAAGGTTGGGGAAACATGGAGTCAGCTAACAGTGAAGAAGTCGGGTTAGTGCCAAAATGTTTCTCCCACTTAAAACACGACATCCAGATGAACATAATCAAATTTCAGGGATTTCCTTACCTGAGTGATAATTATTTATCAAGACTTGTTTCTTTATATTTTGCTACTACTAACAAATACAATGTAAAATTGGTTCTTTGATAAGTTATCTGTTATGTGCAGACACAACATCGGTTGATCCCTTCAGTTTGTTGCCGTTTTGACGTTTGAATGATTTACAGGTCAGTCTTTAGTTGGAGGGACTGGACTGGAAATGAGTGAAAAATTAGCCAATGTCCAAAGACAAACTTTGAAAGGCCTTCAGAAAACCTGAAGAACTGTTGCCCAAGAGCACTTGAGCAATAGAAAGTTTGGCTTCTTGGAAGAAAAGTATAAAGAAATGAGGGGTGGATCCGGACTTTTGGACAGCACTGTGAGCTGCGTAAAAATGTAAAAGAGCAAAGAAAAAACACCTCTCTACATATCCCCACTGCCACCTAATGGTCAGCAACACATCTTATTTTTAAGATAGGCGTTTATATATTTAATTCAATCCAGTTTTATTTATATAACGTCAAATAACAACAGCAGTTGCCTGAAGCCAAGTTGTAATGTGAGGTAAAAACCCCAACAATGAAACTACACATTCATCTGTTTTTTTTTTTTGTTGTTGTTGTTTTAATTATATTTTTTAATACAGATAATTTTTTTTAATCAATCGCTTTCGTTTGGATAAAAAAATAAATTCATGTTCCAGTTTGGAACAAAATTAATTCATGTTCCAGGAAGCCAAAGGAGTCCTGGATTGTTTTTAAGTCCTGGTGTGTCGCTGGTGTTTGACTGTGTCGGTGTATAATACAGCAATGTAGTGGTAAAAACTGAATTTGGTGTGTGTCGTTTGGTGGTTTGCTTCTCTGAAAATAATTTGTATCTCAGGCCAACTGAGAACCCACAGATAATTCAGAGCAGGATGTTTGACATCGGTGTCAAAATGTTGAAATATGGCGACTCAGCACCTTACTCATGTTGTGATTTCCTGCATCTGTCCCTGTGTTTGTCATTTACTATATTCTTCTTTCTCAGCAGAAAACCACTGGCTTTGCTTCACTCTGCTTTTACCCATTTAGCATCTTTTTTCATGTCTGGGTTGTAATCAGTCATTCCTCTTCTTTTCCTATAAGTATCCATGCATTATTCTTTGCGACGCTTCCATTAAACCTCTTCTTTTCTTTGTTTATCCCCTAGAGAGTGGATTCATCTTGCAAGACTGACACCTTTTTTCAGTTTTAAAATAAAAGCAATCTAGCACTCTATCAAAATTCATAAAATCTATTTGTTTATAGTACCATCATGTTCATGAAATATGGTAGTTTTTAGGTAATCTAGCTGAAATTTCAATGCTAGATACAGAAAAAAGGTGACTTTTGCAAACATCAGAATAAGACACAACCTGAGTTTGCTTTAAATTTATCATACAGAACTTAAAAGATGCCTAACGAGGTAATACGTTAATGGCGTTACGTTACATCATGTCACACACTTTAACTTTGAATCGGCTAAATCACTTAAATCTGTTCTCAGGTGAACTTTGAACATGGGGACTTTTCCTGTCACCAAATCATAGGGGAAAACTCCGAGGTTAAGATAGCACAACCTGTGGTGTTCATTACCTGTGGTGCTGGCAAGTCCCGCCTCTTCAATCCAATCTGCAAGCGGGCTTTCCGCTTCAGACTTTCCGTTAAAACCTCGCTGGTCTCGAATATCATGTCATGTCATGTCTTGTGCAGGTTTTCGGTTCTTTCCTGAGGAACAAAACCTTTCTGCACCGTCACCAAAAAAATAGAAACTAGACTTTGAACCGTTCCTGAGTCATCAAAGACTGAAATTAAAAGTCTGAAATGTTTATGACTGTATTTCGTCTACAACAACAGGACATCATCTAAAGCCATTTTATATTTATGTCTTATGTTTTTACTGGTCACAAGCTTTATATGTACATCTACAACAAACCCTCTTGAGGCCTTCTAACTTTGATCCAGTGACTAGATACATGACAGTAAAATTTCCCCCATGGTGGTTACAAATAAGTGAAATTCTATTGTCGAAGCAGATGTGTTACTCTACTGGGTTTCACACATGCACATGTATGCATTTATATTAAAATGCACTCCTGCCTGTTTCAAACCACAGGTTTCAGTTCGAGCTAGTGTAGGGTGCAGTTCTGCTGAAGTCAGCCTCATGGGGGGTTTTCTTTTTTCTTTTTTTAAAATTTGTTTCCATCCCCAACTCATTAAAATTATAATAAATATATTCAGATTTTCCCTCTCGATATTTTATCTTTATCTATACATACTGAAAGAAACAAAGTATCTAAACATATTGTACAAATACAAACCCCAAACCACATTTTTATTGTGCAAACAGCTCAGACACACCGATAACATCAGCATGTGATCACCAAATATTGAGATAAAAATCAAACAATTAGTAATATGACTTGGCAGAGATGTGATTTGCTGATGCTGGCCTGATATTAAAATTTCCTTCACACATTAAAACCACCTCCATTATGATCTTGTCTCGTGTGTCATAGCAGCTGTTTGATATTGACCTACTTTGGAGTTTCGGTGGCTATTTATTGCCTAAACTGTGCTGCTATCTCAGTAGAGAGCAGTGGACTTCCTGTGGTTTAAAGGTTAGTAAAGTGGGGACCAGGAACTACAACATATGTATCCCATCGTTTCCTGTTATCTCTGAAAAACCTTTAAAACACATTAACAACTTCTAAGAACAGGATACGAGTACAAAATCCGGAACATTTTAGAATCACAAACCCATTCTTGTGCATACCTTTCAATCCCACAGCACTCATCTCCACCCTAACAGTGTTTATATCCGATGCTGCTTTATAATAATGTCACACTATTAAGTATTAGTAAGATATTAGTAAGGTGTTAGTAAGTGCTTAATTACTTCTCCTTAGTGTGCCAGTTATGAATACAGATATGTTTATCCATTTGTAAGGGTTACACCATGTACAGCTATCACTATTACTACATCACTGCTAGTAATAATCACAATCTTAGTCATAATCATAGTCATAATAATATATCTATATTTATAAATCGCATGAGAAAGTGGAGTAATGCTTTATAAATGATGAATTAACCACTTACTAATACTGTAGTAATGCTCAATAGTGTGGCATTATTATAAAGTGCTGCCGGTGTTTGGATTTCAAAGCAAGAGTTTGCATTAGCATCAGTTTAGTCATAAATGCTGTGAATAAGCCAGAAAAAGGCTTTCTAATAGATGTAACTACGGTCAGAAAATCTACAAAGCCGCTGGCAGACAGGTTGTGGTTGCAAAACCTGATTTTTTTTTTTTTCGTTTGAAAGAGAGCCACTCTTAAAAAATACACTATAAATTTGATCAGGCCGGGAAACAACTTATTTAAGACATTTTTCCTGACACATTTATACCCAAATATGTGTAATTTTATCTTATTTTATTTTAACTCATCTTATCTTATCTTGTAACAATGAGACAAGCTTAAAACCGCAATGCATCTGCAGAATGCACAATTATGCATATGCTCAAGTACAGATACGCTCACACATACAGCAACATTAGGTGACTCAGGTGGAGAAGTTGTGTTTTCAATTTCAGAGAAACAGGTTTCAACCACAGCATCATTTGCCCTCCTCCCCCGATTCTTCTTTCCCCTGCTGACCACATAACCGCACTTTGTTTGCATGTTGGGGAGTTGCAACTCATATATTTTTGTAATGGAACTTGTTCTGCTACCTTGTACATGTTCTGCACAGAGACGCATGCACGTATGTGCACACGCGTACACATGCATATGATATCAGCTTAATAAAAGGGAGAGGGGCTGTGTGAAAGAAGACAGACACCGAGCTGTGCAGGTGAGCAAGCAGACTGAAGAGAAAAACAGAAACAAGCAGGACAACAACACCAAAGAAGAAGATGATGATGATGAAGAACCCCGTCATTCTGATGGCCTGCATCGTTCTTTTGTCGTCTCTCGTTACGTCTGACAGTAAGATGACTGCATGCTCCTTATTTTTCTCGTAAAGGGCAAATTGCTCCTCCTTTTCTGTCTTTCAAAAGTCAAAATTTGGTCATTTGAACTTTTTTTAAATTAAGCGTGATCGTGTTTGCTGAAAGGCCAAAAAAGGAACCGATTTAAAAAAGAAGTCTTAGATGAACAAAAGCTAAAATGAAAGACATTGTTATTCTTAAAAATACAGACAAACTGAACTGAGGCCTCTTAACACAACATTACTGCAACAATCATAGTCCTGTGATTTTGAAAAGTTCACAGACACACAAAACAGCCAACTGTAAAAACAATTTTACGGTGATATAGTGACATAATTTTCCACTTGGATTTCTTTTAATAGTTCTTTATATCTCTATAATGTTTTCAGGCACATTCGGTCCGGAAAAATGCTGTTTTCAGTTCCTCCACAAACGTTTTCCAGCCAACAGAGTGACGAGCTTCGAATACACAGACAAACGGTGTGCAATGGAAGGCGTGCTGTAAGTGACTCCAGAGTTCAAAATAAGCAGACTAGTATATATCTAGTATGCTTACAGATATATTTAAAAAAATATATACAAGTTGTCAGTATCATTAATTTTTTGTCTCTGTTTTAGCTTAAAGACGGTGGGTGATAAACAACTCTGTGCTGATCCAACCATGCAGTGGGTAAAGAAAATCATTGAATCCATCCAGTCGAAGAATGCCACCACCCCAAGATCAGCATAACCGAGTGTGAAATGAACATTTTAATAACAGTATAACCAAGCAGATCTCTTGGTGTATGAATCTATTTTCAAACCATCAAATCTTCAGATTGATTTTCTTTTATTTGTCTGTGTATAAGCTATTGTACAGCAAAACATATACTGAAAATGCAAAATAAAAAAATAAAAAAATAAAATGAAATTTATTCTACAGCTTGTTTTTGTTTGCTTCTATTGTGAAATCCGAACTTTAATCTAAAAGAATGAAATCCTGCATTCGCTGGGTTAATACACACTGCATTGCCTCCAGTAAAAGTGAAGCATCAAAGTGTGATGTGGTTTCTGGTTGATGAAGCCACAGGAAATTTTAAAAAGGAAAAGAAAAGAAAAAAGAACCACAAAGAATAAAACTAAATGCACACAGTAAAAAAAGTCAATTACATTACTTCGGAATTATTATTGTCATTGCTATTTTTACAAACTTTCTTTTAACCCTTTCTTTTAATCTTGTAATAAGATATTATTTCTGGCTGTGATGTATCTCTGTGGCCAGCAGATGTCGCTCTATTCTCTATTTTATTTCTTTGGCAAGGCTAAAAACCTTTCATAACCGCTGCTGAATTTCTCCTTCTCTAAATGAACTGTGGCAAACAACGAATTGTTTAATCTCATCTGGGTTATGAGGATTGCATCAGCTACAAGCTTCTGCAGAGGTTTCTATCGTTAAATAACACTGAAATGAAAGACGATTCAATAAGAAGACATTTAAAAAAAACAATAACAACAACAACACTGGGCAGCTACAAACTAAAGCAAAACGGTCTTACTTTTCTGTCAAATCTCTGTAATTTTTCAAAACAAGATGACCTGAAATTCTCCCTTTGCCCCAGAATGACGCCTCAGATGACATCAGCGCAGTGACATCACCGGCCAGATTTTCCTTAAATAGTTTCAGACCCAGATTTTTATTTCCATGCCCTAATGTTTCTTCACGAGTGCGCGCAGCCTTCTGAGCGTACGATCTGATTGCTCCATAAAAGCTCACAACGCGTGCCTTATTGACGCCACAGGTGACCCGTCAGGAGAGATGGCGTGATTAGATTTTGAAGGACCTTGCTGAATAATTTTACATATTAATAAGGGAAAAACAGAAGGGACGCGGGCCAGCTCGAGTGCTCCTTCTTTGCAATTGCGATGATGGTTTTCAAAACACCAAACTAATGAATCGGCAGCACAAGAGCTCAGCGTATTAGGGGATAAATGGCTGAACAGCTTTGTTAATCAGTGCTATATTTAAACCACGCCTCACATGGCTTTTGTCATGGTAATAAAATCCTCATTCAAGGGGCCAAGGAGGGAGTTATGGAGATGCCCTGTCAAATTTGCATGAAGCAGGTCTGTCAGCTTGACCTACCTGTAGAAAGTAGGGCAAGAAGTAGACAGCCTCAAGTTCTGCAATCACCAGTGGTGAATTTTACACAAGTGAAATTAGAGTTAAAGTACCAGACATCAGGAAAATGCAAAGTTACAGCACAGAAAAATGGCTGATATTTATCAGCATGGCGCACTTTAATTATTTACCTGCTCGCTATCCCAAACTGCAAATCTATAACCTCCAATTGCAGAAAACCTCGGAGGCTCTCTAAAGTTTTAATGAAAACCCTGAAAAGGATAAGCGGCAGAGAATGAATGAATGAATGAATGAATGAATGAATGAATGAATGGATAATAATTATAATCATATTGTTATAAACTGAGAAAGTGGTTTATTTTGTACCTTGATGGCAACAACACATGTCAAAAAGTTGGGCCTGGGTCATGTCTGTGCAGCATCCCCTTATTTCCACAACAACCTGTAACATCAGTGAACTGATGCTGTGGTCTGGGGAAGGCCTCAGAGGGGACTGGCAGGTGGATCCCCACGTACTAATGAGAAGGAAATGCATTAAAAGGAGGAGGTGTGCCTGGGAGACGCAAATGAGAACAATGGGTTGTAGTGCAGGAAGCATATATAGACAGAGAACTGGAAGAAGAGTGTACGAGGTATGGTCTCGCTCCTGAAATTTAGATAAATAACCTCCACTTGTGGATGGCACAGTGAACTGTGTTCACAGACAGAGAGCCCATGCACTGATTTCCATGACAGAATCATGTCTGTGTTTAATGCAGCACCACGTGAAGTTCACGGTCATTCAGTATTGATTTTTGATCTTGTTCTTTGCACACGGAGATTTCACCAGATCCTCCAAATCTTTGAAGATATTTACTCTTTGCAATTTTATTTTGAGAAATTCATCAAATTTCATCCCATCTTTACTTCTCAGAAACTCTGCCTTTCTAAGATGCTCATTTTATACCCAGTCATGTTACTGACCTGTTGCCAGTTGCCCTATGTAGTTAAATAATGCTCCTCCCACTGTTTGTTTTTAATATGACTTAATATGACTATTATATTTTGTTTTCACTTGCATTTCAGTGTCCCAACTTTTTCCAATTGGTTTTGTAATCAGCCAGTCACTTAGCAGAAAGTCGATGCATTTAGACATGTAGACATGATCAAGGCAACTTGCTGAAATTCAGAATAGGGAAGAAAGGTGATTTAAGTAAACGAATGCAACATTGCAGTTTCTCAGCTGGCGTGAGTATTTCAGAAGCTTCTGATCTACTGGGATTTTCCCACACAACCATTTCTATGATTTATGGATAATAATCCAAAAATATCCAGTGAGCAGCAGAGGAAAGTGGCCAGACTCCAGCTGATAGGAAAGCAACAATAACTCAAACAACAATCAATCATTACAACAACGTATCTGTGAACACTAGAATAAAGTATTTAAAGTTATAACTTCAAGAAGGCTTGAGTTTGTGCTGAGTGAGCCACTCGTGAAGTGTCTTGAACCTGCATTATTTCTGAAGGCCAGCAGGAGGCGACTCCTCAGTGTTCATGGTAAAATGAGCCTACTGTTCACTTGATTTGCTACCCCAGTAAATGCTTTCCAGATGTGTTTATGGTCATAGCGGCTAGTTTCAAGTTCCTAAGTAAAACACATGTTCGTTTTGTAAATTATGGCTCCATGTAGTTTTAAATAAACCATGAATCAAGAAGGGTATGTTTTACTGCAGGTCCACCTGATTTTTATATGCAATCTGTGGGGTTTTTTGAATGAAATGTTGTTTGAGGTAAAATGTCACTCACTATTTTGTCTCCAAGACTTCATCAGAATGTTTCCCGGCCTTCTGTGCACAAAATAGTGCAGTCTAACTCGCACTGAGGTATGACAGTCATAAAATGGTAACCTTGGGCTGAACACAGTGTGCCTATCTTTGCAGCACGTTCCTGCTGTTTCACCCAAACAATAAAAGAATGTTTGTTCATTAAAAACTGAGTGAAAACTCAATCCACTGTGATACACTTGAATGAGGAATTCGTGCAGCGTTATGGGCGACTAAGAGACGCAAACAGAAGGAAAACATGGAGACATAAAAGCCAGCCAGTCAGCCGAAGGATGGAGATGAAAGGTGGGAGAAAAGAGTGTGTACAGTCACCGTGGTGATCCGGTCTGAGGTGAGGAACACAATGGGATGCCATCAGCAGCAGCAGCGCACACACGTGCATGTGCACACATGCATGGAACACACATGAAGATAGAGGCGTGTATAAATAGCTGGTGTGTCATGTCAGCTTTTCCTGACAGATGGGATCAACATAAATTAAACCCTGAGAGAACAAAACTCTGTGTGTGTGTGTGTGTGTGTGTGTGTGTGTGTGTGTGTGTGTGTGTGTGTGTGTGTGTGTGTGTGCAGCAAAACAGATATACAAAGAAGTCAAGGTCCACACAGCTGAATGTTCAAGCAGCATTTGTTCATGACAAAAGTGTGACTGCATGTGGCAAGCCTATGCCACATGCAGTCAATCTCAACTATGACAGGAGTCATGCAGCTGTGGGATGTAAGAAACAAAAGAACTGTAAGAAGGCTAATTTATTGTTATAATTAAAGAAAGATAACAAACCAAACTACATCAGTAGTGTGAGTGTAAGCCACTGACTGCTTTATTAGATACCACAACTCCTTGTTAATGTAAATACCTAATCAGCCAATCACATACCAGCAATTCAATGCATTTAGGCACGCAGACATGGTCATGGTGACCTGCTAAAATTTAAACTGAACATAAGAATGGGAAAGAACGGTGAACATCTTATTTGATGTGGCATTGTTGTTGGTGCCAGATGGACTGGTGAGTATTTGCTGGGATTTCCAACACAACCGTCTGGAGGGTTTGCAGAGCATGGCCTCACAAAGAGAGAATATCCAATGAGTAGCAGCTCTCTGGGTGAAAATGACTTGTTTATGTCAGATGTCACAATAGAAAACAGGAAAAACATTGTCTGGTTTGATGACTCATGATTCCTTCAGTGACATTTGGGTGGTAAGTGTTAGAATTTAGTTTAAACAACATAAAAGCACGAAGTTCAGGCTGGTGGTGGTTGAGGATATTTTCTTGGCACCCTTTGGGCCCTACTGCACTGCAATAAGCCTACTTGGTTAGTATTGCTGACCACATCCATCCTTTTATGACCACAGCGTACCCATCTTCTGATGGCTGCTTCCAGCAGGATAACACATCATGTTGCAAATCTCAAATTATCCAACAATGGTTTCTTTAACATGAGTTTACTGCACTCAAATGCCCTCCCTGGTAATTGGATCTCAATCCAATAGAGCACCTTTGGGATGTGGTGGAACCAGAAATTCATATCACGGATGCGCCAACAAATCTGCATCAAGCTATTTATAGAGACTGGAGTATAACTGCCAGAATATCCTTATAACCTGAATCCAAACAGTAGTATTAAACTGTTGTAGCTCAAATGTACATTTTTCTTACAATGAGAAATTGTTTTTGATTACAATTGGCTCACTGTAAATAAATTATGAAATGTTTTTTGTTTTTTTAAAACACTGTATTACTTTTCCTGTAATGTTGTCATGGTAATAAGCATACACCACATGCCTTTGGCTCAACAATCCAACGATGACTGAGTTCATCGGTCCAGATTTCTGAGAGTCCTGGACTTTCAGACACATAATAATGCCGCTTTGCATAACCAAAACAAAAGAGAAAACTACAGCCGAGTCGGCAGTTACAGCACCGCCCGTGATTCAGAGATGAGAGGAAATTAAAAGTAGGGCTTGAACTGAAATTAGTGGGAGAGATGGGAAAAATAGGAGGGGGATAGAGAGGGACCACAAAGTAGAGATCAATATCTTTTGTATAATTACCTTCAGCTTCCTGGGTTGCTAGGAAACCAAACAGAAATGAGAGAGAGAGAGATGTAGAGGGAGAGAGAGAGATGAAAACTGAGACCGAGATTAATTTCAGGCTTTCGCAGATTTGCAACTGTGTTTAAATAAAGCTCGCGCGAGCAGACTGGAGAAGTGGTGAAGAAGATGAGGAAGAGAAGTTGAAAAGTGAGATATGGGGGATTAAGTGGAAGTCAGGGGAGGAGTGGGGGGGTGGTATGTCAGTATTTCAGCTATTACATAGCTGAAAATACTGACAGTGATTGCCTCTTCGTCTGAGCTCGCTCTCCACTGTTGAGTTTTCTTCTTTTTTTCATCCCTCATCTGCTTTGTCTCAGCTTCCCGTCCTTCTCCTTTCTTTCTCGGTTTTGTAAACCTGCTGTAAACCCAGCTGTGTATTCACGGGAAAGAACAGCAGGTAGCTTTGAAAATGAGCGCTGCAATTACACAATCATTACACAATCCATCAGTTGTAATTATCTATATTACAGACTGGGGACATTTGTAAATGTGTGTCTTCTCTCAACCATTATCTGACGCTCACATAAAGCGCTCGTGGAGATGTGTGAACACATTAAATAAATGTAAACAAAAAGGACTGGGCTGTAATCAGTTGGATTGGAATTAAGCTGCAGGAAAATCGTGCAAAGGTTTTCTTTAGGGTCATCATGCAAGATAATTTAAGCAACAGTGTGTAATTTCTTGCATTAGCTTTATGGATCGACTTCATTCAGAGGCAGCAAATGATGGCACTGTTCCTTTAAATGGAGGGGGACAGAGGGAGAGAAAACAGGGAGAGGGAGAGAGAGAGACGTAGTAGAAAAACGGGGGTCGGTGTGTGCGCTGTCTGCTCTCTGTCTTGGAGAGGTGTGTAGGATTAGCAGGATTTTACTGAAGAAAGAAAGAAAAAGAAAGAAAAAAGAGAAAGAAAGAAAGAAAATAAGAAATTGCAGCACATAGTTTGAGGACTTTACTGAAGATGTTGAAAATATTTTAAGGAGGCTTCCTTAAGGACATGCTGGACATGTATGGGAACAAACAGACGATGTCACTGACTTCTGATGATGGACACAGTGCTTTTTAAGGACTCACAGTTGCAGGATTTTGAAACTTCTGCTTTGTTTGAGACTTTTTTCCCTGATTTAAATTTACTTTTTCAGACGAATCTCTGCATCTCCCTCATATGTTCTTGAAGACAATTGCTCTCCTGAGACGTGGATATGTGTGAACATTTGTTAAGCTGACTTTAAAAATATATCTCATCTCAAATAAAATTAAATATGCATTGCTTTTCTATAAACAGTTTAACCCTTTTTGCCACAAATTCACATTTCTAGCTTGTTGCTGCTCCTGTTTATTTGCCAGTGAATGTGTCATAAGCTGTGAGTGGAGAGCCAGCTGATGACATGAACTGCTGAATATTTAGCTAATCCTCTGTGGATACAACTATTTTTGACATTTATTTTTGCCCTCATCTAAATCCTAATCCAGGGGAAACAAATCTCACCCACTCACCTGAAGCTGCTTTTAATCTAAAGAGAAAAGAGAGATGGCACAGAAAGACGGAGGAACGGAGCAGGGGCGTGTCAAAACAGATGATAATCTGGGGACTAAAGCCATGTCCGGGGGCCCTACAGCAGGTGGAGGAGTGGTGGTGGAGGTCAGGGAGAAGAAAGGCCCCCTGAGAGCTGCAATTCCCACTATGCCTTTCCCCTTGGCGGTCATCTGTCTTTTTCTGAATACCTTCATACCTGGACTTGGTAAGATAAATCACACTTTCTTTTTCTTTCCTTTTCTAATTCCCTCTAATTTCACCTGGTTTTTGATTTGGTTTGGGGCTCAGGTGCAAACAGTCAGCAAACTCACAAGACGAGGTGTACAAATGTAAAGGCAAAAAGAAAAAAGAAATACTACATGAATTAGATCAGAAAACTCAGAGGAGTGAAAAAAATAGTCTCCCTGCTTGTATTTTCCTGACTACTTCCATAAATGTGTGAGAAACGTGCTAAGAATAAGACCCCACTCACACATTGTGTTACAGTAAGAAGCACACAGGCTCAGTCTGCCAGGTGTTAATAAAGTCCATGCAGCTACATCATCACAGCAGGTAGACACATCCTCACTGAGGACACACTCAACATGTGTCATTTTCATACAAAGCTCATGTTATGGGAATCACATGATACACAAATCCATAACTAATCATCACAAATTGATGATTGGACACAAATTGCATTTTTTTTCTTTTAATATGTTATTTAGAAATGGTTTTTTTTCTTACTACAAAAGTGTATGAAAGAGCTGAATTAAGCTCCTGGAGCTGACAGCATAGTACTTGTAGATTTATCCAAATTGAAACTTTAAAAAAAGGATTTTATACATTTAAAGGCATTTCACATTTAGTTAAATCTGTAGCAAAAAATCCCAAAACAAGAAAACTAAAATATGAATTTAAATGACAACAAAGCAGCAGAGCTGAGTCTGACTCACTTTAATGTGTGCACAGTTCACCCACACATTCTCAGGTGTGTGATGAAGCCGGTGGTCTCGCTGTGTGTGTATTTCTAAGCAGACATTGACCGGGTTTGCAGCTCATTAGCTAATGGAAGGGTGTTTCTGCCTTCTGTTCTGCCTTCTCCATCTAATTCCTCCACTTTGTCACATTATGTAACATCTGGTAGCTAATGACACACAGATACGCTCATCGCCACTACATAACAAAGCCCACCGCCGCCGCCAGACTGATACACGCGCACACACAAATACAGATATAATGAGCGGCTGTCAACAAATTAATACTGCTACATAAGGCTTTGAAAGACATTTAGTCACACGCGTCCGCACCCCGGCATTCACACACAGCTGTTTACTCATCAGTTCAGTGGTTTGATTCAAACGCAGCAGAACGTCAGGAGCTGATTTCAAGAAAAAGTAGAATATGTAGAAAGCAATAAAGTGAAAGTCACTATGAGGAAAAAGATTTGGTGACATGCGGAAAACATCAGTTATAAGGAACATACCTGAGCTCAATTCACCAAATAACCAAGGGAGAGCCTTCCCCCTCCCCACATTTCCTCCCCCTCTGATCTAGTGGGCATATCTCATGGGATTCATACTCCTCCCTACTCTCGCCGTGTTTATTTGTTATACTTCCATCTAAAAATAGCCTTCAAATCCCAACTATTTTCTCACATTCATTCCTATTTTCCTCTCTTTTGACTCACATTCAGGACTCTGTTTGCTGCCACCTTTCTTTAAGTGTTGAATTGTTGACTCCTCGAGACTGCCACAAACATTACAACAGGGTCAGCAAACCCCCGCTGACCTGTTTTCCCTTTTCTTGACAGGAGCACAAAATTGATCCCTAATATGTGCGGAAAGTAGCACGGCAGCCCTTCATCGAAGAGCGTGTGTTTACAGTGTGTGTGTGCGTGTATGTGTGTCAGTTTGCCTGAATGCATTGACATTTCATTGAATAGCTGTTGCCATGACAACCCTGACTAAAATGAACACAATGCATGCATGGCAGTGTGTGTGTGTAGTTTGGCTCTAACTGACTGGGACTGAAAAGAGCGTCTCGATCTATTCAGCCTGCCGACAAAATAAAATTTAGAAATGTGTAATTGAATTTGGACATGAGCCAAAGCCTCCCAGACATTCATGTTCATGCAAAGGTACAACAGGTCAGGATAACAGGTGATACAGCACCTGGCGCAGTAGTAACTATTATTGGTATGACATCTCTGGCACTATTACTACAGAAACCTAAAGATCCGCTCCAGGTTTGTTTAAAGACAAAAGATTCTCCTTTGTGTCTGATTGTTGGGGCACACTTGTCCTTGAGTCAAAAGCATTGAGATAAAGCAGCCGGCCTGCCTTGAGTCTTTCAAATGTGACAAAGTATGTCTAATAGTACTTCTTAAGCTGAATATTTAACATGTTACATACCATTTATTTAATCTCCACAAACAGATCAAGTGTAAAAACTTTGCACGGAGCTGTGTAACAGTGGTGTCAAAGTCAAACCATTTCATGCATAGTAGGCAGTTCACATATCATGTGGATATTGACTAGTAGGCTCAAATCTAGCCAGACGTGTTTCCTCAGCCTCTAAAATCAACGACTACACCTCTGTGTTGACTTTCAGGACTTAAACAGCCTCTGTCTCACAAGCCTACGTGATTAAACTTTGCATTAACCCCACCTCTGCCTGCTGACATGTTAAGAACAAGAATCTTATATCATCCCAGCAATGTAACAGAGACTGAGTTAAAAACTACAGGCGAGTACCACACAAGCTGTTAGCAGCTTCAGTGTAAACTGATACAAGAGCTGTAAATAATTACGCACACTTACTGTGGAAGAAACTCCGGGTCACTGGTTGCATTACGATATTTGCCATAAGAGGAGAGGAAAGTGTGAAGCTTTAAAACACTTAAGTGAATATATGACTTAGTCCTCTCAGTGTGTGTGTTCCTGTGAGATTGACTGCATGTAATATTAGAGACACTGCAGTGTGTCGTTGCTGAGTTCTGTTGATATCTCGTGTCTGAATTTTCATGTGTTTACTTGCACTAAAATTAGCAGTGTTCCTCTCTTACTCCACTCAGTCTCACTTGTCTACAGCACTGGGCAAAAGCAATTTGCATGATTAATGCTCATAGTGCACACGTTTTCATTAAAAATACTAATTTAAAACATAATCCAGTAGTGTATGGGTTTTTTGTCAGTCCCATTTCTGCAACTGCATTACATTTTCTGATACTAGAAAAAAACAACAACCCTCGATTAGCATTTTTTGGCATCTGGCAGCTTTTCCTCATTCTTTATTCTGTATTCAGTGGTCGCTCAAACTAAATTCTGTCACATAAAGAATACATTCAATACATTGAATTTGACATGTAAAACCAACAGAAATAGAGAATGTTGCATCATATTTGCAGGAAATGATGAATATAAAAAGAATTGGAGTTTGTGATGAATGTTTTTTATAAAAACAGGTACATGTTAATAATCGTTGTTTCACTCAGGTTGGCGTTCATTCTTGGTCTAATTTAGATACTAGAGATCGTTAGCTTGCCAGCTTGGGTCATTCAGTTGGAGAGGGACTAACCGAGAGCTACATGCTCTCTCGTCACCAGAGCCGAGAACGCTGCTTGTTGTCATTAGCTTTCTCTAAACTGAGGACTTTATATTTGCTAAGACAGAATGTGTCATCCTCCAACAAATTCAAACGATGTATGACAAGGAAGAGAGCAGGGCGACAAAGCACAGGCTGACCTGGATATTTGACTTAGTTTCATGTTAAATATGTGTTCACAGGGCAAGCCAATTGAGCCAAAGACATGCTGTTTTGCTAACACTTTACTGGCTGCAAACACAAAAACATGTAAAGCTGCTTGAAGTTCTTTAGTAGTAGGTGGCTAGCTACTCTGCAAAAGGGAGGGAATGTTATCCATAGTTTTGTTATAACCCGTGACTTTTGAGTTTAAAAGCAACACTGGCAAAGATGCGCTGAGTAACAAAAGCAATATGTCCAGTGAGGTGATACTCCTTAAAAGTCAGGGGCAGGTTCAGCCTAAAAATGCGTTGCAAATGGCTGCAGGCTGAAAAACATTTCACTGAAAGACTGTGCAACTGTCTATGAAGTATGTTTGTTTTTCCTTTGGTGGTTTTGTCAGAAGTGTTACCCAATCAGCAGCAACTATTTTAAAAATCGTGTGGTATCTAAAAGTCAGTGCACAAAATGAATCAGTTGTCACTGGTCTAACACGTGGGTGACATAACAGTGTGTTCAGTGCACAACTGCTCTTATTTACAAAATAAATAAATATATGGTACTTTTAGTTAGGGATTAAGTCAGCCTACTTCACCATTTTTTGAGGTCATTTGATAGAAAGAAAAAGAATATTGTACACAGAAATATACATTGATTCATGTCTAATTGTTTAGACGTTTTTTATTAATATGTTTTCTTTCTATCCACCCAGCCTGCAGATAACTGAAGAACCCTTATAACACGAGTAACCACATAAATTGTAACTGTTACTGAAAAATATTATGCGATTACTGTAACATGTTTCTTTGTATCATGTTACACTAACACTGGTTATAAACTAACATTCCAAGAGCTAATGTTAAGCTTGAGTGTCATAAAAAGCACACTTACTCTCTGATAGACAGTTTAATTACACTGAATGATAGTTTGCTAACTCTTCAGGTCTAGCAATGTTTTATCTACTTTAGAGAACTGCAGGTAAAAGAGGATAAGAGCAGCAGAGGCAATAAGCAGCTAACAGAGGCTAACAACAGATAAAAGAGGCTAAGAGCAGCTAACAGAAGCTATGAGCAGCTAACAGAGGCTATGAGCAAGTAAAAGAGACTAAGAGCAGCTAACATAAGCTAATAACAATTAACAGAGGCTAACAACACGTAAAAGAGGATAAGAGCAGCAAACAAAGGCAATGAGCACCTAACAGGGGCTAACAACAGGTAAAACAGGCTATGATCAGCTAACGGAGGCTAACAAAAGATAAAAGAGCCTAAGAGCACCTAACAGAGGCTAACAGCAGGTAAAAGAGGATAAGAGCAGCTAATAGTGGCAAAAACTGTAGCACTTACTGACAGAGAGGTTCAGTATATCCTCAGCAGGTCACCTCAATATCACTGTGATATAAGTTACTGACTTGTATCAAACTCCTTCAACAAAGTTTTACGGCCTCCTTCAGAGTAAAAAAATACGTACACCAGCTACCCATGAAACCCAGTACAGGAGAGTTGACTGCAATCTACTGAGATCGAGTGGTGAGATTTAACAAATTGTAATTTTAAGGCACATTTTTTCACAAGAAAATGCTGAATGCATTTTTTTTCTTTAGATTTGAACTACCTGATGATCTTTCTTTCTCTCTTTTCCCTCAATATTTAATTTTTTTTTAAAAAACAACAACAAAACTTTATCTAAGACTTGCAAACTATAGTCAATGGAAGGAGGAGTTTCACATCTATGTAAAGGGGGAGCTTTTCCCTTTCCACCTGTCAGCTTTAAGGTGGACTGGCCTTAAAGGTGGAGTACCTCGATACTTAAGTGATACACCTGATTACTGGTTACTTTGAGTTGGTATGCAAGTACCATTTCATCTAATCAACACAGCTTTACAGTTCACATCCTCCGTTGTTTTCTGGTCCTTTCTCTTCCTTCCTGTTTTCTCTCTCCCTTTATGTCTGCTTCTCTTGCTGTCTTGACACTCTTACACTCCATCATTAACCTCCCACACTACCAGTGGGTGCTTTGTAGAGTTCTCTGTGTAATTATAGTAATTAGTCTGGGTAATATCTACTGACACACATAGACACAAACACGCATGTACGTACTCACAATATCCCACATGCGACATACAACGAAGCCAAGAGCTTTTCGCACCTAGAGGATTGTTGGATTTCTCTAGCAAAAAACTGAAAGATTTATTCTGACTTTATTATTGCATCAGCTCAACGTATATTGTTAAGCAAAGTATATTGTTAAGCACATATATTTGTTCAGGTTTTGCCCAGCTGCAATTATTTAGCGGAGTATTTTCCTTATAGTTAGCTCTGTGCTCTTTGATTACATGCTGACTAAAATGCTCTCCACTGATCAATTTACTGTTTTGATAGTTTTAATATGATCTAAGAATTAATCCAACATATAATAATTTTGGAAATATATTTAAAGTTATATAATTTTTTCCCTATGCAAAATCCTCTTATTAGACGGATTCATGGTAATATTCACTTGGCAAGTGATCATTAATGCCAAAATGATAATTTGACTTAATAATTTGACTTAATTTAAACTTATTTAATCAATGTGGTTTTATTTGACAAAGTGACACACTGATAAATTCGAAGAGCCCAACTCTGCAGTTCTTATAGCATTTTAGTATCTTTCAGTTGACTGTTTTGGTTTTACATTCAGTTATCCTTCATTATCCTGCTTTCTCAGATTCAAATATTTCTTAATTTCGAAGAATGAACTTGTAGGTTTTGGTGTGCTGAGCCAAACAAATACTCCAAATTGTTTTGTTTTTTCAAAAGCGGATCTAATATTTAGTTGCATTGCTATTTGATAAATTATATTGGAACAGACAGCAAAAACTTCATTGGGAACACCTGTTCAACTGCTTGTTAAGACAAATATTTAATCAGCCAAACATATGACCAAGACAAGCAGCTAAAGTTCAAAGCATCAGAATGGGGAATAAAGTTTATTAAAGTGACTCGGAACATGGCATGTTTGTTGGTGCCAGTTCGGCTGAGTATTTAAGAAACTGCTGATCTACTGAGACTATCTCTAGAGTTTACAGAAAATGGCCTGAAAAAGAAAAAATATCCAGTGAGCAGTACTACTCTGTTGGGATGTGAGCGATGACTCAAAAATGCCTTATTGATGCCAGAGATCAGAGGAGACTGCTTCAAGCTAGGAAGTAAACAGTAACTCAGTAACTCTTGTTACAACCAAGGTATGCAGAAGAGCACATCTGAATGCACAACATGTCGAACCAGGAAAGAGATGGCGACTGCAGCAGAAGACCACACTACTCCTGTCAGAAAAGAACAGGAAACTAAGGCTACAACTGAACAATAAAGGCTGCTTGGTCTGATCAGCCTTGATTTGTGCTGTCATTGCAGGTTAGCCCTGTGACAGATTGACAGCCTGTCAAAATGCCACAGCCTACCTAAGTATTGAAGAATTGAGGGGTTTTGAAGGTAAAAGAGGGTCCAAACTAGTACTAGTAAGGTGTACCTAATAATGCATCCAGTGAAAGCGACACATGTGAACAGTACCTGACAGAGACCGCTGACGTTGGAAGTCATGCAGAAGAAGTAAAACTAAACAGACCATAGAAATCCTTCTGTGCATGCCAAAACTCTGACGGAAGTGATGCGTAACCATTCAGCTACCAGCTGGCTGTCAATCACAGCTAATGTCTGGAGGTGGGCAGCACCTAAGGCAGCCAGAGCATCTGCTGGTGGGTGTGGCCTCTGTGACCTGAAAATTTCTGCTCCTGATCAGACCACGTCGGTCCTGGATGGACTCTCATTTTAGCCCGCTGTTGCTCTTTCTGCTCGAGGCTTTGAAATGAGCAAAGAAAATATGAGGGTTCATCTCTTCCTTTCCACCAATTTATATACTTACTTATCTTACTTTTCTGTGACAGTCAAGTATAAGCCTTGTGAGAGTAAATATTACATTTTATGTCATTCAGATTCATCAGATGTGCTCGGACAATCTGGCAGTGCTTCTGTTGAAAGATTCACCACGATACAACTGTCTCCAAATGCATAGTTAATGAAAGAGACTGACACTGGATGGAAATTTTGAAGCAGAGAGAGAGAGAGAGAGAGAAAAAAAGAAAATGAAACAGAGAAAAAAGTGAGAAACTAACTTATACATGAGCTGGCCTTTCCTTTCTACTTAGAAAAAAAAAGCACACACAGCCGGCAGCCTGTCAGAGCCTGGCAGAGCCTGCTCCTCCCTCCCCCCACCTGTTCTGCTTGCTGTGTTATTTGAAATTCACCAATGTGACAAGAAATGGAGCTGGCAGAAAGGGAAGGGCCAAGGCCATGATGCACACAACGCCCACCAGGCATTTCTTATGTCGCATGCAATATTCACAGTATTTAGTCTTTACAAAAAGCCTGCGGAGAGCAAGCCGGAGCGTCAGCTGATTGTTTGAACAATTTAGGCTTTTTTAGGTCTTAAAAAGGTTCTTTGGTGTTGTGACTTTGAGAAAATACTATACTATCAGCTATTTTAAGCTCAACAAGAACTTGTGAGTAAATATGACCTAATTAAAATATGACATCTGCAGCATCTTTACTTTAAACACTGTGGGTCTGAAATCCACAAGTCTGCAAAATGATTTAATCTGAGCATTTATATTCTGCAAATGTCACAAGAATGGAATTTGTCTTCTGTTTATAGGTTTATTTTTTGATTTTAGTTTTTATGCACTCATTGAAAAACTGGACCCAGAAGGTTTCCAGAGTTGTATACGTGGATGCTCAAACTCGTGCATACAGTTTCACACAGAGCATTTACTGTGCAGGGGATGGTCTCCAGGCTTTCAGATAGCAGAATAAGGAGTGCGACTGGACTTAATTCAGACAGATAAGAGTTGAACATTGAGATAATCCTGTTTCAGCTCTATTACAAACAGCCAGTATATGTGCTTTTTCTCCAGGGCATAGAGACATCGCTGCAATGGCCAGGTACCTGCCACCGGGAAAACCTTAAGTACTGACTCTCTCTCTTAGACACAGAAAAAACACCCCAAAACAAAACATAGAGAACAGCTTCTTTAGTCTAGCTTCAGTTATTTCTCTGCGGCAGAGAGAAACATTTTGCTCTTCAGGTGTGACTGGTTGTATCACCTTATACAGCTGCTTTTATTTCCATGCACATCTTTACTGTATACAGAGATCTGACGAAGTACTGAGAGTAAACAAGTAAATAAATCTGTTTTAATAAGTGTTTTACTACTTTTACTACGTTATATTAATACTATTAGTGCTTTTAACATCTTAGAAATTGGGCAGCTCTCAACTACTCCTATAATAATAATAAAAAAACAAAACTGAATGCATAAAATGAAGTGCTGGTTTTTCTTAGCCCAGAATGGGCCTCTGAGGGGGTGACTGCACATTTAAGCTCAATCATTTGACTCACTGCTACTGCTACACAGTAGCAGTGAGTCAAATTTCTTTTGTTAACAGTAATCTACCACTTTTCATTTCTGAAAGTTTGAATAAATATTAAGATAACAACTATTGTTGTACTTGAATTTAAAAAAACAACAAACAAACCCCAAACCGGCTTTAGGCAAGGCAAGGCAAGGCAAATTTATTTGTATAGCACAATTCAACAACAAGGTGATTCAAAGTGCTTTACAGAGACATTAGAAACAAAAACAAATAAAAAGCATGATTTAAAATTGATTAAAACAAGCAAACAAACAAACTAACTAAACACACACATTTCACACCTGTTCACCTTTACAAAATCATTGTTTACGGTGATTTTGCTTTCTTAATTGGGATGGGACAAGGGTCCTGAAACTAAAACAAAAAGATGATTTTTCACATTTTAAGTGTTTCTTATGACACTGATTTAAGTTCAAGGCTTATAAGTTCCTTCTTTTGTTCATATTGGACCTGATGCAGTACAGCGGGAAGCAGTGTTGGTCAAGTTACTTGAAAAAAGTAATCAGTAACTAATTACCGACTACTACCCCAAAAAAGTAATCCCATTACTTTACTCATTACTTATTTTCAAAAGTAATTAATTACTTAGTTACTTAGTTACTTTTTAAAAACATGATTTACAACCTGAATAGGTAATAAAGCAATAGATCTTTCAGCCCAATTCTACTTTTTCTACATAATCCAGCATACAAAATGTAATCAAATGGAAAAGTCTCTTTTTAAAACTTGTTTTATTAGTTTTAATCTTTTAACTTTATGCATCAAGCAAAGATTTAATTATATGCAACATTCTCTGACTGGAAGAAATTTGTTTAACATTTAAACTTATTTTCTGCACATTCCAGAACATAAAATAATTCTTTTTTTTGTGTTTCTCTGTGAGTTTCCCATTACGTGGTAGTGCACTCGGTGCTTGCTTGGAAGTTCAGGGGGTTTTTTTCGCTGTAAAAAGAAGTTTTCTTCCCACGCACAACAGACGCTAATGTTTTTGTCACTTTTTATGGAATCAAACTCAAAGTAAGGTCAGTACTTCCACGCTTTAAACGCTGCACGCTCATACTCTCTCCCGCACTCGATATATGATCCATTGTTGATCTGCACACAGCTGTTGTCACGAACGTCGCACTCGCTTACGTCACTGTCATGAGACATTCTCGCAAAAAATCACGGTTTTAGTAACGCAGTAACGCAGCGTTCCTACGGGAAAGTAACGGTAATCTAATTACCGTTTTTGCAATAGTAATCCCTTACCTGAAAAAAGTAATCAGATTACAGTAACGCGTTACTGCCCATCTCTGGCGGGGAGTAATGTCACGACTGACAGCTGCAGTCACAGAAAATCTTTCTTATCTCTCTTCAGGGATTAAGTACAGATGCAGTGCTGAGAAGAAATGCAGCATTTACTGTCCATGACCGTGACTGTGTGTTTCAAACCAATAAAGAGAGATGTTCTGGTTCACTACTGTAGCAGACTGTAATTCTTTGATGGATTACCATAACATTTTGTAAATACAGTACTGCAAAAAAGTCTTATATCACCCCTCGTTTGCACAGATCTAACGACCTTCAACACAACCTGAAGTCTCTTAGACAAGCTTTGATGTAATTTCTTTAAGAAGTCTTCAGGAATAATTCTCCAGGCTTCTTGAAGGACATTCAAAGCTGTTTTCCTGGATGATCACACACTGCTTCACTAATGTTGAGGTCCGGTTTCTGGGGAGGTCAGTCCATGACTGATACTTCCAGTTTTCCTTCTTTAGGTTAGCTTCTTGAGAGCTAAACTTCCACTGAGAAAATTTCTGATTCTTTGGGAATCAGCTTGTTGGTACAGAATTATCTATTTTATATCTGTCCAATTGTGTCATGTTTTGGCATTCTTGCATAGATTGTTCAGGACTTTCCTGGAAATGAGTGGAAAAGCAGCCAATGTCCAAAGAAAACCTTTGAAAGACCTTCAGAAAGTCTGGAGAACTATTGCTTGAGACCCCTTAAAAAGTAACAAAACAATCTGGCTCTTCAGAACTAAAATGTTAAAAAATTAGGGGTGACTCAAGACTTTTGCACATTCATGTACATTTAAGGTCCTTTAAGTGTACTCATGCCCTGAATAGCTGTCTACAAATTACTCCACATGATTTTGTTGAAGGCTTATTGCATTCAATATATCCGCATTTGTCTCAAAGCACTAAGTTGTGTAAGTGCAATTTACCTGTGTGATGTTTCTATTTGAAACAATAAAAAAAACCCCTTCTGGTTCATTTCATCCGGAGTCTGTTTTGGCCTCGCTGGAGATTAACCAGAATGGAAAACTCCTCAAAGGTTTTTATCATGTCGGACTATAAACATCGCAGAGATATTTGATAGCAAAGTACATCAGAACTGTTAAAACAATAACTTCTTGGATTGTTTTTGGTAACAGTATGACTTGTGGTGTTTTTCCCACAGGCACCTTCATCTCAGCGTTCACAGTGCTGTGCGGCGCTCGCAGTGAGCTGATCTCAGAGCGAGGTGTTTGCTGTGTATTCTGGCTCAACGTAGCAGCAGCCCTGATTCAGATCCTCACAGCTGTTATCATGGTCGGATGGATCATGAGCATCTTCTGGGGAATGGACATGGTCATCCTGGCAAGTCAGTAGCAGCTACTAGTGTCTGTGTTTGTCTTCCCCTTTGCTTTCTTTTCTCCACATGTGTCACATGCACTTTTAAAGTTAGTTTCAGCAAGCAAAACATAAGGTCCAGGGACCAGAATTGGCCCAGTAAAGAGTCCGACCTGGCCCTCTGAATGGTTAAAATAAATTAGCATAAATTTTGATTTGTGTTTTTCTGTGGATCATCTGTGGATTAACAGAAACTTTTGTTTAAAATTACAGGACAATCTGGGCAATGAGCTACTGGAACTTTTTCCTGTAATTTAACAGATTTTGTTCTTACCATTTAAGCACAGATTTCTTTCATTTAATACGAAACATTTCTTTGTCATGTCAAAAAACTCAGACATACTGTTGAAATTACACTTCTTTTCCTTATATTGAGTTATTTCATGGGTTAAATGTGTAGTTAAATTTATTTACACTGACAGAAAGGGGAGTTTCACCGGTCTGGCCCAAATCAGCCATCGCTGATGGCAGCCAAAGCCCTCCCATGTGCTCCAAAAATTACTCTGTTTGCACTAAAAGCCCTCCAGTAAATTATCTTTAGTTATTTAACACTGACCTGCTGCTGTTAAAGCAGAACTTATTTTATTTCACTTAGGAAATATCAAAGCTAAATATTGCATCCTCAAGACGTGGCAGAGCCGAAAAATGAAATAACATAATTACGACCCATTTTTAAAGAATTGTATGATCAGCTGGAAACCAGGGCGCTCGGTGAGATTTGTTGCTGGTTTGGGTCTTTTCTGTGGTTTTTATTGGTGAAAAAAACAAAAATAAAATAAAATAAAGCAGGATAATAGCAGCATTATCCTTCAAGGCCTGTGTTGCAAAGGGATGCAATCAGTGGCTCTGGATTACAAAGTTGTTCAAAGGATTTTACATAAATCGTGCAGAAACATGAAAGAAAGAAAGATGCAGAGAACAGACATGAAAAGGTTGGGTAATTTTACCACCCTCTCTGTCAGGAACTCAGCCTCTCCTTAGGCACTGATGCATGAACAAGTGCACACACACACACACACACACACACACACACACACACACACACACACGCATAAGAGTCACCATTGTCTCAGTGCAGCCTTTGAATTATCCACAGCCCTGTAAGTGTCCTTATGTGAGGTAGCCTAATTGCTGCCTGCCTGCGCCACCAGAGTGTATCGATTCGCACACGCCTGCGAGAACGTGCGTGTTTGTTGTGCGCGAGGTACAGTAATTGTGTGTGTGTGGGAGTGAGCGCCCCCCCCCCCCCCCCCCCGGTGTGTTTTTGTTCACTGGTCCCCGCTGTTTTTCAGGCCTCTGGGCACACATCTTCTGCAACTGTTACTGTAAAAATCATTCTCTGGTAGCATGTTGAATATTCGGGTTTGCGTAAGATGACTGTTTCCCAGTTGGACTGAAATAATGCCGGCTGTTTATTTAGAAGATCAGTTGTTATTCAGTTATTCATTACCACAATACGCGGTAGCTTTGAGAGTTCATGCTCGTATGGGCTGATTCAGCTTTCTTCCTCTATGCATTTAATGCCTCTGAAAATGTGGTCTCTGTGTGAGCTTCCTCCCTCTCTCCCTCTAATGAGCCTGTGCTGTATATGATCAGTTTCCTCTCTCTTCATAACTCCAGCTCCACATACATGGCTGCCGCCCTCTTCTTTTTTTCCCATCTATCTAATGATCGTGGTGTTATCTCCCTCCCACTGATCGCCTTCCATCTGCCTTTTTTCTCCATCCAGTGATTGTTCCTGTTTGATCTTCTCATATCTTTGCTTCCTCTCTTCCTCTCCTTCCTGCTCACTCTCACATAATTCCTCCCACTCGCTGCCCGCTCCCCAGTCTTCCTCGCCACCTCAGTTTCTTCTTCAGTTTTTGGTTTTCACTGGTTCCCGTCTCCATCTCTCATCCCATCGATCCAGTGGATGAGGGTCATGTTACTGTAAATGTGTTCATTTGATCATGTAATGTACCCTGCCACTCAGATGTTTGAGCTCACTTCCAAATGTCCTTGCTTTTAAAGAAAAATAAGTTTAAAAAAAAAAAAAAACAGACAAACTTTAAATTAATTTGAAATGCTGCAAGTTACAAATGATTTATGGTTATTACTGGAATATCTACTTAAGCATACAGATGATCATTGTCAGCCACCACTGCTCCAGTACAAAAAAATACTGATTATAATATTTAATAAATATGAGATGATAAATAACTGATTATTCTGTTAAACAATAACTTTTAAACTAAAATAAAAACTCATTTTGTTTCAACAGTGAGGATGTTTACGTTACCCCCAAAACTGCTGCGTTTATTTGTAGCTCAAAAGGGTTTCATAGTTCATACTGAGCTGTTTTCTTTGAACTACATCAGTGCTGTCAGCTTCACACATCACCTTAAAAACAGTGAAACGTGTTCTCACTAACCGTCTCTTGTCTCTTTTCTCCCCCTCTACGCTGCTCCTTCACGAAAGTTTCTGATGGTAGGTGTCTCTTTTTTCCCTTCTTTTACAACCAACAGTCCCCCACTGAGTTAATAAAACTGCGGAGGATGTAGAAGCAAGTCAAAGAAATAGCGAACAGCGAGCTTTTTTTTTTTCTAAATTTAACACAGTTATTGTAAGCCAGAAACAAACAGTTACCCTTAAAGGACTTCAACACAAATCGGAACGTTCTCACGATCTTGGCAGCAAGAGTTTGGCAACTCACTGCTTTCTATTTGTGTGACAACGTCCTGCTCATCAGTGGACTGAGCTGTCATGGAGCCTGGTCTGCTAAGCTCAGTAAATGTTCATACACATCCAGCCATGTTTAATCCGACATACCTGATTCGAAACTATGGTATCGCACCATGTAATATGACTAAAAGCTTAGTGACGGCTTTACTAACTGAGCTGAGTTTACCCATGGTGTGTGTGATTAAAGAGCTCCACAAGAATGCTCAGTTCTCATTCCCAGAGTTAACCATGCATTTTCTTAACTGCTTGTCCATCTTCAGGGTAAGGAGGGCTGGAAGGACCAGGAAAATCCCTGGATAACCATGCCTGCCCATTTGGAAACACCATTTAAGCCAGGCTTGTCCAACTCCAGGCCTCGAGGGCTGGTGTCCTGCAGGTTTTAGATCTCACCCTGGGTAAACACACCTGAATCAAATGATTAGTTCATTACCAGGCCTCTGGAGAACTACAAGACATGCTGAGGAGGTCAGTTAGCTATTTAAATCAGCTGTGATGGATCAAGGACACATCTAAAACCTGCAGGACACCGCCCCTCGAGGCCTGGGTTTGGACACCGCTGATTGAAGCTAACATGCATGTCTTTGGACTGTGGGATGAAGCAATGTTAGACGCATTTAGAACAAGCACACTCCAGGCAACTGGTGGATTCTGAGTTATTTGTCATGGATAACAACATTAAACAAAGTCTGCATGCTTGTTCTGTTAGACAAACCCAAGTCTGCTGCTCCACTCACATGACTCCCTCCTCCCACTTTAACATATATCCAACACACCGCGTAATCACAGTACTGCACCTAATCTGCCAGTACTTATTCTAATGCAGAGGGTATGGGCATACATAGACTCTTCCAGGAGTTAAGCTGCTGCCATCACTGCTGCTGCTGCTGCTTACAGTGTTTCAACATCTTCCCCCGTCATCCTGTAGGTTTTGGGGGAGATTTGGAGCTTTTTCCTATAGGGGAAATAAGCATTACCTTTCCTCCCTCCCCGCAGAGATAATGCTTGGTTTATAGTTCTGGGTTAAATGTGCGGCAGACCTAAAACACTGCAAACTACACTTTGCACCTTGCCAACCTCTGTGATAGGTCTATTTGGAAGTATTGTGCTGCACAAACACAGTACATTTGCTTAACTGTATTAAACTTGCTTGTGCAGTATAGGCACATGCCATTATCTTGATGCCGAAGCTCTGTTCTTGTTTCTATTGACTCTTATTTGCGCTTTATTATCTCCAAGCCCAGCATGTTCAGCTCACCTCCACCTGTGATGGCAAAAAGATGCAGAAACAGCTGTGCAAAAGTATCTCCAACAAACACAGGATTCAAAGCAGCCTAGTTTTGCCCCTCATGCCTCGTGGTAGTCCCCACCAGGGTCCTGCCAAGTTCCGCTTTCAATTTTGCCAAATTGAATGAAATGAAGAGTAAAATCATGACTGCTGTCAACAGTTCAAAATGAATGATTTGTAATTGCATGCGGGCATTTAAAAACCTTTTTAAAAATGATAGCAGGGACACCAAATGATAGAGAGCCTTGTGTTCCCTCCCTCCTCAGGCTGCAGAGACCAGGGCATTCCTCAGGATGTGTGAGGGAAGCCGCTCTCATGCTAGCTGGTGGGTCGCACGGACAGCTTGACCTCTTTGACCTCCCCAAAGGTGACTTTTTCATTAGTAATGACCTTGAGCTGACACCATGTAGAGGCCGAGACGTGATGAATGGATTCATTAATGAACAGTGAAGCGAGAGGCTGCCCTTCATGGAAATCTTTAATCGCTGGCTGCTGATTGGTCACATTTACGTTTGCCGAAAATTATACTTAGCATTTACAGCCACAAGAAATATAAGGGATAATAATGATATTAATAATGAATAAAAACTACATGTGTTGACTTTGTTGAGTAATTATAAAAGTGATGTTGGATTTTTTTCATTGTTCTTTGATTTAATTGCCAAATATGGATAAAGGAAAATTTGTGAGCTGCTTGATTGAGCTGCCCCAGGACTTTTTATCACATGTTTTAAATGTTGTATCAGAGACTACCTTTAGCCTTAGCTTCTAGTGTATTGTGGCCTTTCCCTTACAGTTTTGTTATAATATCAAATCGCTAGTCTTCTCCATGTAATGTCAGGATATACAGTAACAGCCACAGCGCTGTATGTCCATCGATCTTCATACAAAACAATCCCAAAACTCAACATCACAGCACATGAGCCCGGGCTGTGAAACACACGTCTTCCTGTGGAGCATGTCATGGTTAAAATACAACACCATGCTACGCGATATTCACTCAACTCTGAGTAAAAACTCATGACAATGGATTGAAAATCTGCAACCAGGCGATTATCTTATCCTTGCTAATAAAGCTAATATGTTTTTTTGCTGGTCACATGATGTGCGTGAGCCTAAAAAAACCTGAGAAAAACCGAGTTAAAAATGATTCATTCTTCCTGATGAATATTTGATTTGAGTTTTCATACCTCTTAAATGTGTAAATCAGTGCCAAAGGGATATAGCACATTATTCCTGCACTGTATCTAATTAACAGTCTCAAAATATCAGCTCCCACTTTTAATCACTCTGGAAGACACACTGTCTGTCACATTATGATGAAGATAAAGTTACAGGCCCATGTTCGAACAGCTATTGTTTGTTAATTGATGAGAGTCGGTGGAAGCCACCAGCTCCTCCCATTAGAAACTCCGAGCTCCCTTTTTGAAACAATCAGATCAGAAACATTTAAAGCTGATTAATTCACTGTTTCGTGTCACATGCAGCCAAACGTAAGTGGTGCGTTTGTGTGATGGATAATGTGCAATATTCAAGAGGGAGACTGAAGAATGTGGTTCAGCTGTGTAAGTGGTCCTGAAGCTAAAAGGGGGAGAAATGTGCATCACTCTGTAAGTTGCAGTGGAATTGTTGAGCCAAATAAAGCCTTTCCCATGATACCCCATCAGCTTTCTCATGCACCACATCATTGCCCTATTTCCCTTAAAAAAATACCCAAGAGTATAACAAGTCAAAAAGGCTATAAAAAATAAAAATATAGTAAATGACAATGAAAAACAGTGTACTAGATCAAAATTATTAAGTGTGTTGGCAGGAAATAATTAATAAAATCAGGTTCATTTATACCCTATTTCTTTCCCTGATCACTAAGACTTTAAATGCAGATACCTTCGGGGAAGAACATTAATGGCCGGCTAGTGTACATTTTTTAAGTTATAATAGAGTGCTGTTTTTTCTTTGGCAAGAGCCAGGACTTAAGGGACTGAAAATGCTTACGTTTAAATCACCATCAGCTATTTTATGTTTAGACCTGATTCTTGTGGGTGTGAAGTTTGGTTTCTCGTTGATGTGTGACTGAGAGCAGTGGTAGGGTTTAGCTGGGAGCGGGCCACCACAATAAAGACTCTTAAAGCGATGAATCAGCCCGACATTTGTCTTCAGTGTAGCTGTTAATGGTACTGACTGCAACAACAATCACTTAACTGAGTGGTGCAAGGTCAGTGTTGCTTCAGGATGTGTTTTACATTAATAGACAGCTTATAGAGATTACGATAGAAATGATAAAACGACCTTACAATAGCAAATAAACAGCTGCAGTGTTACACTGTAAAGCTCAATCACTCACTGGCCATTTCATTAGGTTTACCTCACATGGCAGCAACTCTGTCCATTTAGGCATGCAGACATGGTCAAGATGAAGATCAAGATCAGAGAATGGCCAGATTTCAATGGCCAAACTGATAGGAAGGCAACACTAACTCAAATAACCTTCTCTGAATGCACTACACCTTAACGCACATGGGCCACAGCAGCAGAAGACCACTGGGTGCCACTCATGTCTGCTATAAACAAGAAACTGAAACTAGAGCTCACACTGGCTCATCAAAATTGGACATTAGGAGATTGGAAAAATGTTGCCTTGTCTGATGAGTCTCAATTTCGGCAGCAAAATGCAGATGGTAGGGTCAGAATTTGGCATAAGCAACATAAAAGCATGAATCCATCCTGCCTTTTTTAAAAGATTTAGGCTGCTGAGTACCAACTGAGCATTGTTTAAAGACCACAGCCTCCACAGTGGCCACAGTGTACCCGTCTTCTGATGGCTACTTCCATCAGAATAACTCACAAAGCCGAGGTCATCGATTTTTGAACATGACAGTGAGTTCAAATGACCTCCACAGTCATCGGATCTCAATCCAATAGGACGCCTTTGGGATGTGATGGGACAGGAGATTCAGCCAACAAATCCACAGCAACTATGTGATGCTATCATGTCAACATGGACCAAAATCTCTGAGAAATGTTTCCAGCAACTTGTTGCATTTGTGCCACGAACAGATAAGGCAGTTCTGAAGGCAAACGTGGATCCAACCCATTACTAGCAAGGTGTACCTAATGAAGTGGTTGTGACTAGTCTACTGACTAGAGTTTAAACAATAGCAAATCTCACCAACAGCACTTTACTGTATTTTAACAGTGGAATTTGTTTGCTGCTGAAAACAGTAAAAATGCTCCTCAGAGCGTTTTAAATACAGGTACGCGAATCATTTCTTATGACATATGAAATAGAAAAGTGGACTCGTAATAATACAAATTCATTCATTCATGTGATTTTTACCCCATACTTTGTAATGCTGATAAATCACTTTGAGTTTTTTTTATGATATTCGTTATTTTAGACAAATGCCTTTTAGGAAGATTTCTGTATTTTAGTTGAGAACACCAATATTTTTATGTTTTAAATGTGCACATGTCGTACAGTGTTAGTGTGTGAACATAGAGGTAATGATAATGATGATGATGGTAATGATGTCTGTAATGGTGATGATATCTTATGCCTTACAACGGACTGATGTTCTCTCACATGTGTTTCTGTATGTGTGGTGCTGGAGTTTCTTTTCATAGATCTAAATATGAAACAATTTTGTCACAATCTTGGTTTTTTTTGTGTTTCTTTAGTGTGTTTAAGGGGGAACATTAAATAGATGTTGTGCTTTTTTTAAATTGTGGAACAGTATTTTTTTTCCTGCATGAACCTTTGGTGTCAAATGACCACTTGCATAATTTATGATTGTGGCTTATTTTTGTGGCTTTGCTGCGTCGGTATTAAGCAGTTTGAGGCAAAAGATATAAAAGTCTTGCAATTAAAAGTCATTTTAGTCCAAATATGGGAAACTTGTAACTGTATGGTGCGTGCTTTGTTGAATCAATATTTGCCTCAGTCATTAACTACAATGACTTCTTGCACATTTATTAACTGCTTCCTACTAACCTAACAGAAAGACTTCTTGGTTATTCATCCTCTAAATTAAAGGTGTTTCATATTTGTGGAGTGTCTCACCTGCATTCAATCTGGTTTAATAGCTGCAGTCTCTGTTTTTCATCTGGAAACCATAAAGCAGCATTTATGCTTTACATTTTTATGTAAATAAATCATTTGTGGATGGACTTTCATTTGACTCGTATTTTTGAACACGTCTGCTGGTTGCAGACCGTGACATGTTTGACATTTATCTCCAGTATAAACTTGATTGTTGAAAGTCTGTTTCATCCAGAAACTGCAGTAATGTGCAAAAGTCTTGAGCAACCCTGTATTTCTGTATATTTTGCCCCCAGACTGTCTTGTCATTTTTAAGACCAGTGGCTCAAGAACTGCTGGTCTTGAGCAATAGTTCTCCAGACTTATTTTCTCTCCCACTTATTCTCAGTCCAGCCTTGTACCTTACCATTTTCATCTTTATGTTTGATTGTTAAACCATTTACCATTGAACTATGAATCATTCAAGCATAAGACAGGCACCAACTAATCTGGGTAAATTCCCAGATGATTAAACATGCAACCATTTTGCTGGTAATAACTGAAATGAGTAAAGAAAATCAACAGCCTATTTATGCAAGATAATTCATAATTTTATTGGGGGGCGGTATATTGTTTGGGTCTGATTATTGGGGGGCGGGGGGGGGGGGGGGGGGGGGGCGGTATATTGTTTGGGTCTGATTATTGGGGGCGGGGGGTCATAACCCCCCAAACCCCACTGGAAATTACGCCTCTGGAACCACTGCAATACCATCTGGAAACCTTTTTAGCATGACAATGATCTCAAACACACACATCATGACACATGACTATTGGTCGTGGATAGGCCTCCCCTGAGACCGGACCTCAATATTATTTAGGCAGTGTGGGAGCATTTTGGCAGACCAAAAGGGGGGTGCTCTAGCAATGTTACTAAAAATTAAATAATTAATTATTGTTGAAATTGCGCTTTTTAAAGGTATCTTTGGTTGGTCATCATCTGTTCAGGTTATTATAATTATTTTTCCTGGTCCAGCCCACTTGAGATCAGATTTGCTGTATGTGGGCCAGGAGTTAAAATGTGTTTACCAAATATGAGGTAATTTAGAGTTTATCTGATTTAGAGGCTGAGATGTGCAGGTCTTGATTACTTCATAAAAATTAACTCCCATGTTGCTAAAAATAAATAAATAAATGTGTCATTGACCTTCTCCACACTTACGAGGACAAACCTGGTGCAAAAACACGCTGAAGAAAACTGGTAAAGGCTGTGCAGTAAGAGCAGTTTGGCTTTTTGATTGTACACAGGCTTGATTTTGGTCACCAAATAAGGATTTCTTACCCCTTGCTTTTTCTGACCAGATGTCTCTTCCACGGCATCCTACTAACACGCCCACCATCCTCTGTGTCATGTAAACACAGCCACAGTTGAGACAAATCTCTTTCAGCTCAGCAAGTTGGAGTGTCAGTACAGACATTCATGGCACTGGGATGAAGCACAGCACCTACGTGGGCTAGAAAAACGTCTTAATCCAAACATGGATGCTGGATGCCCGTCTTAACAAACTGCCACACAGCCAGGGTTTATAAAGTAGTTCTAAAAAGTATTTTGAGTTTGATAGACAGGATGTTCAGATAGATTTTCTAACATCATTATACAGTATTGTGTGAAAGCCTTGAGGCACTCCTAATTTTTTAACATTTCTTTTCATTTTTAAAGTGATCTCGAGCAATAGTTTTTAGGCTTACTGAAGGTATTTTTTTCCTCTGGACAGAACCTGAAAAATCCACGAAAAACATCAAAAATAACACCCTTTGATGGGGATAAAATAGCCTTTTTGCACTAACAAGGCAGTTCTCAGAGAGCTGTTAGCTAAAAACTTATATATCTCGGCATGCCATGCAGTGTGTCCTTGAGGAAGCTGGTATCTGGTACAGGGCCCGAGCGATGAACTGGACCACTAGTTGATCCATCTACTGTTGATCCAAAATGGCCTCAGTGGAAAGGTGGCAATCAGGAAGCCACCGTCAAGAAAGGGAAACAGGGAGAAAGGCTGAGGTATTCCAGATTACACAAGAACTGGACTGAAAGTCAGTGTCAACAGGTCTTAGTTTTCATTATATCACTGTAACCATTTTCCTTTTTCTTAGCAAAACGTGCAGAAACAAAGGGTAGCTCAAGACTTTTGCACAGTACTGTTTATACAAGCAGACTGTATTTGACTAGATTTAATAAAATAAAACCCTGATCAAGCTTTCCATACCAATACTTAATTGTTGTATAATTAGTTTGACTATTTTCTAACACACAATAAATACATGCTTCAGGGTCAGAGGTATAATTTATGACCTTTCATGTGTGCATTTATATGAATCTCTCATGCACACACACACACACAGCATTCAGTGTCAAGTACATGCGCCTGATTTAATCACTGCTGCTGTGTGTAATCTCTCCCGCCTCTGCACACCGGATATTTTTAATAAAGCAATATTGTACCTGCAGCCAGCTGAGTTCCATATAATTATCCGTCTGGCTTCAGGCTGCTTATGTTTTGTTTTCTCATCAGGATGTTGTCTCTACTCCAGCGGCTGACCTGTCAAGTCGCTGTGGGAGAACACGGCAGCGCCGTGTGCTGGATATTTAGTGAATTACATCAGGTTCTTCATGCACTTCACACTGAAAGATGAAAGCACTGGTTAACTGAAATTACTTGCAATAGGTTTGGGTTTCTCCAAACAAAAAGTATCACAAAGAGTGTGTCTATCAACGCCCACTCGCCCCAAAGCAACTCACCTCCCTGTGCGCAGGTAACAGCATGATTTATTTGCTCGGATATTTTAAGTGTGCGGGTTCACATCGTCTGAATATTTCAGCGTGCCTTCTCATTTCCCAGGCTCTGTGCCAGTTCCTCCACTGCTGGCCAAGACGTAGCTAAATAAGGAAGATGACCTCTCTCCCTCTACTGTGTTTTCACTCGTTTTCTCTTTTAAAAACAGATTACAACCTAACCGAGGGGCCAGCACACATCAAAATCTGGGTTATACACACATATGCCTGGGTAACAGTGATAACGTAAAGCAGGGACCACACACACACACATAAACCCACACAGAGACACCCCGACCAGAGTAGCTCAAACATTTACTCTTTTCATATATTTTATTACAACGTTCAGTTAAGAATGCATTTCGATTACAAAATTGAAACCCTCTGCTCAGTGATGCTTAATATGAAATATAAAGTAGAGATTTCTAGCTACAAACCATCTGCTAGAAACATCAGGCACCTTGTTTTTTTTCTCCCCCCCCCATTTTCACACCATATCATCATATCATCATAACAGTATTCACACAGCAGATCACAGAGAACTTTCACAGTCACACACCAGTTAGGAGAATTTTTCACCCAAGGAGGTGTGGAGAGATTACCGACTTGCGGGAGCGAGCCGAGCCCACAAGCTGATCTTGTGCGTTATCAGGACGAGCGCTTCCCATCCAGGTAGTTTGTGAACATTCAGGTCCAGTGTTTGATGTGTGAGCTATGACCTGTTTCTTCTGGGAAACATTCATTTCTAAGCAGAGAGCAACATGGATCCATGTGGTTTGTTAGTTTCTGACTGAAAATAAGGAAAAAAACAATTCAGATTCAGGAAGTCTGAATTATGTCTGACAGAATTTAAATTTTGAGCAACAATGATGCTAACTTGGCTAGTTAGTCCATATGAACACTGTTTAAAACCCAAAAAGAGGACAGAACCTATTTAAATTAGAGACTTTCATCCTCCTGTGAATTAAGCTTGACTTAATCTCATGCCCAAAACAATTTCCCTTAGAAGCTACAAGCTATAAACAACATCATTTAGTACTGTCTGGCTGCATTAATACACAAGATCCTGTATACTACATATACATATGCTAAAGTCACACATTCTTGTGTGTAAGTGCTGAGAAATATCACTTTGTCACCCCCTTTAAAAAACAAAAAACAAACACAAAACAAAGCAAAATGCTTGAATAATTCTCATCATCTCTATTTTTATTTTATAAAAAAAAGACTAATTATCTGCAGTCTGCTTTTAGACCAATACCTATTATTTATAGCCATAATATCTAATTATTAAATGTGTTTTTTTTTTTTTAAAAGAAGCAGAAATACCTGCATTGTTATTCTGGCCTAAAATTAAAGCTTAGTTAACGCAATGCAATGTTGTGACATTTACGGTAAAGAGCAAACTTTACAGTGTATCCCAAAGCTCAACAAAACACAGCAACATAAGATGCAAGAATCATCGTGAAATCATCAAGAGATGCAAATTCAACCTTTTTACACTCAGTTTACACCTAAAACAAGGCTGCTTCTCTCCTTCACTCTTGTCTCTTACAGCTTTTTTTCTTCTGGCCTTAAACGCAACACGCACACCATGTTGCTGCTCCCTCTTTCAAACCAAAAATGATGGGTGTTGATATGTATGCGGGTCTTTTCATTGGATGCCCAACACGCTGGCGCTCGACGACAGTTTCCTTCCTCCGTTTTGGTATCTATGGGCACTTTTCTGTTGGCCCCCTTCCCCCCCATCCAGTCCATCATAATTCCAAACACAGATTGGTTTTATGCCGAGTCAGACGGTGGCGTGCGGCCTTCCCAGTACTTCTGATACGACATTTCGAACATCTCCCTGCACTGCAGCTGAGCATTCAACCGGGAGCAGATGAGGAACGAGCCGCCCATCTTACGGTGGAGCGAGTATGTCTCCTCCGGGGGCGGGGTGAGCCGGTGTTTGAGCATCACGGGGATGAGGTTGTGGATCCTCTCGGTGGTGGACTGGGAACCGAAGTCGAAGGGCACCGAGGAGGCAAAAGCCTCGCCGAGGATCATCACTGCATCCACGTGGGCATTCACCATTGCCTGGACAACACACGTAAAAAAACAAAAAACAAAAGAACAAAAAAATTTAATAAACCAAAACACATGCTTAACACATTATGTTTGCGCACTTTTACAACTCTCATTTACTTGTTTATGGCTACTCCACAGTGACAAAGCCATCATTTGTAAAGCAGAGCTGGCAGAAAAAGCTCAGAGATCATTACCTTGGACTCGTAACCGGTCAGGAACTTCATCTCGATAGATTTCTTTAGTACTCCCTCCCTGTTGCCCATGGCAGCTGAACGGATTATCTGCACAGGACACACACAGGTCGCACATGTCACTCTCTTTTTCTTCATTCAAATTTAGATTCGAATCTCTTGCGAGGATTTGGGTTGCCATGAATAATTAGGGTCTTTTAACACCTTCTGATTTGGCATTAAGATCGAGTTCACCAATCATCAGAGGCAAATGAGTACAAGTGTGAGTTACAAAATGTCAACATCAGCGAAAAAACTAAGACGTACATCTCCCCTCAGGGTTTACAACTACTGGAGCTTTATGTTGTCTCGTCTCTGGATTACTGCTAGAAATATTACAGCTGCACCTGCACTGTACTGCCAAAAGGATTCGCTCATCTGTCTCCACATGCATATGAACTTGAGTGACAGTCCATTCTTAATCCATACGTTTTAATATGATGTTGGCTCCTTTGCAGCTATAACAGCTTCAACTCTTCTGGGAAGGCTTTAAGAGTGTTTATGGGATTTCTGATTTTTTTTTTTTTTTTTTTTTTAAAGATTTGTGAGGTCAGACAATGATGTTGAATGAAAAGGCCTGGCTCACAGTCTCCACTCCAATTCGTCCCAAAGGTTGTTTATCAGGTTGAGTTCAAGACTGTGGAGGCCAGTCAAGTTCTTCCATACCGCTCATCCATGTCTGTATGCACCTTGCTTTGGGCACTGGTGAGCATCATGTTGAAACAGAAGGAGCCAAACCCAAACTGATCCCCCAAAGTTGAGAGAATGAAAGAAATTGTTCAAAAAGTCTTGGCATGCAGAAGCATTAAGAGTTACTAAAGTCATTTAAGGCTTGACAATCTGAGATTAACATCCCACAGTCAGAAGATCAACACAGAAAAAGTTAGTGAAGCTCCATAAAGAGCATACATCATCACCATTCATGATAATTATATAGCAGCTGCCTGGTCTCACCTCTATGTAGACATCAGTGAAACATTGATCAAATCCTCTCGTGGCTCCAAAGTCCAACAGCGCCACCTAGAGGAGCACACGGCAGTTACCATTTCCCATTAACTGCCAACTTCATATTACTTATATTTACAGCTGAACAAACTTCATGACAACACACAACAGGTTGTACTGAAACTCACCCTGTGCGCCTGTGGATCATAGAAGAAGTTGGACCAGTTTGGGTCAGTCTGCATGTACCTGAACTCGAACAGCTCTCTGACACACAGAGTCAAGATGTTGAGGCAGATCTGAAAGAAAAGACAAAGGTATACATTCAATCTGCTGAAAAGAAACACATGCCAGATTGTACTCGCTTTTGCTTTTTTGTGGTGTTTAGTGTGTTGACTGAACTGGGATCCGCTAAGAAAGGAATGTCTGCAGTTGAGAAAGCCCCTCTGCACAAACTAACTTGTGTAATCATAACCATCCGTACCTCGTTCTTCAGCTCCTGAGAGAGGCTCTCGGCTTTGTCCAGGGGAAATCCAGGAACGAGTTCAGTAGTGAGAACATGGCGGCTGCTCAGCTCGTCTATCACCTCTGGTACGTAGAAGAACGGATGGTCCTTTAACAGCTCCCTGAGCCAGACATGAGCAGATACAAAAACACATGAAATACAACTTAAGAACACAACACTCCACATAGAGTGTTAAGTCTATATATAAAACTGGCTAGCAATCACAGTCAGCCTGACCTTGAACCCAAGCAACGGACATTTAAAAAGGGGGGTGGAATAAGCTAACTATATTTAGTATTTAGTATTTATTTATTTATTGTCATTGTCAAGAACAATGAAATTGCGTTTGGGGCTTCCATACAACCCAAAAAAAAAAAGAAGAAAATAATAAATACCCCTTAAAACCCAAGTGTACATATTTAACCCAGTGTGACTCCAATGCAATAATATCTGTGTAACCCGAGTGTTTCAGGGGTGACGGAGAGCAGACTGCACAGTGCGGAGAAAGAACAGAAAGGAGAATCGAGCCATGATGTGAGCTCAAATACTCGATCAGTGCATCAGGGATTCTGTCGAGTACAATAGTGTGCTGTCACTGGCATGACAGTTAGGTCTACAGTCCACTTTATCCCAGCACATAGATTAACGCAGCCTTCCTTTTAACTTGGAAGTCAGACCTTGGAGCTGGGAATGACTGTCACACACGAGGTGACTGTGTTCCAGTGAGTACGAATACAGGCTCTGTTTTGCTCTGAAGCCAGGTGGCGCCATCACTAACAATACCTGGAGCACAATGCAATGCTGCAGCATGGTCGGTTCTCTGTGCCTCGCTGAATTAGAGAGTCACAAATACAACTGCTGCAGCTTTACTGCCATTTATCCTGCTTGAATCACGTAGTTGGGGTTGGTGGGACTTCTCAGACTTTTGTAAGTGGCAAGTTCCACTTGAGGGGCTGATCATGACCCAGAATTCAAGATTTCTGATTTCCCATTTCCAGTGTAATATAGCATTAGGCTCAGATTCCTGCACGTGAATTCATGACAGCTAGACCCTACACCTTTTATTTCTTAAAGGTTTAATCAGGTTTACATAGACTGAGTTTTAGAAATCCAGGATTTAAGATATGTTTATGAAATATGGAAACAAAGCGATAAGTTTTTCATTGGTCGGGTGTATTGCTAAATTAGTAGAAATTCAAATCCACTCAGAACCTCAAATTTGACCACAATCTGGGTGAAGACCTATTAGGTGATCACTAAAATCTGAGCAATGCCCCAGGAAAAGCAATTCTTGTAAATTGCCATAGCATGAGCTCACGAATCCTTTGGCCATATGAGCTAAAAATTATTTTCTTTAGTAATTTAATTAAAGGAAAAAATATTTCTCAAGCTTGGCTTTCAGATTACAACAACATTTGCTGCATAATACCTGAACTTCCTTGCACACTGGGCTTCTCTAATATAGTCACACTCCAGGGCTAGCTCTTTTCTCATGACATCTATCAGGTGCTCTGGAAACAGACCTAAAGACACAAACAAAACAGGACAAAAACATTGGGACTAGTCGTGGAAACAGTAACTCAGAAACAGGTAGAGAGAAGCAGACACAGGGAGATGAAGAGGATGCTGTGTGTGTGTGTGTGTGTGTGTGTGTGTGTGTGTGTGTGTGTGTGTGTGTACACACCTTCAGGCAGAGCATTGCTCATATTCAGCACCGTCATCAAATTGTTGACATCACTGTTGATACTCTGAGCCACACCAGGATACTGAAGACAACAGACAGAGAGAAAAACTTTCAAACACTTTGTTTAATTTGATCACACAATCATATTTAGTATAAACAGTTAGCAAAGCAATAAATCTATTTTATTCAGTAAAAGCATGAGATAACTGGCTCACATGTTCCTCTGTAAGGAAACGCATCCATCTGATAATCAGATTATGCGTTTCCTGTATGCATGCAAGTTTAAGCGAGTGTTGACAACACGAGGACGCAGTGTCACATGTTTTTATCCTAACCTGTATTTTCATGGCCACCTCCCTGCCATCCTTCATCCGTGCAAGGTGAACCTGCCCGATGGACGCTGCCGCAAAAGGGCGTTCCTCAAACATTTCCAGCTTGTCCCTCCAGTTTGGGCCCAAATCGTTATTCAGTGCTTTCTGCAGACAGACAAGAGCAAGTAGGATTTTAGCATCACTGGAAAAAAAAGTCTTTCAAAAGAGCCAGGGGCAGGAATCACAATGTAATACAACTTAAATCATTAAATAAAATATAAGTTGCTGAGGAAATGGCATAACTATCAGTCTTACTGTCATTTGTTTGATTGGCATGAAGTCAGCACTCTGTCTCACACGCTCAAAAATCTTGGCAAGATGAGGATTGATGAAAGCGTCATCTGAAACATAAAAACATCTTGAGATCTTTAATTACAGATTAAGTTAAGTGGTTCTCAAACATTTTACCTGCCATTCCCCTCATAAAAGCTAAAAAACAAACCAATGAAAAAAAAAAAAAATCCAAACATGCTCCTCTACCCACAACTTTGAGCAATCATTGAGCATAAAGAATGACCCCAAGTTCAACTCTTGTTAAATAAGGTCAGCGTGATAACATCAGCAAACCCATTTGCTTATTTTTTCACTACCATATTGCGTTGCATAACGCAACCTGAGCGGCACCATTACTTTAGAAAAACCCCCAAAAAACATGAACGACACACAGGAGTGGGTGCTGAAACACGTACGAAACAGGCACCAGGGCCTAATCATCAAAGATCAAAGTAACATTTAGACACTGCGTGATGCAAAAAAACATTCTCTCTCTCTCTGAGCCAGTGTGTGAGGGGCAGCTCTCCCGCTCTCTCACAGGCCAGTGCACAAACACAGATCCTGCTCTTAGTGACTGTAGTGCAGAACTGAATATGTGGATATGCCTCGCTACAGTCAGAGGACTCTCGTTGATTTAAGTGCAGCCGGTTGTGAGAAATCTGAGAGAAACATGCATCAAATACAGACTGAAAAATGCAGTTTTTGGCTGACTGGCTTATGGGTCACCTGTTCTTATCAGACGTGCTTTATTTATACTTGCAGCTTAGAGACGAAAAACTGAGTCAACTTAACTTTACAGACATGAGTTAATGATCAAAGGCAACGGTTTGCTAGCTGATTGTGAAGCTGTGGGTCCGCTTATAAACACAAGCTGAGCTGTCAAAAGGAAAAATCACAGTGTGAGTGTGAGAGCAGTCGGAATATAGAGTAACAGCACAAATGTAATTGTGCAATTACTCAGCAATTTATCATAAACAATTAAGCCAGACACATCGATATAATGTGTAGATTAAATTGCTGTGTAGTTTCCTACTAAAATGTGTAGTAAAAGTACAGTTTAGTACTTTGTTTAATGGGACTGAAAATTGTAGATACTACATAAATAGCACATACAGCAATCAAGCTTTAATACTCATAATAATTGCCTGATTTTACTGCTTGAGTACAATAAACCACATCATAATCATAATCAGCGAGTTAAATCAGACTCGCTGTGTAAACTGATAGATTGCCAGTGTCTAATGTTGGCTTTGGCCGGCGCTGCAGAAGATATATGTAACCAGGATTAAAGACTTTATTAACAGTTTCAGACCTCTCGAGGTTAACACAGTTTTGAGTGCTGTGCTAAAAGAGCACAATGGCTGAACAGACAATCATCTGCCCAGCACTGCATTCCCGCCATGGCAGATAAATGTCAGCAGAGGACAAAGACTGCAGGGATTTCTATCCTCTGCATATAGTCAACCGCAGACTACTATTATTATTATTGTTATTATTATTATTATCATCATCATTTCCATTTCAGCTTTTTACATTTTCTGTGAAAAGAGCAGAGAGATTGTGTGTGTCCACCCACAGAATATTACATTAACCCCTGACCCAGCCACACTTCGAAACTGCAGTTTGTCACCACTTGAGAGACATGGTAACACTGCTCAACAGGTCTCAGCACAGTGGACTGACCTGGTCTTTTTTGAAGCCGCTGCCTTCCTCTCTCCTGCTACCGTCTTCATGGCTTATTATATTTACTGCACTGCACTGTTCAGGCAAAGATGGCACGAATACCAAAGGAAAAGGTCACCAAATCAAGGTTGGGCAGAGGTAGCAACAGAGCTAAACAAAGCTGTGATGACGGGTTTACTGCTGTTACCTGACACGGCTTCATTAACTCACTGGTTGAGTTGTTTACTGCCGCTGGCCTCGCTCTCGGATTATCTGTTTGTGTACAAGCACTGACCTAAATGCAGGTTAGAGCCAACACAGAGCCGCAGTATAAAGATGGCAAAAAAAACTAAACAAAAACAAACAAGCTCACCAAAAAGTCCTCTGTCCCAACTCTTAGTCAGTTTACAAGTTCTCAGCTACTACAGCACACGGTCAAGCTAACCTGCACCACAATAATCAGCCTGAAAACTGTGATTTTATAGAGAGTGTTTCCCTTCACATAATCCAGGGTAAGGAATGCTTTTTATTCACCAGCAGAAAACTTTAAAAAAAATCTAAATTTCAATGCGACTATGTCCGTCTCTCACCTTGAATGCTGAGCATCTGTCCCAACTTTAATGCAGCTCCTCTGACTTTGCACAGAGTTCTGACAATGCGCTCAGCGTTGGCCTCGGACAGGAAAGGGCTCGAGTCCAGAACTGCTTTCCTGTTTTCACCTGAAGACAAAAAGAAGTATTACATTTGCATGTAGTGCATTTTGTTATGCATGTTAAGTGTTTTATCCAATCAGCAGGCCAATAAACAATAACTGTAAAAATCATACTTACTTTTCTTAATTGTGATTACATAAAACGTTTCACAGATTTCATTAAGTATTTGTATGTATTTGCTTTTTTCCATACAGACAGATTTTGCACCTGAAGTGCTTGTTTGGTCATGTGACACATATTTTGAATTTAAACTTATCCCCACATAGTTGTCTGATCTCCTCTGCTATTTTTTTTTTTAGCCTTTGAACATTTTTATTGAGGCTTATTTTGATAACTTGATTGATAATCTGCTCCAGAAAGATTAAAAAATTTGCACTGACCATTAAAATACACAGTGTAACAAATGTAGGCCGTGCAGAAACTAAACATCAACAAAAGTGGCCACCGTGATAGTAGTCGTAAGGTCGTCGTGCCCAATTAAACTGTCAATTCTACAAATATATATGATTGTGGGATTTGTATACGCCATACAGATGTGGGCACTCACATTTATATGAAGTAGGCAATGTTTCTGCAAAGTTTTGTCAAGACTGGTCTGTGGTCTTGTGTGCACAGTCAGGTTCACAAGCTCTTGTGTCACATTTACTGTTTTTCTTCTATGCAGCAACACAATTACTTTAAAATAAGGCAACAAGGATTTGACTGAAGGACAAACGTTTTAATTCAAGGATTTAAGAGAAATATTTCGTGCAACATTTAGGAATTATGGACAATTTTTAGAGAGTCCTTACATTTAAGCCTACCCCGTATTTGCAATGTGCAGGACTACTGTTGTGTATTTGTGACTTACTATATAAGCTATATGCAGAACACTTGGCAGTGCGTAAAAACAAAAAACTAAAAAAGAAGAGTTGAGCAGTCCTGCTAGTGATGCATGTGACTAGCCTTATTAAGATAGGCATTCATGCTAAGGATGACTATCTTGCTTTTCCAGCTTTACTGCTAGAACATGCATATCTTGGGAGTGATGTTGCTCCAGTATCCGACTTCTGTGGTAAATGGGACGCAGCGCTGTGGATCTGACTGTACCAATGTGTGAGGGGTGTGACTGTGTACGTGTGTCAGTAGGTCATCAGGTAGTACGCTCTGGTACATCTGAAGCTGCCTTCAGAGGCTTTAATGAAGATTACACACACACACACACACACACACACACACACACACACACACACACACACACACATTCAGTGTGTGCCTGGGATTAAAGCGCACACAAAAATAAATAGCAACAAACAGATGCATAAATGCCACAGATTTACGCCTGTACGCTCTGTTTCAGCTTAGCCTGTGTTTCAGGATTAGCAGGTTGACGAAGCAGAGCAGGGACGTCTGTTTAGGGGGCAGGCTGTAAGGGAGATGGCCTAATTGAAGTGTGCAACATGTAATAACATGCAAGAGGGATTGGTGCTGAGGGCAATTCATAGGAATGCTGCTGCAAAATCTCTGCATGTTGTTACCATAAACCAAAAACAAACGCACCGTGAGGAGTCCTCACCACAACATTACTAAGATTTTTTTCTGTGTATACTACTGTTAAGAACAAGTGTCATGTAAAAAATGAATAAATATGCCAGTGTTTTAAAAGCAAACGGTGAGGTTTTCATCCATTTCTTAGCTGTAACGTGTAAATCCCGCTCACTGCTCGAGCCACTTAGGCGTGTGTGTGCGTGTACGCATTTCTGAGTGTTACCTTCTGCGCCGTTTTGTCTGATGCTCTTCTTGGCGAATTCTGCTAGAGCTCCAATACCCAAACCTACAGCCAGACCTGGTGCAAACACACAGAAAAACCAAAACACATACCAATGTATTACAACAACAAAGACCAATGCGTTTTCATCATTAACACACAAATACAACACATTTTAAAGCACTGAATGCGTCATCTGATGATGTTCTGCTGTTTTTTTTTAATTGATGAAAAGAACAAAACAAAGCTCACATCTACACTGACAGTAAAACACAAATCATGCAGCATATGTATAAAAAAAAAATCCTTTTAGTAAATCAGAGTATGGACAGGCTGCGGCTTTAACGGGACCCTCACCTCTGCTCTGTCATGAGTGTAAATAACCTGACTAAACGAGGCCATCTGTTGCAACTGCTATCACTCCTATCAAAATAAAACATATGCAACAGAAAATATGACAAAAATAGAAAGCAAACAAAGCCTTTGATCGTGTCAGTATTTGGCAATGGCTGCAGTAGTAACAGTTGCATCCAAAACATGGAAATAATGTCAAAAAAAACTGAAAGCTTTTGGAAAACTCAATCATGTTAGAAATTAGAGGATTAAAAGAAAGAGTTTGCGCAAGTGGGCGGTTGTTTGTGAAGTTCCTCTGAGCTTGCTTCTAACTTACATAACTCAACGTTACATAATCAGTTAGTCAGCGGCCTCTCTGAAGCAGAGATGCAGCGGTGGACGGACAAATGGGGACGCGGTGTGCTTCAGTGTCATGTATACAAGTCAACTGAGCACTTATTCATCATTGCTTCGTGTGTGTGTGTGTATGAGTGTAACTTAACGTGTAACTTTTCCTTTCACAGTAATGTCATGTGCCTGTGTTTTGTTTCCTGGTTTAGAGAGGATTTGCAATGCACAGATTTAAACACTGAATATGAGGCAGCCGGTTACGTGACTGTACCTATATAACTGTATGATGTCAGCATGTGCAACTGTCAAGCCAAAGAGAGATCAGCATTTCCAGCAGCATCTCTGAGTGACATATTTTGTTTTCCAGACCACGCACAAGTGTCTGTCCATCATTCGATCTCAAGAAAAGCAACGTGTTTGCAAAAATGACTGCGGTGCTTATTCTCGTCAGTTTATTTGGTATTCAGAACCAAACTGCACTGTCAGCAAAACCTTTGGAAGCGGTGACTTGAAAGGCAACGGCGAGAGGAGGCCGATGCCACGCAATGAATCGGTTTGGTGCTTTTTGCCTTGTCCGACTTTGTTGCCAAATGTTGTAGGGGAGTGAAGGACGGGGTCGAGGCCAGGCTCATGCATCGCCTCCTCTTTTCAACACCTTCTAAATGTTACCGCTGTCAACATGCTGAATCATCTCAGCTCTCTACCTGTCGCGGCTCTCTGCAATTCCAACTTGTTTGGAATGAGCTGTGGCTAAATTCTGCAATGTCGACATTCCATGCTGACTTATGTGAGGCTGTTCATGTTTCACTTCTGTCCACTTTATATTCTCGTTCACATTTCTGGCTCCGGTTTGACTCTGTGCCTCCTCCTGACAGATCCATCATCTGTCTGAGGAGAAGTTCCTAACACAAAAGCTGCCGATCAGTTCTCTTAAACTACTTCTGAGGCTAGCTGCGAGCTCTTTGCTGTGCTTGTGTGAACATTAGAGCTTTGAGTAAGATTAGCACTGAAAAAACATCCTGTCGTGGCACAATTTGGAGGATTAGAAGAGACACTTGATATGTTTAAAGTTACTGACTGAATAATGTGAAGTATTTTTTTATGTATTAAATGTCTCGTACTATTAATGTGTGAACAGAATGTAATCCAACATATAAAAGCTGATCTCCCACAGCGCTCTCTGTTGCCTCTGAAGTGTTTATGCTTGCTGCTGAGATCTTTTTTCAGGACCTTGCCTCTGCTCTCAATGTTCAACACTAGCAACATTAGCTAATGTTAGCTTAGAAATTGCATCCCCTAATCACCAACGTCAACAAAAAGGGTAAACTCACACTGCAACACAAACTCCACAATAAAAAACAACACAAAAACAAAGACACAAAATAAAACACAAATGTTGCTAGCAACAAGGTTAGCAAGAAAGTCATCCAACGTCAGGCAGCTAGCCTCTAGTGTTGTAAGGTAAGTCAACAAGTAGCAGGCTGATGACTTCAGTCATTTTCTGGAAGATACACATTGAACCTTTGGCTAATGGTTAACTCACCAGCCACTTTATTAGACGCGCTCAATTGATTACTAACACAAATGTCTAATCAGTCAATAAAGTCAACGACAGCAATCAAGATGACCTGCTTAAGCTCAAACTGAGTATCAGAATCGGGAAGAATGGTGAGTTAAAACTGGGGTTTTCCCCACACAACCATCTCTAGAGTTTACAGGAAATGGTGAGAAAAAAAAAGAAAGTATGCAGAGAGCTGTAGTTCTCTGGCTGAAAATGCCTTGTTGATGTCAGAGGTCAGAGAAGAGCCAGACCGCTTTGAGCTGACAGGAAGGCAACAATAACTCAAAAAAGCACTTGCTGCCACCAAGGTATGCAGAAAAGCATCTTCGAACGCAAACCACACTGAATCTTAAAGCAGCTACGCTACAACAGTCTTAGATCACACCAGGTGCCAGTCTTGCAGCTACAAACAGAAAACTGAGTTGCAATTTACGTGGGCTCACCAAAAATTGACCAGAAGAAGACTGGAAAAACGTTGTTTGGTCTGATGAGTCTTGATTTCTGCTGCAGCACTCTGATGGTAGGGTCAGAATTTAGCGTAAACAACATGAAAACACGGATCCATTCTTGGATCTGTGCTTCCATGCATCATTAAATACCACAACCCACTTTTGGAATGGGGTGGAGCGGGATCATTCGCATCATGGACGTGCAAATCTGGAGAAACTGTGCGATTAGATCGTCTAATTCTAACCAGAATGTCTAATAAATATCTCCATCACCTTGTTGCATCTATGCCGCAAATAATTAAAACAGTTCTAAAAAATAAAAACAGGTCCAACCTCATACTGGTGTGCATAAAAAAGTGGCAAGTGAGTATATTGTAAACCAGACAGAGAATGTTAAATTTTAAAAATCAATTTTAGATTTTTTCTTTAATGTACATAACTGAACTGCATTAATTTATTCATTAAATGTGTCACAGACAATAAATGGAAAACTGTGAACGTGGTGAAATAGTAGATTAACAACAGCCGTGTGCACTACAAAGTCAAACACATTTCATTCCTTTTATGGCTGCACGATTGCAGAACTCCCTTTCAGGCTGCCGGTGTCTCGCTGTGCCCTAACAGGGCATGTTTTTATCTCAACAGGAGCAGATTAGTTAAAGAAAAGGCTGAGGAAGCTTGACCTCATTTCTAGAGGTTTTTGTTTTGAGTGCGGCTCCAACGACTGACAAGCATGTTACACACATTTCTCAATGTCTTGTTTCCTTCGGTTCCTTTAAGGGCTTTGTTTTTGTATTCGCTGCCATTTAGAAATGGCCTTATGTAGTCACGTGAATTTATTAGTACTGTCTTAACACCAGTGACCTCACCTAAAAAGGTAAGTGGGAGGTTAAAAGATTACAAGATTAGGTGACTAGAATTTTACCAACTCAGTTTTTATATATTATTAAGCACAAAAAAAGCTCAACAATTAGACAACATTTCACCAACACAACTAGATCTTTCAATTAATAGAGACTCACTTTGACTTCTGTGTAATCAGAAAGAACACACTCTGTTTTCAAATATTAGTTTGAATGTAGGACCCAATAAATGTCATCTGGACCATTAAAAGCTGAAGTCTAGCCACACAAAGCTTTACTTTGCTGCTGATGTATATGCAGACTTGCACGACTACAGATACAGTCAAATATTAACATCCACTGAATCATCCATGACTCAGACGCAGTGTAATGCTGTACCTCCAAAGTTGGCCAATCTGCTGATCCGGGTCACGGGCACTTTCCTCTCTCTGGCTCTCTCACTCAGCTGAAGAAGACACAACGCAATGTGACTTTCCATTAAAATTTGAAACCAATAGCAGAAATTAAGCGTTTAAACGAGTAGCTTTGTGTTCAAGGAACAGGAAATGAGAAAGAGGAATTACCATCTGTTTATGTGGTTTTCCATCAGTCCCCTTGCTCTCTCGAGCTTTCTCGATGTCTTCGGCCGTCAATCCCCCCATCGTGGATGGGTCCTGATGGTAGCTCCTGAACTGACTGACAGGATGCTGAAAGTAAAGCTGCCTCCACACATGTTTGTTCATTCTGTGGTTGTAGAGCTGACGTCCACTAAGATGTCTGCCACAGAGAAAGCAAAGAGAATTACCTTAATCCCCCATAACCGGCAGCAGTGATTCGTTTATGGCACAACCATTCTTACCTCACATCTTGGTGGTAGGATCTGGTGTTCCCACTGAACTGTTTGCTGGGGTCTTTGTATCCTTCAAATACTGAGTGTTTCCCACTGGCATGCTTCGCCCCTGTTGCTGCGTCATCGCTGCTTCCTGAGTGATCCACTGTGAAGTCTGCACCTTCATCCCTGAACTCTGAAGTGTTGAATGTGCTGTCATCTGGAGGAAAGTCGAAGTCGGACTCTGAGGAATAGCTTTGCTGCTGGCCGGACATTTCCTTTAGAGACAAATGCATACATTTAAAACAAAGTCAAAGTACCGTTATGACATTTATTAAAATACACAGTATTATCTGCACAAACCTGGATTTTTACCATGGCTGCCGAGATGCCTTGCTCCGCAGCTGATTGGACACTTTGGACAGCAGCGCCTATTCCTGGGGCTGGTTATACAAATACAGGAAACTTCAAGTTGTTTTCTGCTAATAATAAAGCAACTATTGTGTTAATATTTTATAAACTTCATTATGAACAATGCATCTTAGTGTTCTGGTTAAAATTAGTCAACTGAATATTGCAGAAGGCCCTTCGTTCCTGTGGCCATCCAGTTTCCTGGACCAATTCCTCCTTTTTCTTTATTAACTGTAAAACTTTCATTTCTTTTAAAACTTGAGCAACAGTTACAAAACAGCTTTAGGATGTCCTTTTACGCAAGGCTACTGTGCTGTTATTTAGAAAATTATTCCAAATCATAAAAACGATTCTGTTTGCCCTCAGTGGACAGCTTAATGCAGACACACCCCAGTGTGTCACAATCTGAGATCCACTGGTGGGAAGACTACAGCCCAATCGATTTATCGGTGGGTTGATTTTATTGTATGATACTGGCTATTTGCTGATTTATCAGTGGCGGCATTTATATTACTAAACTGAAATAAAAGTAAAGAAGAAATGGAGAAACAGCCTTCAACCATGTAATGAGTGTTGACATTACACAGTTTGCCCACCAGGGGGCTCTCTGCAATGTCCTTCAACAGCCAAATAACAACCAACTAGTCTAAGCAGAGATGGGCGGAGCATAAACGTAGTAAATAACTACACGCATTAGGGAAATCTGTTAATGTTTCATGTGCTGTTTTCATACGGATCATGCGATGACCCTGACAGGGTTAAAAACACTGCAATTTAAAAAAAAAAAAAAAAAAAGCAACAGCAAATAGAAAAACAAAAACAAGCACACAAAACACAACAGAAGTGTTCGGGGACATAATAATGTGACAGAACAGCTGAGGAAGTGACAGAAATGGACACACTTAAAAGAACAGAGGGTTCGTCAGTGCTGTGATCAAGAAAAAGATGCAGGTAATGTGTGTTTTCATTGCATGACTCATATATATAATACTGTAGACACATGTTTGCTATTAGCTTATCACTTATCCCTTCCACAGCTCTTCTGTCATGTTATCGTTTCCCCAAAAACGCCTTTTCTTGTTTTCTTAAGTTGCAGTGCGTTTGGTCTCTCAGGGCCACCGTAGGATTCTCTTCACCCATCTCACCTGATCCCTAGCATCCTCCTCTGCCACACCAACCCTCTGCGTGTCCTCCTTCACTACATCCATGAATCTCCTGTGAGGTCTCCCTCTTTTCCTCCTGCCTGGCAGCTCCATATTAAACACCCTTGAACATCATCTGCACATGTCCAAGCCTTGCCTTTTTAACTTTGTGTATAAACCTCTCATTTTGAGCTGCCCCTGATGTGCTCATTTCTAATTATGTCCATCCTGGTCACTCCCAATGAATGTCTTACATTACAAGTTGGGCTCCAAACCAAACAAGTACTGAAACACTAACAAAAGTTCTTTAGCTGCCTGAAAATTAGACATGCCACGTTAAAGAACACTCGCTATTTGTTATCAAGTTGTAGATAGAAGTCAGTTCAAGCACTTACAAACATTTACTTATAACTTTGTGACTTTTTACACTACAGTACAAATGAACTTCCTGTCAACACGTTTTGGCTATAAAACTGACACAATTTGAACATTTCATTTATCAGTGACAAAATGCTTGCTACAGGGATGTCAGGATTTCTGTGTTCTCATTCTGAACCCTGCTGCTGTCCAACATCTGTGTCTACTTTTGCCTCCTCAAACCATTTTCTTTTCTTCCTTTAGCTCCTGATAAACGCTGAGCTCTAGGCTCCTTATCCTATCAGCAGACTCGAGAAGGAGTCACCTTCACACAAAACACAGTCAATACAAAGCAAATGAATTGGTTTTCCTCCCAGAGGGGAGGGGATTTAACTGGGCTGTGCCTCATATCATTTGAATGAAAGTCAGTTTTGGGGTCGCTGCAAGTCCCACACGGAAATGTCTGGTTTAGTAAAGTGGGAACATGACTACCAAAGAAACAGAAAGATAAAAGCACAGGGAATATTGTTCAGAAACATACCTGTCCCACTGCGGAGGGTGTTGGTCTGAGTCTCTACGACTGCCTGGCTCAGCTTAGCCAGGCCTCGCATTAGCAACATCATATCACCTGCCATGATGGACTACAAACAGAAGACAGAAAGACAACAAAACAGAGAAAAATGTGGGGTGAATGTCATCCTTTGATTCCCCTGGAAGCGCCGACACAATAGTCAGAGATTTTAATGTGTCAGTTTACCTCTTCAGGGAAGATTAAAAAAAGACCATAGAAACAAAGAAGGCAAATGGAAAGAAATAAAACCCGTTGTCGAGTCACTGCCAACAGAAACACTCACAAACATACACAGCTGTCACATCTTGAGAGGACTTTAATACTCTGTCTAAAAATACCCATGACCTCCGATCCCTGTTTGGGCACACGGAGGCACAAGAAAGGGAAGGCGAATGCTTGTAAGCTGTGAGCATGCGTGCATGTGGTCCAGGGCTGCATCTGAAAATGTCACTGGAAACAAAACGGGAGGAGAGCAAGGGATAAATCTTTCAGCTATTTTTGTGCACGAGTGAGTGTGGGAGCACGTGTTGAGTTCATGCTCGAGGCCCACCGTCATATTTTATGCCGAGCGACGGGACGACGAGGCTGGTTTTCTATGAATCTAAAAATGTCGCATCTTCCTTTCAGGAAACAACCTGGTTATCTTTACAGACTGTTAAAGCTGTTGCTATTGTGATGGCAACGCTTGAAAGCAAATCTCAAGATTGAGTTAAGACACGAATAAAACTTGGGTTTGTTTCAGGCTTATCTAAACAGCAGAGCCACCGCTGCATTCCTGCCTCTTACAGCTTGCTGCCTGTTTTTGTTACAATGTTACAGGTGCTGCTTTGTGGGCGTGACAACAGGCTCCAAAACAGCTTGGCGAGGATTTGGGCCTGTGGAGAAAGCTGCTGGGGCTGTGGCTGAAGGAATCTACGCAACATATCAATAAGCGTGTATGTGAAGCAGTGCACATACATCGCCTGAGTCAGAAGTGGGTCATCCATCCTCCTTCAGGGCTGCTCTGTTTTCAGATGGTGGATACTTTGTGACACAAGGAACCAAGAGGAAGGGGAAGAAATGAAGAGTTTGTGGAAAGACGTGATAGGATTTATTCTTTTTTTTTTTTTTAGATCAGTAATATTTGCACTGGAATAATCATGTTTGAGAAATCTGAATGCTCATTTTCCTTCACAGTGTTTAAGATTAAATTTAAAGATTAAGTTTGAAAGTTAAAATAGCTATAAAGGGTACAGCTAATTCATCTCGTTTTTAAGGTAATTTCAGTCTTTGATTTTATAGAAATACAACACTCTTTCCAATTACAAAGCTGTGCCATCTTAAACTTAACTTCCCACAATGTGCCTCTTCCAAGATCCCTTACTTGTTTATTTAGACCTAAATCTGTAAAAGACAAATCTCCTACTGTACTTAGATTCCACGGTTATAAAATCAAGATTCAGAAACACTTCAGGGGTTTTTTCTGGCTTAGAATGTGCCCTGGTCCACATTCATTACAGTGCCGTTGATTTTTCTCTGGCTGTGACTAAGATGTAATTTTATTGCCAAATGTAATCGGCTGAGCAACTTCCCATTTGCCAGAGTCGGTGTGTGGCCTGTGTGTGTGGGCCCCGAGCCCTCATCTCCAGAGGAGGGAAACTGAAAGGTATGATTTTGGTAATAGCGTACTGACTGTGTGGCAAATATGCACACCTAAGCCGCAGCTGTTGTCTGCTGCTCAAGCTGTTGTCTCACCGTTATGGAAATAGCCCAAGCAGTGTTAGTCAGCGTCTGAATCCTGCTCAGTCCACCTCATGGCTTCCTGACAGTCTACCATCACTTGCCCTTGACAAGCGTTCCTGAGCCAAGAGTGGGAAATGTTTCCCGTTAACTTTGCAGTGGCGTCACCACCGTTTATGAGGGAAACGTGAATAAACTCACGTCGTCCTGCGAGACTCCTGGAAAAGAAGAGTCTCTCCCATTTTAATAAACTGCACAATCAAAGGCAGTTCCTGCATTAAAAATAATGCAATCACAGCCAGCTGTTACACTTTTATCTGTTAGCACTTCATAGAGGCTTAGATTGACCTACCTCACTTTTATGTGTACATAATCTGACATGGTAAAATGGGAAAGCATGCTTCTCTATTTTATTAGATTTTTGGCCAAATTAATGCTATTAGTTGTATCACAAGAGACCATGAAACACATTATAATATATAACAACTAAAACTTTTAACAATAATATAACATCGAGGTGATGATGGGTACTGGGACTGACATTAAAAAAAAGGAAAAAAAAGAAACTTCTCAAAAATTATAATCGTCCATAGTAATAGATGTGTTATATGTTTTAGAGTGTTTGATTCTTGAAATGATTGCTCTAAAATGTTGTGCAGATATGAAAGTTGTACAATTACTACAGGAAACTATTAACAATAGTTTCAGTTAAAGGTTAACCGAAACGAAAACACGTACACGAGTGTCAACAATTGACTTCCGTTTATGCCAAATAAGCGAAATTTTATTTTTCCCGCAGTACCTGAAATAAACATATGCTAGTCACTAGGTGCACGCTCTTCCAAAAATGTATAAATTTGGAATTAAGCTTTAACACACGTTTTAACAGCGTAACGAGACACTACGGCCTCTCTTCTTTCAATGCAAGGGCACAACGACAGTTGTCCTTTTAAAACTCCTCCTAACTCACTTCCTCGTAGGCGACCGTGCACGAGACTTCATAACAACAAACTCGTGCCACGTTAAGGAGTTAAAACTAGCATTACGGCTGCTGCGAATAGCCTGCGCAGATTTCCAAATGTCCCGAATAAATTAGCGCTCGGTCTGCAGCTTGACAAAGTTTGTACAAGTACGGGGCAGCCATGGTCATGGCAGGCACGTCAGCACGCCGCTGCGCAGGATTTTTCACGTTCAGCTGGTTTGAGGCTGAAGCGACGAGAAGCGGACGAGGCCAACCAAAAATATACTTGACTGCGTACATAATAATTAGCAGCTAATGCACGATAGGTACTCACCAGCAGCTGTCGTGTGGGCTCTTTGCTGGTTTCCCCAAGTCTTATCAGATAAAGTGGCCCGCCTATGGAGAGTCAAAGCAGCCGATGTTTATTTGAGCTGCAGCAGCACTTTCCCGAGGATACTCTTTATCTTGGGAAACGGTGTGCTAACAGCAGGAGCTAAAGGTTATTTACTAGCCGCCCTCCTCCCCCTGCTGCTGCTACTGCTGGTAGCGTTTAATCCAGTTTGTCTCCCTCTCTCTCCACCATGAGGTCAAACCATATTTACCAACTTCTCAACACCAAGAACGGTGCGATGACGTAACCCGCTCGTGTGTCGTGCAGCGATAATGAGGAACGCACACACTAAGTCGAAATTTACCACATACAAGAAGGACGTACCAGAGTCCTTCTAGACTTTGGGGGGCTGGAGGGGCGGGACATGTACAACCACCATGTTTATTTTTCGGGGGTCCTCCTGCTTTATTATCAAAAGCTATGTACTGAAGCTAAATTGACATAACTTTAGCTTTACAAGACTCTGGTTTTTCTCCTCCCTCGCTCCGTCCCGCTCTCTACTCCTATTGGTCCTCCGCCGTCTGTTGACAACACAAGCAACGGTTGTTTGACGGGAGGCGGAGTTTAAAGGCGCGTGCTGATTGGTTTATCACGGAGAAAAACAAAGTGACGGTTAGATGTGACCACCGCCTGATTTGTAGCTGAGTTTACTGATAACAAGTTTAACTTTTACAAGGCGGGGTGGCGGCGTGGATAAAAGACTAATTCCACAAAGGTGTCAGCTATATAAACAAAAATACAGCCCTCGATGGTGAAATGGGCCTGTGCTTCCCTCTACTGTTGGTAAGAGGACGGTACCTTACTGGAGCGGCCATGTTTAATTAAATAAAAAATGTTCTGATTGGACCATTACATTGAAATGTCTAGCAGAAGAAAATAACTTCGAAGCAGTCTTTACTCAAAACAACAATAACGACACAAACCCAAACAAAAACATGTACACGCACGTTTCTTTTTCAATTACAGGGATGTTATTGTTTCCCCTGCAGTTTCGATATTGGGACAGCAGAGGGCACCGCAGAGCTACACAGCTCGTGTGACTAAAGGTTTTATAAGTTGTAATCACTTTCTAGACTCAATAAATTCACTTGTCCTCTATAGTGAACATATGATATATGAGACCAGGATGTAGACAAATTAAATATTCCACCTTGCATTCCAGTGCGGAATATGGGAAATAAGCTTGCTGTGAAACTCAAGCCAGATTTTATGACACAGATACACAACAAATGCAAGGAAAGAATTTGATGTCCCAGAAGTTTTGAAAGAATTGAAAAAAGAAGACTCACAGAGGCTTGTCTTTTTCACCCCTAACCTTAATAAAAGTGGAAGGGGGGGGGGGACCCCACATCAACCTCATCAACATCTCTGTTCAGAAGGTCCCATGAATCATTGCCTTTCTTTCCCACCAACTCCAGACGTGGCTGCTGTTGTGGACAGGTGTGATTTGAATGGCAAATTACCCTCATGCAAACACAACAATTAATGTGGTCAAAGAGAAGCTGCAGCTTGAGGTCGCTGTTGGCTTCCTGAGGATGGGCCACAGGAAAAACTATCCTTGTGCTGTCAGCTTACATACCAACCCATGCCATAGATAGGCAGATAGAGAAAGTGTCTTTTGACCTGTCTCCCTCCCCTCACCCCAATCAGTCACGATAGATAGATAGATAGATAGATAGATAGATAGATAGATAGATAGATAGATAGATAGGCTTACAAAGATTAATAGAAATCACACATGAACACATTGTTCTTTCACCAAAAAATTCATTTTTCAAAGGAACAACCCAAATAAATACAGAAGCCGGCAAAGCCAGAACAATAGGATGCCTACTTACAAATGACTGTAGGTGCACAAAGGGGAGCAAAAGCAATAGTTTAGATGGTCTTAAAGGAATAGTTGCTGGCCCTTTTGGCAGCTAGTTAGCTTAGCTTAGCAAAAGGAAAAAGAACAGCTCGTCTCATCCCTGTGCAAAAACGGCAACATCTAAAACTGACAAACACACAAGTTTTATCTTAATCTTGATTGTTTAACCAAGGAACATTTTCCCCTATTTCTAGTTTTTTTGCTAAGCTACACTAGCCAACTGCTGGTAGACATTTTCACATTTAGCACACAAACAGAGAGTGGTGTCCATCTCTTCCTCAACTACATAACAACATTTCCCCACATGCCCAACTATTTCTTTAAGAAGGCACTGCATTAGGATTGTAGTCTCTTTCCTCATCTACTTTCACTGCAAACTTTAACCGAAAACCATGGCATTTTAAATTCATGGTACATTACAGAAACTGTTTAAGTATTACTTTTCATCATGAATGTGTTACATTATAAGACATTTTTCTCTTTCGTCCTCATCTGGTATGACGGTATTCCCCCTCAGGAGGACATGGCTCACTTAGTCAGATACTATAAACCTTTTTCAAGTTCAAATATAGGTTGTCAACAATGTCAGCAGTCTGCCCTACAGTTTGAGTTTTACTCATAATGCAACACAAGCTTGAGGACAAAACCCAAAAACAGTCATAAATTTCAAAATGTCATGGTATCCATTGATTTAAAACAAAGATTTAAATAGAAACAGAACAAGCTACAACTTAAGAACAAACCTTTCAAAGGGATAATAAACATGCACTCGTGAGAGGCTAAAGCACAGAAGCCCACATTTAAGACTAAGAGCAAACAACGCTTAAAAAGAACAGATTTTCACTCGTCTGACTTGGATTTGTAATATTAAGGCACTATATAGCTTAAATAAGATTGTTCATGGCTGTTAAGTGTTCAACAGGAGTCAACTAAAATAATGTTACAATAAAAAAAAAATGGAAAAAAGTTAAAACTACATCAAACAAAATAAATCTTACTGTACAGAGTGAGAAGGCTGATAAGTGTTTGGCCACTGAAGTCAAATGAACTAAAGTTATGTTACATATGAAACAATATCCTCCGTCGCATTACTTTCTGCTGTGAGATGAATTGTTTAGCTCCACCTGATTGCCTGTTATTGCCGGATTATTGTGGATAATCCAGCAATAACTGGCAAGGCTGCCACTGAAACTTATGCGAGCAGCCTACATGATCTAAATCCTCTCTAAGGCTTCGTGTGTAACGGGTAATTCTGAAGAGTGAAGCAGATAAAAGTACTACTATTCTTTCCACACATTTTAAAACTGTGATCTGATGAGTAAAAACACTCTTAACTATGTAATTCCTACTACTTGAAAGTGTAATGAAGGGAATATTTTCAAAGGAATGGCAATGTGATGAAGTTGTGGTCAAACGTGTAAAAAGAAAATCCTGTGAGAGTGACCTTAACTGTGTTAAGACGAAAAGCAATTTATCTTAAACTACAGCCAAATCAAGGCTTTAAAGGTGAAATGTGGACATTTTTAAAGCCACTACAGTTATTATGTGATTACAGCATCTTTCAAATAACTGGGGAAAAAAAATTAAAACCTTCACCAGGGGGCGTCAATGTCAGACATTTTTAAATTCCTCACATTCCTCACACAAAAGGATAACCCTCTTTATCATATATTTATATAAATTCTTGTAGCAATAACCACAATTTAAAGGAACAAAGCCAGAAAGATTTAGGGCATAAGAATTTTCTCTGTGCTCTTGTCCAGTCTGGAAGTACTGGAAGAGAAAGTAGCATGTAACTAATGCCGCCCTTTAAGGGGAATTCGTTCAGAGCACAGAGATATGGAAAATCACCTCTAAAAAAATTAAATTGATAGATAGATCCATAATTCTTTAAAAACTGAGAATTAATTTAGTTAAAAAATGTTTTAGGGGCCTTTGTAAATATAAAATTCAATCTTTTACATAGTAACGTTTAGCAGAAAACCTCAGGTGCAACAAAGAACGTTAATGATACCGTGTTTTCTGGTTTATGAGGAACTGAGACGTTGTTAATGTCATGAGTTCCACTTGTGCTTTTTCTGTCAAATGCACTATTAAGACCTCTTAAGAAGGCGAAGACAACAAAATAGAAGACTAAACTTTTGACGTTCTGAAGGTTATGTATGGATTCGGCCATGTTTTGGTTTTTTAATAATTGTGTTTCCAACATGAGAACAAGTGTCTGTGAAAGAGTTCTTGAGGAGGTCCCCAGAAGTGTTCCCCCGAGGACTGACGAATGAGTTGAAGTGGTTGTGTGTCCCGTCTTGATTAAAGGAAATCTCCTAAGCTTTATAAGTTCACCATGGATGAAATGATATCCAGCAAACTATCGAGTCCAAAAAGGTAGCCGTCTTCTCTGTTCCCCTCCACCCAGGAAGCTCGGTGGGTCAGTTCCTTCCCCTCGGGGAGAGGTGTGGTTTTCCCAAAGTCAATCATCCAGACTTTGGCCCGTCCGTTACGGTCATGAACGAACAACAAGGAACTGCCGATGACCTGGCAAACACACAGAGAGGCACAGAGATGAATGAGATGAGAATACAGGAAATAAATAAATGTAAACAAGTTTCTTCTTTTATTAACACCCTACGTGTTTGTTTACGTCTTTTAGAAATCTCACTTCCTGTTTTGTGACATCAGTGTCCTTCATGTCAGCTAGTATTTATATTTGAATTTGGGTGTGTGTGTGTGAGAGAGTGAGCAGTCATGTTTCCTTAATAATTCAATTCAAGCTAAGATTGAACGTAAAATCAAATACAGGACTGGAGTATAGCCAATCTGAAAGTATGAGCTACGTGACATCTGAACATGTCTGAACTTGGACATTTACACAAATTGAGTGTGACAAACCCAACCTGTTTACAGCTTTATTATGTTAGTTAGTACATGTTAGTACATTTTGTTCAGAATTTCTTGCTTTTTGATCATAAAATTCCTTACAGAATAAACAAATACACGGTGCAGGCAATAGAAAACACCATAAATAAATGTATATGCACTCAGAACTCACATATTTGTATATGAAAAAATGTATACAAATAAACTAACTAGTGTGCCCTTACCTCATGAGTTTTGAAGAATGGGGAGATCTCCAGAGTGGCTCTTATTTCCTGCAGCCGGGACAGATAGATATTCTGAAAAACAGAACAACAAAAAAAAAACAAGCTTTAATGGCACGTTCCAACAAACCGTTAGTATTTTTTATCTGGCAGATCTGAGCTGTGTTTGTATGTGTTCAGTTTATTTCAATGATGTAAACAATATACAGAAGTACATTTAGGAAAGAAACGAAAAAAAGTGCAATACAAAATACACTTCGATATCGCTTCAGCTATTCTGATTCAGTTATATATCGAAACAAAGTGGGAAGAAGTGCAGAATATGGAGCGATGTACAGTCTAATACCTGCTTTTAATTGTTTAGTAAGCTGTTGTGGGTATTGTGCACACATTTCTATGTAACCTCTAGTCTTGAATTAAAAAATGCTCGGGCTGGTTATGTGTTTTACTGCTTGGTTTAAGGTTAGGTTTACATTGTGGTTATGGTTTTGGTAAGATTCCAGGAAATGAATGTAAGTCAATGTTATGCCCTCTGCAGTGATGCGTGAGTGTGTGAGTATTACCCATGTGGTAATTAAACAGTATTCAAGGCCACTGACGCACATTCAGTAAACCAGACAAACACACTCACCAGTATATCCTTGTTTCCTTTTACAAAGTCGTGGAAGGCCGCCGTAACTTGTTCTCTCGTCTTTGTCTTCTTAAAATCTCTGTTCACCGTCCCGTCCTCCTTCTGCAGAGGAGAGGGTTAGCATGAAAACTGGCTTAATGAGAAAGTTCGACATTAGTTTTATTAGCATCAATAGCATATGACAAAAAACCTTTGGGGAAAATACAAGATAAACTGTTTAAGATGACTTTTCTATCCAATACTGAACTAGACGTACTGAAGGGAAGAAAGGCGCACAGGAGATGAAAGAAAGGGATGAAAGGGGGGGAAGGAAGAAAGGATGGACAAGAAAAGCAGAGCAAACAATTTGCGGAGGAAAGGAAGCAGTGGGATATTTATAGAGGCTTAACCTTAAAGTAGCAAAAGGTCTTTGAGTCTTTTGAGAAAAACCCTCTTAGCGTAATTTCTGGAGTTGTTTGACAAACAATACAGCAACAAATAATGTTTCAGTTAATTCTAAATCCACACACTCTCATGAACATGTGACAAATGACCTGTAACAGTCATCCAGTTACTGTTACAGGTAACAAAAAGTAACAAAAATATATAAAATCAAAGTGTAAATTCAATGTATACCAATTAAGTAAAATGAATTTGAACAGATTACATTAAACATAAAATTTTACACTGTACCGATGGAAAATTAAATGTAATCCAGTTACTTAAAGTCAGCATTTTGTGTGTGAATATTTCTGAGGGTAAGCTTCACTTTCAGTATGTACTTTTATGTCACTGCATATGAAACCTGATGGGTAAACCAACTACTTAGATAATTTGTGCTCTTTCCATTTAAGTTGCTTTTTAACTGCCATTTGCGGGTTTTTGAAAGTTTTGAAAGTCATAGGCTAAAACACAAGCTTCTATTTAAAAATAGTCTTTTCTGGGGGCAGCAGCATTGGGGGGAGTGGAAGGTGGCGATGTGGTTTGTTGCAAGCTAAAAAAAAAAAAGACATCTAAAAAACTGCCACGCGCTAATTTTCTGTTGGTCGACCGATTAAATAATTGTGTCAGCTATTACACCCTTTACCTTTATGTAGTCACATACAAGCTGCAGTTCTGACTGCCAGTTTAAGAATTCTGCACATGAACTGAGAGCCGCAAAAGAGAAATGCACACATCAAACATTTTTGTTCAGTTTTTGTAGTAGTAAAGTCTGTAGAAGAAGATCAACCAGTTTGTTAAGTTAGGAATAAATTAGCTTTTTCTTATTTTGCTTGCTGCCAGGCAACAAGATACTATTTAGAGACAAAACTTCTTTTCCCTTTACTGTTCAAGTCTGGGTACAGAAAACACACACACACACGCGCACAGACACACACACACACACACACACACACACACACACACACACACACACACACACACACACACACACACACACACTATACCTAATTATCCCATTTTCACATATTTAATAGAGACAAGTTGACACAGACACATTCCCATTTGCAAAGAGAGGCAGTGAAGCGCAGTCAGATGCAGTACTTCTAGCGCACACACACACACACACACACACACACACACACACACACACACACACACACACACACACACACACACACACACACACACACACACATTTCTGTTTCTGGGGGATAACCCTTAGAGTCATGGCAACAGACCACCGGGAGGCTGTGAATGTCCTTATATAGCCACATCCCTCAAGGAGACAAAGATTTGTGTGAGTGTGTGTGTGTGTTTGAGCTCATACAATGTCACTTCCAGATGCTGAGGCCTATAAAGCTGTCACAGACAGGCCGTATGTGCAACAAAGGCATTCATGCACAAACATATACTTGAGAGGAAGTTTCTGGTCAAACAGGAAGTTAGATCATGACCCTGGGAGATAGACGCACACAAGATCCTAAAATAGAAACACACAGAGAACTGGAAGAAAAGAGGGAAGGAAGCCCCCCCCCCCAGTCTCACCCGCACACCCACGCACACCCACACACAGTCTTACCTTGACCCCCTCTATCCTAAATCCCAGGGTTGCTGTTGAGCTAATAGTCTCTCTCCACTGCATGTATCTGGGTTTGGTCACTGCCTTCTTGTCATTTTCCTCAATTGTAGGTGCAGCAGGATCAACTTCAATCATTTTCTGATACATGTCAGGTCTTGGAGAGGGTTTCTTGCGAGCCTTGGTCAGCTCTTCCTCAAGGTAGGTCCTGAAGCACAAAAAAAAAAACACCGCACAGGTGATGAGTGGTGAAAGGAAGAGGAGGAGATAGGTAGGCAAGAGATGAGAGGTAGGCGGCAAAAAAGAGAGGAGGAGGATGATCTGTTTCCAAATAACATGACACAGCTGTTTGGAAGGAGTTTTCCTCACAGATATTTGCAGCAAAATTTACAGCTGATATCTTATTTTTCATCAGCCTTATCTGTCATTTTACTTTCCAAGGGTTATAAACACTTGACATGTGCAAGAATCATTGACATGTTAGCCCTTTTTGTGAAGAAACAGGAGCTCTTTAATTGAAATGATCTCATTTATATAAAAACAACCATGGTTAGCCAAATCTATCGAAAAATAAAAAAGGAAGAGAAATGGTAAAATTAAACCAACTGATCAGACTTTGTGTACAAAAAGGGAGCATTACAGATATTTCTGATGGTGTTACAACCTAATACAGTTGTTATTTTGTAAGTATAAAGGTTATAATAACTGCTACAACATTAACCATTTATAATCTCTAAACTGATACAGTTTAGATATATATGGATGGATATTAGGGCTGCTCAATTAATCGAATTTTAATCACGATTACGATCTGGGCTTTCAACGATCATTAAAAATGACTGAGCCGATTATTAGCCCCTCCCTCATTTATCCGCGACACCTTAAAGGCCGGTCCGTGAAAATATTGTCGGGCATAAACCGGTCCGTGGCGCAAAAAAGGTTGGAGACCGCTGATTAAGAGGACCCGAGGGAAGCTCGGAAAGCTAAGCAGAAGTTATTTGGAGAGTGACTGCCGTTGGTTGAAAAGAGAGTTTAAAAAAAAAAACTTCAGTGGTGTTGCACACTATTTTATATTATTTTTTAAAGTCATTGTTAACCCTTTAAAGCCGGTCAGAGCAGCACGCTCCGTTTTGCGTAACTATTTTTAAATCCCTGTAGAACCTGGACAGTGTAAGCTAGCGCAATAATTTGTTTTGCATATGAAACCGGAGGAGTTGTACTTACATCTTATGCCATCAGCTTGTCCTCGGTCACGGTTTCGTTCCACATATAGCTTTGCAAAAATTGCATAAAAAGCGCTTGCAGGAACAAAAACATAATATTCCAGAAACACGCTTTGCCGTTCCTATCAGCTGTTCGTAACACTTCCCACAGTGAAATGATGCACATGCTGTTTTCTTTGCAAATTTGCATCATAGGATTGTTTTTTGTTTTTCCTGCAGTATATAAAAATTGGTGTATCTCCAAAATAAAACTATGAAGACACTCAAAATAAATTTCCTGTTGTTGGAAACTATTTTTTGCAACTTTATTGTATTTAAAGTTTTGAGGGATAAACCTCTTAAATTTCTCCAAGTAGAAATATATGTAAACTAAACAAAAGCGATTTTCTATTTTTTTTGTAGTTTATTGCACTTTTTTGCAATTTATGTAATTACTATGGACTTAATGCATACATATTATTAAAATATGGGCTATAACAGTTGTATTGATGTATAGCAACTTGAAATGCTCCCACAAATGGCACTACAGCATGTAAAAAAAATAATATAAGCTCTGGTGGACTTGGTTCTATAGTAGGTCTTAAAGGGTTAAATAAATATCGTCAAATAATCGTGATCTCAATTTCAGTGAAAATAATCGTGATTATCATTTTTGCCATAATCGAGCAGCCCTAATGGATATATATGTAAGGTTCAAATAACCCTCACAAACAGGCCACAGCGTTAAAGCCATCACAGTTACTTATGTACGTGAAATATAATTAATCGCTTTATCCTCTCAGTCGCCGTGTTGTGTAAGGATGACTGTGTCACCATGCATTAATGTGTTCTCTCACCTTACTCCCATCTTACAGTCCATCACACATGGGTAGTCAAACTCAGCCAGCAGATCCTCCATCTGGTTGTATTTCTGGCCGTCTTTCTCTACGTCTCCATGGTAACCAGGGACGTAGGGGCGAAGCACGTCCTTCATCAGGAGGGACAAGCAGCGCTGCTCACATTCACAGTGTTTCTAAAAGATACCATTAAGGAATCAGCGTTTTATGCTCTGCGCTGCAGATCATTCAGTATGAAGATTTTTAAAGTCAGAGTGGATTTTAAACAGATTTTTGCGCAGTGACACAGAGCTGCTTAAGGGGCCGCTAAACGGTTGCTTACTTTTAATATCCGTCCATTTGCTCCCGCCTTGAAACTCCCTGTGAAAAGACAGAAATTCATTGTAAATGTGCAGAAAGAGTCCTGAGTAACTTGCTGTAGGTCATCGGGAGCAAGTGAGAGTAGAAGCTGTGACTCGTTTTACAAGTGAATGGACAAGACAGCAGTTCAAAAAAGATGTTTACAGATGTTTCCAGTAGAGACAGAGTGCAATTAAGTCCCACTCACACTGGAGGAGAAAACAATTATTGGCTTTGTGAAGTTGCCTCTTCTGTCAAATAGCAAAGAAAAAAGAAAAAAAAGGAACAATCCCTAAAAGCTGCAGTGTACAGGGATGCAAGAGCAATAGGAAACCCAGACAACCCAGACCAAATTTTTATAAATTACCAAATCAAAATCTTTAACCTTTAATGAGAAAAAAAACTGAGATGGGAAAGCCTGAGAATGAGAATGCTGCTTCCTACTGTTGTGATAATGATTTTGCCAAATGTCAGTTTTAGGCTGGCATATTTTTACAACTTAATCAGCACAAATATAACCAGCTACATGTATTTTGTTACCATTTTAGCCTTCAGATGTTTACTGCGTGCCCACGTTTTCCCCTCCACTAGCCTAGTTTTAGGAATGACACGTTGTGCACGATCTCTATTCCCAAGTATTCCCACAGACTCGTCCCCTGAGGGCCCTGACCACAAAGAGCCGGCTCCAACAAAGACAGATCTGCCTGTCTACATATTTTCTAAGAAAAACTGCGTCTGAGCCCACCACCGAGACAAAAAACCCCCTGGCCAGCTGACCACCAGCAAGTACGTATGACAGCGTGTGAAAGAGAATCCCCAAAATTAAAACTATATGAAGCCAAATTTTATAAAAAAAAATCAAATAGTATGCCTGATGAAAGTTGTATTCTAGAAGTGCTGATTTCATACGCTTAAATGGACAAGCCCCCAATGAGTTTGCTGTTTTAGTTCTGTATTTATTCAGAGAAACCTGTGTGTGTGTGTTCCTGTCTAGCTATCTTTGTGAGGACCGAAATCTGCATTCTACTATACTTGTAAGAACCAACAGTCACAAGTTTGAAGGCCTTTTTGAGGCTCAAAATGTGGTTTTAGTGTCAGGGTTACAATTAGGTTATGGTTAGGCATTTATTTTAAATGGTTAGGGTTAGGGTAAGGGGCTAGGGAAACCATTATGTCAACGAAGGTCCTCACTAAGATAGCTGAACAGGCTTCAGTGTGTGTGTGTGTGTGTGTGTGTGTGTGTGTGTGTGTGTGTGTGTGTGTGTGTGTGTGTGTGTCCTACCTGCATGCCCTGCCAGTTGGATCCATGGATATTTCTTCTTGAAGGACATGACAAACGGCGACCAGTGGACCATGTTTTTAATCTTCTTCCAAGACTTGTGCTGCAAACACAAACATGTACATTGTTGATTATTACTTACTTGGATGTGTTGCTTTCACATTCAGGAGGAATTCAGCCATAAGCTCTGCCACAAATGACTCGTGTACCATAAAGCTGCCTGCCTAAGTTCTTTATTTTAGTTAAGCTATTCATGATCACTAGCTCAAGGCTCTCCGACCTCAACCCGTTTAAACCAAACTCCACTGTTTGTAAAATGAGTGAGTGCAATATTAATATTTGCTCTTCTGCTTATGCAACTTTTGTAAAACATCAACTTCAGTCTACTTCAGTCTCAGAGGGACTGTACTGCAAGTTCTCCTCTAAACCTTTCGGGTGATCCAGTGTTTAATGACCGTGAGAAAAACAAGACTTTAAATCACATATGTGCACACATACCACACGCACGCACACACACACACACAGGCGGGTATCCCTGACCCTGGGGGAGCTGCATGGTTCTCCCACACTCGCTGTCATTCTTTTTTATTGCAGTGTTTTAGAACATTTTATCTAAACTCTGGAGGATTGGGCTGGGGTTTCCCCTAGTAACACACACACACACACACACACACACACACACACACACACACACACACACACACACACACACACACACAGTGTTTCTCCAAAGGCTCTCCCTGTCCTTGGCAAGGACACATTGAACTGCGGGACTCCTGCCGCACATAGAAACACACACGGACACTCATTCACAAAATGAGGCCTTCGGTCTCTGACACACACACACACACACACACACACACACACACACACACACACACACACACACACACACACACACACACACACAGCTTTCTCAACATAAATATGTTTTCTCTGATCTGATTCATATCCATCGTTCCCTTTCTCTAGCTCTTAATCTTTGTGATAAAAAATGTCTTCCTTTCAACAGCAATATCCATATTTCAGCAGAAGAAGTAGCCATGTAGAAACATGTCAAAGAGTGGTGTTTAGGCCAAACAAGGGAAACTACAAGAAATACTTTACGAGTAAATGAACCACAGGTTATTGTCACTTTAAATGGCACTCTTAACCAAACCTCTCAAATCCATTTGAACATGGATTTGACTAAAATACTCTTCATTTCTTGTCCTCTTATACTCAAGTAGATGTGCTAAACTTGCAGCCTGTTGCACCTCACTGAAATGACAGACTCTGGCTGAGTACAATCTTTTATGCTTGCAGCATTACATCAGATGGAAAAATTCCACGTCTTGTTCTGTGGGTTTGAACAACGCTTGGCTGTACCACACCGAGAGAGTAACAGAGAGACGCGGCAAAAAAAAAATCCAAAGGTTTTTATGGCATCTCTTCAAACGCAGTACAAACAGCCTATTCTCAAATAAATAACCTTCTATGATAAGATGCTTAGTTTTAAGAAATAACACAAAAAAACTGAAAACGTTCCACTGGTAAAGATGTGTCCTCTCTCACACAAGAGAGTTCAAACTGGTCTTGTGAAGGGGGGAAATAATCTTGTGTCAACAAATTACTGGAGAGGAGAAGAAGAGAAAGGCGAGAGAAGTAAGGAGAAGGATAAGATAAGAGAGAAGAAGACCATAGAAGGAGATATATAACCCCATGTCACATAATCTCGACCTGATGAAAATTCATCAGCTGATAGCATGACTATCTATGGTTAGATGCACGGACACACACAACTTCAGGCGCACACACTTTCTCCCTCCCTCCTGGCCTTACTGTCCGAGGCAGCGACGAGTCACATGAGGGGTTTTTGCTCTGCACCAGTGGAGGATCAAGAAAAAGAAATAACCTCACTCCCACTAAAAGTACAACTCTCACACATTCACATGTGTGTAGGTCAGCCGAAATGACTCTGAAGAGAGCAGCAAGGCTTGAGTCATCATCAGCACGATGAGACTTTTTGCAGCAGAAAGTTTAGTAGCGAGGTTTAGCCATTTCAGTGTGTTGTGCAATTTAAAGAAAAATGGAAAAGCCTCAGTATGATTCAAAGCAGACTAAAGGTGACATCGAACAGAACTCTGCATGTGTCAGGATATGTAAGTAAGACTAGACTGTCAACTTCAGAAAAATGGGTAAAAAAAACATTAATAATCAGGAACACACTTGGTGGCCTGCACTTTGTAGACCACCAGCAAACGCCAAACAGAATGATAGTCCCCATCTCCTTTTTTCCCCACGCCACTTTTAGCCAGTTAGCGAGTGAGCTGCGGTGTCGGGCTCCAGCTCATAAGTAGCAAAGATCTGCATTTTTCTCCGTGACATCTTTCTACCACGTTGCCCACTGACAGCTTTGTGTGTGCGAGCTGTAGAGGGCAAGAGAGAGAGAGCAAGAAGGAGAAAGTCTGGAGCAACTCAAGTGTGAGTAATAACAGACATGGTTACCGTGTGCAGATTTACGAGCTACAGACATTTAAATTTCATCAGAAGAGGAGAGGGAGGTCTGTAAGACTAAAAACAAACTTCAGCCTGCAGCTATCACAGCGATAGTGCAGGTATATTATTGCACAATAAAGTTTAAAAGTGGAGTAGAGCTGTCAAGCATCAGAAAACATGAACTAAGTCCAGCTATGAGAGCATTCTGCAGAAAGCCTTTACTCAAAAAGAGGCTGTATAGGTGAGAGTACCTGCTGCCGTTTGTGGCGGCGGTGGATGATGGCAATAATACAGATGGCTCCAACTGATAAAATAACACTCCATACCGAATACAGCCATGTAGACCACATCATGACCAATCATGTGCCACTCAGCTGGAAAAACCCTCGAGAACGATTATCCATCCGGCTCTCCCGCAACACGCCCAAACTTGAGCTATCTGTGCCGAAAAACCGAGCACCTCAGGCTTGCATACTCCTCGTTCTACTCGTGCCCCCACAAGATGTACACATATATGTCTGTGTGTGTGTGTGTGGGGATAAACACTTGTAGATCATTTGTTTGGCAAAACAGAGGACAAACATAATCTGGACATGCAAATACCCACAAAGGTTGCAAAGGCACGGACAGAGTGTGCGTGATTGGAAGAGAGTCCGAGGGCAAAATCCTGGAAATGCAGAGAGGTTTCGTGGAAATTCAAAATAAACCTGCGCGTTGGTGTTTATCTGCTTTTAGTTGTTACATGTGTCTGAACGCGTCATTGCGTAAACCTCTACGCTTGTCTTGAGGATGACACAAAGAAAGATTGTGACAGAAGCTGCAACAAGGGCTAAAATAAACTAAAGGAAACATCCTAAACAGCAGCTCCCACACACTCTGCGCCGAGCCGCTGAAGCTACTGCAATGCACCTTCATCCTGTAACTCAGCACTATTGGGTGCAGCAGAGTGTCACATTTGAATTTTACATGGCTAGTAAAAAGAAAACATGTAAATAAATCTGGACATTCTCTGTCTGTGATTATCTTCTGAAACAATAACTTACCAGCTGACAGATGAATATCACTTTTTATAAGCTATTTAGAAAGAGTTACTTTACAAAACTATTATATTTTTAATTAATAAGTTAACTGTTTCCTGAAATAGTGAAACTGTCTCACTGACAGTAAAATAATAAAAAAAATTACAACCAATTAGAACATAACAGATACAGATTAACCTCCAAAATGTTTGGCTTTTTCTTCATCATTTTTTCAGGGCAGATCATTTACACCAGGGGTGTCAAACATAAGGCACAGGAGCCAGAATGGTATAGACTGTCAACTGTATTTTCATGAATTTTTTCCAGCTTTCCTGCTAATAAAGACCTCCAAGGCCATTTATATCACACCACAGTAATACATTAACAATTAAATGGCAAAAAAGTCCCTGTTATCCACTATCTACTACAGAAATGTCTGCTTTTTAAAATGTGTCCACTGTAAAACAAATAAATAAACAAAAACAGAACGATTTTTGTGAATGAACTAGAACTTTCTGCTTTATAATTACAGGACAGTCTGAGCAACGAGCTACCTGAACCCTTTCTGTAAGTTTACACTTTTATCCCAAAGAATCAATTATCATGTTGTAAAACCATGCAGTTTAATTTATTAATGAGTAAGTTAAAGTACATTAAATGTAATTAAATGTGCAGTTAAACTTCTGATAGGAAGGGAAGTTTCAGTAGTCCGGCCCACTTATGACGAAAGTGAGCCTGTAAATGAGTGTAAAGTGAGTTTGACATCCCTGACTTACACAGTTGATTAATTTGTATCTTCCTAATTGCTACAGCACTTATTTACACTGTCGTCCCTTTATAGCAAACCCAGCATGGTCTGCAAACTGTCCTACCTACTTTACAGCTTCATTGTTTAAACACTATGACGACCACTTTTGACAGACTTTGAAACTCCTCTGATGACTGTATGTGATCTATTAATACATGAAGCATTCATCTGGTAGTGTCGGTGTCTCTGGTTTTTTGTTCTGTTTTGTATGTGTGTGGTTTTCCGCACATTGTTTCATGCTTATATGCAAATTGCCAGTCACCAGATATGTACTGGAAGAAATGCATAAATCCTCTAGGAAAGGCACGTATTTTTAACTAACTGCAACCCGCATTTGACATAATATATTTAGTAAGGTTTAATTATCACTATTGTTTAATAAAATGGCCTTACTTAAGTATGCACTGGCGCTTATATAGCTCTTTTCTACTAAAACAATCAAAGCACTTATACAACATGTCTCATTCACAGTCATGCTTTTATCTACGTCTAAGTGCTTTCTATCTAACATTCACACGTCGATGAATGCAAAGTGGAGAAACTCGGCCCAACGACACTTTAGCATTCAGATTGGAACAGCCAAACATCAAACCACCAACCTCCATCCTGAGCTGTCTTGAAAGTTCTGGCACCATGACTGCAGTCAGTAAATGTGTTGATGACCATCCCCGTGCAACATGTTACTACATGTTGCTCCCCTTTGCTCTCCCTTCCTACATTTCTGGTCAGAATTCGCTGTCTAAAGATAAGCATTCACAGGGGTGTGTTTTCGTGGGGAGGATCACACATTACTAAGAAACTGGATGCATGTTGGGCAAGATGATTATCAAGTACTCTCTGTCTTCTTCAACCTGATTGGATGAATGCCTTGCATGCACTCCTATTTTATGAAAATACTTCAGCAAAATAAGTTTTAAACAGCTGCTGAATATCTCTTTACTTTAAATGAACATCAGCCAGTTCAAATGCTGCTCGGCAATTTCCAGAGATCTTAACTTTGTGGGAATGGGGACTGGAGTGACTGAACGCTTTGGCGCTTAACCAAAATGCGTTGCACGGATGGCTCCGCAAATTAACTGGCAATGGGAAGGCTGGAAATAATGGATCCTGTGGACATACACGAACTTAAAGGCAAAGTTCCTACCCAAATTTAAATAAAAGCAGGAGCTGTAAGGGGAAACTTGAGCTGATCTCTTGAGTCATCAAAACAGCTTAATTGAGTTCTTAAAATGATTAAAGATTACTTGTACAAAGAAAACATCTCCCAACACTTTCCAGCAAAATCTCCACTTGTGTTTTATAAACAGTTTGTTGTGTTAAATAATGAATTTAGCTATAGATGCTAAATTTGGCCTATGTATTACACCAAAGCATGAGATGCAATAAACCAAAACAAACTGTGCACATTGTTACACCCGTGTTATTAAACGCAACCTATGGGTTTGCTACAAGTTTCCAAGTGTTCCCATGCTTGCCTCTGGCTGTTTGAAAAAGTACTTATGTTTGCACTTAATTTGTTTAAGTTTGCATTTTAAAAAAAATAAGGAAAATGAAGATGCGTGCTGCTTGCCAAATGCTCTCTGCTCACAAACCTCCCTGAGAGTCAACACGCTCATCTTCTTCTCACTCTCTCCTATCTCCTGTCCCCAGACCAGCTGGATGACAAGGGGAGAGAGGGAGAACTAGTGAAGTTTCCATTGAGAGAGACAGAAAGAGAGAGACAGAGAGAGAGAGAGAGAGAGAGAGAGAGAGAGAGAGAGATAGGGGAAATGGTAAGCGAAGGAACTTCTTGCAGACAGGAAGTGGGGGGGTTGCCGCTTGCCTCAGCGACAGTATTTTCCACATCCGCCGCTGACTACAAACAAAAAACGACAGAAAAAAATGGCCTTGCCCTCTGTAAACGCATGGACGTTTTATTGGCCTCTTGATTATCATGCCTACAAAATGTGCATCACGTTCCTCAGCACATGCGTGCAGACATGCTCTTGTGCAAAATTTGCATTAGGCAAGTGACTCCTATAGATTCTACAGCTGGAAAATTATTACACGCAGTATTAAAACAATTGTTGTTGCAAACCATACGCATAGATGATGTGGAAATTTGATATTTTTGTCTCGATCAGGAGGCCCAAGGTTATATAAGGCAACCAGATATCACTCATTTGCATGCAGGGAGTACAGAAAGAAGGGTGGAGAGTGATTTTTAAAAAAGCCTTGGGGGCAAAGGGTGACTCTGGGTTATAAATGTGTAATGTGAAGAAGCAGGGGAAACACTGATGCATGCTGATGTTTTCAACGGAGAGGCACTGAGGAAATAACAAGCCTGATATCGCTCACCACAAGGTCCCCTGCAGATACAAACACTCTAGCTGTCTGAGTCTGCAAACTTTAGAGGCACACACAGAGACTCACAAACACTACAATCACACTCACAAAATTAAACTGCTCAGAGTGTGATGCAGGCAAAACAACATGCTTGGAGAGAGCATGATAAATATCTTAGCAACCGAGGCTGGCCAGTGGAACAACAGCTTTGCAAAACTGACAGTGAGACAAAGGCGAGAAAAAGGGACACCTAAAAGAAAAAAGAAAGGCTTGATACTGTTCAGCTGGGTTGTAACTGAATGCTGCAGTCATAAGGAGACTTATTTCCAAATTGAGGTCAGTATGGAACATTAAAAAGCATATCTGACTCTAGATCTAGGCTTCACTGTGAAACACCTCAAAATGTTTTCTTTTCTTTTTTTTTTGGGGGGGGGGGGGGGGGGGGGGGGGAGGTTCTCAGTTTGCTTATGAAAACATGGTTTGTATGCAAGTATCAAATCTACAAGTACTCCTTCATGAGGTGTGCTCTACATCCCTTTTCTAATCATGTGTCAGAACCAGCAGGGGTTCCCCAGTGTGCTGGTATCCAAAGCTGACGATAACGCTCTGAGCCCAAATGTCAGCATCGGTAAGAGGAGTCTGACCTCTCCTCCACTGCCTAGAGCAAATCAAGTCTGCACATGCATGCTCCTTCACTCTCACAAAAAGCTCCAAATAAAGAATTGACCGGTGTTTCCCCTCTCAGACTTAACCAGGCAGGCATTCTGCAGCACACACCAAACTTACAGTCTCTGCCAAACACACACACTGTACAGCTGTGAGAGGGAAACTCGGTTTGACGTCACAGGGTTGCTAGGAAACTTACCGCCGTGGTAGTGAAGATTTTCCACTGCAGTACAAACACTGTTTGTGTGTGTGTGTGTGTGTGTGTGTGTGTGTGTGTGTGTGTGTGTGTGTGTGTGTGTGTGTGTGTGTGTGTGTGTGTGTGTGTGTGTGTGTGTGTGTGTGTGTGTGCCAATCAAATTGAGTTACAGTTGTGGACACAGAAATGAATTTTCTTTCAGTGCATTCCAACACATAAAAACAAAAGTTTAGGGTTTTTGTTTTTTGGTATTGGGAGTGAGTTTCGATTCAAGGTTGGATTAACCAGGCATGGGAAAAATTAATGTTTGGGTCAGAGTGTGACAGCACTTTAAAGCATCAAGTAAAAGTTAGTTTAAGGTAGGCTTGTGAAGAAGAAAAAAAGAGTGCACAGTGTTGCATGAAAAGTATGTACAGCTAGTATCAGCCAGAAGAATTTGCAGTGTGTAGTGTGTACAGAGGGTGTGTCGATTAAAGCATCAGTGCATGTACATGTGTGTGTGTAGCTGTATCTGTGTGTGTGTTTAACAGTTTACAGATACAGCAGCATGGGCGTAGTCTTCATTCAAAAAGACATGTTTGTTTGCATATTGATCTGTTTAATTGCTACACCTTTTCAGCAAATGAGGACTGTGGTAAAAAATATGATGCAGTCAGAGCTTTACAGAGAGTAAATACGCACCATGAGTGACAACACACTGTCTGCATCATTTAAAGTGTGACTTTCATAAGTCCTGCCCCACTTCCGTTCCGCTGTAGCTTCTGCTCCACTTAACTTTAGTGTCTTACATCAGGCTTTACAGAAGCTGAGGCTGGAGTGTTCTCTACAGCTTTAACAAAACTCAAGCTCCTATTTTATTAAAAAATGGGGAGAAAAAAAATGAAAACATTTGTGTGTGTCAAAGGTAATTTTGCAAATTTAAATAGAGCTGTGAAAAACAAAAGACGCCCAAACTTTAAAACTTCACAGTAACAGTAAACACGGCAACATGCTGCATAGTTTATCTGCCATCTTACTCTCAGAATAACCGGCAATTTAAAGCTGTGGACTGGTAAAAGTTTTTAGGCCTGCCACTAACAATGAAGCTGCTTTCCATGTAAGAAAAGAAAAACAAAAGAGTGAAATTACACTCCAAACAGCCAAACAGTATTTTTTAAATTTTTGTTGTGATATCAAAGATGGCCGAAAATCTTAACTTTTAGGCGCAGGAACATTCAAAATGTTTAATGATTAATAAACAATGGAAATATTTAACTTTTACCCTGACCAAAATAGCAGGGTTTTACTTTTCTGTAGCTGTTGTAATATCAAGTTCATAATTTCATTAAATCGATCATTAGGATCATTTGAACCGGCGTCTAAATCGATGCCATGATTCTTACTGATGCACACAATTTCAGTTTAACACTATTTAACCAAACTAGTTAGTTTTCACTTACATGCAAGTCTATCAAGATCTGTTTAGGTTTAAACTACTCTCATGTGGATTTTTAAAGAGAAGCAAACGACTGACTGTCACCCGAAGTAAGTCACTGGTGGCTTAATTTTTTATTCCACAGAGCTCAACTGAAATCTTACAGAAAGAAAAAAGGTGCTGATGCCAATCTATGGCAGGTGTCCTTTTGTGAGAAGTTAAGTAAAGCTATGGCAACGCTGGCAGCGCCTGCAGTGTGTGTCTTCTAACCTTGGAAAGATGCCCACCAGTGAAAAGATCAGCCAAACAGTGTCTATATATGGCTCTGTTCAGATTCCAACCCCTACCAGTTAAGCGTGAACTGACTTCATATAATCCAAAAGCTAACAGCAGAAGCACGTATTAATGAAAACAAAGGTGAATTCAGTGGTGAAGAATACAAATGCAGCTACATTTGAATACAGAGCATAAACTTTATCTGGGGTTAATCTATTCAAGGGGAGCACATTTGTGTCACACACAAACTTTCATTTTTAAAAAGCACGCATGAAATTTTATCATTTAAAAAAATCTCTTTTTGTAGATCTAGCAGTGCTGGTGCTACATTTAACTCTGAATCTATGAATTTTCTATTAGGGTTTCAAATCCTTTATTAATAATATCCCCAAACAATATCCGTGCAGTGTCGTTTCCTTTGGAAAATGCCACACAATGTGTATCCCTGCGCCAAGCTGCCATTAGAAGAAGGCTAAAAACGATTTTCCCTGTAAAGCCAGCTGAAAACAACATGGCTAATATGCAGTACACTTTGTACAACTTTTCCTGTCATGCCCTTTTTTTCTGCTCTGTCTCTCTGCCAGTTTTACTGTCGAGCTCACTTTGTTTTTCGTTCTTTCTTATTCTCACAGTATCACTCCTCTTCTCTCTCTCCCTCTCCTCTCTCCTACATACCTCCCACACAAGCGAGCATGCTTTATGTGTTTCTGCACGTTTGCCTCTTGCACAGACTCACCAGGTTTCCTTAAAACTGTACGGATCAGGAACTGTGACAAAAACATGAATAACCCACACGTTTGACATATCTGCGCCATGAAGAGCTTCTGTCGCTTTCTCTGCCTGGATAAAACCAAAAACAATGACCGGAAATATGCAAAGAGCAATACAAACAATATTCAAATCCACAAGCCAAGATCACTTAAACAAATCGTTTGTAATGCGAGTCGGCTGGTGAGAGCTAGGATATTGGTTTCGGGTGGGGTCATTCGTTAAATATGCAAGAAAAAAAGAACGCATTTGCAAGTGAAAAATCTTTGGTCAATCTACCATCTCATTGATTTCATGCGGTAATATGGCTATACACTGAATATTTCAGTAGTTTTTCTGTTGCTGTTTTTAATATAAGCACTTCTTTCTGAAAGCCAGAAACCGATTTTTTAGCACTTATTAAGTGCTAAACAAGAGCCAGCTCTGGGACTGGCACACTGTGTAAGAAACATTAAAAGCAGTTATACAATCCTTCGTTAAGTCGTGTTTCAAAGCAGAAGTGAGATGGCCTTGTGAACCTTTGCTGGCTACAAATAAAAACACATCCGCCCACCCACCTACACACACTACATACCCAATCAGGCCTCAGCCTCCTCTCTGAACTGCATCCAAGTGCAGGAAAAGCCTAAGTGTGTGTGACTAGCAACTTCTCCAGCTTTCCCTCATTTTGATCCCCCCCCCCCCCCCACACACACACACACACAGACACAGGTTGGGGCACAGAGGTAGCTTTGTTATCGTGAATAATGAGCCATACAATGAGAGGCTTCTGGTTTAAGGTCGCACTCACGGGCCCCTTTGCTTTCATATAGGCATATTTTAATTGCACTGCAACACCCGAGTTATAAAGTTGCCTTTGGGCGAAGCCAAATGCACAGTCAGCAATGATGATGTTTTCTTCTTTTGATGACTAACGCTGATCCAATGTGCCATTTTTTCTGTTACTGTATTGTGAATGTAGTGATTGCATCATTCGGTGGGAGCCGATTATGATCGGTGTACGCAGTGATTGTTTACTACAGGCTTGTAAAAAGATTTGGGGAAAAAGCACACTGATAAGCATCATTTTTCAGGACAGTTGCCATTAGAGAGTCTCGCAGAAACAAACTCCTTCCAGGAAAAGATAAGCTACAACATCACATCAGCAGGTTTAGTGTTTCGTAACCTGTTGGACTTCCATTAAAAAAGAAGGAAAAGGAAACTACATGGTGGAGGAAATGCTCACATGCTAATATTAAAAAAGTAGTATGCTTACAGTGTTTCCATTCATACAAAGGACTGTATTTATTTTACTAAAGTCTCAAATCTGAAAAAATTTCACAACAACCAGCTTGATGCTTGATCTGAAAAAAAAACCAAACCCCAAAACAAAACAACAAAAACAACAAAAAAAGCAGACCAATAGATACACCCAGCATTACCACAGTGCTACTCCTGGCATGGCTTAAAAATATTTTGAGATTATCTTTGTTGATACAGTCTCATTATTTTATTAGTGACAGTCATTTATCAAAAATGTTACAAAACTTTAGCTTTTCCATTATTTTCAAAAAATTTTAATGAAATGTTCATATTATTCACACAACTTAAAATTCAGTGCTTAACGTGATTTAAAAAAATCTCTGCTCCCCTGCAAGAAGCCAAAAAGGGACAAAATAGTTATTTCTTTTATTTATAGTTATTTACCTAATTAGTTTGAACTTGTCAGCAAACTACGAGTCTTTGTTCTCATTCTGCAATCCTTAATGACTGTGCCAGTTTCTTTCATAGTTTCTCGTCTATTACAGTGTGTGTGTTTCGTGTGTGTGTGAGGGGGCAAGCAGAAACAGGGTGAAGAGAAGAAAGCAACAATGGAGCTAATCAGAAATTGTCGACTCTGACCACAATAATTGTTGCTGAACAAGTTTTAATTAGCCTAAAGCCAAAGCGGCGCCAACCCCAAACATCTGTAAGTCTGATGGGAGTGAAGCTGACCACACATGACGCTTAACAGCAGCTTAATTTCAAAAGCTCAAAAGTTCAAAGACAATCTGTTAAAAGAAAGGTGTGCAGAGTTAGCGCCATTGCAAACCATTTACTCTCAACAAAAGTAAGAAACCGAGGGCGGGGGGATACTACATTTTTCCTACATTTTCTCAACAAAGTTTGGCATGCTACAACTACACCACCAGTTTGTCAGTCAACAGTTCATAATCCTACATCCTACAGTATCCTTTCCTCCTCATCAGTAAGTTTTGCATTTTTTGTCATCGTCACTTACTGATACAGCTATATATAGTTGTTGAGAAAAGTGCAAACTTTCCAGCTTAGCTCATCCAACGGGAATGGTTGTGAGACCCTGACATGAAAGAATGCTGTGGTTATGAGCTAGTTAAGATCATACTCCACTGTGAGGTCAACAACACAACTTCCATAAAACTTACAACACCATCTTACAACATGCCAGGCAAGTCTTTTGGTTTCCTTTTGTGCATACAGCTTCTGTATGCAGCGCTACATGAATGGACAATCTCTGTGGTCAGACCTTCAGTTCACAGATCACACTTCAATTGTAGCGCTCAAGATGTTTGTTCCATTATGATGCATTAGCTAGGAAACTCAAGCTCTTTGAAGCATGCTTCAAATGACCAAAACCAGCGAGCCTCTGAATGGTTGGAAAGTCATTAAAATGATGGCGCCACTTGTATTAATTGTGATATGGCTGTAAGTATGTTGGTTCTTTGAGAGGAAGAACATTATTATCTGTTCCCTAGCTTTCTAGAAGAACCCATCCCTGACATTTCCTGTGTGCATTTCATGCGACAATCTTATTAGAAGTTTCCAATTAAATCAGGTCCACTGAATAGCCAGCAGGCTGTAGATACAGTGACAAACAAGCTCAAATCTCAGATTTTGAATCCACTTACTGCTTTCTGCTGAGAACTGAGGAATGCAGGGTTGAGAAGCTGTTCTCCTTTCTCCGTATCACTGGAAATATCCTCCTCCGACTCCTCCCACGAAGAGGAGAAACCGGCTGAGGAGGCAGAGGACGATGACAGCTTCCTGAGAGAACGAGTGGAGTTTGGCACGGGGCTAGAACTGGGGCTAGGCGAGCAGCTTCGCCCCTGGTCTGAGCAGGAGCCTTCAGAAGTTTGAGGCTGGTTTTCCAAACCGTGGTCAGTTACTATGACGGCAGGGATGGAAGAGTGGTTTGAGGTGTGCTCGGTCATGTCGAGCAAACAAGGGGTGCTCTCGCTGCTTTGTGCCTGGGACATTTCAGGATTAACCTCCAACGTGTGTCCTTCTGGCTGGAGCAGCATTTTAGTACACAACAGGTCCTCTTTCTGATCCATCAGATCTCTTTCATCTCCGAACAGTTGCTTGCTCTCTGTTTCCATGTCCCTCAGTACTTCTCCCTCTTTTTTCTCTGTGTCTGTCATTCGATCTTTATCAAATGTCTCAAGAAAACCTTTATCAAACAGTCCATCTAAACAGGGAGTTTGCTTTAATGTTTCTGAAAGGCAGTCATTTTGTTTAATCAGTGTCTTGTTGTCTGTATTTGATTTAGTGCTGCTGCTGTCCCTCTCACCATCACTCTTTCCTTCTTCGCTTCTTTCTCCTTCCTTTGTTTCTTCATCCCTTTCTCTCCCATTTTGGACAACAGAGGGGGCTTTAATTTCTTGTGGGTGAGTCATTAGGTGATCCAGAGCTGTGTTTCCTTTGCCAGGATCAGAAGGAGTTTGTTGAGTCACTCGTCTGGGAGACCGAGGGCTGCGCTGGAGCTCACTATTAAGTACCTGGGCACGGATCCCGGAAATGTGGGCCTCAAAAATGCCAACTTTTCCCCTCACCTGCACAGAGAGAACATTGAAACTACGGTTTGATTGTCTTGGTCTTACTGCAGAGAATTATGCTTTGATGCATATTTGTGTTTTCAATATTTGGTTTAAATAGTTTAGGATTTCACAGGTGTAGCAGAGCTTTGGAAAATGTCAGAAAAATAAACAGAGAAGAAGTAATTGAAAAAATATCATAACAAAAAACACCAATATTAAGAAAACACAGCAGGAATGGCCCACGGCGCTCAAATTTTCTTGAAAAATGGGCCACTGGCACGCTACAACTTCAGTGTGTGACTGTCTGCAGTTTCACAGTCAGTTCTAAAGTATGTTGGCATTCCCCTCAGTAAGAATAAGGAGAAAGAGGGTGAGGGAGCATAAATGTCAGGATGAATTTAAACCAACAAAAGTACTTTTGTTAAATTTGTATTGAAATCAAACTGAAAGAAATCTAATTCTGGTCCCTCTTTTGTTTAATCAGTGCACAGCAACCTCTAAAGAAGCCAAGTTGCGTAAACTCACAAGCTTCAACATATTATAGAGTGCCTATTTTCTTTAATAGTTTATGCATGATGAAAACCATTAAAAGTCTTAAATGGAAGTGGATTATATTACATAAAAGCTGTATTTGTTTTAGTAAATCCCACTAAGTTTTGCAACTTCTGTTTTCAGGAAGACCTGATGAAAAATCCTGTAACTGTTTTATTGAATGACATGCAGACAGCTTTTCTATATACATAAAAACACAAGGAAGAAACAGCTGAAAATGCATGTGGCCTACCTTTTACTTTTCACCCTCATCACCTACAGCTGTGTAAGAGTAGCTATGGTGGCATTGACGTGACTGCCCCAGCAAATCAAATTAAACCAGGAAATCCATCTATTTTTTATTTAATTGCTTTGTTGCATAACTGCATTTTTTGGATGCAGACAGAAATGGTGGTAGATGTAGCAAGTATTTCTAAAAAGCTGATAAAACATGCTGAGAATGAGGATGGACATAATTGAAAAGCACAGGTCTGATCACCTCAACGTTCTGCAGCTCTCTGTGAATCTGCAGCAGCTGCGCTTGGCGTCTCCTCTCTTCTCGCTTCTCTCCTCCTCCCGTCTCTCGTCCCCTCTCCTCGTGGCCGTCTTCGTCCCCTCTATCTTCACCGCCAGGCGAGCTCAGGCGTCGGACTCGCTGGCCCACATTGACTCCTAGGAGCTCCGGGCTTCGCGGCGAGGGGGAGCGAGCGCGAGGTGTGGGGCTAGGCGAGCGCAAGGGTGAAGAAGGGAAGATAAAGGTTTGACCCAAGCCACGAGGGCTTGTCTAAAAGGAAAAAATACAAAATAAAACAACATGGGATTTACTAACAGGAAATGTAAAACAATATGAGCTGTACAATATATAAAATATAAATAATCTAAGCAGTTTCTATTTCGCATTCCCATACTGAACTACAACAAGTGGAAATTGTAGCATCAAGGTAAAACCTAGTGTAGTTTCAGTGAGCTAATTAAATTAATCTCAGTTGCATACCACTATTATCTATCTTACTGGCATAAGCTTTCAAGGTGTTTTACTGTTGCTCTAGTGCTTTTGTCTAGACAATAATCTACTAGAAAAAGCTGGAAAATACATGAACAGTCTCTTCAGATTTTGGTGGATGTGATGAACAGGCTACCTGTGGACTCGTTGGGCTGTAGAGACCTCCTCCCAGTAACTGGCAGTAGGTGCTCCGATCTGGAACTGGCAGCACAGGTCGGGCAGCTGGTGTGATTCGGGCTCGAGAGCTGGCACTAGAGGAGCCTGGCTGGGTGTGAAACTGATTACCACTGTGGAGATGTGATGTGGAGAGACGATAAGAGAGAGTTTATTTTTAGGTTAATGTGCTTCAATAGGTTGTAATTATATTAGTGACTAAATAGGACACATCAGTGAAACCTAGACTTGAAATAAAGAGGACATTCACTGACAGCATGCCCATTAAGTATGTGTCCCTTAAAGTTATTAATTGCTCTCTAATGGAGTACAAACAAAAAAAGAAATCCTGTTGGTCTGGTTTAACGGCTACATCAGCAGCTAAATATGTTTAAAGTATACAATTCCCATGCGAAAACGTTCTGGGAAATCTGTGTATTCTCTCAACTGTTAAAAGCAAATGAGACTTTTGAGAAATCCCATACCTGTTCATGACTCCGTTTAGGTTCAGGGCAGAGGCTGCCATCCCCGCGGCCAAGCCAGGGGCTTTGAGTGCTGGGTACACATCTGACAAGCTCCCCTGTAGCTACAGGGAGGTCTGGAGATCAGCTTTCAGTGGTTCCTCTGCATATAATCACAGAAAAATCTGTACCCAGCGCTAAAAAAAAGTCAAGAGAAGTTTGTTTTAGTATGTCAAAGCCCTGTTATGACTAAATATCAAAATAACAAACAGTCTTTAACATAATCCTTTGTACATAAAAGTCCCTTTCAAACACTGGGCCTCCGATTTTCCATTAGTAACTGTGTGATGGACAAAAAGCATAAAACAGAGAGAAAGTGAAGCAGATAAATGAAGGATAAATGCTGCAAGATAAAACATTTCAGTCACTGGATAAAATTTGCAGTTTTGGCTGTCAATGTTACAAAAATGCAGAGATTTTTATGGTGCTCATTTCAAAATTTGAAAAGCCAATTTATTCCAGAGTTCACAGCTCATCCATCAGGGCACTGATCTTTTTTACACCAGGTTTTCGTGCTACCGTATACAACTTTGTTATAAAAGGACCGGTGCCACAACTGCCAAAATTCCTCCCAATCAATCTCTCACTATTGTTTTGCTCTTCTCGGTGCTGCAGCACTTACACTTATTTGAGAAATGAGCTGCAGTCTAAACATGACATGACATTCCTTCAGGGGAGAGGCCTGCAGAAAAATTGCTGAACTGAGGAGACATATAAACCAGCCAACGTGGGAGAGTGAGAAATTATAGTTAAAATGATGATGTCAGTGTTACAATCCAAAACACTTGTGCATAGTCCCCTTATTACCTGACAGTAATTAATTAAAGGTGTTCCAGAGTTCAGTTCCTCTTCTTTTTAAAATGATTTATAAAGAATCATATTATTTTAAACTAACTGTTAGAAACATGTTATTGTAAATAAATCAATATTCTACTGCTGATTCTTCTCAGCCTATTTAAATCCCATTATCATGATGTGACACACAGAAATGTGCTGTCACCGATTAGTACTTCTCTTTTTGCAGTGGTATTGGTTTTTGGTCCTGCACTCTGATTGGCCAAATTCAAAAAATAATAAAAACATTACAATATTGCAGAAACTGTGTATCTTCTGGTTTATTTTGATTTATTTTTTGCATAAAAAATAAATGTTAGATTTGTATACAAATTCTTTATTTTATTTCTAATGTAAAAATCATCTTACAAAGCCAACTAAGTATACTGACTTAGCATATATTAACTCACAGTTAACCTTGAACTCAAGAACAGAATAGGCTTTCTATTATATAATCTATTGTTTCAGTCACATACACCTCAATGCATGCAGTTAAGCTGCATAACAGCTTGTAGTTCCATGTCCCGCAGTGGAAAAAAAGCCATGCAAATACTGTGCAACAGAAGTGTTTGATTTGGAGTGGTCAACTGCGCAGCGCTTTCAAATACGTCTAATTTCTCAGTGGCTCCTACTTTGTTTCAATTTTATTCAACATCATACTTTAAATTTCAAATGCTCAGCTTCAAGCGAGACTGATAAATGAGTGTAGATATTAAGTGTTTTTCCTTCTGCAGCTGAGCAAGATATTTTAGCAACAGTGAAATGGAATGTGGTCAGCCCAGGTAACATAGCTTAAAAGAGACAGAAACACACTGTATATTTTTCACACCAAACAACTAGTTTGCAGGTAAGAACACCCAGCTGAAGCCTGTATCTCTAACAATCTAGAGCTTTTCAAATCTTTTCAGTCAAGTTGGCTTCTCCCAAGCATAACAGGATTCTTGTTCTCGCCACCTTGCCAAAAACTGCCTTGGCATGAGTTTTGATTCCTGGTAAGTTAGACAGCAGTTTATGAACCAGGGGGTAAAGATGGGATTTCCTCGTTGGGTTGTGACGCAGTTAGATAGAGGCAGAAAACAATCTGAATGTCTCGCCTCTCGAGTACTTCACAAAAACCACCACTCCTACTTTTTCACACTGTTTAATCACTTGTCTGTGCTTTAGTCTTAGTGGAAGCAACACAAAGGCCCACAGGGGATGAGGGAAGTCTGAGAGGGAGACACGGAGACAGTGCAGGATTGATAAAAGAAGGAAGAGAAAGGGGGGAAAGAGAGGTCCTCACAGGCTATTTTGGTTGTCTTTTCTGAACCTCTCATGCAGAAGTAGGGGATTTACTTTCCATGAAACAGCTCGGAGTGAGTAATGAAAAGGCACTGGGCACCAGAAACTATTTTCACACTTGCAGATGTGTAGCTGAAACCCAAAAATCTATCTCCATCTCAGGACAACTCAAAATGTTTTGAATATTTAGCTTCGTGGGGTTTGTTGCCCCACTTGGACCATTTAAATTTAGACTGTTACTAAAAGAGAAATTAAAAAGTCTTAAACAACTGACTGACCGCTTCATAAAGTGGATCAAGGTGCTTCAAATGAGATGAGTCAGATCATATATAAAGCAAAATGCATCCATTGTGCCACAATGGCCTAAAAAAAGGGGCAAGGCATTTCCTGAAAGACAACATTCAACAGAAGAGAAATGAATTTGACAGCTACACTACAACATACTTTATTTCTTTAAACAAACCCTGTTGTCAATACACTCGCATTACCACACTTAAACCACTTCAGAGTGTTGTCAGTGCTTTAGCACAGCCTAATATCTCACACACACACACTGAGTGGGACTGCGCGAGCATTCAAACTGTCCGCTTGCCTACACAAGTGGGCAATAAACCTACATGCAATACACTAATAAAAAGGCAGCTGAAGGGAAAAAAAGTGTGGAACATGATGATGATGACGATGAACACTCCTTGGAATTTACAAGCAGATATTATCAGGATGGGTTTAACAAAGGTAAAAAGATGATATATTACAGTGACATCTGTTTCTTTGTGAGCTTTGCAGTGTTTACCCTTTTAAAACCTCTCTTTGGGTATTAGGATATTCTGGGCAATGTTACACTTCTACAGTTTATAGTAACTTTGAATGTTTATGTGACTGGTTTAAAAGGATTAAGCAGTACATAAGCAGCTTCTCTTTACAATACATCAACAGATAGATGGGTTTTCTAAATAAAACTGCACATATAACGATAGATGAGAGTGTCCATATCACACACTCCTAGCAGATGGAACACGCAGAGCTCAGTATCTCATTTTCAAAGGGCTTGAGTCAGAAAAATTATAAATAAACTGAGCTCCAGTGATCAGCAATTGTTCTAAAAATGAGGTATTTCTTAAAATTTAACTTTTGCTACCAGCTTCTCCAGTATGCTGATTTGCTATTTTACTGTTACACATTAAAGATAAGGGAATATGTGGGATTTTGGACTCTTGGGTGGGACAAAACAATCATTTATTTACACCAAGCAAATATTCAAGGGAAGGCAGACAGATTAATCAGTAATGAAATAAACTGTATAATCTAATGCTATTATTTATCTCGTAATATCTACTATTATACAAGCTATTGGGTTATATAGCCGCTCAAATTATGGATCTGCGTACAAATTGATAAAATTATTTATATAAGGGAATTTATTTATTTTTTTATCTGTCTGCTCTAGATTTATTTTAGAAGCAAAAGTTAATGACATTTAAAGGGTGGCCTATGTAAGGCACAGAAATGTGTATATAAAGACTTTAGAATTTTGTCTATTTAAAAAATGACTTTAACCACTTTTAAAGTCAGTGGCTGTATTTCAGTTTTCCATGAATGGTTACCTCTTGCAGTCATTGAAGGCTAGTCCAAAGCGATTAGATAAGGTATTTGCAATGATTCAGCTTTGATAATTGGGTCCATTTCTGGATTCAGCTCCCACAAAATGTTCTAAAACTCCAGGTTTGAAAACTCAACTTTAGCCTGCACGACGCTGCATAAAACACAAAATAAGGGCAAAGAAAGAAGAAAGCTTCCCCACGTTGGCTTGGCCTCTCAGCCCACCAAAGAGGATGCTACCTCTCCGTACCGAGGTGCTGGTATTAAACTGTAATAAAGCTACATCCAGTCACCGTGCTGCTGTGATGGAGGTCATGCCGGTGTTATCTTACCTCAGCCCCGTCCTCTCCAAAGCTGCTGCGGGACGCTTTAATCAGTCTGTGATATTACGGTCATCTCCAGCAGCAATATCTCGATGATGAGTCTTCGCTGTCTCTGAGTGTGACAATCGCAACAGCAAACGCACAAAGGCAGCACCAGTCTCTACTCCTGTCTCGTGCGGTTTGACTTTTTTTCCATGAACCAACTTCGACGCAAACGCCTTTTCACCAAAAAAACAAAAAACAAATTAAAAAAACCCTCTTCAACAGAAGAAAAAAACTTTAAATGTCCTTTTCTTCTGTGAGCATCTGGTTGTTGGTGAAGAAGACTTTAAAGCATTTCAGAGTCGGTCCAGTTGAATTCCCGTCACGGCTTTGCTCTCAGGATAAGCACTTTCTGGTGAGGTTTCTGTTGTCATGTGTTGCTCGCTGCTCGTAGTAAAGCGCTGTTTGTCTGAGTGCTTGAAGCCGGAAGCAACCACGGAGTATCGCTCTCTCCCCCCTCTCTCTCTCTCCCCTCTCTCTCTCTCCCTCTCCCTCTCTCTCTCTCTCTCTCTCGGTTCACTGCAGGGCTAAAAACTGGAAAGCCGAACGCGAGCCGTGTTCTCTCGCTTTGTGGACGCACGTGCACTCCTGCGGGGAAACCCTCGTATAAATACTCACAAGCGCGCGTGCTGAAAGTTAATTAAAAGTAGCAGTAGCGGTGGATTTGAGTTAAAAGTGAGATACTGCTGACACCGCGGCTGTCGTCGTTATCTTGTAGGTTCTTCCATCTAATTCAAATTAGCTTTATTTGGCTTGACAGTGATTAAGGATATGCATGACTGCGCAAGCAAAGCAGGTAGCCTGCAGTATTTAGGAATCCAGTGTTTTGTGGTTATTACAGCAGGAAATATTGTTAGTGAAATGTGTAGGCTAGCTAAAATTAGCTGCAGTTCACAGACAGAATTACCCTGATCAGAGTGTAGTATTATTATAATATGGCCTTTAGTGTTACTACCCGTTTTTTACGAAACTATGGTAATGATACTTTATTAGAGCTGGGCACTTTATTAGGTTGTAAACCCTTAGAATTGCCTTCAGAACTGCCTTATTTCTTCATAGCAAAGATGCAACAGTGTTCTGAAAACATTCTTCAGAGATTTTGATCCATATTGACATGGTAGCATGACACAGTGCCTGCTCCCATTCCACCACATCCCAAAGGTCCTCTACTGGACTGAGGTGGAAGCACTGTGAAAGTACAATATGAGCTTAGTGACAGTAGGCATCAGAAACTGGTTACACTGTGGTCATAAAGCAACAATACTCAGGCACACTAATACACCACCAGCAGCACACTGAAGCGGTGATACAACTCAGGATGGATCCACGCTTTAATGTTGTTTATGCCAAATTCTGACCCAACTATCTGATTGTTGCTGCGGATTTCAAGACTCATCGAACAGGAGAGGCACCCGGTGTGGTCTTCTGCTGCTGTTGTCCATCTGTTTCAAGGTTCAAAATGTTGTGTGTTCAGAAGATGCTCTTCTGCATACTTTGATTGTAACCACTGGTTATTTGAAGCAGCCTGACCTTTCCCTCCTCACCTCTCTGGTATCAATGAGGAATTTTCATCATGAAATACTCAGACTAACTCATCCGACACAATCAAAGCCATTTAAATCATCTGTTATCCCCACTGTGATGCTCAGTTTGAACTTCAGCAGCTCGTCTGCCCCATGTCAACGTGCCTAAATGCATTGAGTCGCTGCTGTGGGATTGGCTGACTAAATATTTGCACTACCAAACAGTTTAACAGGTGTACCTAATAAATAGTCAGTGAATGTATATGTATGTGATCAGGGAGGGCATTGCTAATCTTGTCTGTTAGATGCGCACTTGTATAGCAGTGGAATATAAATTAAATCAGACTTGTTTCAAAATAACTCCCAGGTAATCAAGAGTAATTATTTGTGCCTCCCCCCACAGGCTGTACACAATACAAATGAAACTGCCAAAGTACATAATTGCATTACAAGCACGATCAAATCCGGCACACAGAATGGGTGTAAATGAAAACTGTGTAGGGCGTGCTAACCTTTTTGCAGCCTCTTTGAAATGTATTAATACAAATTTAAAAACAAAAGGCCCTGCACATCCACATGTGTGTTCTCAGTAATAATTGAATCATTAGTTACCTGGAACTGCCTGGAGCTTAAAAAGCCTAGTTATGTGATGATATATAGCTATAGTTATGTAAATTGTCCCACCCAAACAGGTGAAAAATAGCCAGCAGGAGAGGCAGGAACCTGTCAAATGAGCACAAGCGGGAATACACCATGAGAAGAGGTGTAATCACACAACGTAAGTGAGAAACACCTATGCAGCTCAAGCTGACCCTTCATCAGTCTGTCTCATATAATGAACATTGTACTCGTTGTGCTCACGTGCGACATTATTAGAAATGTAGCAACAGTTAAAAAGGGGATGATGAAGTTGTTTGGATGTACGGGATTGTTTCTGTGCCTGTTGTGAATCTGTTTACTCTCTGTTTGGATGCCAGGATAAAGAGTCGTGCTGGAAATTGTTGATTTGAATGTGGTCTGTGATGCAAGAGCAGTAAAATGAATTCTCCAACCACAGAGGACAATACAGCAGCGCCGTGAGTGACCGAGGTAGCACGAAAGTTTAGTTCACCAAGACATTGAAAAATCAGTTAATTAAGAAATATCTCATTATGTTTGATACCGAAGTTAATGTTGCCATGCTGTAGAAGGAATGTGTAGCTCAGAGGATCAGCAGTATCTGTACTTTAAACAACAAGTCGCATGTGGATGGGCCTTCAGCAGTAGATGTTGCTTTTCCCAGATTGTTTTGTTGTCATTGTTTTTAATCAAGGGTTGAGATCCTGATAACAAGCAGCTTGGCAGTTTCATCGGGAGTCCTGCTCTGATTGTGAATTTCATCAATACTGACACACCTCTACAAAACTATGTACTGCATATAGCCATCAGTATAAAGGCTCAGTAGCTGTAGTATTTCAATAGCTCATTAGTTTGTTGCCAGTTTTTCCAGTTACAGTTTAACCTTGTCTTAGGCAGGGCGAGGTGGAAAATGCTGTGCTGTGTTTTTATCTTCTTTGCTATAATTTGGCCTTGAGCTTGAACCAAGTGAAAACAAAGCTCTATATTAGCTTCCTAAGATGTTTATCAACACATAGATTTCAATCAGTACAATCAGATGTCAGGTACCAGAATTTTAAACATTTTTTCTTATCACAGGGGCGTAGTATGAAAACATTAATGTTGGTTAGGGTGTCATATGGAGATAATTGGTCACAGTATCAAACTGTGGTTAGACAGGTTTCTTATCCTAATCCTAGTCTTGTCCTGGTATGAAATGCTTGAAATATTTCACATTTTTTCCAGGAAGGCTTAAGTGGGACTTTGTGTAGAGTGCAGAAGAATGAAAAACCCAAACAAGTCCAACGTGTTTCCATTTGAGGAAACAATGTGTCATCTTAGATAAATGCATTTAGTTAAGGACAGTAGTCATCTTTGCAAAACATGGCTATGTTTTTCAAGCTTTCACACTTGGCTAGCAATATTAAAAGAGCTTCTCTCATCCCACATGAAGTCAGAGGTGACACTGGTGATAAAAGAGTAGGTGCTGCCCTCTTGTGGTGTGTAAGTAATCTGCAAAATGGGAGCAGACTTAGGCTGTAAAGAGTACATACACTGCTCAAAAAGTAAAAAATACAAAATGAAAGGAACACTTTTTAATCAGAGTATAGCATCAGGTCAGTTAAACCTCTGAGATATTGATTTGATCAGTTAAGTAAGAAAGGGATTTTTAATCAGTTTCTGATGCTTTGGTATAAATTATATTTACAACAGGTGCACTAGAGTGGCAAAAATGAGACATTTTTCCCTGACTGTTTTTTTAATCACTAGTTTTGCATTTGGCTAGGGTCAGTGTCACTACTGGTAGCATAAGGTGATACCTGAACCCTACAGAGCTTCCACAGGTAGTCTAACCCCTCCAGGATGCCACATCAATACGTACCACTGCCAGAAGGTTTGCTGTGTCCCCCAGGATATTCTTAAGAGCGTGGAGGAGGTTCTAGGAGACAGGCAGTTACTCTAGGAGAGCTGGACAGGGCCATAGAACACCCTTAACCCATCAGCAGGACTGATATCTGCTCCTTTTGTGCAAGGATGAGTCGAAGAGTCCAGGTATTGTGTTTTGCGTGTTCTCTCGTGGATAAAATATGGGTTTGTGAGATTTACAAATCAATGCATTCTGTATTTATTTACATTTTACACAGTGCCACAGCTTTTTAATGATTGGGGTTGTAACAACTTTAAAATTGGGATAATGCAGGTGATATGACATGGAACATAGACCCACGAGAAACATGGCACTGCACAAGAGTATGACAATTGCTTTGTATAATCGTTCACTCTTGTAAATTTCTGTCTTTGAAAAAGTTTAGGACATTTCAAAAGTCAAGTAAAGCTGTCAGCAAAATGTGAAACAACGATTATGACTTTATGTTCAAAATGTCTATATTTTGTTGAAGAGATAACAGCTGTAGCATAACTAGGACTAGGCTGTACTTTTGTGTAATACCACTTTGTACCACAAGATGATGCAGTGAGACAGTGTAAGGTTTATTAAATGTAAATTGTGTAAAATCTTGCCTTGCAGTAAACTGAATTTTTTCATTTTTATTTTTTAACCTCTCACTGCTGTAGGACAAAATACTTCACCGCTGTCCATCTGTAGTGAGTGTAGGCTGTCCGCATTCTGTTAACCTCAGCGGGTGTCCATATCATTCTGTTTGGGAGGCTTTAAACTTTGTGAATTGAGTCCAGCACGAGTTGATGAGTCAGTGAAGCTCACTTCTCTCTAGTGATAGCGATACTGAGGTGAGTAATTAAGGATATCCTGAACTTTTCTGTCATTAAGCGCTGTTGCTAGCTGCTGTTAGCCGGCGTTAGCTAAACTTTCCTAACATTGTTGGACTTGGTGTATTACCTCTCACACGATGTGAGGGAAAGTTTGAGTTTTAGGACACTCAAGCCTAACATTAGCTGACAAGATGTTAGCTTATAGCCAAGTATTGTTGTTTAGGTCGCATGTCTGATCTGCTGACAGTAAGTAAATATGACAATAGCGGGAATAGTTTTCATGTTTTAGAGCCTTGACTTCATTTCAGGAAATTAGGCTTGAGGCGAGGAGGAAGAACGCATGAGTTTGTTGGGAGACGTAAATACAAGATGTATATTTGTTTGTTTGTATATTTATGAGTACAAACAAACAAATTTGTGAGTACAATATTCTAGGTGATCGTGGCTCAAGAGTTGGCAGTTCGTCTTGTAATCAGAAGGTTGCTGGTTCGAGCCCTGGCTCTGACAGTCGGTCGTTGTGTCCTTGGGCAAGACACTTCACCCGTTGCCTACTGGTGGTAGTCAGAGGGCCCGGTGGCGCCAGTGTCTGGCAGCCTCGCCTCTGTCAGTGCGCCCCAGGGCAGCTGTGGCTCCAATGTAGCTGCCATCACATGTGTGTGAATGGGTGGACTACCGTAAGTGAAGCGCTATACAAATACAGGCCATTTTCTATTAAATAAACTCAAAAAATGACTGTGTCATTAAGAACACTAAATTATTTACAACAGTGACTTGAGAAAAGGCAAAACCACAAGGAAATTAAAAGTGGGGTTAAAAATAAATACCAAAATAGCAGCAGGCATTTTTAAAAAATTCAGCACGTCCATTCATAACAAGCTGGTTAGCCCTCACGTGAAAAAGCTAAACATCACTTTAACGATCATTTGTAGATAATTTAAGTAGCTGATATTCTTCTGGGTAGCTTTATATATAATACTAAAGCATAATTTACTGGTAGATTCATATTTTATATTACCATTTACTTATGCAAAAGGATTAGTTGCTACAGCTTTAAGATAAATAAAGCAGAGTACAAAGTGCAAAAATATATAATTCGCTGCTGTGCTGTGGCACACCTGTGCCCAGATGTGAGGTATGTTTCCTCTATGTGATTAAACAAGTGCAAACACAGAGCTGAAACTATAGACTGTAGCTTGGTGACACTTGAAGAACAAGTTTCTAAATAAACAAGTGTTTTATTGCTGCTGATAAGCTAATGATGGGCGACTCTGCAGAGAAAGCTCTCTCTGTATGTTTCAGGCATTCCCATACTACTTCCCATCAATGTACATATATATTTTAACATAACTTTCTGTTTATGGCTTCCCGCTCTTTATTGATCTGTAGATGAAGTTGTTTGTCTTTTCGAAGTTTTTTTTTTCTCTCTCTTCCTTCCTCGACTGACACCTGATCCTGGAGTTTAGAGTTACCACACACAAACACAATAAGAGGCAGGGTGAGGGAGTGAGAGAGTTAAAGGCTGACTTTACATAACAGCAAATAGGTGTGAATGGATAAAGAAGTATTTGTTCAGTGTTAAGGTATTTGCTGAAGATAGAGCAAGAGAAGTAGACTTATTCAGGGAAGTCTGCAGTCCACTCAATCCTCGCCTATCAGCTGTTTGTCAGGTAAAATCCATCTCAGTGTTTTTGCCTAATGTGGGTGTACTGTCCTGTCTTAGCATGTGTTTAGCATAGAAGCTGTACATCTCTTCAGCTTGTAGACTGCAGGCAACAGAGGTGCATAGACAGCATACCACTTAGCTTAGAGAAGTTTCACTGACTGTGAAAACGAGAAATGGTTTGCAGTGAATCAGGGGTATTGTAGGGGGGTGTTTTAGTGTATTTCTGTTAAATGTGATTGTGTTTCCCCTTCTATGCTTGGCAATCTTCAGGACTGATACAGGTATTATATTCCCCTTGTGCATGTTTTATTTGCCATTTGTGTTGCCATGGATGAAACCTTTTAAAATTCGAAAAATCACCCCTGAGAAGTTTTCATAGACATTACAGAACAAAAGACACATTTGACAGCTTTTATAATATTTACATATCATAGTATCATAAACTAAGTGTTGTTCCTACTCTTCAACTGATGATTGAGAAGGATTTTTGAAATGATTAAAATATATGGCATCACATTCAGCAACGGTAGCATGCAATAGTCTTGAGCCACCCCTCATTTCTTTATATTTTGCTTCCAAGGAGCCGGTAATAGTTCTCCAGGCTTTCTGATGGTCTTTCAAAGGTTTTCATTGGTTGCTTTACTACTAATTTTTTAATTTTCTGTCTGGTCCTTGTACCTTACCATTATCAGAGGCTTGAGTTTTTTCTTTTGTTTGTTAAGCCACTTAACTCTGGCCTGTGAATCAAGCATAACATTCAATTCAAGTGTAAAAAAACATCTAACTTAGGGGATCAAACAGTTTTGCAGCATTACTCAAATCTTGGTATATCTACGCATGGTGTGCAGCGTGCCCTTAAAAAATCGGAGGAAATTGGCAGGCCTAAAAACTATCTGAAAGTCCTTTCCTTGGGAAATAGGAAAGAAATACAGCAAAGCCCTGACACAGAACCTGAGTGATGTAGCTGGCCCCTTAAATGATCCATCGACTGTTCACTGAAACCTGAAATGGTCCCAGTGGAAGGGTGGCTTTCAAGAACCCGTTTCTACGGAAGGCAACGGAGAGAAAAAGCTGGTATGGCAAATTAAACAAGAACTGGTGTGAAAGTTCTGATAGAGTGATGAATCTAAATTTCACATTTTTAGTTCAAACTGTTTTTCATATGTAGAGGAGGTTAGGAGAGAGGTATAGCAATGAGTGTCCCTAGCCAACTGTAGAATCCGGTGGAGTCTATATTGTAGTTTGGACTGCATTTTAGTCAGTGGTGTTGGGGATCTTGTCAAAACTGATGGAATTATAAACACAGAGAAGTACTTTTAGATTTTGGTGTGCCATACAAAACCATCTGTACAACGTCTGATTGTCCACAGCTTCATTTTCCAGCAGGACAGCTGAATCTCAAACACACTGCTAATGCAGTAAAAACATACCTGGATAGAAAAACACACATTGCAGCACTATCAGTTATGGATTGGCCTCCCCAGCACCCGGACATCAGCGTTATTGAAGCAGTCTGAAATCATCTGCATGGTGAACAGAACAAACAGCAGTCAACATCCAAAGAAGAGCTTTGAATTTCCTGTTGAAAACTATTCCAGAAAACTACTAAAAGAGATGAGAAAAAAGCTTGTCTAAGACCTACTGTTATGAAGAATAAAGCTGGTCATACAAAATATGGACTTTGGACATTTCAGGATTGTATAAGCTGTTTTTGATTTGTATACTGCATTTCCATTTATTTTTGCACTTTTCCATAAATTGTAGCAAAATTTCAAGTAAAGTATAAAGAAATGAGATGTGGCATCTCAAATGAGATGAAAACATCTCAGGATGTTTTAACTAGTGTAAACTGATATTAGATCATAAAGATCTTGTATTTAAAAAAATCTTGGACTGAATTTCATGGGGGGTGGATTAAAAGAAAAAGCAAGCTTTTTTTGTCTTTACAGTTGTTGCTGATGATAATTACATGAACATCATTAGTCTGAAAGGATGCACCAATCATTAAATAATACTTAGCAAGCTTTTTTCCCCTAATAAAGATAGGGGGCTGATTAGTTTCTAAAGGTTACAGAGATAAATGTTTCTCAGTTTAGGATTTGAGGATGACAGGCTCATAGCTGGCTCGTCCTCATATGAGGGTACAGACCTGCAGGGCAATAGTTGATCTAGTGGGCAATGTTTTACTATCCAGATGGCTGTGTCAGAGTAATTCTCCTTAGAAGGGCTCGCCACTAATCCTCCAGAGAATCTGCACTGGCTTGATCTCGTGTTTGTATGTGAAACCAAACAGCTAGCCTACTGTAGCTCCCTGGCTGTGAAAATGCTGAAGTTCTCATTGTAAATGCCGTTGTATTGTGTAAATTGGAGCGCAAGTTATAGGTTTACTGGGAGGACACAGCTATCCACACTGTGAGCCTTTCTAAGGAGCAGAAAGCAAAGAGTCCACAGCTTTGCTGGGTGCTCACCATGCACTGAGAGGTTTCTGTAGGACAGAACAGGAAGGGATGAGATAATCAACAGAAGAGAGAGTGCTAGGAGAGAGAGAGAGAGAGAGAGAGAGAGAGAGATACAGGCACCATAGATTGAGTCAGGCTGATTAGGTGCAGATTCAAGTCATAAGATTGTCTTAATCTCAATGCTGGATCTATTTCTGCAACATGGGACCTTTGACAATCAGGTACACTTTTCAAGCTTTTAATATGCCTTCAGGGCTATAGAAAACCTAACTGCTGTTTACTGTAGTTTTTCTTATTGCGATCTTAGTCTTAATGGTGAGCCACACAAATTTGAATGTCTTAGAAGCAAGAAAAACGTTGACATTAAACTACACAGAGACAAAACCAGCCTTTTAGTAGTCTGTTACAGGGCCGTGAGATAAAAAAGGTTGAACACTTTAGGCACAAATGAAGGTGACTTTAACAGAGTGTGAGTAATTGTTGCGTTGTCGATGCTGTGAGGGGATGGGCTGTGTATGGTCTTTTTTCCCCATGGCTGGTCTGGATGACTCATAGGTGCAAAGGAATCAGCTGTGTCACCTTCACTGATGAGCAGACTCAATGAAACAGGGTTGTGTAAAAACCTAGTTTACCTATGCATATAAAAGCATGAACTCATTTTCTTTTTTTTTTAAGTGCATCCATGTGCAAATGTAGTGGATGTAGCTCATAAAATAAACATGTGGCTGTGATGTGAAATAATGCACGGGCTTTAAAGACGTTTCTGATGCACTGAACTTCTCTGTGTTTCATCGTACATGCTCCTCTGGACTGCTTTGCTGCTGGATCAATGCTGCTTTGCCCATGGTGAGTCCACTGAAGCACACACTCCACTCGCCTCTCAGTTACCTAACTGGGAAATCCAGTCATCTTTTCCAGTTGAGAGAGTTTATGTCACACTATTTTCACCAGTTACTAATATTTCAATCATTCAGCTTTATCTTTTAGTTGTTTAAAATCTGCTATAAATCACTGCTGTCTTTGTGTGGCTGTTTACTCCTCTTTTTGTAGATGTCAAATCTGCATGCTGCCTTACTCTATAAGCCAATTACTTGAGCTTTGTTAATCTGGGTGTGCGCATTGGTGTTTATTTACGGGTGTGTTTAGCAGCAGCCGTGCTTCACATTATGCAATGACCCCCCCCCCCCCCCCCCCCCCCTCCTCCCCATGAATTGGAAATAAACTGCTTATGAAAGTGAAATGGAGGCTAAAAACTAATGCGCTTGATGTCACTTCTGTAGGATGGGTTAGAAATCACGAGGAACTGTAATTAGAAATAAACTAAGCAAACCCCAAGGCTAAGCATGTTAATAATAAATGCATAACTTAAAAATATAGTCTGTATAAATAGTTTGCCACAGAAAAACATGTCTTGACCAACTCACATGCAAAATTTTAGAAACAATATTGAACCCGTATTGCATCATCTTATTCTTTTGGCTGCTCCCTTCAGGGGTTGCCAAAGTGGATAGTCTCCCTCCATCATACCTCTCTCTAGCATCCTCTTCTGCCACACCAACCCTCTGCATGTCCTCTATCACTACTTCTATGAACCTACTCTGAGGTCTTCTTCTTTTTCTCCTGCCCGACAGCTCCATCATCGATATATTTTGTCCAACATATACCACCATCACCAAACTATACATCATAGCAGGTCTCACTATTCCTTTGTAAACTTTCTCTTTTACTCTTGCTGCTATTCTTTTGTCACAAATCACCCCTGAGACTGATCTCCACCCACTCCACTCTCTTTCTCCCCTCTCGTGCACTGTCTTGTTGCTTTGCATGGTTGACTCAAGGTCTTTAAACTCATCTGCCTTCACTACCACTACTACTTGTATCTGCAGGTTTTTCCTGTGTCCTTGAGGTGTGACTACTCATATGTGCTCCACATGTAGTTAAGTCAAAAATATGCATTACTGGACTTTACAGAGGTCTGTGCATTTTCCTGTTACTTTATGGCATTTGGCAAAAAACAAAGTATATTTTCAACTCAAATAAATTAAACCACAATAAAAAAACAGTTAAAATCATTGGCTGACTAAATCTTTATTTACATTTTATTAACTGTTTAAAACTGTTTTATTTTCACATATTAAGCTAAAATTCGTCCACTCTTCAATGTCAAGTCTAAATAAAATTAAACCAGTCCCCAAAAAGAAGTAAAAAATATCATTAACATTTGCGTCCTCGAGAGGGCGCTACTCCGCTACATTTGTACTACCATATCCGCACTGAACGTCCCACTGACGCTAAAAGACAATACGTGCGACCAATCACATATCAAGATCTAATACAGTAATGGCTCTAAGCCAATGGGAGCTTGCGAAAAGATGTTTTTCACTGTATGGGGCGGGCCTTAGTGGATGATGGATACGTCTGCTTTGAGCCCTCGCCAAATCTTCGGTGTGGACTGTAGTTGAGATTTTTGGAGGCTGAGGTAGTGGGACATTCGCTATTTTTTGGAGGAGAACAGAGCACGAGTCCACATTTGGGAAAGTCTCCTCATACGCATCGTTGGAGATTAACAACAGGTAACGAATAATTTGGCCTCTTTTAAATCACGTGATTTCTACATCAGCTACTGCAGATGATTCATCGCGTTTTGGGGGTATTTTGTACGTAATATATCGGTAGCGTACTTAACCTGCGCAAGTACCTATTGTAACCAGACGTAGTTGTTCTAACAAGGCAGAACAAACACCGCGTTTGTTACTGAAAGGTGTTATTTAGAGTTCTGGTCATACCTTCGCTGTGAGGCGCTTCATGGCGCCTATCTCCTTCCATATTATCCCTGTTATCACCTAAGCTACCTTCATGCCCCTTGCTCCTCGCGCGCGGATGTGTTTAGGTAGTTAGCATCAAAGATTTTGTGAAGCAGGTAAAAACCTGCCTAGCTTACATTGATTATCTAAATGAATAGACCGAGTTTCCTTACTCGTGGTAGCTGCATTGGGTTTTAGTTAGGTGAATGCTACCGCTGAGGTAACGGTAACTTCACATTAACGGTTGGTTCGTCTAAACACGCCATGGTAATCGTTGACTATTCAAACATCCGGCTCCGTTTTTGCGGGACAATACGTGTAGCTCCTTCCTGCCGCTAAGTTAACAAGTAGTATACGGAGATTTAAAAACACCACGCTGTTCAGAGTGAGTATGCAATTACATTTTCTTTCTATTTTTCTCCAGTCATTTGGCTGTGCTGACATGTGCTTTTAAAACCGTTTTCAAATAACTGGTATTTGTTTGATATAGTTTCGTGTTCGTGACTGGTTCACAAAGCTGTCTGGGAAACGCAGTCCACGTTGTTTGTTTACTGCATTTCAAAGAGGTTTTTAACCAGGGGTTTTAAACATAAGGCCCGGGGCCAGAATTGGCGCGGCAACTACTCCAAGCCGGTCGTTTGGACAGCTTTGGAAAATGTGTAGGTGGGGATAAATTTTGAACTTCATCAGGCTAAATACCCTCCTAGTGGTCATTTAAACAACTTTAAAATACTTAAGTAAAAGATAAACAAAAAAAGTTCACGTTTTTTCACAATCCACTGTGGAATTTTCTTTTTTTTAAATAAATAATTAAATTATTTAAATTAATTACAGGACACTGGACATTTAGTTACCAGTTAACTTTTTGTGCAGTTTTACACATTTATTTCTTACAGTTTAGACTCAAAGAGATGTGTTGAAAGACTTCTTTCATTTACTACATGTAGAAAAACTGAGAGGTACTGTTGAAATTCCACTTTCATTACTTTTAATTTCAATAACCTTATATGGCCCAGTTAATATAAAGTGAGTATGTTGCACATGATGTAAAATGAGCTTGACGTCTCTGGTTTAGGCTATGTTGGCTTGACAAAATACAATTGTTGCTCTCATGACCAGGATATTAAAGAAGAAGTGCTATTGGTGTAGTAACATAAATCTGTCTACATGCAGAACAGTACTTGTGTTTCTTATTTGCTTTCTAGACAACACCGTAGAATCTGTGCTTTGACGTATGGGAAGGACGTAGCTACTTTACAGACAAATGCAGGCAGACTGGAAAGAGCCAAGATTGTGCTGACTTGTAAAAACTCGGTGGCAACTAGCAAACGTATCTGTTCATGTCTGTGTGTTCAGTGCCACTGTTAACATTAATGAAGTATGCTGCTTTTCTAGAAGTTATTCTTTAAATGTCTCCTTTTGATCATAAAACACATCCAATATATCCACGGCTATCTGTGTTTGATGTTTCGAAGTACCACAACTTTGAGCAATACACACTGACTAATATTAGGACATCTAGCCATGTACTTGGGTTCCTAAGTGTCACTCTTAAATCTAATCATACGCCATAGTATGTGATGTCAAGTACCCATGACCTTAATCAGCGCCACTCCGCTTGTGGTGTTCTGCTCTCTATGTGAAAGGAAGGTAGGTCAGATAGTAATGAAGGACATCAGGACAGAGATAAAGTCATGGACAGTAGATAGTCCCAGGCTGTGCCCCTAATGCATACACTGGGATCAAAGGCCTAACTATTGTTGTTTCTAAAAGTAAATCAGTTTATTTCCCAGGCTGCAACAGTTGTTGTACTTCCATGTAGCTGTGAAGTTTTTTTTCATTCAGTGCAAAGATTTTTTGTAGGCTAGAGAAGACTTTGAGGACTTTAGAGCACAGCAGGCCAATTCTGCCCTTTCATAAATATTAGTGTGGTGACATACCACTTTAGATTCTCAATAGATTCAGGCCTGCCTAGTTGTAGCTGTTGTTGGCTAAACAGATGGATGCAGTGTCATTGCGCTCACAAGCTAACATAATGGTGGAGGTGGGAAGCTGTTGATGTGATTCTTATTTCTCAGTGTGGTGTAGGCCATAGTAAGTGTAGTCAGTGATAGCCCTGCTCGAGAGGTAGGTACATTCAAAACAACCAACCACTAACTTTTTCTTGTGGGTCTCTCAAACATCACTCGTTAGTTATTTATTTTGACACTCACCAAAGACATTTTGACCTTCCGCAAAATGAAATTTACCAGAATGGAGATAAAAAAATTTTTTTTACCAGTTTGTTTTAAAGTGCGTTGTAATTGAACAAAGCTTAAAATGCATTTTTGTTTATCAGACGTTTCTATAACTATTGATATGCAGATCAATCATTCTTTGTGCCTGTTTCCAGCCCCCAAAAAAACCTTGTGCAGGGCAGTATGAGGATCTTTTAATTTCATTTATTTATTTATTTATTTATTTTAATTTGGAAAAGGGGACCTGATTATACTTTAACATATTGATACATATCCATGTGGGTTGCGTGCAGAACAACCAGCATGTCTGGCTTTTCTTCGGTTATTTAAAAAAAACAAAAAACCCCTATGTGTGGACTCTGATGATGCCGCACCTCATTTGACTTGGCATGAGTGTTTATTCTAATATCATGAACAGAACGTAGATTTTCCAGTAATGTCGTTTCCGTTGCTATGTATCTCTGTTTGAAAACAAAGAGCTTGTTCAGTCCTCATGCACACAGCTACTGTACATTAACAAGAAGAGTTTTTGGAGCTACCTATCAGCTGAAGATTTTCTTATGAGACAGCTGTGTTCTTAGAATTAAATGCAGTTTCTGAGCTTCTGTTCTCAAATTAAGAACGGACACCTATACAATTTAATCCAACCTAGTACAACATCAAAAAAGCAACTGAGGAAATAAAATATTATTGTATTTGGTGATGCATGTTGTTTTGCTTTGCAGGTGTTTAGGTTATTGTTGTGTAGCAGCACATGTTGCGCACTTAGAGGCAAGTATAACGTTTCAGTTTTTAAAGCTTTCATGATTAGCAGCCACAAAGCCACATTTTAATGGGATTGTGCAGTGGAACATATATTAGTCCACATTCAGTATAAATTTTGGTGCAGACAGGAAGGACAATGTTTTGTAAGCTGTAAAGGGAAGCCCAGAGGCAAGCGTGTCTGTTTCTGGGGTGTGTTTTTTCCTGTCAGGCTCCTCGCTGCGTGTATAGTTTTATCTATAATCATCGGTGCCATGTTCATTGTCAGGCTCTCAGGATGTGCAGAACAGTGGCAGCTCTGTCAAACCCACTAATGAGAAGCCTTAATTGGTTGTTCTGGTGGGAGAATCTGCTCATTAGATCTAGCTGGAACTTAACTCTGAGCTTGCTGGAGTGCAGAGTGCAGAAACCTTGCATTTCCTTTGGCTTTTGTTTTTGATTGTGTTTTTTTAGCTGCTTCCGCAACCCCTGTGAATATCTGTATTGTGCATTCTGTGTCAGTTTACACCCCTAAAACCTATTTAACTGACCCACATTGACATCAGTTAGTACTAGCCCACTTCAGTATTAGATGCATCAGATCTGGTAGCAAATATAATAAATTGTACACATTATCGATCCCCTACTGTTATCAGTTGCTTGCTAGCACCTCTCTAATAAGCAATCTTACTCTTCACTTAGGATGGGTGTACACAAGACTCAGGGGAAGTAAGCATTTTTTAGATAGTCACTGCAAGTTGAAAGGCGTAATGAAGGAACACTGACACATGTAGTGAGGAAGTAAGAGTCAAACACAAGAGGAGAAAGAGGGTGAGAGTGCCAGAGAGAGTGAAAGATATTGCTTAACCATTCGGAAAGGCTATGGGAACATCCATGTGTGTGTGTGTTTGTGTGCTTATGTGTGTTTTCATCCTGACCCTGTGGGTTCAACAGAACTCGTCACATCAACTCAGACGCACACAGATAATCCTGCTGTCCTTCATCAGTTTGAATGAGTTGTGCCGTGTTGTTTTTATAAAGTAGCATATATTGGGGGGGGGGCCTTCACACATCCAGGTGACTGCAATTTTCTTACCCATTTTCCAGTGAATGAAAGTAGTTACTATAACCACAAAGCACACTCTGAGGCTTTCATCTTCTCCATGAGTGTAATGACATTTGGGGCAGTCACAACAGTTATTAAGGTGAACATATTGTACAGTGTGGCAGTCAGCCTCCACAGGCAGGTATTATCCTCTGTAGCTTTCACAGCCAGCAGGCACCACAGGACTCCGATTCACACAGAGAAGATCACAGAGGCACGGATGAATGGAAACTGTAATGCAGTGTTCAGCTTATTACCGCCACGGAGACGGTGAGTAGAGCAGTGTGCGGAAGGGGAATGAGGGATGGAGAAGTAAAGGGCGTGTTTGAAGGAGAGGGCAAAATGGAAGAGGGTAAGGTGAAGTCGTTTTTTTGAGGTTTAGCCACCTAAATGTCAAAAACGTCACATTTTCTTTTCTTAAATGCAAGCGTCCCTTGTAGTAGAATGGGACGCCCTTGTGTTGAAGGGCAACATCAGAGAAGAAAAAAGAAAGGGCAAACTGCCTTCCCTGGCAAGTGTCAAGCTCTGAAAGAAATGATAAAATAAAAACAGAAAGAGAGCGTGGGCCTGTGGATCTGGCCCAGAGCCAGACATAGTTAAAAAGAGATTAATCAGCAGAGGGTCACATTCTCAGAGAGAGGCTGAACAGACCAGAGGCAGTGGGTTCATCTTTTGAAAGCCACAGTTTGGGTCACAACACAAGACAGTCTTGGCACTGAGAGTATCAGCTAGAAAAGGCTGGTAATATTATGTTCTTGATACTGATATCATATCTTGCGGCATATCCTCAGGATTGCTTCCTGAAACTTGACAGTTGAAACTTGAAGCTGTTTTCAGGTTAATCTTCTCAGGGATCACTTCCATCATCTGTAGTTAGGTACTCTAAAAATCTATTCAATGAAAAAGTATAAAAGGCAAGCAAAGTAGCATAATGCATGATGACCTAGGGCTGTGTAAATAATCTGAACATGGATTAAAGAGTACTGTTATATTAATCATCAAATGTTCATTTGTTTATTTCTGTGAGTGCAGCCACACTAACTTGTTCTCATTAGCAGCCACTGACATGCTCTGGAGTTTGTAAAACATTTTGGAAAGAGCGTATTGAACCCATTGACTGTGAATTTGTGGGAAACTAACAGAAAGTAGGGTCAGTAGTTTTTCTCATTAGCCAGAAGTATTTGTGACAGAGTGTGGTAGTAAGGAGCTCAGAAACTGGCAACGAACAAAAGTCAAACATAATACCCAGTTTGTACATAAATATTCAGGTAATGAGACTTCTAAAGTCTTAATCAAAGTTATTGATACTTTGCTGTTTAAATTGAATCTGCCATTTTTCTTTCGGGATCTTAATAATCAAGACTTATCTTGACGGATGTACATGGTGAGGACTAGTTGACAATGTCTGTTTGTGTGCATCTTTGTGACGTCAGCACCTACTTTTTCTGCTAGCTATGTGCCTGCAGTCAAGTTTCTGTATACAACTTCACTAACTTCAGCATGACTAACTTCACTAGCAAGTATCTCTGCTCTCATTAGTGATGTACCTGTCATATTTGCCATGTACGAAAGAGTCTTGTTTTAGTTGCCAGCCTTGACTCTAGTTGCCCCCACCCTATATGTTTAAAAGTGAAATAGTACTGGGTCCACTCTAGTAATACAGCCTAGTATATTTATACATGAACAGTATATTTATACATGAACCTGACCCATTCAGATGTTGTTAATGTGGGATCTGTGGTCCTATGCTGGTGTACATTTGTGTAGGTCTTTGGCTATGCAAACTGAAGGACTATGGGTATCCAGCCATGTGTGGTGGGAATGCTGATTGGTTGAAAAGTTTGTTTGAACAGGAAAGAATGATGTTGGAGTTCACCGCATAGAAGGGGGCGGAGACAGCATGAGAAGCACAGACAGTTGTTTTTACCATTTGAATTTGCATCACGACAAAGAAGTTCATTGACTTTTATGACTTCTTTGTTCTGTTTGCCAGGGGCTTCACCATGACTGTAGAAAATATGGATGACCTCATAGGTTACCAAAAGTGAAGCCAAAACATGTCAACTGCCTCTGGTTGTTTGGCTATAGTATCGGTCATGACCCCCGACTCCTACGTGTTAGCTAGCAGGTCCTGCAATTGTGTGGTTTCACTGTTGTACAGGAAAGGAAGTGGAGCCTTGTTGTCAATCATCTACACAGTCAGTGGGGCTAAGTTAAAGGACCAATAACAGTGCAAACACATGTTTAGAGTGTTTAGAATATCCCACTGTACTGGATGTTTTACACGATTTTGACACCGTCCCCCTGGTGACAGTACACTACTACAACATACAGATGATGGTCCACAAAGGAGGCTTAATGGAAAAGATGTCTGAAAGTGGCGTCAGAAATTCATAAATACATGTTGTTTCAAACTTTGTTGCACTTGCTTTTCTGCTAGCTACCTGCTAATCTTCTTTAAAATGACATATTACCCACTTTTCATAGTCTTGGGGATAAGTGTTTTTTTTAAAGCCCATAATATGACCCTCTTATAAAGAAAGAAACAGAGGTCCTTTTTGACATGTAGCCTTTGTGTCATACTGTACTAGCAATGACTGCCAAAATATTACTGTAAGGGAAACAAAACTTCTGTATGACATAACACAGACACACATGAATGTACGGATGTTTTGCTCTGAGTAATTTCCTGTTTTGTTTTTTTGTTTTTTGTAATTTTTTGTAGATTTGTGGCAGTTTCTGATGAAAGTAGGATACGTTAAACAGGTACTCAGGGAGATGTGTAACCAAAAATGCAAATTAAAAGATAGAGGTATGGGAGATTGGTTGGAGGGGGAATCGGGAAGAGAGTTACTTCCTGTTTCCTGGTTGGAGGTCAGAGGTCACTGATCTGAGATTTAGCTGAAATAAAATGACTAAATAATCTGCGGGGTTATGTCATTTGCTTGGACAATAAGAGATGGTCACATAAAGATGTGTGACTATGTGTCTTCACTTTAAAGGCAACACGGCCTTGCAGTAATTGAGAAAATGGCACAATGTTCTGAAATTGAGGACATCTTGCAGTGTTCACAAAAGGGATGGCTAATTTTAGATTTCAGGGTTAAGGTTAGTAGTTACGAAATGAATGGCAGGGAGCTGTGATGGTGGTGTGTGCTCATGTTGCAGTGGTCTGAATGCTCACTGTAGCATGAATGGAGAACATGCTGATTACTCCTGACGAGGGCTGCTGATTCTTTTACTTGTCGGTCACTCTGTGGATAATTGTCTTTCCTAATGCACACAATAGTCTTTTTAGTCTATAAGTGATCATAAAATACAAAAAACCCTCTCATCACAGTCCAAAAACTGCTTATTTTATCTGAGCAACTCAGTAAAACTATGCTCTTATTAGTATGTGAAGAATAAAAATCGGCAAACATATGTAACCAGTATGTGTGCCAAACAGACTAAATGGTTGAGGCATGGCATGTTTTGGTAGTTTTCTGACAGACTGCAAGGCTTTTAGAGTCTTTCTAATCAATACTTGATGAGCCGTGCATCCTCTTTAGGCTCTGGCAGAAGACTAGGATGTGTTTCGCTCCATCTAAATCAGCTTGCCACACAAGGCGACCGTAACAAAGAGCCTTGATGACCATGAAGTCATTTGTTTTGCCAGAGCACCTGTTGTCACCACCCTCTATGGGATATACATTGCCATAGCAACACCATACCCACAGCTTGTTGAGCCGCGCAGTTTCACCGTGGGTTTCGCTCTCTTCATCTTTCACTCATTCTTTATCACCTTCCAGCTAATGCCTACCTTTTTCCTCTCTCCCTTTCCGTCTTTTTCACCCACCTCCCCCCCTCTCTTACACACACAGTAAATTGTATCTCCTCTCATGTGCACTTGTGTGACCCACCCATACTTTCTCCCTTTGTCTCTCATTCACACAGACTGGGCACTTGCGCCTGACTGCTTTAATCGCTGAATAGGGGAGTTTAGCATTTCACAATAGCAGTTATGAGCTGACCCATTATTCTCACCCCCACACAGAAAGAGAGGCTCAACCCGGGAAGAGTAGATGCATGAAAAATACCATATAATATGATTAATTTATTGCATCGTTAGTCTGTGTTATGGCATTATTGCATAATTTTTGATATGTCATGATAATAAAGCAATAAATGAGACAATATTTTCATTAGTTAGTAGTTAAATAATGCCAAAAATGACAGCACAAAAGCCTTATATTCACAGGTTGCAGTTTCTAAATTGCTTAGGCAATGCTGCTTCAACCCCCGTATAGTAAAAGCATATTCCTGGTGTTTCTAAGCATTGTATAAAGAAAATATAATTTATACGTATGTAAATGAAACCCTCAAGTAAGTATTATTTGCAGGGGCATATAACATCCATAGACAGAGGTAATGGACTGAGAACTAGCACCTGTTGAAGAGTAGAGTTTAGTACATGAGACTTGACAGTAATGATATAGTGACTAAAGTAATGACATAGTATTGGTCACTTAAGCATTACCCAGGAGGTGAATTTTCATTTGTTAAGCTCAAACCAAAAGCAAAAAGGCATCAAGGAACAATTGTGTCAATGCCTGTGTTTATTTCAAGCCAGTGAGGTTGACATCAGGTGTAGTTGAAGAGAAAGAGAGTTGGGTGAAGGGATGACTGACAGACCGGCAGGGAGACTGACAGACACACAAACATAAACAGGGATTATCCTCTGTGTAATCCCCAGTTTGAGGGTCAGAGTGCAGTGTACAGAAACAGGCATGTTCTGAATTTTCACACCAGCAGTATGTGTGTACATCTGTGTGAGGGTGTGTCAGAGCGCAGTAGTCATCACACACTCAAAGCTCGTGTGTCTATTAGAGATGCTGAGAGTATGTTTTTACATATGTGTAAGAATCTGCTTTGTGTGTTTGTGTATGCATGTGTCACTGGATGGCAGATTGACAAATCATACAAGAGAACGGCAGAGATTAGAATTGTGTATCTGCTTGGTTATTTCAAAACAGGGCTCTGTAACTATCAGCTGTTCGGCTGTGGCGGAATAGTTTGGAAAGCTTTTAGCTTGTTTGGATGACTCGGAGCGATCTGCAACTTTTTAATTCAATAGGCACAACTGCATGCAGTTCCGTTGATTTCCAGCACTGTGTGTTTTGGACTCCATTTGACTCTGTCAGAAACAAGCTTCGCTGCTCAGTGAAATGCTTGAAAACATTTCTCAGTGCACAGCAAGACAACGGAGTGAACCACTCATTGACTCAAACAATGAAACAATGCAGCTTTGACATGGTAGTCATTTTGGTAGTCCTTTTGCATCTATGTAAACAAGTTTTACATGTAGATAACACCTCTGAAGAGTTTGTAGGTTTTGTAGCAGCATTGTGTCTAGAAAAACCCAGCTCAGCATTTGAATGATTGTTCTGATATTTTTTTTATTGACATTCATGGTGCCAGTGTGATGTATCCCACCTACTAACAGGCCACCAACAGGCCAAATTAAAAAATTATTCACTGAATTATCTCTACTTAATTATCTTATGAAGCAGCTAGAATATATGGTGCACTCACCATATTTTAATATACGTTGTTGCTCTCATAAAAGCTCCTCCTTGGTATAATTTGCAGTGTTTCTGAGTTCAAATAGACATAAGAAGAATGTTTTTGCCCCTTTCGCCTGGCAGCTGTGACAATCATTCAGCTGGTACACATGAAATGGACATTGTAGTATTCAAGAATTCAGTGTGAGAACAAATCAAGAAACGGGCCCTTTGTTCATCCAGCACTACAGCAGCTGATAAGGGGAAAGCTGGAGGTTTGTCCTCTGTGCTGTGACAAAGTCCTCTGCAGTAGAAAAAAACCTTTGACGGTCAACAGATGCTGCAGACTTCAAGGTAGTATTTAGCTAGCTAGTTTTGGCTAAATGAGGAATCTGGTTCTCACTGACGTTCCACTATATGTGCGTATTTGGGTCCGCTGCCCAATAGTGCTGCACCCCTGCTTCCACCTCTAGAGACCAAATCTTTGAAGGTACTATCTGTGCTGCAGAAAATAAGTTTTCAAACACTTCAGGGATTTGCGCTCTTATGGGTGAAGGATCACCACTCTGGCAGCTTTTTCTGATTTCAGCTTTTAGGGTTTGTTTAATTCTGTTCAATAGGAATAAAACTAAAACTTTTTGTCATCATAGTGACAGAAAGTTTATGGTTCTCAGGACCTCAAAACTAAACAGCTGTGATTATTATTTTCATTTTAAATTAAGTTTAGATTGATACCTTGATGAAACAGTAGGTCTCAGGGCAGTTATCCAGAATATTCAGTCAGCATGTTGAAGATCCTGCCAGGAGTGTTCTAGTAATCCAAAAAAGGATTAATAGGTATGAGTGGGGTTTTTTTTGTCTTTGCTTTTTTTAAAAATACAGAACTTTGTAACTTCCTGACATTCACCGAAATGAATGAAAATAATGCTAAGGATGCTATCAGGGCCTAGAAATGAGTTTGTGGAAAAACAGTATTTATTATTATCATTATTATTATTAGTGCCATGTATGGATTTTAACCTGCATGGGTAGAAGTTGGCTGCTGGTACTCCCTTTGCTAGCATTAGCTGACTTCTACCCTTTTAAGTTTTACTTTTACTTTTTAAATTTAAGTTAGTTAGATTGATAGCGAAATTGTGAACAACGACATCCCGATGTTCTATGTTCCCTATGTTAGATGCTTGCTGGATGACCCAATGACATTTGCTACCACTGGAGAGATGTTCATATCAGCAAATTGATCTAAAGTGAAGGCTTACTCTCTTTACTCATAGCTTTTTAGAAGCGTCGTGCACAGAGCTTCGTTCGCGTTGGCTGACTAAACCCGAAACACTCGCAACCATTTTACTTACTACATTTTCGTGTACTGCTTGCCGCCTTTCGTAGGTCACCGAGCTCGCTTGAATGTTCATTTTTGTACCATACACGACAATATATGACCTCAGTTTCATGGTGGTATTAAAAATTATACGATCAAAAATTTTAAAGTCTGTAATTCAGTAATATTGCCTGACCATATAAGTCAAGTACAGTAATCACATGAAGAGGTGGAAAAGTCTTAAGTCAGTGTGTCAGTGTATCTGTTGCAAGTTGCAGTCTTCCTCATCTTTCAGAATCTGCCGAATCTGAGTAACTCTGCTTCATAGATGCATGCTTTGTGTTTTTCAGTGGTAGTATCATTGGAGGGTTGCTGTTGGTTCAGTGATGGTGGGAGTAGGGGGAGAAAAGTAGCTGTTGCGGTTGTTGTAGGTCCAGCATGAAATATCAGCTGCTAGTCTGATGTGCTATGAAACGGGTTTAGACACGGTCATAATCTCTATTGTCACGTAAGCTCCGTCCACTAATCTGTATTTTTGCTGTGGTAATCTCTTGTCTCCATGGGGATTTATTGTTGTAGAGCATGAATGCGGTTTCCATGGAAACCAGTTTGTCCTCTTTATTCTTTCAATTATGGCCCATAGAATCAGGAAGCGGGGTATGTTTTTATATTAGATTGAGGCTTGTCATATCTACTTTAGCAGATGAAAGTTAACAGAAATGTGTAGGCACTAGGTCGACGCTCTCTTTTCTCTCTTGTTGTACAGTTTAGCACCCACGCCTGTTTCAGCCTGTTGTAAATTTTTATCTCTTGGCCACAGTCCAGGCCAGGAAGTTGTCGTTACTATGATGACAACCCTAAAACCCAGTCAGACAGCAATAAAGTTGTAAGTGGAGAAGAATGTGTGTGTGTGTGTGTGAGTGTGTGAGACTCATGTGACAGCAGTCTAGTGTTTAAAAAGTGAGAACACTAACTCCCTACATGTGCGCATGGGTAATTTGGTAGAAGCAGGTAACGTAGGAGCATTTTCCTTGGAGATGTCGCCAGCATTAACTACTCTTTTTTTTCCTTTTTCTTTGTATTGTATATAAAATGAAGCTGGAAGGTTTGGCATTCTAAGCACACAAAGTAAAGGCTTAGTGTTTTAGTGTTTCAACAAAAGATTTTCAATATGAAAGCGAGAGAAAGACATTTTTTTTTCATGGTTTTTAAAATGTCATTGTTGGAAAGGAAGATGCTTAATTTCCTTTAGTGATAAACACTGTGAAGGAAGGAAGTGAAAGATTGTGAATTGATTGAAAGTACAACTTTGTATGAGCTTTTAGGCATGGTTTTCATGCCAAAAGATGTGAACAACAGTGTTGTGAAAATGCAGTTTTCATGCTAATGTCCATTAGTAATCCAGCATAGTAGGCATGTCTGTGAGATTGTTCGCTCTCCCTCTCTCTTTCCTTTTTGGATCCTTCTTCAGCCTATCTCCATTGCTGCTCTTTTCTCACACACTTTTCTTGACTATCTCCACCCCCTACCTTCCCATGCTCTCTCATTTTCTGCCCTCATTTCTCTGAGCAATCGTCCCGGGGGAAGCAGAGCTCTGAGGGAAAGAGAGGAGAGGATGTAGGAGAGAAAATGGCAATGACATTTTGTAGGGCAGGCATTTGCTAAGAGGTGGGAAGGGAAAGGAAAACGAATAGAAGAACAGAGGCAGAAAAAGTAAAAGAAAGTGCAAACAGAGGGTAAACAGAACGTCAGAAGAAGGAAGAGAGTTGCAGGGGGGGAAAGAAGGCAACAGAAACAACAGTAGGTAAGGTCATTAGTTCGTCAGTTAATTCAGCCATTCAGTCAACCGTTCATCTGTAAAATGAGAGGTGTAACAAGCTGAGTGAGGATTTTTATTATTGGCAGATTTCTACTGCTTTGATGGTCTTGTGCAGATCAATTAATTGAAGGAAGGTCACATTAAAGAGATGAGGCTGAATAAAATCAGAAAACCATATTTCTCTCAAGTGTGCAGCTGGCAGTGCTGTGTCTGAGTTTGTGTTTACAATGAATCTGCAGGCTATTTGTGCCTTTTTAGACATCTGGGTTATTTGAACGCTACTAATTGGCTGTGAAATAGGATGAAATGTACCACAGCACCCAAGCATTACAGTACATGCCTCTAGACAAATTCTGCATGAAAATCTCCTTGATGAAGCAACAAAACACATCTTCTGATGATTGCTTATACAGGAGTTTATGACTCAGAGTGTTTAACCCATATTTGACCCCGTTTATAAGAAACTTGGTCACAGTTTCCTGCCATAAACTGTCAAGTGCGTATATATGTCTGTGTATTTGAAGCGAGATTGTAATGTCACTGGTGTTTTTATATGGACTGTGGGAAGAGGAGAGAAACAGGAGGAGTGTAGAGGGAGATAATACGAGTGGGTGATTGGGGGGGGGGATTGAAAGGGGCCCCAGGAAGAGAGGAGAGAGATGAGTGCAGAGATTTAGTGAAAAAGAGAAAGAGGCACCCTGGACTGGAGAGCAGAAGAGAGAGTTGTGAAGAGGGTGAGTTAGATAGTTGTGAGAGAGGTAGAACAAGGTTGCTGGTGTTAAACAGTTGCGGATAAGGAGGGCAAGTTTAAAGCAGGCCTAAGTGGCCGTGACGAAGCTCCACTCTAATGCCAGCTCACACAAACGCACACTTAGAGCTGGCCCATTGAGAAACAATGTTTCAAATGAGTATGAACTGCAGTTGGTCTGTAGTAACAGAGCTGTTGTGATGACTGACATAGTGGAAAAAATAGATCTGTTGCCTCTCAAAATTGGTTTAGTCTCTTCGTGTCTGTGTGGTACAGAGTTATTTGGTTGTTTGGTTTGCATTGTACGCTGGTCGTATTTTTTTTTTTTCTTTTCTGCCGTCATAGTTTAGTCTAGTGAGACTGACCATGTTATTTTAAATGACGACCGACTCTAAAATAGACTTTTCCAGTAGATGCTACTCGTTGCATCTGAAACTACATCCAAATAAATGTTATAAGTAATACTTAATGTTATAACTCAATGCGAGTCTTAGAATCCAAGTCTTGTCACTTTAGTCGTCTTAGCACAAAGCCCAGGCAGTTATTTTAGATTGAAAATTTCCTGAATCTCCAGCTCCCTCATATCCCAAAATTGCTCTGTTGGAATAATATCTGGTGACTGTGGAGGCCATGTGAGTACAGAGAACTCAATGTCATGTTCATGAAACCAGTGTGAAATTGGTGATGATAGCAATTGTTATTATTATTAGCGAGATTGTTGGTTTGTGTGGAGCTATTATCCTGGTTGCTAGGTTTAAAAATGGTGGTTGAGATTTTGTTTGTGTAGGAGCGTCTTTCGTGACTCATTAAGTAATCCCACTGATGGGCCAGTTAGTGGCTCAGATCACATGGTGCTCCGGTGGAGTAGGTACTAAAAAGCACCTGGTACCAGGAACTTCCACCTAATGGAAAATCTAAAAGTCAAGTCAAACCAATTAGGTGCTTGTAAAATATTCCCCACAACACTATATCATCACTGCCAGTCTGAACCGACGCAAAGATGGGATGGATCCATACTTTCATGTTGTTTGCGCCAGTTTCTGAACCTACAACTCAAATAGTGCAGTAGAGATGGAGACTGAACAGACAGGAAACATTATATGTTGTCCAATTTTGGTGAGCCCATGTGAGTTGTAGCGCAAATTTCCTGTTATTCCTTGACAGGAGTCGCACCTGGTGTGTTCTTCTGCTGCTCTATCCCATCTGCTTCGAAGTTCGATGTGTTGTGTATTCAGAGATGCTTGTTTGCATACCCTGGTGGTAATTTAAGTGGTAATTGGAGTTACCGTTGCCTTCCTATCAGCTTGAAGCAGATGTAACATTCTCCTCTGACCTCTGATATCAACATGACCTTTTCACCTACAATACCACCCCCCCTTCTTTTTTTAAATCTATGACAATTCTCTGTAAACCATAGAAATAGTTGTGTGAGAAAGTCCCAGTAGATTAGCAGTTTGTGAAATATTTAAACCACTTCAATCACCGTTCTTACCCATTCTGATGCTCCTGATGCTCACCTTGAACTTCAGCTGATAGTGTCTGTATGCCTAAATTTACTGCCATGTGAGTAGCTGATTAGAAATTTGTGTTTATCAGCGCTTAAACTGACTTATCTTATTGTGTACTTGTTAGAGTTAGTTTTTTTTTTTTTAATAAAACAAATAGTCAAAATTTAGTAAGTTATCTGTCTAAAAAATAAAACAGCTTTGTGAGAGGATTGGAAGAAAACATCAAAGCATAACTTGTTCATTAGGTCATCTGTGTATTATTTTTGTGTAAAATCCATCTCATAAATGTACTTCACCACTGGAGAAGTCAAACACATGGATGTGGAGATGAGTCCCACTTATCAACAAATGATAATATAAAAAAAAATCACTTTTGTTGTGTAATGTCAGCATTTTAAAAGAACATTTTTTTTAAAAATCTTTTGTTCACCTGTCTGCACAGGAACATAGTGTCTATATCCTTTCTGATGTTTGCATGCTACACATACACCTCCTTCTCCCTTCCCTACCTCATTAGCCGATCATGCGTAAGGAGACCTGTTCTATTTTTACTCCCGCCCCCTCCCTACACACCACTGGTGCTGGGTGGGTGGGTGGGTGTGCGTGTATGCACGTCCTCTCTTATTGAAGGTGGCAGGGCAGAAAAAAGAAAGACGGAGAGCGGGTAAGATGGTCACAAAATAAAATGCAGACGATGTAATGAATAATAGAATCATAGGAATGAGGCCAGGAAAGCCTAGTCTGGGTGATGGAGAAAATAGGCTGGAAAAGATTCGAACAACTGAAAGCACAGTGAATGATGATGACTTTGTAGTGCTTGATTTATGGTTAGCTTTTAGCCTGAAGCTACTAGATTAAAGGAGGCTGTGTGTGCAGCCAGGTAGGCACCCTGTGTGGATGGATTTCCACATTCCTGACCTTAACATGTCCTTACTGTTTGTGTCATCGCCACATAGTGTTATTAACAAAATTTGCGTCACCGCAAATGAAAGTGTCTGTTTTGTGATAGGGTGTGTGTGGACAGGCTGCCAAAGATATTTGGGTTGACGAGTGTGTGTGCTGACCACAGCTGCAGGGTAAAACCAGTGATTCACATTGAGAAATTCGTCCTCTTTCTCTTTCTGTGTGTGTGTGTGTGTGTGTGTGTGTGCGTGTGTTTGTGTGATTGTTTGTAACCAGCTGTTGACCCAGATGAAACTTATTGTGTTGCATAATGACTTCCCAAACTTTCGTGTTTTTCTTTACTTGTGTAAAAACACAGTTGATGTCATTCATTAGCAGCTGTGAGCCAAAATTGGCTAACTTATACGAGCCTTTTTATTTCCTATGACATGTTTACAGACATAAGAGCTTTCTATTTTGTTTTATAGTCTGTTTTACCTCCAGTGTAGAAGAAGCACAGATCCCTCTCAAAGGAAAAAGAAACACAGAACCATGTGGCTCATTTATAAATGACGAAAATGTTGCATGCCATGAAAAATTGATATTCTTGCCCAAATAAGTGGTTGAATTCGGTCAGGTTATTCAGAATTTTTCAGTAATGTACAAAATTTGTATAATGCAAGGCATAACCAGTAAGCTAAAACTAAAGATCTATTTATTGTGTAAGTATCTGTTTAATGTGTTGCTTTTAAAACTTTAACTCAATGCTCTTTCATCGTTGTCACTTTTGCTGCAGGTTGATTTGTCACCATGACAACAGAAGCGGGCTCTGAGACGGAGGTGAAGGAGAAAGCTGAGGAGTCAGCTGCTGAGCCCGACCAATCGGAGAAGGCCACGGAAGATTCCCAGGAAGTAGCAAACGCTGAAGTAGAGGAGAAGGAAAGAGCAAAGGTGAAGGAAAAAGAGGGGAAGGAAGGCAAAGGAATATCTCGATACCTGCCAACATGGCTTAAGAAGCAGAAGTCTCAAAGCCAGGTGAAACTGGGTTCACACTGTTGTTATGTTATATTGTCACAACTCTGTAGGGAATTTTACTTAAATTATTTAGCAACAATCGTTTTTCAGGCTCATTTTAACTGCTGGTGCATTAATGAACTTTTATGTTAGATTTAAATTTTATTTGGGTTTTTTGCTAAGACCTCCCCAACGAAGGAGGACCCCCCTACAGAGGAACCTGTTAGCGAGGTGACACAGGAAGAGGAAGGGCCTACCCCAGAAGTGAACGGTCACGCTGAGGAAGTGGAAGAGAAGGAGGAAGTCAAGTCTGAGCAAGTGAAGGAAAAAGAAGCAGAAACTCATTCCAACGCCAGTGCAGACACTGAGGTACTGCTCACGGGTTCACTACAACACTACATAGCATATGCTTTAAAGTAGAGTCAGAAAACAAGATATCTAGTACTGTCAGGTTATAATGGTGATTTCAGAAAAAGAAATATAAACATCCCTTAAAAAATGGTTAAGCTTATTTTTACTTCTTTTTAAACTATGCCTGCTTCCTCCAAAATCTCATTCTGTCAGATGAAAAGCTCAATAACACTCAGATATCTATATAGCATGCAAACTGAAGAAAAGATGAAAAATCCTTGATTATGTCCAAAGGAACATAATCTGTCTGTCACCACTTCTACATCTGACTAATACGTGTTTTCTGCCAAGTCAGTAATGGTTTCAACACAGTTCCACCAGAGGTGGAAATAACCATGATACAATATTATCACAGCACTTCACTCGTGATATGATATTATTGTGATTTTTAACATTTTGATATATGGTTGATAGAGAGGTAGCTTTGTCAGGCCAAGTTTCCCCAGTGTCGGATGGTTTTTCAGTTGGACCGATTTAATGTCAGTTTGCTCGACTAATGTTATCTCAGGATGGTGATGCATGAGATGAGTATTACCAGAGTTTTTTACTTTATTTAATTAAATATTGATATTTGTTATTCCTGTATCGGTATTCTGTATGGATTTTTTCCACTAAAAAACAATGGTGCTAAAAATCTGGTATGAGCTCTCCGTTCTTTACAGCTCTACATCAGCTCATTGGCACAGTGTCAGTGGAAACAAAGTTTAGGTAACATATTATATTCAGACTTTTAGTATCAACCTTGTTTTATGTCAGAGAAGGAGACCTATGAAATGGGAGTAAAAGTATCCTGCAGCAGTTGCGTCGCTAATAACAGAATACATGTCTGTACCAGGGAATTGTGTGTACTTTACCTGATGGGCTGAGTGAATGGCTTTGCATTTCAGTCTCCTTATGCCTGTGGTAAATAAATTAAAAATCAGTATAGTCATTTACAAACCCTCATGGAAACACTAGACAGACTACAAGGCCAGTGTCAGTATTATTGTACCCTGTAACATATTCTTTAGCGGTCAGAGTGATTAAAGTTCCCCAACAGCATTCTGCTTTTGTTAACCAGCCACATATTGTGGTAAACACAGATGGTAAGAAACCCAACAACGAGATGTGATATTTTCTACAATGTTCAGACAGTGTTGATGTGTATTGACAGTTTACAGCAAACTGCTTAAAAATGCTGTTAAATTACCAGAGCAACAAAGAAACACTGGAGCATACACACACACACAAACTCCTTTCTCCCTTGTGCACATGCACACACATGGACTCTTGCATCCACTGATCACATTAAGCCACCCAGGCCCACCCAGTGACATCAACATTTCAGTGATCAAGCCAAAAGAAACGCCTGCCTTTTCTATGAGCAAATTCAGACTAGAGGGGGAATTACACACGGAAAGGAAAGTTTGGTCTCAACAAGTAATGAAGATATTCTTATGTTTTTAAGAAGATTGCAAGTTTATTTATTTATTTCTTGCAAACCCTGTTAGCCTGCCAAGGAAGAGAAGGTGGAAGAGAGTGCAGAGAAAAGTCCAGAAGAGACCAAGGAGACAACAGAGGGAGAAGGAGCAGAGGAGGAGACGAAGGAGAAGGAGGGAGCAGTGGAGGCTGAAGGGGAGGCAGGAGAAGGCCAGACCTCCATTTTCCAGTCTCCTCTTCGTCTGGTGAGAAAGAACAAGATGAAGTTGGTGGTGTGTCACGTGACCCTGCTGGATGGGACTGACTTCACCTGCGAGGTGGAGGTAAGACTGTGATAAAATTCATAGAGCAATACAACCACAGTGTAAAACATGGCTAGTGTAACCATGTGAGATCAAGATAGTATGTTATGGCTCCAAATATAGTGTTTCCACTTTAATATTCTAAAGGTTTGCCCGTCATGGTACAAGAGTTCTCACACTTTTCTATATCTATCAGCAGTTTCTTGCTTCCTTTGAATACTGTCCTTCGAAATGTAGTTTGTTTCTGTGATGTAAGGAGGTTCCTCCAGTTGTTGACAGAGCAGGTCGACACATTGTCCATCTCATGTTCTTATGCGCGTCACGTGAGTGCCAGTTTGTCAATGATGTAATCGCTAATAGGATGTAAGAACTAGTGTGTGTGCACGTCAGTGTGTGCCTGTGCATTTGAGTATTTAACTTCCTTACTCAGTGTGCAGTAATGGCAGAAGCACCAGCTCACATTGTTCAGGGCGTAGTTCAGAGGGATAAATGCATCGCAAAGCAGAGCGAGCTGCAGGGGCTTGCCTGGGGACTAAAACACATGCACGTACGCACACACTCCCACCAGATTATGGGGTCTCACAGATTAGTTTTCGGCATCTGTTCCTTCCTAACAAGCACGTGTCTTAGACCCCCTACGCGCACAGTTGGACATATTCATTACAGATACATCACACGTGCATCAGCCTTATAGTGTTTCTGTTGGGTAAGAGAGGAGTTTTTTGTATTTTGCTAGTTTTTAATACTAAAAATGATGGTTAATAACATGTTCACCCAAAGACATGCACATTTTTTAGCTGTTCCTCTCCTCACATTCACACACTCTCTCACATTCAGCGGGAAGCTGCTCAGAATAGCCACTGTGCAGAACCACCGGAGCTGTTAACGCTTAAATCTTTGGTTCAACGACCCCTGAACAGAGCGCTGACCATTTCCCTTGCCAACATTTTCCCATTTGGCTTGAGGGCTTTTGTCGGTAGCCTCCGTGTGGCAAACCTGCATCCTAATCTACAGTATGGCAACGCCCAGCAGCGTGCCAGTGAGAGAGTGCGCTTGTTTGAATAGAAGCTGCTTTGTTTCACAAGAGATAACGCTGATATGGCAACTAACTGCTATTGTCCTATAATGCACGCGCACACACATACGCACTCACACACATATCCATCCATGCCTCCCTCTACATGCTGGCATAGTTAGGATCGCGAGAGGGAGAGATGCACAATGCATTCCAGAGATTAAATTTTCTGTTTTGCCCAGCAGGGCCTCCAACACACACACACACACACACACACACACACACACACACACACACACACACACTCTCTCTCCCTGTCCATTCTTCCATCATCCATCTGTCCTATTTATTAACCCCTGGCATCAAATTAATCCCTGAGTAATAACTTAATGCATATTTTATTGGTTGTAGACCACTGAATAAAAACTCTAGCGAGACATTTTCTGACTTTGTTGAGGGTTTCAAAGAGGGAGTCTTAGTGTCACGTGGGCTTAATGCCGATTCTAAGAATTTTACTTAATGTTGGTTTCAGCAGGATTTTAGCATCACGTGGTTTGTAGTGTTTCATAGCATTTCATTAGGTACAGATGTTTCAGTTTTTAACACTGAGTTAGAAATATGTTTGAGCAGCAAGAAACAAACAGGTAATTCATCTTCTTTTAAATGACTGTGGCTCTAATCCCATTTACATAAACTAAATACATAATCTATACGACTGCCTGTTGATATTTCAGTTGACCTCAGCCAGTGCCTTGCTTGAAGGCACTCTGGTGTAGACTCAGGGACTCTAAAAGGCCACGTTCTCAGATTTGCGTGTGCGTTGCGCATGTGTTTGACGGAGTCTAGGAAAATACCGCAGATGTTTTCAGCCGTCCCAGAACAAGAAGAAAAATGCACTCTTTCATCCCCTTCCTTTCACTCTCACCACGCTCCCTGCCCAGTCTATATGTCTCTCTGCTGAATAGCACTCAGTCTGTGCACCAGTGTTACACTGAGGCTGACTAACTGAAAAGAAACAAGCGTTATTTGATTATTTCATTCTTTCCCATCATTTTTCCCCAGCTGTCCACCCTCTTTCTGTCTGACTTTTTGTCTGCTTAAAGGTTGCGTGTGTGTGTGTGTGTGTGTGCGTGCATGCGTGCGTGCATGCGTGCGTGCACGCTTGCGCATGCAAGCATGGATGTGTGCTAAATGTCATTGTCATAGCTGAGTCTGGAGGATTTTATCGCTAACAGTTTTTTTTTTTTTAAAAACTTTTAAAGGAATGTGTGGTCCAGATGGCGAGACTGAGAGAGAGCGTGTAAACCAATAATAAAACAGAAGAAAATGAAACACAAGGAAAAGAGAGACTCTGAGAGTGAGAGAGCTGTGGACAGGAATTTTACAAGTGTCTCATTTTGCCATAGTGAAAAGGTTATGAACTTAATCAGGGGTCCCGTGTGGTTCCAGGAATAGTTCATAAGCTTAAAGCTTGATGTTTGAAACATTTTGGGGAAGAAGCTGGAAATATTAGAGTGGTTTATAATATTGTTTTAATAACAGCAGTTATAATAATAAAATAAATATAATGTTTTGTTTCTTTGCAGAAACGTGCCAAGGGTCAGTACTTATTCTTTAAGGTGTGTGAGCACCTTAATCTACTGGAAAAAGACTACTTTGGCCTGACGTACAAGGATAACCATGACCAGAAGGTTTGTATCCATAGACACACATACTCAGGGTGTAACAAATAAGTTAATAATGTCCTCATGAAGAAACCGCAGACATGGATGCTTTGATATTGTGTAGTATATATGGCAGAAGGTAACAGTCTTCTTTTTCTCTTTCCTTGTTCCCTTCTCATTCTAGTGTTGGTTGGACCCCACTAAAGAAATTAAAAGACAGATACGCAGTAAGTAGAACTTTTTTTTTTTTTTCAGGACGCTGACATAAAGACACTCAAGTCCGTCCGTCCATCCGTGCATCTCTTTCGCTCTGCCTTAATGACACAAGATGGCTTTGGTTGTTAGAAAAACAAGCATCTTTGTTATCATGTCAGCCAAAAGGCAATGAATAAAATATTGAGCTAGTAAAATGGGACAAGTGTCCACATATCAAAAGAAAAACAAACTGCATCACAATTAAGTCAAACAAAGGCACCAGAGATATTTGAGACCAAACAGCAGCAGTCTGGCACCCTGGCAGAGGTTACCAGGGTGTGATCGCTCTACTTTATTATTTATTGACCTCTTTATTGACTGTTGTTCATTTATCAAAGGGGGCTGAGGTGTTGGATCTCATCTTTTGTTGACTGACAGCCATTAAGGGTGTGGTATGGAGCAGTGAAGGGTATAAAGCTTTGTTTTATAATTGCATGCATGCAGTATGTCTGTGATAGTGGACAATATGCCCTATTTGTGACAGCATCTATAGTTTAATGAGAAGCTTAACGACAAACTGGAGATGAGCTCATCAAGTCACAGCTTCTGTAGTTTGTCATTGCATTTTTTTTCAGTTAAAAGAACTTTCATTTGGTGTTATTTCCTTGTTAGTTAATTTTTTAGATACAGTTTTGTACTAGCATTTCTCTATCACAGTGGTTCTTAACCTGGGTTCGGCAGAGCCTCCACCGTAACATGCACGGCTCATTTTGTGCACCAATAAAAAACATATCTATGTCTTGAATTTGAAAAAAATCACATTTTATTTTTCACTAAAGAGGGGTTCAGTGAATGCGCATATGAAACTGGTGGGGTTCGGTACCTCCAACAAGGTTAAGAACCACTGCTCTATCATATCCACCTAAATCTAACATTTAAAGTTGACATTGATTTGTAATTGGTTTTACTGGGGTGGTGGACAACGAAGTAATGCCAGGTCAACATTTTTCTTGGTCATTCAGTAGTAATGCCTTGGGGGTGATGAAAGCAACCAAGTAAAGGGCATATAAAATCTATTTATTGTGGCACATTGCTTGCCATAATTGAGTATTACTAAGTATTGCAGATTGAGTAATACTCAGTCCTCGTGCAGCATTTTAATGGACCTAGACACTGCTGTTTCATATTGTCATGCCGGTTGGATCAGTCGACACAGTCACATGGACTGATTCAGAGTGCGACTCTGTAATTCTGAAAGTCACAAATGTTTGAAAATCTTCACTTCTTTTTGGTTGCTGTCCATTTCTTACTTCTCCTTTTTACACTATAACCAAAACAGGCTTTAACACACTGTCGTAAACTTGAATTTGCACTTTTAAGAGTGAGAACATATCATTTAGGCACATAAAATGTTTTTAATTAGTGCATGTTAGGTAGTTATGTCTGGGTGTGTTCAAGTGTGTGTGGCTGTCGCTCGTGGATGAGCGCTGTGCATCTGGCTGTGTGCTCAGTTTCTCCCGCTGTCTACGGATGTTTATGGCCAGAGAGAGAGACCGTACATGTGGGCTGATGTTCATTTGAGTTACTCATATTGCCTGTGTGCGTACACAACACCACGCAAATGACAGGGTTGGCACAACTCTGCTCTAAACTGCTTGGAGTTTACACTCAGCTGTGACTCTGTTTCACTGCATGCTGGGGTGGGATCTAAACATTGTAACTGAACCCTTTTCTGTTTTGTTTTGTTTCTTAAACGTGTTCTTGAAATATTTTTAAATGTTGCTATCTCTGCAGTCCTTGTGACAAAAAGTTAAACTACATTCTTACAAATTTCTGAAGAATTAAATGGTCATCTCTTAATGCTTGTCAGTAACCCTAAATAGGAAGCTTGACGTTACACTCAACATATGAAGAGGGTGTTTCCTACGGTACAGGTTATTTTAACAATATGGGTGTTGTGTGGGTGTGCATGGTTTTTAGGGCTGACACTGTAGAGAGAGAAAATGAGATAGTATAAGGTTACTAGAGTAAAGTAAAACATGATACAGTGCATGTAATAGAAAATGCTACAGAAAGTGCAGATAGATTTACAAGGGAGAAAAAGGAAAAACAGGGAAATTCATTTTACTCCAAGTGGCTGAGGCATCGTGTGCATTAATGTGTCTCAGCCAATAAAAACACAGCTTCGTCCCCCATAAATATGAAGCTGGCTAGAATCAGATGTCTAAAGTAAAAAGATTTCCATTGCAACAGATACCACAAATAGAAAACCAGAAGTAAAACTTTCAGTCCTTAAGTTTTGGATTAGGACTTTTGAGAATTAAACGGTTTCACTGTGAGAAATAATGAGAAGATTTCTTTTTTTCTTCTTTTCAGTTTTGACATCAGTGTTGCAAAATATCAAGCAGAGAGCGCTACTCTGGATAAAATCCAGTCAGTAAACTCGTCCCATTTGTGTGGCTGTTGATACTTGGCAGCTTTCAGATTTTGTCCAAAATCAAATATACAGTTTTGGATGCCTCAGTCTGGTGATATTGTTTGCCATCTTAGTACGTTTGGAGCCAGTTCAGTTAATGCAATGAGAATTGCATTAGCTTACACTAATAAATTGGCTGGTGAGTGTAGATGATAAGCAGGTGGCCTCAGGTAGATAAGAAAGTTAAAATCAATGTTCTGGTTCTCTTGTTACTCCCACATAAGCGTCACTGGAATTTAAGCAAAGGAAAAATTAGTTTTCCCTTTTATAATAATTTTAAAGAAATGGTTTGCATAAGAAAAACTGAGCACAAGTTGACTGCTGGAGGATAAAATGGTCAGAGAACACCTTTAAAGCGCTCAGTGCTGCCAAAAAAATTTCTCTTACGTCGATGGACCTTTGAGGAGGAAATGTTTTTACACTGATGTGCGACTTTTCCAGATGGCGCGATCTTTTCTAATCTGTAAAAATAAAAAGAGATGACTGGAGACAAATTAGAACTGAAATTAAATTTGTGTGCTTCAACAGAAAACCACAGTATGACAAGGTGATGGATGTGTTAGTGGTCGTGATTAGGTCTTTGTTTATGATCAGTGAATCAGCATTTCAGTTTGATATTTGGTGAAGCTAGGAAAATAGGTTATATAAAAAATTCTCATTTTCTAGCTTTACTACATAATGATCTCTCTGTCTGTCTTTCTACAGGTAACAACTGGCAGTTTGCATTCAACGTCAAGTTCTACCCTCCTGACCCATCCCTCCTCACTGAAGACATTACAAGGTATACACACACACACATCAGGGTCTAACACCCAGTGTTTCCTTTAAATTTATTACTTTTTATTTGTATTGAACATAAAAAAAAAAAAAAAAGTAGCATAATTATTACTGTTTCTGGGCTCAGAGTGGGTGCCAAAAATAATAATATTTTGGGTTGACCTTCAGACATTTAGGGGATGACTTATGTCTGTCCTTAGTTTTAGTTTGATTAACTCATGTTGGGATGCTTCTTGAGGGGCATGAACATGCAAAGTGAAATAGAAAGCACAGGATAGCAACTAGCACCAACACCACAATCCAGCACACTATCACACATAACTAAAATGACACATCACAAATGGGGGGGAAAAGGCAGCTCTGGTATCAAAGCACTTATCTGGCCACATATCAAATAAGAGCAAAGTAGAAAATTGAACCAAAATACAAAAAATTTAGGCCCTACTATCAAGGCCAAAAAAAGTTGGCTTTGTGCACGTTATTTCTTTTTGCATTTATACATAGGCACACACGCACAGAGGCATGCTTCAAGCACACAGCATTTAGACAGAGGTTTGTGTCTAATGGAGCGGACCGCTTCTCTGATGGTTGCACTTAAAGGCTAAACAAGGACACACTCACACTGCTGTTGACCTGCTGCAAAAAAGTCCTAAATGTTCTTCGGCTCTGTAAGTCTGCAAATTTATAAGGAGCTCCTGTTAAGTTTTAACAGTCAGATTGCTAATCAGTGCAGTCCACTAGTTGTATTCCACAGGATTTTCCACAGACTGTATCCAATACCTATTTTCTATTCATTAATTATCTAATTAGCCATATTAGAATGGAAAAATGCAGTATTGTCCTGGGACATTATATTGACCTAGTTAACAGGGAACTGTGTAACTCAATGACTGAGCTTTAAGCCTCCCTGTCAGCAAGTGTCCATCCTGCTTAAAGTGACTTTGAAAGACATTTTCAATAGGCAGAATAACACCTTTGGGTCTTTGGGTTGTTTGAAGTGACGTTTCATTAGATAATGGATTCATGACCAGAGGGTTAATCGAGGGGACAGCTTACACTGTTTAAATCCACACGGCTGCTAGACAAGTCAGTAACTGCAAATATAAACATTATGATAGATAAGTATAACAGCAGTTGTGCAAACATCAAAGAAATTTAATCCATACCAGAGGATCTTATTCTCAGGCTTAAAAGAAGCACGGATGTCTTTAATATTTATTGTGAACAATAGAAGTGCTTCCACTTCAAAGGAAACTAAAGAAAAAGCTTTGAACAAGTTTTGTTCTTGTTTATACTTGACTTGGTTTCAACTTGTAATCCGTCCTTGTTTGCCCCCTTTCTTCTTTTGTAGGTACCTTTTGTGTCTGCAGCTCCGTGAAGATGTGGCTTCTGGACGGCTGCCTTGCTCATTTGTAACTCACGCTCTGCTGGGCTCATACACGTTGCAGGTACAGCATGTGTAATTATGTACTTGGATGCTGTGTATTTATTTATCTGCGTTTACATGCACATGTGTGTGATGTGCAGCCAGTGGATACGTAACTGTCTTTTTTGGAAAAAGCCAATTCGTACATAAGTTCTTTTTCTTTTTTTGTTCTTCTTCTTTTTTTTTTTTTTAACAGGCAGAAATTGGCGACTATGAACCTGACCAGCCTCGCCCTCTGGACTTCATTAGTCAGTTGACCTTCGCACCAAATCAGAACAAAGAAATGGAGGAGAAGATTCTTGAGCTCTACAAGTCCCACAGGTCAGTTAGGAATTTCTTTTGAGTGTATTGTATATGAGTTTTATGTGTCTCCAGCTGTGCTTTAAAAAAAAAAAAAAATTTCCTGTTTATATTTGCACAACTGGACATCACACCGATTTGTACAAGGGAGCTTCCGTTGCGTAGCGTAGAGCAGTTTTACAGTGTCTGTCATGTAAAAGTGATAATAATCCACTTGAGGGTAATCGAAATAAGACCTTATACCAGCTGATTAGAAACAGGGGTTATCTAAACCTAACAAGAGTAAGTAGCAGCAGTAGAAGTTTGATAACATAGTCAGATTGTAGGCTCATGTTATCTGTCCTCATTACATCACAACATTTTTAATAGAGTAGAAAGAGATGCGCAAAGCACTTTACCATTCCAACACAACACGCTGACTTTTAGGCAGCCTGTAGACGATTGACTGTTACTTCATTAGAAAGATTTCCAGCTTAAATTAAATTATCTTGTGGTTTGAAGTAGTGTTTTTTTTTTTTCCTGTTTTACAATGTTAGAGTAAAATTTATGCTCAGTGTGTCTGAACTGCTACAGTGGAGGGCTGGTAAGGATAAGAACCGATTTTCATATTCAAACATTTCACATACGCAATAAAGAACTTTGTAGTGTAGCTATTGGAAGGCATTAAGAGACTATTTTCATGAACAAAGACTTCTACGTTTGTACGTTCGATTTGAGCCTTAACGGTACATTTAAACGGTACGACGGTACATTTAAGTTAAAATTAGAATTAAAAAAAAAAAACTTGCTATAATACCATTTAAGCAGAAAATGATCACTATATAGAAATATGAGCATTTTGAATTAACTGAGCCTTTTCTTTGCTTTTCAGGGGAATGACACCAGCACAGGCTGACACCCAGTTTCTTGAAAGTGCCAAGAAACTGTCCATGTATGGCGTGGACCTGCACCACGCTAAGGTATGAATAAATGAATGAACCCTGTCCTCTCCATTGTTGTCAACATCTGTGGCTGAGCAGATTCTTTGATGTAGTGTGTGTGTGTGTGTGTGTGTGTGTGTGTGTGTGTGTGTGTGTGTGTGTGTGTGTGTCAGTCAGCTGTGCAAACACTCGGGGAGGCCATTACCATGGGAACAGCCAGTGTTTCTCACTGGGATAGCAGGTCATCAGTGTACTGCGTGCATGTTTTCATGTTTGTCTCAGTATGTTTGTGTGTCTTTATGCAGTATAGGCAGAAAAATGAGAGTCTTATAGATAGAAAGGAAGGATGAGAGATTGAGAAGGGAAAATAAATGGAGAACAGAAATAAGGCCAGAGTGAGATGGGGACAAATACTTGAAAGGGGCATGCTCCACTTTTTGCAACACAGAGAACCAAGGCAAAGATAGAAAAGCAGAGAGAGCCTTTAAAATGCGGAAAATCTTTTTTCCTTTTTTATTTATTTTTTTATGGCATACCAAAGATGTGGGAATTCAGGGAGTTGATCTATTTCTGTCCTGTGCCATTAATTTGTTGCACAAGTCTCAGAATCCCCAGGGCCCACAAAGGAACTGTTTCAAATACTGGATGTCAAAACATTTTAAAAGCACAAATGTAACACACACTGAGTAATAGTATTTCAGGGAATTCATTATTTTAGCTGCGAAAAGGAAAAGATGGACACTAAAGAGAGATGCATTTGATTCGATTCCACCTTGTTCAACATTTTTTTTTTTCATTACAAATTATTCTTTTCAGCAGAATTTTCAGCTTCTTGGCCTGTTTTCAGCGGAATTTTCAGTTTTTTCACCTCTTTTCAGTTACCTGACAACCAGTTTGGCTCAGTGAGATGAGTAGCAGCCTTGAGACCAGGAGGCCCGAGTTCACCCAGCTCACGGCAACATTTCCTTTCAGCAGACAGTTCAACCTTTTCACCTCTTTTCAGCACAAATTTTAGCTTCTTCACCCCTTTACAGCAGAATTTATGGCTTTTCACCTCTTTTCAGCAAAAAATTCTGCTTCAACTGTTCTCAGCATGATTTTCAGTTTCTTCACCTCCTTTCAGCACATAGTTTTACTTCTGCTGTTTTCAGCAGATTCCACTACAAGGCATTCACACTGCATTTTCGCAGGAAATGCAACTTTTACTAGTTTTCTTTAACATTCCCTCTGTCAGTGTAACCAGCCAAAATATTTGAATGTAGCTGCAGCGCAAGGTCAGAGATCGATGAGCAGCTAATAGCATGGCAAGGCCATGTGATGTTTGTGTGCATGTGTCCTGATAAAACTGTCCATTATCCGCATATTGCATTCTCCATTAGTACAACAGATTTTTCCTGTGTTACTTCACTACTGTAATCAATACCATTAGCAGATGGTCTGGGAGCCTTAAAAGCTTTGTCAGTGTGTTAGTCTGCCAGCCAAATGCGTTACAGTTGTAATGAGTGTCACTGTTTGTGTGTGTGGTAATGGTGACCTTAAACAGTCTAATCAATCCATGCACAGTATGATCTGGCTTGGATAAATAGATGGTGTTTACAACAAATAATTAATCAAATTAATATATGTTATGCACATTTGTATCCTCACAGGATTCAGAGGGTGTGGACATCATGCTTGGTGTGTGTGCCAACGGACTCTTAGTCTATAAAGACAGGCTTCGGATAAATCGCTTTGCTTGGCCCAAAATACTCAAGATTTCATACAAGAGGAACAACTTCTACATTAAAATCAGACCAGGAGAGGTATGTATGCACACACGAATTAGGTTTACCTAAGCTATTTATTTTATCAATGTGCCCTTTTTACTGTTAAGAAAACGTTTTTTTTCTCACTGATATTGTGCTTGATAGACGGAGCAGTTTGAGAGTACAGTGGGATTCAAACTCGAGAATCACCGAGCTGCCAAAAGGCTGTGGAAAGTCTGTGTGGAGAATCACAGTTTCTTCAGGTAGACTGATGCATCCATACTGCCTGTGGAGTCACTTGTGTTATTTTTCTTGAAAAAAAAGCTGTGCATCTTCCCAGGAAGTCTGTGAAGAAAGCGTATCTCAAAGTGCGTATTTGTTGCCTTAGACACAGCAGAAACACCCATATAGATAAGCCTGATGCCCGTGTTTGCTTTGCGTGTGTGCACATTTGTATGTTGTGTTTGTAGAGATGCCTGAGTATTTCTTTCATATCCTGTTCAAGGAGGAGTTGCCTGGAAGCATTTTGCTTTCCTTACCCATAGACTTATAAATGTGATGATCAGTGTTTCATTGCAAAATAAATTAATCTGAATAAGCTTTAAAAGTCATGTTTCTCTCCAGTACCACTTCATCTCTCTCCATCTCTCTTTTTGTCACTAGGTTAAATGCACCAGAGCCTCCTACCAAGGCCCGCTTTTTGACTCTGGGCTCAAAGTTTCGTTACAGCGGGCGAACTCAGGCCCAAACCCGCATGGCCAGTTCCCTCATAGACCGACCGGCGCCCAGCTTTGAACGCACGTCTTCAAAACGCATCAGCCGCAGTTTGGATGGAGGTAACAGACATGAATGCAACTGAAAGTGAGGCATATTTGATATTTCAGCTTCATTCTGAAATACGTCGAATGAATGGACAGATGGAAGGAATGAGGGGCAGATGGAAGTAGGGTCATGGATTTAGGCATTGCGCAGGGTCGTGTGCATGTCTGTGTTTGTACTGATGGTAAATGCTCGATGCCTGACCAGATACAGGAAATAGCTGGAGCATATGTTTCCTGTCACACAGTGAGAGACAGAGAGGGAGAAAGAAAGAGCTGAAAAGAATAAATGTTCTGTGGATCAAAAGTATGAAAAAACAGAACAGCAGAGTGAAGAGAAAAACGCCAATTGTTCGCATTTTGTCAGCACAAAAGTTGTCATTAACATCAGATTTATAAATAACTGTAGTAGATCATCTCATGTAGAACGGTAATAAAACCAGCGTGTTCTCTATGTCTATAGAACTGTGATGTGGTTTTGGCTTTACCTTCTTTGCCTACACATTTGTTTTGTTCTGCTTTGTTATGGAGGGGTTCAAGATTCCCAGATTCCAATTCATGCAACTGTGCACCCCTGTTTAACATGTGGTTATACTGTTAGCTGATATCGCCCCCTGCTGGGTACATTATTCTACTGCAACTTGATGTTTTATACTTGAGTTTATTTTGGTGCATTTACTCTACTACACGTTTTTGATTTTGTTAAATTTTTTTAATAAAAGAAAGCTTTTTAATAAAGCTTTTATTATTTTATTTTTTTAGCAATTATTTACTTGTTATAGTTATGCAAGTTTTCAATAAGTAAATAACTGTGATTGCCGTTTCTTTTGTTTCTGATCGCGTAGCACCAATGATCAGCATAACTGAGGCTGGCAGAGAATCAGCTGAGAATGGACGCGAGCCTCACCTGGAGCTCCACTCTGACTCAAAGGTGTGTTCATAAATCAGATGTAGCATTTGCAGGTACAAGAACAGAAATACGAGATAAAAATAGAATGTGTGTAGCTCAGTTCTATTTTTTTTTTTTTTTTTTTTTTTTTTTTTTTGGTTGTTTTTTTAAATTTATACCAGTGAGTCTATGTTGTCCCATGGAAACGGTCTGTTATATCAAATAGAAATACAGTATGTACTGAGAGCTATAAATCCAGAGACAGTTTCTGCTGTTTCTTGTTACTGTTGTAAGATAGCAGTGTTTGCTTGCTTTATGTTTCTGTGAAACGATGAATATGTGTATTTTCTTTTCCGGGTTTGCAAAACTGTGACACTAGAAGTTAATCGTGTGTAAACATAACCATTTACGCATCACTGTTGATAATTTGGGGCGAGTCTCCTCCACTCTGTATGTGTGTCTGATGACGATGACTTCTTAACCGTGGCAGGTGAACAAAGTCTGTTATTTCTACTCTACATGTCCCCCGCTACTCATTTCATATGCAAGTGGGTTCGATCAATTAAAGTCGAGAGTTGGGCCTTTTTCAACGGTTTTCACTGGAATCTACAGCTACAAATTCAAATAGATTTTTCTTTGTCCATTTAGTGATCAGGAATAAGTGACTACTGAGACACTGCGATATCAACCTTATCTAAGGCCAGAGGACAGCTATTAATTTGCCTCCACAAAATGTGAATGTATACAGGAGTGGTAGAGGTACATAAACCAACAAAACGAAGAAAGCCTCATGTCTTCAGTCTCATATTTTTAATGGTTTTCTTATCAACTACAACAAGTCTTAACAGAGCAGCTTTTCAAGTAGTCCAGCATTTTGCTCTATTGGCCTAACTGCTGTCCTCTACTGAGGAGCTGTGTCCCTCTTATTCATAGTGCTCACTACTAACTTGAGCCCGTCTCTGAACAATATATGAGTATACACAGATTACTGCTGTGTGCTGCTGTGCATGCCTCCTGTTCCAGCTCCCTTTCCTCACTCCCTCCCGTCTCCTCCTTACCCTCGCTCACATCCCAGCACTCTGGACTTGGCACCTGTCTTGGCCCTTTCAGTGGTGACACACCCTGTTGATACTTTTTCTGCCAGCACCTGTGCCTACTGTTTTCTGCACCTATGCTCTACCCTGCTATGTTCACTTGTAAGCGATTGTGGCGTGTTGTTCACTGACTAATGTTTTGTCTCTTTCCCTCTCTCTTTTTTCTTTCACACACTCCCTTTTTAAAAATTTTATTTCTTTATTTTGCCGTTCTCACACCTCTCTTGCATGTTGCCACTTGTTGCTGCCATTTTATGAAATCTGAATAATTTTAATTTTTGCACTCGATTATTTTGATTTGTCATTTAATTTTCATTTCTTCATGGCTTGCTCCTTCACTTTGCGGGTGTGTGCATTCGCCGTTGTTTGATCTCACCCATCTATCCACTCTCTGGCTCTCTTGTCATATTGTGCCCTCCCTCATTTCCTGCTTTTTCTTCCTCTCCTCTTGTGTCTTCCTTTAATTCTTCCCTCTCCATCAGTCAATCTTCATGTTCCCCCTCTCCTTCTCCTCATCATCCTCACTCTCATCCATCCCACCCTCCCTCGACTCCATCTCCGAGCTTGACCACGTCCTTTCAGATATCTCCGAAGATGAAGATCGTATCGACGACGTGGACTCGGCACACACGCTGTGGACCCTCCCCTCAAACACCCTGTCCTTCTTCACTGATCAGCAGTTAGCAGATCTTGAGCAGCTCGCACAAAACCCATCATCCTCCCAAACATGCTCCTCAGAGATTTTGAAATCTGTGGAGAGCTGCCAGGCTCAAACCAGAGCAACAGCTGGACTGCTAAACTGGCGAAGCTGGTTCTCTCTGAAGGGTGTGGTTAAATACGTTTCTTTTGTGTTTGGCTTCCTCTCCGTTTCAGGAAATGGAAACATGTGTCTGGCCACAGGTGCATTTTCAAGATTAATGAAGAAACTGCACCTTTTTTCTCCTGCTTTGTTCATGATGATGTTTAAGTGGGTTCCAAAATTAAATATTTGCACCATCACTGCCTGGAATTATAGAGTCTCCAATATGATTATGTCCAAATTAGATCAAATCCTTAACATTTTGACATTTAGATGGACTCATTTGGTAGCATTTCTTATCCAGCATCTTCCTCCAAAGATCAGTAATACAGTTGCTGCTTTATGTTCTCGTCCAGCTCAATTGAGTTTACCCAACATATCTTCTCTCCATCCATCAATACTCTCAACCATTGCTTCCCTCTCCTCTCTCCCTGCTCGCCCCTTTTCTTTTCCATCTTGCGGCTCTCTCCCTGCCTTCTCTTGCTCTAACCTCATTGCATCTGTACACCGCTACCTCCTGAATCCCTCCCCTCTGTTTCTGCCTTGCCTGTTAGTCGTCTTCCTCCTGGCAGTGATGCTGACAGCAAGCCAGTCTGTAGTCTTAGCCCTGATTTTAGCCACACCCCTCGGTCTGACCCTGTGCTACTTGGAGAAAGTTGTCTCCAGTCAAAGAAAAACCGCTTTGCCAGTGTTTCTCGATGACGGGCCCGATGATCAGTCTGAGAATCAGTTGAGCTCTGTTTTCAACAGGCAGGCTTCTCCTCTCACACCAACACACACGCCTCCTCGCATCAGGCACCGCACTAATACAGAGGCCACCTGGATGCAAGAGATGTGTGATCCAGCTGCATAAAAGCAACATGTATACACCTCCTGGTCCATATTCCACTCCCTCACTTTGTGTTTGACCTCTTTTTGAATGCATATGATGTCTGTCACCTCCTTTTGTTCATTTCCCCCACCAGCACTTCCTCTAGCTGATATATTTTTTTTTCTACCTCTTAATTCCTTACCGTGCAAACCCCAGTGTATTGTTTGAAGAAACAGAGTAGAATAAGATTAAATTAAGAGTTAGAACAGTGAGAAGACATTAAAAATGTATAGCACAGAGACAAATATGTACATTGCCAATATAGAGAAAAGGTCACTTTATTAAGAGTTTAAAATAATGTACAGAAATTGAGAGGAGAGCAGAGAGACTAAAAAAAAGGCAATGGTAATGATTAGTGATGTTCAGATCATTGTCAGAGTAGTTGCAATTAGAGGTTATTAATTGTAGAGCTCTGTTGTGGTTGCTCTGTGTAATATAAAACTGCTTAATGTCCCTCTAATCAGATGTGGTGACGTAATTATATAAATTACATAAGTGCACTTTTAAGGCAGTATCGATTATTTTTAAAAGTTATTTTCAGTTGTGTAGTTCTGCATAGAAAGGGTGATGCTGAGTAACTAATAGTTGATCACATGTTAGAATTGTACATACAGTTGCCTCCAGATGCCTATAGCACCTGCAGCTTATTGCGTTTGTGTATAATATGTAATAAACATTAAGACTAAACAGTGTTACACCTGCCCTGATCCCTGACGTTCAGCACTCTGTCCTCTACCTCTCTGCACTGATCAAGTCATTTTAGACAAAACTCTTCTAGTGTTTCTGTAGTACCCATCCTGTAAACCTTTAACAGTTTCACTATTTTGGACTTTGAACTCATTATGCAGCTAAGTATAAACGTAAAGCTGTAAATATAAGGCTGCCTTTCAGTCATATGATAGAAGTATACACACACTGTAAGCAGTTAGTAGCACCTTCTGTCTCCAGATCTTGACCACCTCAGCATCCTTTCCTGTTACTGTTCCAATGGGTTTGGTGCTAAGGTCACATGACCAGCAGTACTCCCTAACACTAAAGGTTGCTGTGGAAGAAAATAGCTTTTCCCATCATCCATTTCACTCTTTTCTTTCTTCGTGCCCTTGCCTCCTTCATTTTGTCCTGACTACCATCACCATGACTACGACACTGAAGGTTACGGTGGTGGACGTAAGCCCTGGTGATGCAGAGGCCATGCCCTCCCAGGTCTGTAAGGCCTGTCTTTACCCAGCATGCTTTGCAAATATTAAAGAGATCAGAATAAATTGACATTATGCAGCTAAGAACTAGTGTGAAGTGTTTACAACATTGGTTTTATGTTGCAATGGAGCAAACCTGTCCTTATTGTCTCCTCGACTTTACCTCACCAGCACTCACCTGGATCCAGTGAACTTGGCCCCCCTCAGGTTCATTCATCTTATTGGTTATTTGGTTGTGCATTGGCCTGTGGCCCGTGTGGGTTGGTTTACTGGTTGGGTTTATTCTTTTCCCAGGGTGAAGTTGCCCTGACTTGAATCTATGGAGGTAGTTTGGGGTTTCTTTTTTAAACAAGAACCAAATCTGGAATTTTATAACCTTAAAAAAAAGTTATTGACTCATGTTGCAATAATTTAAATTTATACCTCATGCTCTACATTTGAATTCCAGATTGGGTTTGACTCTTAAAAATAGATCTGGGCACTTTCACCCAACTGTTTTCACTTTCAGATGCTCTGCTGTGGCTTACAGTTTCAGTCTGGTTTCTGGTTTGCACCTGAGGTTCTTTTCGTTATTTTTGAGTTTTCCTGAAAGCGCAGTGTGGTTTTGATGGTTTGTGTGAACATCTGTTGGTGTTTTGACTGCTTTGGATTTTGCATGTTTACCATGGGTACGAGTATCAACAACTGTGACATTCATGTGGAATACCAAAATGAAAACATTTGTGCTTGTACCCATCATCCAACGTTCACCCGAGACATTTGGGACATTTTTGGTGTCAACATCTCACTTTTTTTTGGTTATATGTAATTTTTTTTGTTGTTTTCATTCTGTTAGTTTTGTTTTATTTTATTTGTGCACTGAATTTTCACCATACATTTATTAATTTCTTTTGAATTAATTATTATTTTTTTCATTGTGTGCTGTATGTCTGCCTTCCAGAGTTCGTTGAGAGTGCATGGGGACAATATTTATGTGAGGCACAGTAATTTAATGTTGGAGGTTGGTACTGGTATTGTCCGATGGCTGATAATGAGACCTACATGTTTCTGTGTATTCTGACGCCATCAGATCTACAACTATACTGTACAAGACTGCTGCCCTCTCGCACTCTCAGGCTCTGCGTGCATGCCCGCATGTGTTTGTGTGTGTGTATGTTTGTTAATCAACTCTGTACTCAGGTCCAACATCAACAGTTATGATCTTGGAAAGTTGAAAACATTTCAGTGCTAGTTGTCCTCATTCACATGGCAGCTCCTTTGAACAGCTCAACTTGGAAATTTCACTGTTTTTGTGATAAAACACAAATGTCACCTAAACAAGAACCCAATCAACATTTCTACATGTGGAAAAACTCACAAGTCATCACCTAATTTGTCCCAATTCAACTCAGATATTTGGCATCTTTCAGCTTGATAATGTAGTTTCCACAGCTCTTGAGTTTGTGGGGTCTCTGTTTTACAAAAAAAGAGCTCGCTTTCTTTATCTGTCAGCAGTGGATGCTAAAACAAGCTACAAGAAACCGCATGACTGATCACACATTTCATACAATAGTTGTAGTTTTGTGCAGTTTTTGTCCTTTCATTTTCTCGTTGTTAGTTTCAGATTTGGTCTTTTAAATTTCTGTAATATTAGTCGGAATGTTAAAAATTATATTGCATTAGAAACAACACTTTGTGTTGGTAGTTAACTCAGTCTTAATAAAATATTTGGTCCTTATGATGTTTGAGTTGGAAACCTTTGCCACATGAAGAAAGACTTTTAAATAAATACATATTTTTAACATTTGTATTACATAATACATTTTTTTGTTTTATTTCACTCACTTAGCTGTTGTAATGTAATGTTACTGTTGTAATGGCCAAATATTTAATTTTTTGTCTGGTCACTGAGTCCTGGGACAACACAATGAGAAAATGAGCTTTAAATGCACTACTGAGATTGTTTACAACATTTAGCCGTTATTTGATTCTCAGTAGTCCTCAACAGTTTGAATTAATCTAGCCAAGTATTATGTGATGGTTATGTTTGTAGCCAATGTTGTCTGAGGGATAGAGATGAGATTAAGGGTGTTCCTGACAGATATAATCCCCAACTAAACACTAAAAAGATTTGCGTATGTGCACAACAGCAACATCAGCCTCTTTAGACCTTTATTCTTCTCCTTGCTCCTTGGAATTAGTTGAAGTTGTGTCAGAAACCTCAGTTTTGTATCTGCACAACAGTACAGCAGAAATGGGCTCTTGCAGAAAATTTCCTTGACTGAGTGTTCACAATGGCTTCTCTGTGAATTGGACTAATGGTGACTTAAATGCATGCTCTGTGCATGTTGATTGCAGTTTTTTAAATTTTATCTTGTTGTATTCTGGATTCTCGATTGGTCAGAAGTTTGATTATTGCCAGGCAGCTGTGTCTAACCTGACTAATCCAGCCTCCCTAACACACATGAGGAGCTTTCTTCCTGTTTTCTGGTGATTGGCTGCCAAAAAGTCAAGTGATCTGTGGTGTGATAACATACTAAAACAACAAAACCTGTGTGTGAAGCATGGGGCTGATAGTGATCCGTTGCACTAGAGTAGTCTACACACTAATCAGTGTTAGCTGAAATGTTAAACGTGGTTAGAGCAGACTGAACAAGTATTTTTCTCCTCAGTATGTTGTGCCAGTGTCTCTGTGTTGGATTAAATCCTGCAGCCTTCTCAGTACATTAAGAAAATTTGTCTAATTTATCTCAATTTCATGAAATGTCTCCATGCTTGTGTGAATGAGATGAGGAACAGATGGAGGCAGACCTGGTGGAAAAGATACCTGATGTGTAACAAAACAACTATTACTAATGACATTAAAGTCAAATGGAAAAGTGAAAACTAATACTAAACTAAACAAATAAACTAATAATAAGTAAGCAGTCAGATAGGAATAAAGGGTAAGGGAGAGGCAGACTAGCACTACCAGCTCCATGCTCTGCAGATGCCATTCCTGGTCTGTTTTAAGGGAAAAGTCCTTACAAGATGGTGGGCCTTGTTTCACTGCAGCTTGCTGTAATTCATAAGTAATCAGCCGTCATGCACCAATTGTGAAACAACTCCAGTAAATCAGTATTTTCAGTGATTATCAAAAGACAACTTAGCTGTTTAAATGTCTTATAGGTCTTTTTTTACACTACATTTCAACCTGTCGCAGATTTGATGTGACAGAATTTGCTGATAGTGTGATACAGTCAAATGATCAAAATCACCGATATTGGCTGATATGTGGGTGCATCGCTAGTGATAAGTCATGTATATGATTTCAAGGCTTTTTAAACAATGCTGCAGTGAAGCACGGCGTCCATCTTGTTTCCCTTCATATTGACAGACTAATGTTCCTGTGACCACAATTTTTCCCTCCCCGTCCCTTTCTCCTTTTATCCTTCCCCATTTCTCCTTCACTATCCCCCTCCTTCTTTTCCTTCCTTCCTTTTCCCATCATTTTTCTGTCTCTTGATCTTGCTCTCCCTTTTTTTAAACTCTCCTTCTACTCTGGCTTTTACTTCCTCTTTTCCTCTTTACTTCTCACATCTCTTACATCCCATGTTTCCCACCTTTCTGATCTTTCATCACTCACATTCATGTCATTCACTCTCTGCCTGCCTCCTACCTCCCCTTCCCCTTATACCTATCCTTTCCTCCCCCTCCCCATTAGGACCATGATAAGACCCAAGAAGAGGTTCTGAAACACCAAGCTAGCATTAGCCAGCTAAAACGCTCCTTTATGGAAGCTCCACCTCCCTCTCCTCCTCAGCCCAACCAGTGGGAGAAACGGCTCACCTCCTCTCCTGCTACGATACGTTTGCAACAGCAACAAGTGGTACGTCTGTCTGGATGTTTTTGTCACTGCAAGACACATGAACTGCAGATAGTTTAGTCTACAACAATAGTGCAGGCGATGGAGCGTTATGCAGAGGATTTCAGTTGTGTCTTTTGCTGTAGAAACACAACATTGCAGTCCCTGTAGTAAAAAAAATGTTTTGACCTTTTTTTCTAATTCAAAGTTTTCTTCTTTTTGTTTTGGAGTGCAGTCTGTATCACTACACCCACTGCTTTCTTTTTATCGCTTATATTTGAATGGGTTTTTTGGAGTGTGCCAACTTTATGGCAGCAGATTTTTAATCTGCACTCTGTTACTTGGTGCCGTGGTGGTGTTTCCACAGTGTGTTCATTATAGCTCATCCATCACTTAACAATAATTTCTGGGTTTTCCTTTGAAGAAAACTGACCAAACATCAATAACTGTTCATTCCCTCCCAGCAGGACTGATGTTACGTTGGAGTTTTGACAGCACATGGGTTTCTACTTCATTTCAGTTCTACTCAAAACCAATTTTCTGATTTCTGTCTGTTTCTAGTTTACTCTGTAATAGTGGTGTAACAATTCTTGAAATCCACAGATTTGTGCATACTTTGCACTTTTGGATCCCCATTAGCTGACATCATGAAAGAGTAGTAACTTCTTTCTCTTCTTTTGGCTTTTCTCAGGTTATCCTATTTAAGATCTTATCTTCTAATATACACTTTGAATAGGTCTTAGCATCCACAGGTTTACACACTTTACTAAGAGTGTTGCTCAACAGCTGTTTCCCATCCTATATTTACACATCCTTATAACAGCAATGCAAAAACTGCTGTTACACATGCCAAAACAGTCCTTTACTGTGAAGTTTGGCTAATATACACACAGGAAGCAGCTACTAGCTTAGCTACTCCTGTGGCTATCATAAGAAGTGACTTCTAGAACTGTTACACCTCTACTATGTAATCATAAAGCATTTCTTTGTACATCTGTATGCTTTTGAGGATGATTTCTCTTCTTTTGGCTTTTCTCCTATATAAGATCTTATCGTCTGTCTCATTTGTTCATGCTTCTGTGTGTCTTCTCTCTGTCCTTTTTATTGTGTGTTGCTATAGAGTCTTGCAGAGGAGATAGCGTCAGTTCTTTTCAGTAGACACACTGACATTGGACTTGATTCAACTGCTAAGGCTGCCTGCATTTTTCCTGAACCACCACTAGATGCTGTTAAAACTACAAGTTCAGCTGCTACTTCTTCTTCCGCTGCTGTCTGCAGTTTTTCTGCACCACAAAGGCCTCTTGCAACCCTATCTACCGCCCTCTCTGCCACTGAGGTGCTTCTGCTACTACCAAGCATTTAGGAGTTGCTTTACTTTAATTCAAAAACATAAACTACTCAGGATTGTTGGTTAAAGGGGAAGTTAATACCACAATCAAATATACATGTTTTTTCTAGGCTGTAGTGCTGTTTACTTCGTCTTGGCTGTGAAGATTTCTGCCCTCTTGAATATAATAGATCAACTGCACTTGGCTTGAGCTGCTCAACACACCAAAATTGTAATAATGACACATTTACTCACCTGGATGTGAACTCTGAGCCATTTTCTTTGTACCAAACTACACCTGCCAACCAAAGCAAGGTAGATGCTTCCTTCTGCACAGTGATATGGCTAGATAAAACTACAATCTAGAAGAAATACATGTATTTTTGATTTTAGGGTCACCTGTACCTTTAACCAATCGTCTTTCTGTTTAACTTGAGAGTAAACTGACGTTTTGTAATTCTTCAGGTATCTAAGGATGCCTGCCAGATGCGTTTACAAACCAAAGGGGTTTAAGATGCCCATAATGCCTGCTGTAGATGCCGGATGAATGGTAGCGATAATTAGTTTGTGACGGCTCCATTCATCCCAAAAGAACGGGCACACAATGACCATAATGCATTTAATCTAAACCTACTCATCTATGAATGGGTGCATGGCTTTGTTTTTTAACATTTATTTTTCATATTTTATTTTGCTAGTGATTGTAAATATGTGTGAATTTAATGCTAATGTACTAATCTGCTCCGTTTTAGGATCTGTGCTTAAAAAATAAATATATTAAAAGCAGCAGGTATTGAAGCAGCAGCTTTCGTAATGTAAAAAGAAAAGCTGAAATGGCAGCCAAATAATGTGCTTGGTTAGTGGCTTTTTTAACAGGAGCTTTTAAAACTACACAAAAAGGTTTTCAAGTGAGGACTGAATCCATTATGATGTATTTTCGTGGTCGTCTCAAAGACACTGCTGACTTCAATACCACGCTTCTTTTGCCTTTTTATGTATGTGAAGATAACCTTTTTTATTTATTGATGTGGTATTCTCTTTAATCCATCTTTCATCTTTTTGTTTTACCTTTTCTTTTTGGTTCTTTTATCCCGTCTCTTTTCCCTGCTTCAGGGAACCTTATGCTTTATGGGGGTTGCATGAAAAAACAGTCCACCAGGCACAGAATAAGAGACAATAAAAGTGAGGGGGATTGGGCACAAATAACAAAGGCAGCCCATTCCCACATGCCGTGATAACAGACATCTTAATACTGCTAACATTGATGGTGTGTGATTAATAATGTCATGCTAACTTCTCTGTCACGCAGGTGAGTGTGCCCCAAACAGAAGCAGCAACAGCTGATAACACGATCTCTGATACCAAAGAACCCGCAAAGGTGGTCCTGACCTTCTTCTATTAATTCCTCCAACCCTACATTCATGACAATTTTTATCCATTACTTTCTTCATGCCTTCATTCATTTTCCACTTGCAGCTTAAATTTTCTGTTCCTGCTACACCCTTCATTATCTGTCCTCCCTTTCTTGTCTCTTTGTCAACAGTTCTTCATCTTCTTCTGTTGGTGTTACTTTATTATCTTTTAACTGAGCTTAATTTTTTCCCATTTGTGTTCAATGATCATTTTATTCTTTTGTTTTCTTGTCTCCATGCGTTTGTTGTTGTGGTGTGTGTGTGCGCATGTGTGTTTGCGCACTTCATTGTGTTTGTGTCTGTGAACCGGGTGTACGTGTGTGTGTGTGTGTGTGTGTGTGTGTGTGTGTGTGTGTGTGTGTGTGTGTGTGTGTGTGTGTGTGTAGACAACCGAGGTTGAAATCGAGGAGACTGTTGTCGTCCAAGAGATTTCCAGAGCTCCCAAACCTGGACTTGTCACGGTTGCAGCCAGTACCCCCGCTGCTCCTTCTGCAGAGCAGGAAATGAGGGAACAGGAAGTGGAAGTTCAAGAGGAAGCAGTGGTAGTTGAGGAAGCAAAGCCGAGGAAGGAAGAGAGCATTTCATCTGAGAGCGAGAGTGAAGAAGAAGCAGAGTACCATCCATATCTCCCTGTGTCCATTTCTCACACACAAATACCTGAGGAGAAGGAAGAGGAAGAAGAGCAGGAGAAGCAAGAGGAAGATAAGACGCCAGAGCTACAGGTGTTGGCTTCAGATGCTTCTTCTCTTCCAGCTGAAGTCATCCAGCCTGCAGAAGAAACCCGTCGAGAAGAAGTGGAGTCCAAGAAGGAGGACGACACAGAGACAGAGAAGACAACAAATGCCGAGGAAGAGAAAGAAGTTGAGCGTGAGACTGAGGAGAGCACAGATGATCCGATGGTGACGCCCGATGAAGCTCCTAACGGCCTCACCCTGCCTGAAGAGGGTGTGACTGTAATGGATACTCGTGCAGAAGAAGAGGAGGAGCCTAAAATGAACGGAGAGCCCTCGCTCACTGAAGCAGAGCCGCTGCCACAGGTTATTTGTTGCTCTGAGGTAAAGTCTTCACTGGGCCGACTGCGGAGCTTCCCCGGGCTTTGATCCCTCTCCTGCCAACTATAGAAACACCCACTTTTTTCCTTCCCTGCTTTTGAGAGCGCCGGTTTCCTTCCTGCTTGTGTGAATATTTAAGCCCCATGTACATCCTCACACTCATCTTCATCCTATGAAAATTAAAGCTTTATATTAGTATGCTCAAAACTGCCGAAACCAAGGAGCAGTGCTTTAAAGTTACAATTCACCACCATTGTTTTGGTGTTCATATTAATTCACCTACATGAATATTTTCAGTCTTTATTTTAATTTACATAAACATACATTTGACTTTCTTTCATATCTGCTGTTGTCAGATACCATTCATACCATTATCATGTCCCACGCAGTGTGGTGTGTTGCTACTGTTTTTTTTTAGTGTTGTGAAGTAAATGGGGCCTAAGTGGGAAATGCATGGTGCTGTTAGGTGTGTTTTTGTTTTGTTTTGTTTTTCTTTTTGCTTTGCATGCTGCATTTTGATATGTGCGTATCCTCCGCGTGTTTGGCAGTGATGCTCCTCTTTCTGTTTAATTGGCGTGTTGTGGAAATCATCATTGCCAACCACTCATCTTTGTACCTTGTTTACATTATAGTAGCTCTTTGAGTCCCGCTTGTCATATTGGCTCATTTTTTTTATGCACGTTGGTACAGTGCTAGGCTGCATGTGAACGCCAAAGATATCTCCATAGTTGTCCTTTGCCATAGCTCTTTTTATTACATTGCATTGCAGATGTTGTCTTACTTGTGTTTCTCATGGTTTTGTCTGCATGGCTTTTGGAGCTCTTGCTTCTGTGCATGAGTTTTGCTGCAGTGGCTCACATGTGCTGTTTACATCTACATGTACTGGTGTTTCCTGCGCAAAAATATTTTCAAAATGATTATGATAGAAGATGATTTTGAAGACAGATTTGTCAACTGCATAGATAAAAATTAATTTTTTTCCCCATGTCTGCCTCAGGTTTAATATATTAACTCTCTTCCCTCCCCCCACTCCTCACTCCTCTCTCTGCTCCCTCCCCAGCCGCCTGTGGTAAAGACAGAAATGGTGACTATATCAGACACGTTTGCAGCCCAGAAAACCGAGATAGCCACTAAAGAAGTGCCCATCGTACATACGGAAACCAAGACCATCACATACGAGGCTGCGCAGGTGCAAACACGAGAGAGAAAAAAAACGGAGAAGCTTGTTTAGTTTTTCCCCATGTGTGTCACCATCCGTGGTTCATATTGTTTGTGTGAAATATTTAGACCGATCGTTGCTACGTCAGCATTCTCCATGTTCCAAAGTGCTTCCTTTCTAGCTACAGTGCATGACGCCATCTTTTCATTCTGCTCCTACAGGAAACGAGTTTTATTTATTTATTTCTTTTAAACATCAGCTAATGATCTCTTTTTGTCTCTCTCAGTTGGATGGTAATGGTGATGGTGAGCCTGGAGTGTTGATGACTGCTCAGACAATCACCTCTGAATCTTTGTGTACTACAACAACCACACATATTACCAAGGTACGAACAGACACACACACGTTCATTTCTGTTGAGCCTGTGTCTTTGTGACATAGGGGACATAATTTCATTATGCTATCTTAATTTAAATGCTGTACTGCAGCCATTTGCAAACTTCCCAATTTGAAATGTGGTGATCTTTTGTTGCAGACGCTAAAGGGCGGTCTATCAGAGACGAGGATTGAAAAACGCATCGTCATTACTGGAGACTGTGACATCGACCACGACCAGGTCAGTTTTCAGGGACGCAGCCTTTCCCCTCTGCTTTGCCTCGTGTTCCAACAACTGGGCTCATGGGGTCTTTTCTTCCCACCAAACGTGGATGGTGTGAAAGTCTCTAAAAGAGTCATCTTAGATAAATAAACCACATCCAAGTCCAAACTTGGCAGCTTTAAATTTAAGATCCTTGTTCTGCAGATTGACTCATAAGGAAATAATTTTCTCTCATTTAGAAGATTTAAGAGAATAGATGGGTTTCTGGGACATGTCAATCATGTTACTTGCAGTCTTAATGCTACGTTTTATTTTTGAATCACTTATTTGACACACGCCATCAGATCCACCCATATTCCACTCATTGTTGGAATCTGCTGCTGTGACTTCTTCACCACATCTTTTCATGTATAAAATGTTGGCATACTGCTTTTTTTTTTCCTCCTGCAGTGACTAATTTCACATACTATGTTTTTCTGTGATTGTCACATTTCCTCAGTGACAATCAGAGTACAGTAAAATACACACTGCACAGAGGAGATCACATCTCAGTTAGTCCAGTCCAGATGTATGAAAATTGATCTTTTTTAAATACTTTAAACTAGCTTCCTAAAGACCCCAGCAAAAATAATTGATCCATTCTGCCAGCCTTAATTTGAGCCATCTCTTAATTATCAATTATGCAATTTTTGTGCACTGTTTGCCAGATTCAGATACTTAAAAAGCAATACTAAAAAGTCTCATTGTCCATATTGGGGTGTAGCGATACAGGTACTTAGGCAGCGCAACATTTATTGAGAGTGGTTGCTAGCAGGTTGCCACAGTCTCCAGTAGATAACATGGAAAACTCCAGAGAGATCTTTTCACCTGTGTGAATAGCTTCATGGGAATTCATGTCAAACTGCATGTAGCCCTGAAATGTTTGGGACGGTAAATGTCTCTTTCATCTCTTTGCATGCTCGTCTTTTTGTTTAAGTTGCCTGTCTGGTTTAATTCGCTGGATTTACACAAAAACAACAGATTTGGATATCACTGAGATGGGTTTTATTTGAGTGAATTCTTCTTCTAAATGCATTTTACTTGATCCGAAGAAGTAAAATGTCACACTGACCGTAAATCCAGCACATATGTCTTTTTCTGTTTGCTTCTTCTTTTATTTTTCATTTAACTCCACCATTTCCCCCCCTCCTTCCCCCTCCACTGCCTGCTGTGCTCGGTGCTTCCACCATGTGGTTGCCCATCGGTACTGCAGGCACTGGCCCAGGCCATTAAGGAGGCCAAAGAGCAACATCCTGACATGTCTGTTACCAGAGTGGTGGTTCATAAAGAAACTGAGCTGGCTGAGGAGGATTGACTGAACTCAGGTAATGATAAAAATAGTAGCTTATCATCATCATCATCATCATCATCATCATCATCATTATTATTATTATTATTATTATTATTATTATTATTATTAATCTTTTTATATTTGATAGGGAAAGGTTTATTTAGCGGTGCATGTGGAGAAGCTGCTAAAGAAACCAGCTGCCATCACACATGCTGCAACAGTTGAAAAGAGAAAAAGGGAAAAGGAGGCATTAGATTTTGGAAGGAGTACAAGGAGAACATTTTGATTAGGAAACCAGTGTCGTTTCATCATCGCAGTGCCCCAGGCTGATTACTCCCCCACCCCCCACCCCCTCTCTTTTTCCCCAGAGCTGAAGGGCCCGTCATGACTGTTTTTTCTTTGTCGAACGACCTTCATCACCCACGACGATCAGCCTTGACTGACGGGAGAGGAGGAGGAGGAGAAGAAGAGGAGCTTAAAGAACAGGGAGAGAAGGGTTTGACAAATGGACCGAAGTTGCCATTCTCTTCCTTTCTTATTGTCTGTGGTGCGATCTAAATCCCTCACTGCAAAACCAAGAAAAAGAAAAAAAAAATCTCTCATTGTTTCTGAGGGAACAAAAAGAACCACTTTGTTAGCATAACAATTGTAGCTTTTTTTTTTTTTTTTTTTTAGTTGTGCTTTTTCTGTAACTGTTTTATAAACAGATGATAGCATGTTTGTCCTCTATCACAAAGATGAAACTAGGGATGCACTGATAACCAATCTGGATGAAACTGTATCCTGCATTGATCATTTTGTACCAGTACTGATGACCTTCAGCTAACGTTTCTTACAATAACAGCACGCTGAGATGCTCAAGTAGAGAAAGCTTTTTATCATAACAGTGAGGTTATGCACCTGTACTTGGGTTCCGGTGCATTGGCATAGAAAGGTAACTTGTTAAATTACAGCTCCCCCTCTTGCTTCATGGTGATGTAAATGGAGAGTAATATAATAGTTTATAAGGAACATGAAGGAAACGGTGTCACAACTTGGTCTGCTCTTTTTTTTTTTTTTTTTAATTAGTATAACACACTCACTCTCACATATTCACAGGTGAATGGTAGAAACGTTGCACCTCACATTATCACTTCTACTTCCTGATCATTAGAGAAGAGCGGGAGCTGTAACTTCAACATCTGCAGGAGAGTCATCCAGGTCTTTTGGTTCTGTTATTTCTTTTTTTTTTTTCCTGTATAGTTATTATTCATCCACATTCCTTGTGTGTGACTAGCAGCCGAGTGAGTGCATTTTCAGTTCAATTCACTTTTTTTGCTAAACTGGAAGAAGAGACGGGTTTTGAACATTTTAAATAGGGTCGGCGAGCTTCAGCAGTAGTTCGAAAATGTAGGTGGAATAAATTCCATCAATTTTACAGTTTAAAATTTTTTTTAAGCTAAACTGAAGGTGGATTTGAACTGAAAATGACAACTTCTGCACAGTAAAAATGAAGGTTATCAATGGGAGCAGCTTTTCACTCCCCAGGCTCGTCCACTGTACGACACTAACCATTCCCGCTGGGCCTGAGGGGGAGCGAGGGAGACATAAACTGACTTTGGATTGGGAGACCGGAGCTGTAAAGTGAAGGATAATTGGGAGATTGCCCGATAAGTACCAGGGAATAAAAGAGAATTTGAATAATAATGCATGTTTTCTTGTATCCCACAGTGAAGTATTTTAATATTCTGAAGGCTTAATGCATAATGCAAAATTAACACTGCTATTTAAATTATTCAGAATGAGTTTTGTGCTCCAACTAGCACAGGTACCAAAATGAGGATGACTTGAAAGCAGCTCAGACTCAAATTAATGCAGCCTGCTAACTGCCAAGGAGCCCGTTTGCCGCCGTAGTTCAGCTCAGTTCATCGCCGGCTTCTTTTCATACCTGCTTGATATGATAGAGTATGGGATTAAATTCAGCATGTCTTCACGCAGTTTAATCTTCCAGGAGTCTCAAGTGAGTCTAGGTAGGACGCTACCACGTCAATTGGTTTGAGAGCGTGTGGACTATCTCTGCTCATACAGCGCGTCGGGCTGCTTTGTAACTGTTTCACTACAGCTAAACGTTTCTCTGCATGTTCTTTTTGTTTTTATTTTGGTTACATTTCATTCAGCCGATTTCCACGTTGTTCACCACAAAAAAACCGCAACGCTCTGAATCTGTCACCACACTTCAAACTGAGGCAAAAAAAACAAAAGTTACAACGCACCAGCCAAAATGCAGCTTAAAGGGAAGTGTATCAGAGGGTTTGAAGTGCTCTTGAAACCCCCTAAATGGAAACTCATTATGTTTTATTAATTTTCTGTCCTTTTACTCTGCAAAAAACAAAAAAAGAAAGTGAACTAAATTGTAGCTTTGTGTAAATATTGGGGGCATTAAATGTGCTAGGTGCTTGGTCTCGTGCATTTATTTTGACGCGCATTTTTAGCATAAGCAGCATAAAGGCAAAGTCATGTTCTCCTGAAATTTAGCTGATTGTAAGTGAAGAAGTGCCACTGATTTTAGTATAATAAACATTCCACCTTAGACTGGTCTGGATTAATCTACGTCTCCCTCTTTGACTGGACGTGTTTTAAATGGGAGACAAAAGGATATTTTATTTCATTTTTAGAAATAAAAAAGGAAGAAAAAACTGCTAATCAGCTTTTTAACTTGATGAGTAATCACTGCCCAATTTGACCCATTTTAAAACTTTTGTAGTTAAGCGTGCTCATCAAACTGAGAGCTGAAGCTTTTTTAAAATCAGGAAACGCAGGTCTGAGCTCTACTATGCAGTTAAATGACATTCCACGAGGGGGAAGCTTTAACCTCGAACCCTCTTGTAAAGAGACAAAGCAGCAGAAAAGCTTTTTTTTTTTTTTCTTTATAAAAATGTAAACCGTGCAACACTAGGCAGCTTTGGAAGCTTTTGATGTTCCAAAAAACAAACAAAAAGAAAAAAAGCCTTTGGTAATATCACAGTGACCACATTTGTAGATTTTTCTTTTTCATAATTTCTCATCTTTTCTCTGTGATCTAGTTGTTTAAAGGTGGGATTTCTTGTTCCCCCTCCATTTTGCATATTTGTAAAATTGTTGCAGTGTCGTTGTTTTTTTTGAAAACCACTACAAATGGAAATTTCTGCCACTGTTTTCCTTTTTGTACGTTTAGCCCCAGCTTTAACCGCTTTTCCGGGTTCTTCTGGGCTCTCTTAGCCAATCACATGAGCTTTGAGGCTGCGGAATCGGATTTTCCCAAATGTGTCATGTTACGTTAGGTTACACCAAGAAAAGTTTTACCAACCTCTACGCCTGTGAATCCACATCAGAGAACGTTAAATCCACATGGTGTCATAGCAGGTTATAATTGGAGGATCCTCTGAACACTTAAATCTCAGGCTTTGTTTCACACTCTGGAGAAACGGGAAACCAGCACAGTTTTTATATTTTATTAATAAAATAAAACTCACACAAACAAAGGAAACTTTACAGAAACTCATTTTGGAAAACCTACCAACTGCCTCATTGCTCTCTGTTAGCTAACCAGTGATCACCAGTAGGGTTTTTTCTGTCTAGCAGCTTAAATGTCTTGTATCTCCCCCCACACAGCCACTCCTCCCCCCTGTGTAACACTGTTTAAATAAAGGATTGTTATACTCGCTTCATTTCCTCATTCATTTCCTTGGAAGTGTGATTGAAAATGTGTGCAGCATATTTATTAGACATAATACCTAAAACTTAAATCCATGTGTAAATTATGCTTTTTAATTCATGTCAGTCGGGTGAGGCAGACGACGTCGGTGTCTTCAATGTCCAGCATGATGTGGCCCCTCAGGAGAGAGCACATAGTGTCATATACAGAGGGTGTTCCTTCATTTGTGTTAAAATGTGTCCGTTCATGACTGTCAGGCGCAGAAATGAGATCCAGTATTTCTTCTGTGCCGTCCTCTGTGGACATGCCTGTGGGTGGCGCTGATGGAGCTTCTGTCCTGCGCTAGCTTCAACAGATCAGCGTCAGCTGTGGATGAAAGATTAGAGATGAAGACTAAAAACAGAAGAAAACTGGAATGTTATGAGCTCTATGTGTAATATTTTAGTCTTTTTAACATTTACTATTGTAACTAGAATGAAGTTTAATTTTGTTATTTATACAATATTTTATATAAGTTTTATATATTCCACTTTGAATTAATTTAGACATTATTTTCATCAGTTGAAATCTTGGTGCCACAGGCTTGTCATTTCAGTTCTGCGTGGGGCGATGGTGTTGGTTAACAGAATGGCCCAGGGGAAAAAGCTGTTAGTGAGTCTGGAGGTGTGGGACCTGATTGACCCAAGGCACCGACCAGAGGGCAGTGGGGCAAACGGGTGGTGGGTGGGGTGCAAATGGTCACCTGTGATGACCCTAGTTGTCTTGAGACTGGAGGATTTAAGGATAGCCTCCAGGGGTGGCAGAGGGTAGTAGATGATTTTTCTGGGCAGTGTTAATTTACACTGTGCACAGCCTTTTTTCCCTCAGTTATCAACTGAGTACCAAACACCCAGGCAGTATAGGAGAGCACGCTCTCCATTCAAGCAAGGTAGAAGGCTGGCAGCAGCTTGTGGTCCAGGTTGTTCTTCCTGAGGACATGGAGGAAGTGCAGCCACTGTTGGCCCTTCCTTACTAGAACATTGGTGTTGTGGGTCCAGGTGAGATCAGTGGAGATGTGGGTGCCCAGAAACCTGAAGGTGGAGACATATTCCACCTGTTCTCCATTGACCATCTCCAATGAGATGGGAGTGGAGCTCTCTGCGCCTCTATTACGAGTTCTTTTGTTTTAGGGACTGCCTGCTGTGCTCGGTGCTGCCACTGTGTGGTTGCCCAGCACCAGGCAAGTACTTAGGTATAGTAGGCTCTGCTTAAAAAATGCTCAGTTGGTGTTAAGAGGCCCCAAACTGTGCCATGAAAATATCCCCTACATCATTATAGCACCAGCAGCAGCCTAAACTGCTGGTACAGTCTGATGTGCTGTGTGTTCAGAGATGCTCTTCTGCATACCTTGGTTGTAAGCAGTGGCTATTTGAGTTTATGTTGCTTGAAGAAGTCTGACCAGTCTTCTGTAACATCAACAAGGCATTTTCACCAAGGAAACTGACGCTCACTGCCACTTTCCTTTTTTTGTTTTTATCTTTTAGCAATGCTGGTACCTTGTGTGGTACCAGATGCAGGCTTTTGAACTGAGTGCGTATAACAATTCGGCACTCAACAATTCACCTCTTTATGCAGTGTCCATGTTTTCCAAAAAGAATTTCAAACTTTGACCACAGAACAGTTTTCCACTCTGTCTCAGTCCAGCGTTCATGTTCACGTATGGCTTCGTCTTTGCACAATAAAGCTTTAACCTGCATGTGTGGATGGCACAGTATTCACAGACAGTGATTACAGGAAGTGTTCCTGAGCCCATGAAGTAGTTTCCGTGCCAGAATCATGTCTGTTTTTAACACCGTGATGGCAATTAACCTAATTAGTTGCTAAATGTTCCTCTGGCTTTTTCTTTTACTTTTCCAGCCTTTTGTTGCACTTTCCCCAACTTTGACACACATTACTGCCATTAAATTCAAAATGAGCTAATATTTTTCATCAAATAGTAAAATGTCTGTAAAACTCTTTCTACTGTTGTGATTTGCCATCTAGAACACAGACCCAGATTTGTTTCTCACCAACATAAATAGAAGCTTTGTGTAATTTGAGCACCACTGACAAACAGTATGCGTTTGATTACCTGTAAATGATTGTAATTAGCATGCGAATAAACAGCAGACAATGTAAAATCACAAAAAATTGCACACTTTCTTGCTTTGATGCCCAATCACACCCAGCAGTCATTCCCACATGATTGTCTTTTAAAAACGGGTCACAAAAGAGTCAGATTTTCTCAAAAAGCAGCTGGAGTTCCCCATGATTGATTTTTCTACACATGAATAATCTTTTTATGAATATATCCACTTTGAACCAGAGCAGATGGTGAAAGCACAGCCATGATCATAACAGGATGTGTGTACACGTCTATGTTTTACGGCCGCACAAAGAACAAATGGGTCCGATTTAGCCGGCAAAAGCAACACCTGTGCACACATATAGATGAAGGAAAAGGCATGTTTCCAGGTTTTTCATGTGTTGAGTAATCTAAAGCCTGTGGCAGTCCTCTCTCACTACGCATCCACAAAAACCAGGCCAGTGTAACTAATTGTCAGAGTGTAGTTTAGTTTGGGTTCTTTGTTGTTTACCTGTGGGTCACGTGAGTTGTAATATACTGTTCAAATAATACTGTGAGTGAGTATGAGAAATGCCCACCCTGTCTGAGTTTCCAACTGAGGAGGATGATCAGTGCTAGCAGCAGCAGAGAGACAGACAGGAAGAGCATCAGTCCAAACAGCCACACTGGAAAAAAGCTGCCTGCATCACTGTTTGACATCGTGATGCTTCCCTGCAGGAACAGAGCCAGATCAGCCCAGGGGGAAGTCAGCACAGCCATGTTAGTCCTGTGAAGCAACAGAAACGGGGAGAACATCAGGTCTGCTGTGGCGATATGATCACAGAACACATCAACGCGAGTACTTTAATGTGTCGGACCGACAACAGCTAAGTTTTAGGTTAAATAACAAATAAGTAACAGTAGTGCTGACGACTTTTCTTTCAGTTAAAGCCCAAAATCTCTTTGGTCTGCAGCTGCTTTTGTAGTATGAAGCATTTACTGTACAAGAAACGTACACTAGCAAGTACCAGCTTAACCCCCCACACCTAGTGTATCATATTTGATACATGAGTTTTTGAGACTAACCCCTCTGAAAAAAAAATAAATAAATAAATTTAGTAATAAATATTTTGCCAAAACAAAACCCAACAACAAATATGATATAAATTAAAACTCAAATATGTGAATTGGCCACCTCTCCCTGAGCCTGGGAGTTTTTCCTTCCCACTGTCGCCAAAGTGCTTGCTCATAGGGGATCATGTGATTGTTGGGGGTTTCTTTGTTTTATTATTGTAGGGTCTACCTTGCAATATAAAGAAAATAAAATTCAAATAAAATTGAATTGAAAATAGAACTTTATTTTCAGAATTACAATTGCCTGGCAATTATTTCATGGTTCAGGCTTTAAAGGGTTAATAAAAGCAGACTATTTTTAGTAGCCAAGCATGTGTATGCCAATCAAAGGTTGGAATAAACACCAGACATCAAATAAGAAACATGTGTTCCAAATTTCTTTTAAATCGATTTCTCAGTACAACCATTCTGTGTGTAGTTTTCGCTTCTGGTTGATTGGTTTTAGTTAAGGGTGGAACTGAATAAACTTGTATACATTCTCAAACCAATGATCTTAGAACATACACAACCAGAGTAGCTGTCCCTTTGGATCAGATTCAGAATAAACTGTATTGTCATTGCACCGTATGGTTAAAAACTACAACACAACAAAAAGGGACATATCGGGAAACGTCTTTGATCAGCATTTAATCCTGATAGGTTTTCTTTTGAACTTGCCTAGGACATGCTGTGTGCTCATCAGAGGCAACCGCAATCAATGACCATTGCACAGCTGCAGGCTGTACTCATCCAGGAATGGACATCTGGACACTACACAGATGGGTGATTGCTTAAATATGTATTTCTATATGATTAGAAGTGTAAACTGTGACAATGCAACACTCCAGACTTGCAGCAATGTTGCTTCCATGCTTGGTGTTAAAGCCTCTATAGTCTAAATTATGGATAATCCTTTGCAGTCATGACATTTATATATTTTGTGTTTCAAACACTGGTTTTGATACAAAGTTTAGAATGATATTTATTTAAAATAATAATTCCCTGCAGGTTCAGCTAACCTTGCTGAAACTTGAATCATAGTTTTCATCCCTTTCAAGCGGCCTTGTCGGTCTCAGTGCAGGTTATGAAATGATAACTGTAACATGTAATCTATTGTTCGAGTTCCTTCGCACGTGTTTTCCCTCATTCACATGAACATGTGCTTTTATGGATTCACTTGTGTCCATGTACACACAGTGCATTTGGAAAATATTCACACTGCAGAGTTGTTACTTTTTTTAAAACAAAGTATCGAGGGAAGGCTGCGACAGCTTATGTACACGTTATAAAGTTGTTTGATTTTTAACAAAATTGCAGTTTAAAGCTATTTTTTCCCACTTTCTCATTATGGGGTGAAATAAAAAATAAATCTGTTTTGGAAGAAGGCTGTATGATGACAAAATGTGGTCATGTGAGGTGCTGTGAGTACTTTCCAGATGCGCTCTGAGTGGCATGTTCCCAAAAGCTTTGTATTAGGAACAAGACTGTTTGATCTCGGTCATGGTTTAGACTAAAATACAAAAGTTCACGGCAGTTTCACCACTTTTTTTCTTGGTTGCCTGGGTTACGTGTCCCCTCAGAGGAGCGTTGAAAACATGCACGATGCAAGCAAGAAATGTACTTCCACTTAAAGTACAGTTCATACAGTTCATGTCCACGGACAAATAGCTTGCACATTTGTGACTGTTTCACTCTTTGGCCATGAAACCTTGTGCTCATTTTGTCCATACGAACGTGTACAGTCAGTAGAGATAAAGCAGGATCACCTATACAAAACATGAATCACACTCACAGTTATCATTAACACTACAACCAAATCTACTTACGGTTTTTAGGCCCCCAGTAATGCAGCTTTGAAGGCCTTTAGGTGGAAATGACCTACAGATGTTCTCCAGAGATTAATGAGTTTTGTCCTTGCTGACGTTAAGCTGTCTTTTAAAGAAATCAGTCAGTTGCTCCTGACGCCGCTGAGATTATGCAGGAAAAATAAATCTCGTGTTTTTATTTCCACAGTGAGAAAATGAGCTAAAAGAAGTCCAGTTCTTTGTTTCTTCTTTTTAGTGTGTTTGCTTCCTGTGTTTCTCTGTCCCCGACTCACTTTGATTGGGAGAAACAGCACTGCTGTTGACAATGTGAACTTTGTTCTGTTTCAACAGTCGAACCGTGTGATTAGTAAGATTAGTTTTACTGGACCGTGTGTGTGTGTGTGTGTGTGTGTTTAGTAAGAGGATTGGTGCATGTTACTGTATGCACTGGTGTCCTTAAACCATTTGAATCTGGGAAATAATTTACATGTTATGCTTCTGTGCTTGTTTGTGTGCACTGTGGCTTTCTGCAGTGTTGATCATTGAACCTTAGACCTTTGTGCTTACTGCGTCATAAAAGAAAACCTCACAACACATGCAGTTTTTCAGCTGTTCTCTCAACTCTTTTGCCTTTCTCTGCTTTCAAACACTCTCTGCACCAACAAACACTGATGCCGTTTTGGTTGATGGCATCACTGATTAGTTTCAAACACAACTGATAACCGTAATCTGGACGATATCACTACAACATATCCATCCATCCATTCTCTTTAGCTTATCCTTATAAAGATTGTGGTGGTGGAGCGTCTCAAACAGGCTCTAGTGCTGGTGAGCACGGGGCCCACTAGAGGATGTTGGGTCCTCAGGCCACCCTCATGGAGTCTGTTTCTGATGGTTGCTCAGAGACTTTCACACCAGTGGCCTGCTGACCATGCCACTAAATCACAAAGAATGCAGTACTGAATCAGACAGTTTGCATTAAAATGCAGAGATACATGGCATGCATATGCAATCTGTGTAGGTTCTCTGTCATCCAGGTCATGGTAGTCTAAGGATCTTGAAAATAAACTAGCTGGACTTCTTTAAATTTCGTGAAGATGTTTCATCTTTTATTTTATCTAGCTACTTAGACATATACAATATATCTCCGTAATCAGTCACAGGCACAAGTTTGTTTTTTTTCTTGGCTCACAGGTCACACCACACTCACCACAAACTTTATTGGGTACACCTATTCAGGTGCTCGATCACACAAATATATAATCAGCCAGTCACATGGCAGCAACCCAATGTATTTAGGCATGTAGACATGGTAAAAAAAACACTGAAGTTCAAACTGAGCAACAAATTGGGGGAAGAAAGGCGATTTTGTTTAGTCTGACACGGTTCTGCCACATGGTTGGTGCCAGACAGATTGGTCTGACTGCTGATCTACAGGGATTGCCCCACACAAATATCTCTAGGATTTACAGAGAACTGTCTGAAAAAAAAAAAGATCCAGTTATTGGCAGCTTCCTGTGTCAAAATACCTTGTTGGTGTCAGAGGATAGATGGCTTTGAGCTGATAGGAAGGGAACAGTAACTCAAATAACCACTCATTACAACCAAGGTCTGCAGAAGAGCACGTGTGATAGTACAAAACATTAAACCTTGCAGCAGATGACCTATTGCAGCAGACGACCACACTGGCTACACTCAACTTCTCAGCCAAGAACAGGAAACTGAGGCTATAACTCATCCAGTCTCAACAAAATTGGATAATTCAAGATTGTCCATGTTACTTAGCTTAGTTAGTTTCTTGAACATGATCCAATAGAGCACCTTTGGGATGTGGTGGAATGGAGGGAGCTCTTGTAGGGTGTTCATGGTCTGTAGTCATCTGTATCCATAGTGGTCGAAGAAACAAAGAGTGGTGAACCAGTGACAGGGTCATGGAGCGAAGTTGGCCCCTGTGGTCCAATCTAACAGGTGAGCTACTGTAACTCAAATTGCCTAAGAAGGTAATGCTGGATCTGATAGAAAGGCAAGAAAATACACAGTGCATCACTGTTTGTTGCTGTTTGGGCACCAACACAATATTAGGCAGGTGGTCATAATGTTATGCTGAGTGATGTATCCTTGCTTGTATGTGACAAAGTTTAAGTATCTTTGTCCTTTTTGCAGTTTGACATTCTGCTTCCAGTCTCCCCATCAAACATTTAAACAGAACATTGCTTTCAGGCTTTTGGGTGAAATCACAGACACAATCTGGCTACAGCCAGTAAGAACTCAGGTTAACTGTGTGATGCTGCCATCAACATCAATATAACTTATTAAGTTTGTTTGAAAGAAGGGTGGAGGCTGTGGCGTCTTTGAAGGTTGTATAGCGTTCTGTTTTTTTCTGGTAGTTTGATGCATGTATCATGCATGGATGTATACATGCATGTTTAATTAAATTAGGCAAATGAAAAAAACAAATGGAAAAACAAAAAAAAAAAAAGAACGCAAAAGTTACATTCATTATTTAGATATGGCTGATAAAACATTAATGTGGCTCTTGTGAGAAGAGGAATTGAAACTAATCTGTTGAAAAATCTCCTGAAAGCAGCCATAACCCTGGCTAAACATTTCCTCCCTCGACACGCAGGAGGAATTTTGGCCCATTTTGCCATTTCCTCTGGACTGAGACAAGCAACAGAAAAGAAGAAAAAGAAGGGTTGTTTTTTTTCCCAGCACCACTGTTGCTGCCAAACTAACCAGCCCTTCAGTCAGTCTTGTTTCTTTGTGATTGTCTCTTATTTTCTCTTGTGTGCTGCTGCTGACAAAGTGAGCGTAGATAAAATTCTGAAATGAAAGAAAATGCGCACAAGCAAGAAACAAGACCAAACTCGATTAACCAAATGTAATCAGCAGAAACTGGCTGGGAGCTGCCAGAAATGTGGCTTCTGCAATGGGTCGGGATTTTGGGACAGCAGTGATCCTGAGGCTGTCTCAGGAACACATTATCAACACTCTGGGTGTTTCTCCACTGTTACAGCCCTAGCTGGGCCTCCTGATACTGCCCTTGTGTGGGCTTGGTGTTTTTCTCTGCCTCCTCCTCTCTTGCTCCACCCCTCTGTCTCTCTCTTGCTCTTCTCTCTCCCCAGGACACAGCTGCTGCTCATTGGACTCATTTACCACCTGGGCCCAGTCGGCAATCATCCTCTCTGAGGTCATATAAGCTGGGGATGAGCTGTGAGCAGTGTGGGGTGTTCTTGGTGTGTAGTTATCCTGCCTGAAGTGTGGAGTTGTGGAAATAGTATAGCTGCTTTACGTGAGTAGTGTGGGCTTGTGGGCCTCGGCAGCAGTAAAGCTAGCTGCTAGTGATGGGCAGATGAAGCTTCATGAAGCACTGAAGCTTCATTTGCTCTAGTAGGACACCTACTGGACATAAAAATATTAGTTGGCATGAATTTGAAGAGTGTGGCCTTTTGCACACAGCTTGTAAATGTCAACAACAAAAGGAGTGTGTAAAACATGTATATTGTAGTGATGGCAGTATACTGTGTATATTTATACTGGCAGTATGGAAAATGATTATTTGGAAATGCTTAAAATGGAAATGATCATTTACTGTGAGGTGAGGTGTAGTTGGGGTGTGGACAGTAGTTGTGCTTTTGTAACACTGAGGTATGGACAGCTACACACTGAGCCTCAGTCCTGCCTGTTCACATTTTATTCTGTAAAAACTACATTTTCACTGCTTTTATGACCTTTTTAGTGGGGAGAACATAGCTAGGATTTAATGATTTAACAAATCTTTTAAATCCTTTGTCCTCCACAATGCTAAATGGCTGGGAGTCCTCATTCACCATGCTAACCAGGTCTTCATCTATTTGAGATTGTTCTCCTGAGGAAAGACAATAAAGACAAAGCACAAATATAAATATCACACACGTAACTTATAACAGCTGTATAATATTGTTATATCATTTAGTAACATTACTGCATGCTATATTATCATGGCATTTGATGGCTCACCTGGTCCTGCTCCATAATCGGTGTTCCCCTTATTCTCATGCGAAGCTCTGTAGTGCCTAAGCATGGATGAGGTGTTGTTGTTATATCCCAGCTCCCTGGCACATAGCAAACACTTCACCTTGTACAAAAGTAAAGCCGCTTAACATAAATTGTATTGCACCATCAGTATTATGAAAATACATCTTCTGTAGAAATTTACATACCTTGTTGGGAGGAATAAGATCAAAATGTTCCCACACAGGGGAGGACATCCTCCTCTTCTTAGCTGGCTCCATTCTCTCCTGACTTTCTCTCCTCACTCTCATAAACCTCCAAACTGTCTCCAAACTCTCACTAACCGCAACTCTCCATCAAACACCTACATTTTGAATGAAGTCTGAGGGGTTTATATCGCTGTCATATCTCGCGGCAAAGTTCGAACCACTTCATGAACCAGTCACGTGGTACAGCCGGGCGGCGAGGCTTCGGACGTCATCATTTTCAGCTCCTCCCATAAATGAAGCAAGCCTCGATACGCGCATCGCGGAAACGCCCCCTCCATTACTCGACACAAGCTTCGAAGCCTCGATACAGAACGTCACATCACTACTAGCTGCTGCTAGTGATAGGGTGAGCTTGTGGGCCCCTGGAAGTGCCTCCTCGTGGTGTGGAGTTTGTTTGGTTGTTGTGTTCTTTGTTGTTGCAACCTTTTTTCCCTTTTTCCAAGTGTTATTGGTAAAACGGCGTTGCCGGCTCTTTATGTTATGATTATCTATAATAAAGACTATTTTATTTACTAAAAACACCTGTCTGTTTTCCTTTCATTCTGTTCTGGACTCATTTGTTACTGGTCCCCTCACTCGCATGCCTAGACCCCTTCGGGGGGACGTAACATTCACATTTTTATTTCTGCCTACTTTGAAGTCAACCTTCAGCAAAGTGTGTTTTTGTTACCAACATTCACAGAAAAAAGAGGAATCCTGCCTCACCTCTTTGTCTGATTGCTGCTGTAGGTATGAGGCAGCATCCACTTTGATGAGTGGAGTTGGATGTGTGCATCTGTTTGTGTGGGCGGAAGATCATGTTTGTGTCGTCAGCACTGTGGGAACGGATCCTGTGTTTCATTGATTGTACAGTGAGATGAATCCAAGTCATCTCTCCCCGTCTGCCACATTGTGCTAAGGCCAAGTGGAGGGAAACAGCAAAAAGAACAACACACATAAACATCATTTGAGTTCACCATGATGTGTAAAACATTACAATTTGAAATCTGCAATATCTTTTCCTAAGTTTTTCTGAGTGTTATGTAACATGCTTGCTTGTGTGGAAAGATCTTTTAGTGGACGCGCAGCTTACTACATGGCCAGTGTTTATTGGTTTACCTTGATTTAGGTCCCACAGAGGTCACCTTCTCAAGGGAGACCTAGCCAAGGCAGCAGAAACACAAACTCCAAACATAATAAAAATACAAACAACTTAAAATGCAGAGCATACAACATGACATGCAATATGCATATATCCAAAACAAAAAACCTCTGATCTTTTTGCAGTGTTTTATATCCAAGGTGCTTAATAAGAAAATCTGTCAACACCCTGGGCACATTAAAAGCAACCATTTGGAGGAGCGTTGCTGGTAACTGTTCAAGCTGATACAGAGAAAGTTACTGAGAAAAACTGTAAGTTAATCCAGTATTGTTTTATAGATTAAAAAATCCAAAACAAAACAAACGCCCATCAGGAGGTAAAGAGAGGAGTCATGAGTCAGAGATTTTGTTGCTGTAACAAAACATAGAGATGCATGACAAACTGAATAAAGATGTCAGGCATATACAGCATATTATCATAATCGATGCCAGGAGAACAATAACTCCCACAGTTTTTTTCCCCTTGGCATTAAAACGAAAGTAAGATTTAAACCTTGAGGCTGAATTGAGCACAAAAACAGATATTATTGCTGCTTTTGGCAATGATGTTTTGAAATTTGAAAAAAAAAAAAAAAGTACAATTAATCATTGTACCTTATCATCAGTGTCTCTTTTCTGTTGCAGTTCCAGGAGATCAGCCAAATGATCAATGTAGTTGCATTTAGTGTGGGAAAGCAAGGAAATCAGTGCTTGCCCTTTGAAATCTAAAAGCAGACATCAGTTAAACCCTTCAAAAGTGAACCGATCTTACAATATTGCACATCCCCCACTTGTTTACTTCCTTCCAGTGAATTACTGCCTTGCTGTGCCTGTTGTCTCTGGAAGCTAGTTTGACTCTGAGCCTTGGGATATATAGTTTCTCCTCCCTTGTCCATGACCAAGAATGGGTTAATACTGACTATAATAATCACTAATGGTAAGTTGCTGGTCATTATTCATCAATCTTCCGCTCAAGTATTCATTCAGTTAAATAAATGCATTAAAAAAAGAGAAAGGTGGTAAATATTTAATGTCCAACATTGTAATGATATTTTACTTTAAATGACCTCTACTGTCTATGAATCCATTACAGTAATTTAATGCCATCGATTTTCTACATTCATTTTCCCCACCAATTAGTTTACATCACTAAATATAATGTATTTTCATAAGAGCAAAGTTCAACTCTGTCTGGAGTATTCAAAATTCAAAACACTTTAAACATATCATCTTTGAACCGAGCTGCTAAGGTTCAGCTCAACTATGGAGTGGAGTTGGTTTTATTTAGGTGTAACACACAACAATCTGTTTCTAGCAGATAATGGCTTGCCTGATTACATTCCATTATTAAAATCAAAGTAAACTTTATTGTCATCTCTGCTACATAAAGTAGAGTATATAGAGAGATGAGACGAGGAGGCTCCAGTTCCATTCAGTGCAAAAGACAACAATAAATATAAGAAGAGTAAGAAATAAATATACATTTTAAGACTAAGGGAAAAGTAAAAGGTATAAATATATACTTTAAATTAAAGGTAAAAGGATCAATAACAATCTAAATTTACAATTTGCAGTTGAATGATTTAAAGTGACCTTGAAGTGGTTTAAAATGACCAGCGTAGCAGCGTCACAGTTTACTGTTTATTATGAAAGGACACAGTTCAGACCATTTAAAGTTACCGAGCGAGGTCTTAGACTGCATGAAAGTCATCAAGTCTCTGCAGAGTTGCAAACCTCCTCTGGCATTAACATCAGCACCAAAACTGTGAGCTGGGAGCTTCGTGGCGTGGGTTTACATGGCTGAGCAGCTTTTGTAGGTGGCCCACTAGATCTGCCCATATGGGGTAGTTTAGTATGCCATATCTGTTATAAAAGGATAGAAGGATGGACCCACATGCTGAGCACTGAAAAGTTTTTATGGGTTTATCTTCAGCTTAGGGAATGAGAAACAGGTTAGGACGGATGGACGGACGGACGGACGGAACAGACTGCGGGCAAGCATGTTACCTGGCTGATGCAAGGATTTTTTGATAACTGAGTCTGTGCTTCACTCTTAAATACTCTGCTTCCAGAGCTACTGATGAGTTGCAGGTGAGTTGACGAGCTGAATGCCGACAGGTGAGTGACTGACTGAGTGGCAGGGAAACCACGAAGGAGCCACCTTGGAAAAAAAGTAAATGACAAAGCGGGAAAGAGAGCAAACTAATGATTGGCTTCACAGTGTTCATCTTTTATATACAGTCTAAAGTTGATCTGCATTTAAGTGTAGTGAAAACCTTCATGAGCCATAATGTTGTTGTTATAAATTGACTGAGATGACAGGACATAACATGTCATATTTAAATAATCCTGTATTTATATGATCTCACGTTGGTAGTGATATTCGTGCTGTTTAACATTCATGTGAATTTGTGCTAACAAGCTCCAGTCTGGCTGTCATTACAGACCTACTGTGTGTGTGTGTGTGTGTGTGTGTGTGTGTGTGTGTGTGTGTGTGTGTGTGTGTGTGTGTGTGTGTGTGTTTGTGTGTGTGTGAGAGAGCGAGGGTGTTCACATGCTGAGGGATGAGCCTGGAGCACAGAGTGATGATGATGATAAAAAGGAACTGGAAGGAAAAGACTAACATCTTAACATGTATTTTTCTGGACACTATTGACATATTAGTGCCCATTTGAGCATAAAGGCCTTTGAGTGTCCGTGTGTGTTTGTGTACGTATCATGGCTTCAATAAACCAGCTCCAACTTTCTCACCCTTGTTTTTGTTCTAGTTGTCATGGCAACCTCTTGGCCTTTTTAGCATAAGTTACATCGGGGGTCTCCGATGATGCTCATCGCCATAGTTACTGGGGCTTTGTTAATGAGATTCCAAGCTTCGGGCATTATGTAAGATGTGTGACATTTACCTCTGATTACTCAGCTGCAGTGTGTATTCACTAATATATCGATGTGTATTGACGCACACAAAGAAGGGAGGAAATAACACCAACCTCACTGATTTCAAATATCAACAGTAGTGCGGCTGCCAGGAAAAGCCTCATGGGCTTGAGATGGATTTAGGCTTCTGCATCAAGGTGTTACGGCGCTCTCTTTATGTGAACCCCTCCGGCACAGGAATTGATTTGCAGCGTGGCACAGGATTTAACTTGGCGACTGTCATATTACCACAATATTTAAATTTCAAATCATACTACCAAGTAAGGAGTAAGGAACAGATTACTGAGCCTCTGACTTCTGAGTTCACGAATGACTTAACAGCACAAATGTGTCACTGAGAGATTTTTGCAGTGCTTTTTGTCTGATTGTGTCTTTGGGGGCACTGCTGATGAGCATTTTTTTTTTTTTTTTTTTTGCATCAACATGATGCAATGCCTTGGTTTGTCAGCTTTCTGACTAAGCTAAAAAAGACCTCCCTGACAGTTATTTTGACACATACTCGACATATTTTTCTGAGTCACACTGCATATTATTTTCAAAGATTAATTTAAGTATATCTTTATGGGATCTCCACTGGCATTATTCACATTTTTGAGAACACACAAGCCACCTCCACAGTCCAGTCTCAGTATTTGTGGCTTTTCGCTTGTTGCCTCAGTATCGCCGACAAACTGTGATTACAGTTTTGAGGCAGTGAACATCAGTTCCTGTGGAGCTGCAGAGGATTAAATTGCTCCTGCGTTGTGTATTAAAGACGCTGTTATGGAGGTGAAGCAAGGAAATGAACTGAGTGCAGTTTTCTTGTTGCCGACCATAAAACTGCACCGCGCTTTCACAAAGCGATATGTTTATGTAAAGACAAATTAAAAGTAAACTCTGAATACTTGACCCATTTAGTAAGGAGATCCAGTAACTCTGTCATGCAGTGGTTGGGATTTTAGAACACCTTATTAAACCCTGTCACCTGTACCCTGATTTTATTATTTTGCATCGTGTCCTTCTGGTTGCAGACACTGTTATAACTGCCTTCCTTCTTTGATAAGAAAAATCCCCCAAATTACATCACCAAGCACTGTGGAGACAGCCGTTCATCAAAGCCCTTCTTTGATCTGTTTTAATTTTGGTGTAGCTCCACTTTGTTATTTTCTTGCACTGATCAAACAGCTTTCCCATCCCGAACTTGATTATCCATGTTTTAGCGATGGAAACAGATGAAATCACATCGCTCAAATCATCCAGGCGTCGTCTTACCTGCCAGAGTGGAACATACATAGTCGGAGACTGTTACAACTTTGAGTCATGCAAGCTGAGCAGTCACCACTTTAGAAATACAGTGTAACAAAATCCAAAATACAAGCTCAGCCATTAGTTCGATGTTTACAACAATAATATTTGCTTTTACTGAAATGTCCAAGGGGGAGATTAATTCATGTCCAGTACCACAACACCGCTCACTACGACCTTGGTAACACCTCATGCACTGTATGCATGTACCTAATGGAGTCACCAGGGAGTGTACATTTGTTGTTTTTATTTAAATCTCACACCGTACTGTACACAGTCTGCTTTGCCTCTGGTTATTGATGACTGTTTTTCAGCCGAGTGTGAAAGAAGAAAAGAGCAGAGGCGAGCGGAGCAGGGTTTCGGAATTGAAAAGAGTGAAAGAAAATTGAGGCGAGTCAGCAGCAGTCAGACAAATAAAAAATAGTAAGAGCAAAGTCATGCAGGGTGATGGTTTTTCCGACAAATAACAGATACTGCAGCTATTCCTGCCAACGTGCACACACACACACCTACAGTCCAGGTCATTTCATTACTGCTCGGTCGCTCTTTTTTTTTTTGATGCTTCAATGTAACGGTGGCATGAAGGTATATTTCATAAGAATTAGTCTGCAGTTGAAGGTATATTTCATAAGGTATATTTCTGGCATGAAGGTATATTTCATAAGAATTAGTCTGCAGTTGGACAGACAGGTCCAAGGGAAATGCAAAAAAGAAGAACACGCTGAAAATTATTTCTTTTTTTTTAATATGGCAATGACCAGTAATGGGAAAAAGGATTGAGGAAGTGTGTCCAGAGATTAGATGTGCAGCACAGACTAATAGCAAGAAGAAAAAAAACCAAGAGGCGATGGTGGGTGGAAGTGTGAGACAGAGTGAGAGGAAGAAGTGATGGAAGTGAAAGAAGATGAAATGAACGACATGGAGAGAATATTTGGCATTTTATCTTCTGCTAATTTAATTTATTGCTTTGTCAGGCAGAGACGCTGAGAGACAAACACACAGTCATGGGGTGGGGGAACGAGAGAGAGACAGAAAACTGATGGAGGTAATTAATGTGTTTATTAGGCTGTTTTTTAAAAAGGGAAGTGATTGACAAGAGGAGAGACAGGAGGAGGAGTCAGAACAGGCTGGACCAGACAGCGAGGAAAGACTGGGAATGCGAGTGTTAGAGAGACTCGGTGGGTGGATGCAGGAGAGATGTGATGAAATAGACCCAAGGGAAAAAGAATAGGAGGAGGTAGGGGTGAGAGAAAACAATTGGAAGTGAGGAAAGTAGACTAGAGAGGAGGAGATGAGGCTGAGAGTGTACTTTCATACATCTTTTTAGTTTAGGGGAGCTCATTTAGATTGAATTAAAAGTGAGGAGAGAACAAAGGTGAGGACAGAGAGTAATAAAACAGAAGGAAAGCTCAAGAGAGGCTGACACCAACGACGGAAGCAGGAAGAGAAAACCATTGTATCAGCTAATCCTCACTACTGTTGATAATTTAGCATCAGGAGCAGCTTGAAAGTAACTAGTGTCCTTTATTATATTTACATGCACAAACATGGAGGCGGTGACGCTCCTTATCAGCTCATTACCATTGTATTTCAACACACAAACACAAAAACACCTCAGAGCTGAGATTAAGTTAGAACTTCATATTTCCGACTTAATCCTATAAGCTTCACTTCGTAGACACAGAGCTGCAGCCTTCTAATCGCTGTGATTAATTATAGTTGTGGCGCAGATAAACGGATATAATATACCAGCTGGAAATGTGAAACAAAGGAAATATTGCCTCCGGGAGAGATGTGGAGGAGATATGTGTGTGTCTTAAATGGATCAACATGAGCTGATATGAGAAACTTCCCAATTGTGCTGCTGATCCATTGTTCCGTGTCCCTTCGATTGCTGAATTTATAAAAGTATTTTTACTGTATGAATAAGTATTAATGGCTCCTTTGTCACGTAAAGGTAACATGTATTACTCATTACTCGTTACCTTTTTTAATAGTAATACAGGACGTTCTGTTGAATGACCGGGATGTAACGTAATTATTAGTTAAGAATATAAACTTACAAGCTGCAGTTCCAAACACCAACACAAATCTCTATCCTAATAAGGACACAAATAGATATTTATTTTAGTACTTACTTATGAATACAACGTGAACGTGAAATGAGACTTTAAAACTATCTCCATGGTGATGCTACTTAAAATCATGAACAGATAGAAACAGGCTGGAACCTGACCACCCAACACTGCCTTTGTTATCTGATGAAGTTCAGGCTCTGGCTGCTGGGCTGGGGTCTGCATACACTCAGCTTTAACATCACTCTGGGTTCTTTGCTTACTTTGTGTTAGCATGCTGTCTCTGCAGGTGCTTGCAATAAAGTTGTGTCATTAGTATAATGCAGCTGCTTTCATCCTGAATGGAGTTTGCACTTTAACCATTCCTCTCTTGTCTTTTTCTGTATGAAAAATAAAAGTCATGGTCATGCTTTAGACAGCTTCACCATTTTCCTCCTTCCGCGCACAAACCAAAATCAGCTGACTGTAGCACAACCTTTGTAACGTGAGCAACACATTATTGTAACTGTACAGGGATTAGTTGTGTTACAGTTACAGTTACTGCAACTGTAAGTCTGCTAACGTCTGCTTGAGTCAAACTATGTGGTCAGTATTTTAATGGTGAGTTGCTGAGGAAGCTGAAGTACAGATTAGTTTTAATAAACGTTTTAGCTGATGAAAGGTGAACCTAATCTGATGGGCTGGGTTTAAGAATCTGATCAGGTGTCCTTAGTTAGCCACTGGGCAATCATGTACCTCCGTGTAATCCTAACATCCGCCGATACATTGTTGCACCACTACAGAGGCCTGTAATATGAAGGAGGTAACTTCAGGATAAACCCTTGGTTTTCAGTATCACAGTGGCGTTTCATTCTTACTGGGGTACATTGCCATGGTAACTCATGCTGCAGACCTATCCTGCTCCAGAGAAGGGTATGTTTGAGATTTTCGTTAAAAGATATGAAAACACTGCCTTCTGACCAATCAGTTCTCTGGAAAATGGCATCACCATCCTTAGAAAATCCCCTGACCTCAGTGCTGAGAAAGTACCGTAATAAGGTTTTAAGTGCATCTAAAATGTTTTTTCTTTCCTGAAATAGCAATGAACATAGATTCTTAAACACAACTTTATTCCTTGATCTTGGTCCGCGGCCACAAATAACTGCAACGTGTTTATTGTTACATAAGGATTAAAAAATTATTTCAAAACAGGAAATATATCTGTGCTTGTGAACCTTATGTTAAATTTGCATGTAGACTAAGCCTGGTGTTGAATTTTGTTTTTATATTGATTTTTTCACTTGCTTTCAGACTGTGAAACACCGGCATGGCTGCTGCTGAAAGAAGGCGTTGTGAGCTAAACATTAATTTAATGAAATAAGGATTGCAATCTATGAGATTGCCTTGTTTGTAAATCATAGTGCTGTTATAGATAAGTGTCACAGTTGACACCCCTTTCATAAACTGTACGCATGAAGCTAGATTTAGGGAAACCCTGGCCTGACTTCTCATGGTTTCCTAAATTTATAAAGTTATTCTTTTCATATATTAAGTGGCAGCATGTGGAGAGTAATTGCAGGAGAACAAAGTTGTGCATAAATGGGTGTGTGTGCCCCTGTGAGACTTGAAGGTTAACAAGGCATTTAGGTGTAAAGCAAAACGACTCGTGCTGCTTGCCAGAAACAAAGAAACAATAAGCTGCATTAAGGATTGCAGTAACTTTGATATTTTTTTCTGACACAGCCACATTGACTGCCAAGAAGCCAAGAAGGCTCTTTATGGAGGAGAGGGAGGACACGGGTGAGACAGTGAGAGAAAAAACTTTTACTTACAAATTTTATGTAATATGCACGAACATTAATTCACCTCAGACAGTGAGAGAGCAGAGGTGCGTTGTAATTGAATTCTGTTGTATTAGTTACTCTGACATTTGAGTCTGCTGTACATTTATGCACACGCAGTGGGGCAGGAAGTGGATATACTGACTGAGAAGCGTGAGGGGGGTGGATGGAAACAGAAATACATAGACAAAGAGAGGATATGTGTGAGAGAGATTAAAAGGATGGACTAAAAGGTTATCTCATCCCCCTGATGATGCTCTTCTATTGAGTGGGGTCATTGAACCTCAGACAAAAGGGGCGAGGGGTATTATGGGAGAGGAGGGAAGAGTTTCCCAGCTGAAGTGAGGAAGTTACAATGGTAGCAAGGAGAGATAAAGAGGGTGAGGAAAATGGAAATGGGTTTAGCGCGCCACTGTTTCAGTTTCACTTTCATTTGTTTCCCTGTCTCTTCTTATCCACCATTTGAGTCCCTGTTGTCCTTTCACCCCCTGCCTGTTTTACACTATGTTCATATTTGAAATTCATTTTATGCAACAACCACTGCAGGCGAGAACAGCTAGGAGGGCTGTGGAGCAATGGTTAGCACTGACTCGCAGCTTGTGGTGGATTGGCAATTTGTCCAGCATGACTTTGTCTTTGACACCATGTAAGCTTTTCTACGTTGAAGACTCAGTAACAAGATGTTGGATAACGAGTTATGGATGATGTGGCAGCTATGCTTCCTTATTTTTTGTCATGCTATTAAACATGGTTAAAGTTTAAAACAAAAACTCTGGCTTCATACTGAATTACACACTTAGTTTCAGACAGTTTAATTATTCCTGGATCTGTATGATGTCAGTGAGAGTGGATATCTTTCATGTAGTCATCTCAGGGACACAGCTACGGGAAAGACCACAGAAGCCCGACCAGCCTATTGTTAAAAGCCTGCTTACAAGAGGCAGCCAATCAGAAGATTGTTGGCTTAAAGGGAGGGGGGAGAGAGCTAAAATGTCTTGACAAAGAGACTGGATCAAGGCCCTGGAAAAGATAAATATGGATTATTCTGGACTATGAATTATGCAAAGCTAGTGTACGGGAGGAAGATGGGAAATGTGGAGTTAGACATTAACATAACAGGCCCACTCTAAGATCAGTATGCTTACATGATCACAGCGATGATCGTGCTTTAAAGAAGAGTTTATTGTTGTGTACAGCAAAATCAGGGTTCACAGACACCAGGAGAGAAGAAAAAGCTGGCATAAACAGGATGGAGCCATTTGAATCACTCCTGAACATATAACTTCCATCCATCCATCCATCCATCCATTTTCTACTGTTTATCTGGGTTCGAGTTGTGGGATGTAGCAATCTGAGCAGAAGCTCAATAGTTGTCAGCACATTTAATTAAAAACCAAAAATGTTAGCAGCTGACAGAAAGAGGCAAAAAGAGAGATTACTAAAATCATCAGGATCCATCCTCACCTAAACTATTTCAGGGGCAGGTTTAGATAATAATAGACAAAAGGTCTGTCTGTAGTGTCATGCATGTTTTAGCTGCTAAAATATAACTTATATGCAGTGGAGATGGGTAGGTTGATAGATAACGTCAGGCAGGAATCTTCCATGCACTATGATGTTTGCAGATGACACTGTGGTGAGTTAGGGAGCAGGTGGAAGACAGCCTGGAGAGTTGGAGGTATGCACTGGAGAGAAAGTGAATGAAAGTCTGTTTAAGTAAGAGAGAAAAGATGTGTGTGAATGAGAGAGAGAGATAGGTGAAAAGTTGAAGTTGCAAGGAGAACATGTAATAATGGTTGATGAGTTTAAATATCTGGGATTATCCAGAGATCAAAGCAACAGAAAGTGCACAAGAGAGGTTAAGAAATGAGTGGAGGGAGGGTTGATAGGGTGGAGATGAGTACCTGGGGAGGTCTATGAATGAAAGAGAAAACAGCAAAAGTGAAAGGGAAGGTTTATAAGACAGTACAGAGACTTGCTATGATGTGAGATTTTTATTGGGAGTGACCAGAATGAACTGGATTGGAAATGAGGACATCAGAGAGACAGTCAGGTTCAGTGATTTGGAGACAAAGTGAGAGAGGCAAGGTAGAGATGGTTTGGATGTGTACAAGAAAGAGATGGTGGATAATTTGGGAAAATGATGTTGAAGATGGAGCTGCCGACAGAAGGAAAAAAGGAAGACTACAAAGGGGGTTTATAGATTTAATGAAGGAGGACATGAAGAGGATTGGTGTGACAGAAGAAGATAAGAAAAAGGTGAAATGAAAGCCGATGATCTGCTGTAATGATCTTATAAAGGAAGAAGATAAAAAACAAGAAGAAGTTTAAAGAAAAGTGCAAAAGACATGTGTGGACAAACATGAGTCTCTGTAGCTCATACATTCTGGAACTACCCAAACATTTCAAGCTTTTGGACTAATTCATACTAATTCAACATTTGAGACCTTTTCTGAGGTTCTTTAGAAGCAGATTATTTTGGACCTGGTCCTGGCCCTATTTGGGGTAAAAGCAGCCACACAAAAATTGTCAAACAATCAGTACATGTTGGTCTGATTTGTGTTAATGCTGGCGCGATGACTCATTTTGTTGAACTGGAAACAAAAGAAACCACCAGCTCATCGAGTGAATAAACCACTTACAGAAAAGATCAAATTCTCATCAAGAAGAAATAAAATTGATTCATTTTATGCAAGATGGGAACCCTTTATTGATTATTATAATAGATCCAAGTCAGGAAAGACTCCTATCTACAGTGGGACATCTTCGTTTCCTTTCTTCCTCCTTGTCATTTCATGTTTGAGTTGCTATATTTCACCAAAAATAAATGAATAAATACAAAACATTAAAACATTATGGGAGTCTACTATTGTACATTAAGTATCATGAAACTTTGCACATGTAAGGGCCATAAACAGATGCCAACAGACTTAATAAACTGATCCGTAAGGCCAGCAATGTTGTGGGGATGGAGCTGGACTCCCTCAAGGTGGTGTCGGAGAGGCGGATGCTGTCCAAGATAAAGACAATGTTGGATAACACCTCCCACCCACTCCATGACATGTTGGTCAGTCACAGGAGCTCGTTCAGTGAGAGACTGAGATTACCGAAAAGCACCACTGAACGACACAGGAAATCATTCCTGCCTGTGGCCATCTCCCTGTACAACGCATCCACTTAACACACTGTTTGCTGCTACAACTACACATGTTTCTTTTCCAACTATTTATTTATGAGTGACTTATGTATGTATGTATGTATATATATGTATATATTGTACTATTCTTAGTTAGTGTATTGTCTGTCTTGTCTTAATGTTGGTTTAAAATGGAGCACTGTAACAAAAAATAATTTCCCCCAGGGATCAATAAAGTATTCTGATTCTGATTCTGATTCTGATTAACAGATGTTCCTGTTTGAACTTATTTGGATGTTAAACAGATGAGTTATGTTGTTATTGTTTTAGTAATGATGTCTTTTAATCATAGGATGAAATCATGTTTGTTGATACTATGGTAAGACATATGTTTCTCTGCTGAGGTCCACGACGTGCTGAGACGATGAGGCCAACGAGTGAAATATCAACAACTTTCCACGCACGCATTATTTTAATGAATCGCGGCTTCTTTGAAAGCGTACAACCGCTCTTTTTGCGTGTACGCGTCATTACTCCTCTCATTGCTTACATCCCCTTGGTATCGTTAAGTCAGTATAAACCAGGTGGTTTTCCAAGTAGCTGTCTCTGATTTCTCTTTGGAAACGTGCGTGAAATGTGGCTTTGTGTAGCTGTAACTGCAAACACTTAAATGATGAAGCATCCGGTGAACCACTGTGGTTGAATTTAAACCATATTGTGCAAGTTCAAAAACACACACGCACCTCAGTTGTCCTTCATTTTTTCCCCTCTTTTTTTTTGAAAACGGATTTCTTACGTTTAACCTTTGAAATGGAAAGCTTTGGAAACATCCCCCTAATGAAGGTACCCCTTTAAGAATAAATTGAGGATTAAACAGAGGATCACAGTGTCTCTAATCCTCTGTTTCAGTTATTACTAATTTGGGAGAGGATTTACAGAGGGGTGCTAGAGGATTTTTAGGAATAAAGGAGATGAGAGAGAAGGGAGGACGCTTAAATGCAGAGACCAGAGAAGCAGACGGAGTGGGAAGATGAAGCGGGTGAAAAGGAGAGCAGCAAAAACAAGGAAGCTCTTCTTTGAACGTTGTGATCATCTGTGAAGATGAAAGGCCAAGATGATGTATAAGTAACAAGGTAGAGCGACAGATATGAGAATGGAGAATCTGTTATGAGTCTCATCTGAGTTTAGCATGTTAGCATATTAACTCTCTAATCTAAGCTACTGAAAACATTACAGCAGTGAATATATGTCATCTACTATTGTTTAGCACAGCCTCACACAGCATCCAGCATGGCTATAAACTCCTTGTCTTGTTACAAATTTCAGTCTGGTGAAAATGGATCATATGTGGCGTACGCTTCATGTCCATAGGTTGTATGTATGAATTTTACTCAACAGCTGCTTCAACCATTTAGCAGTTTTATATTGGGGAACATTTTGTTCAATGTTCAAATTAAAACTAAGATGCATGTTTTTGTATGTTAAAATTTCACCATTAATTGTTTGGGTCAATAATATGAATTCAGTTATTCCCTTTATCTGTGTCTGAGAAATCTGACCCCTATGAAACACTATAATTCAGCAACAGTTTGCCCAAAGCTGCGAAACCAACGCAAAATGATTTCCCTCGTTTTGGTGGGGAGATTTTTAAATGCAGTATGTATCAAGTTTCTTCTTCCCTTCAATAATTTGTCTTTGTCTGCACAAACCTTTACTTTTACTAAAAAGTAAACGTTTTTTAAACACAAGTTGATTAAGGTCATGAGATGACATGTTAGTACCTAGCAGTTAACACAATGGTCTAAAATATCTGTTACCTGGCAACCCTGTAAAAGTTGGGTAACAGGGTTGCCAGTGCGTTTCAGGGTTTAGGCCTATTGTCATAGATTATACATACATTGTTTTTAATTAAAAACATTAACTATTATTATTATTATCATCCTCATAATTTGTAGTATTATCATTATACAAAAAGTATATGGTAAACTATCCAAAAGCACACTTGCATAGTATTAAATAAAAGCGTGTGATTCACATGATACGTTTAGAAAGGATTGATGGAGCTGATATAAACACCATTATATTGTCTAGGCACCGTAGAGATTCTACTGAATAGATAAATCCATTCATACTAGACTTTCATACCTCATTAAGGAGCATTTGCTTTCAACATCATCTGTATTACCTTAAGCAATACTTGTATCAATGAAACAGCGATTTTGATATAAGTCAGATGCTTTGAAAGGATGGGTTCCTGCTGATATTTGCGTAATTTGATCCACAAAAAAATGCTTGAAAACCACAGAGCGCTCATTTAAATCGTTACATTCACCCGTAGTGCTCTGTACACTATTAAACAAAGTGTTTTATGTTTTAGGGAGATGAGGTTATCCTTTACTGAGAAGCGGCACCAGATCTTGATTCTGAGCACGAAGAGGAAATAAAATGTGTTTATCTTAAATAAAGGTTTCTTTTTTTCCGCCTAGCGACTCTGTTACCTGTTATCTTTGTGTCATGATTCTTTAAAAAATATTAGCTCAACTGCAGTGAATAATGTTGTATTTCTTGAGAGGGAAGTGTCAGATAAAGGTGTTGAACGTCACTGTAATGTTGATTTTTTTTTGTTGAAGAAATATCCAGCATGATGATATCAGCCCACAGAAAATCTATTGCTGGGCTCAGATGTCTTATTTTAAAAGCAGTTAGACAGAAAACCTCCAAGCCCCTTATGAATAGACCAAAGAACGTTCAAAAAACATACTTTTTAAAATATGTATTTCATGTATTTCACAAAATCATGACGTCACCATTTGTTTTCATTTAAACGTTTAAAAAAATCATTTACCATTATAGCTTAAGCTCAGCCATAAATTGAGTTCTCTCGTTATTGGGACATGTTTTAGGAATTTTTATTTTTATTTTTTTACTTTGGTTGATGTGAAATGTAGCCCTAATGACGGAATCACATATGCTTCATCTTGGATTTTCAAATTGAGCCATATGTTTAATGAAATTGGATTGTAATGGTGAACATACTTCATACTTCAAATAATTTACCTTCAGTTAATGTATTTTAAATACGCTGTCTTCTTTTTTTTTTGCTGTTGGTGAGTAAAAATATGGAGAAAAAGAACAAAATGATCAACAGACATTTTTTAACAAGAGATTTTAAGTTTTAAAGTTTGCTGTACTGAGCATGCTTATGGTTGGTTTCTACTCGCTATTCTCACCTTTGCGATGCTCATCAAAAGCAGATTTAGGTCAATTAATCAAAAAATATAACGCATCCCACATTACGTGTTAGTTTTCTGTATGAACATTGCCTGGCTGGGTACAAATGTACAACTATGTTGGTTTTTATCACCATTTCAATGAGTCAGTGCAGAAGCTCAGATTTTACAGATTATATACATGGAAAATGATGACACTTTCTGGAAAGAAAGTGTATACTTTTGACCCTGTGTACATTAGAGAAAATCCATGATAAATGATCAAATTCAAATTTGTGCATCTAATCCTTGTTTTTATTCACTAAAGATGTTTGCTATACTAATTAACTCAATTCAGTTCAGTTTTATTTATATAATGTCCAATCACAACAAGAGTTGCCTCGAGGTGCTTTATATTGTAAGGTAAAGATCATCCATCCATCCAGCCATCCATCTTCATCCGCTTTATCCGAGGCCGGGTCGTGGGGGCAGCAGCCTAAGCAAAGAGGCCCAGACCTCCCTCTCCCCAGCCACCTCCTCCAGCTTATCCGGGGGAACACCAAGACGTTCCCAGGCCAGCCGAGAGATATAATCTCTCCAGCGTGTCCTGGGTCTGCCCCGGGGCCTCCTCCCGGTGGGACATGCCTGGAACACCTCACCCAGGAGGCGCCCAGGGGGCATCCTTGTCAGATGCCCGAACAGGTAAAGACCCCACAGAAAAAACCCCAACAATCATATGCCCTCTTTTGGTGACAGCGGGAACTAAAACCCCCCTTTTACAAGGAAAAAACATCTGGCAGAAGCACACTCAGGGAAGGTCCGCCATCTGCCACAATGGGTTGAGGTGAGGGGAGGAAGATAGGACGCAATCATTCCACCCTGGAAAACAGTTCAAAGAAACTGGATTTCAGTTGCGATTATACTTTGCATGTCCGTGAATCCACAAGGGTCTGCTGGTGTCTGCTTGGTTCTGAGTGGTGTCTAAGTCATTAGACAATGAGCACAAGAGTCTGTGTGGAAATGCCTGCTAATTATTGAAATTGTTCAGACTTGTCTCAGATATTTCATAATACGCTGCATCAACTGTGCAGCAGATTTCAAAGAAGTATAACAGCAATGTCATTTGTCCGTTACCTTGTTTCCACAGTAACATTCAGGGTAGTACTTTTTTAATTGTTATCGTCATTGCCTCAGCTTGCTGCTATCACTACGTTTCTTTATAGTGGTTATTAATAATAGTGTGTTGTTGTAACCTCACTCTATTTGTGCAAAGTGCTTTCTCTATTCTCACATGTAATTTTATTGTGATCATTTTGCTCACGGCTGTCTTATGTACAAATCAAGTTATCCTTCGTGATCGTGTGCATTGCATGTTCACTCATTTTCCTGTTATTGCTTTTAATGAAAAGCCAGCAGAGGCAGGAAAAGAAGCAGAACAAGATCGAATAATGAGTCAGCTTAAGGGAGGATTATAGAGTTGAGTTCATTAAAAAAAAGAAAATTTGGATTTATGTCTTTGTGAAATATTTTAATATAAGTGTCATAACTATTTTTTTTAAATTAATAAGCAAGTAAATGAATAGAAATAACATTTTTAACACAAATGACATTTAATCTAACGATTAATGTGCACTTTTCTCTGCGCAAACACAGAATATTTTGTTTTCACTCTCAGTTTGGTTATGAACCCCCCCCTCCCTCCAGTATATTTAAATATTCAGGAGGTGAATACATTTTCTACATTTCAAGTCCAGTCAGAGGAGCATATTGCAGAGACAGAACATACGTCTGATTACTATACCAACCAGTGAATATACATGTGTTTCAAAGTTGTGCTGGCTGGAACAAATATGTAATACTAACGTAACAAAAATCATTCATTTTTGGTCCTATTTTGTCTCACTGACAAGCAGCAGTTTTAAGAATGTCTTATGTACACATGTGTGAACAGTTTTTTTAAACTGATCCACAGTCTGTAGATTTAACAGCCCCTTTCTACCTCAGAGTACTATTAGCATCTGTGTATCTATCTGAATGTCTTCACATCTGTATGGAACCTTGGCAAATTTTTGTTATAATTTGAGACAAAGGGTGGTGTGGCAGTATGCTGATTGAAAATGGTACACCTGGGCTGTTGATCCTGCCAGTTAGAGCAATTTTCCTCGCCAAAACCCTGCACGTGCTTTTATTCCTGCTGTTGTATTTTAAGACATGATGTGATTTGAACTTGGATGTTGTCCTTGGATGAACTTAACCTGGATTGGCTGAGCTGACAGGAGGCTTACACCCAGAATCAAAGACTTGATCCTGCTGCGTGTGTATATGTCAGTTTCTCTTTTTATTCCTCTCTCCCACACACACACACACACACACACACACACACACACACACACACACACACACACACACACACACACACAGAGCGCAGCTTTTAAGTTCTTTGTAGGTTGACGTGTGTATAATTCATAACTCAAAGTGGAATCGTGTGTGTTTATCAGAGAGAGGCATGCAGACAAGAAAGGGGAAAAAGGTTGATGTTAGCATGTTTGTTAGCATGTCCACTTCCTGCTGTGACAAAACAAATTTCCCACGTGTGGGACTAATAAAGGTTATCTTATCTTATCTTATCTTATCTTATCTTATCTTATCTTTGTATGCATCACACACGAGGAGTGAAGTACTTTTTCTTTTTTATATTGACCTTTTACGTCTTTCCAACTGTTCTTTTTTTTGCTTGTTTTTGTTTTTTACTTTGCAGGTAAATGCACTTTATCTACTTTATTGTCGATTAAGACAGTCATACCCACATAAGCTGTGACATAATTATCAACATTTCTCAACAGTGTTGTGTGGAGAGATCGCTAAATCTATCTGAATTCTATATTAATAATTTATCAAGGAAAATGCACTACAGATATGTCTATGAAGGTTCTCAGTCATCCAGGTCAGGAGCTTGGAAAGAAAAGCGTCTGGACTTCTTTGAGTTTCTTGAAGACGTTTCACCTCTCATCCGAGAAGCTTCTTCAGTTCTGGTGCTTACGGGAAAGTACCAGTAATTACATTACTGGTACTTTCCCGTAAGCACTATTTTTTTTCAGTAGTAATCCTTTACTTTACTCGTTACTTGAAAAAGTAATCGGTTTACAGTAACGCGTTACTTCTGATCTCTGCTCCTAATTCTCCTCCATCAATTATGCCAAGTTGTCCAAATCCTGAAGTAGTAAATCAGCCCCAGGCCATCACACTATCACCACCATGACTGTTGGTATGAGATTATCTTTATCAAAGGGTGTGTATTAGTTTTATACCAGACATAACGGGACTCAAACCTTCCAAAAAGTTCAGCTTTTGTCTCATCAGACCACAGAATATTTTCCCAAAAGTCTTGGGGATCATCAAGATGTTTTTTTGGTAAATGTGAGACGAGCCTTATGTGTTGTTTTTGGTCAGCAGTGGTTTTCTCCTTGTTCTCTAACATAGAAGACATTTTTTCCTTCTTATTGTTAAATTATGACCTTAACTGAGGCAAGTGAGGCCTGCAGTTATTTAGTTGTTGTTCTGGGTTCTTCTGTGACCTCCTGGATTAGTCGTTGATGTGCTCTTGGAGTAATTTGGGTAGAGTGGCCACTCCAGAGAAGCTTTACCGCTGCTCCAATTTGTGGATAATGGCTTTAACTGAGGTTCGCTGAAGTCGGCAAACCTTAAAATTGGCCCTTTAACCCTTTCTAGAGCGACAGATGTCAGTGATTTTGTTTCTCGGGTGTTTCTTGAGATTGTGGCATAATGTCTTGCTTTTTCAGATCTTTTAGCTGCTTCACTTTGAGACATGTTCTATTTACGTGATTTCTTGATTCAACAGATCTGGCAGTAATCAGGCCACCATGTGGCTACTGAAGTTGAACTCAACTTTCCAATAATGTGGTTAATCACAGTCAATTCATGATCTAACAGTGCGGGCAAATACTTTTTCACGCAGTGTCAGGATGATTTGCATAGCCTTTTTTTCCCGAATAAATGAAACCATCATTTAAAAACTGCATTTTGTATATATTTATGTTATCTTTGTCTAATATTAGAGTTTGTTAATGATATGAAAGATTTAACTGGGACAAAAATACAAAAAGACTAAACGTAAACAGGAAGGGGGTAAATAGTTTTTCACAGGACTATATGCGCTTTGATTGATCCTCTTTGTGACTTTGTGCAAAGGCTTTTTCTTTAAGAGTTTTTCCAGTCTAATAGACCATCCTGTTTTCATGCAATCAACAGCGCTGGTGTCCCAAAGTATGCACAAGGTGTCCTTTGGTGTCAGTAAGATAAGATAAGATCAAACTTTATTAATCCCTCGGGTGGGTTCCTCTGGGAAATTCGGTTTCCAAAAGCACAGCACCAACAGAAGTTACAGTTACAGAATATTATATATACACACACACACACACACACACACACACACACACACACACACACACACACACACACACACACACACACACACACATATATAAATACAGAGACATATATAAATAAAATATACAAAGGGGATAAATAGAATAAATAGGAATAAAAATAAAAATACAAGTGAATTGCACATTTCAAGTATGGAGTCAATTGCACCATTGACTATTAACAAAAGTATTGCACAAAAGGTATTGCACAGTGAGGTGAAGAGGCACTACAGCTTAGTTGTTCCCCCCTCCTTTGTCCTCCTGTCTCCCCTCCCTCTCCCCTCCAGAGAGGAGTTAAACAGTTTGATGGCGTGTGGGACAAAGGAGTTTTTAAGTCTGTTAGTTCTTGTCTTGGGGAGAAGCAACCTGTCACTGAACAGACTCTTCTGGTTGTTAATGGCCGTGTGCAGAGGATGCCCAGCATTGTTCATAATGTCCAGCAGCTTTTTTAGTGTCCTTTTCTCTGCCACTGTCACCAGAGTGTCCAGCTTCATGCCGACCACAGAGCCAGCCTTCCTGATCAGTTTCTCCAGCCTGGATGAGTCCTTCTTTGCTGTGCTGCTCCCCCAGCACACCACAGCATAGAAAAGTACTCCAGCAACCACCGACTGGTAAAACATCCTCAGGAGCTTCCTGCAGATGTTAAAAGACCTCAGCCTCCTGAGGAAGTACAGTCGGCTTTGGGCTTTTTTATACAGGTGCTCTGTGTTGCATGACCAGTCCAGTTTATTGTCCACCCACAGCCTGAGGTACTTGTACTTGTTGACCACCTCCACCTCCTCCCCCTCTATCTGAACCGGCAGTGGACCTTCTCTGGACCTCCCGAACCAGTTCCTTAGTCTTTGAGGTGTTGAGTTGCAGGTGGTTTGTGTGACTCCATGCGACAAAGTTCCTCACCAGACTTCTGTACTCCTCTTCCTGATCATCCCAGATACACCCCATGATGGCTGTGTCGTCTGCAAACTTCTGAATGTGGCATAATTCAGAGTTGTAGCAGAAGTCAGAGGTGTACAGGGTGAAGAGAAGAGGGCACAGCACAGTTCCCTGTGGTGCTCCTGTGCTGCTGACCACTGTGTCAGACGTGATGTCCTTCAGCCTGACGTACTGTGGTCTGTCGGTGAGGTAGTCGGAGATCCAAGCCACCAGGCAGGGGTCCACCTCCATCCTGTTCAGTTTTTCCTGAAGCATACAGGGCCGGATGGTATTAAAGGCACTGGAAAAGTCAAGAAACAGGATCCTGACCGTGCCTTTTCCCCCACCCAGGTGTGAGTGGGCTCTATGCAGGAGGTACAGGATGGCATCCTCCACTCCGACATCCGCCTTGTATGCAAACTGTAGTGGGTCCTGGGCATGTTGTACCTGTGGTCGGAGGAGGTTGAGTAAGAGCCGCTCTAGAGTCTTCATAAGATGTGACGTCAGTGCCACCGGTCGGAAGTCATTCAGCTCATTGGGCCGGTTCCTTTTGGGGACCGGGACGATGTAGGATGTCTTCCATAGGGCGGGCACTCTCCCCAGTCGCAGACTGAGATTGAAGACAGTAGAGGATTTGTGACAATAAGAGAAGGGTTGGTGAAGTGAAAAGTACATCTTGTAACCCAAGCCATGTTCCTTCCATGTAGACTTGGTTATAGAGACTTTTTGGCCTCTTATAAACACACTGTTATCTCTTGGGGTCCAATACTGCTGCAAACAGTGTGTCAAGACCCTGAAGCTCCAGGACCTTTTGTACATATCTCTGTCACGACAGCGGCATTTGACAAAAAAAACATACTCATAACCGTGAGGCAAGGATGCATTTGAAAGATTGCATTTACTGCTATATCGTGCACAAACCGTTATGTAACATTTTCCCCATTGCATTTGTCTCCATGTTAAACATGTGTTTTGTATTTTGGTTTTAATGTCACATCTGCCTCTAGTATTATTGCCCTCTCATGGTTCTGTTGTTGTTTTGTCGGTTATCACGGATTCCACCTCTCACTGTAAACACTTAACATGCCATTGTGTGTGATTTTTAGTAATTTTGTCCTGTAGATAAGTGGTAACTGTGGCAACTAAACGACTACAGAGAACACACCGGCGTACATGCAGCGTGCACCGTGCCTGTGTATATGAGGCATATCTTACAAAGCCAATTGTTGCTTTCAACAACAGTGGACATTTCTGTTAACTGTTAGAGCCAATTGTCGTAATGGTAATATGTGTGTGTGTGTGTGTGTGTGTGCACGCACAGTATCTGCAGCATCATTGTCCCAAGTGAAGCAATTATCCCAGACAATTGGAAACAATACTGATCTCTCCTCTGTCTCTATCTCTGACAAATTGAGACAATTTGTATCCAATTTCTGTTTGTACAAAGACAAACGTAGTTTTGGTCCTCCAGCTATCCTAAATCATATCACATATGCATTATTCATATTTCCACACATAATAGAAACAAGATTGTCACGCTCTAATCACAAAATATTACATTTCTCTGTGATCTTTTGAGGAAAGAAACGACACCATATGAGCTCACCCACCTCTTACTTTCTAACTTTGGTCAAAAGAGGGTAACAGTGTTTTATTGTAGCAGTGTGCACATTTCTAACAAGTGGAAGATCCCTGCTTCGTTTCCAGGAGGAGACACAAATCCCATGGCGACTGTGTCAGAAAAGGTCCTCCTGGTGTAAAAATCTGCAGAGCAAATCGAACATGCAGAGCTGCTATGGTGACCCTTTGAACACAGTTCAACCCATTAACTGCATATTCATGCATATTTATGTTTAAAGGTGAGATTTTCTTAGGTCTGCATTCTTCCCTGAGAGAAAAGTCAAACTTACTACAGATTACTCATCTGATTTGTGACCTTAATAGACACATTCCTGGTGAGTGTAGTTTCTCAGTTGTTAGTTGAATAAAACACCATTTTTGTTTTATAAGCATGGCCCATTTGGAAAAAAAGAGAAAACAAATAAATGAGGCTGTGCTGACTTTGGTTGTTTTGTATTTTGTATTGTTGTATGTGCATGCTCATGTTCCTATCCATGACTTGCCAGTCGAGGAAATTATAAACACCTGATCAGACATCCAGTATAGAAGAAGGAAGATCAGGAGCTTCAGAAACACTACAGATGCTTTTTTGCATGTTGAAGGTGAATTAATTTAGCAGCAGATTTCTTGGAAATTCTTCAATCTGTTTGATGAGTATAAACATAGGAAGGACACCATCATCATCATAGGGATTGTGTTTTTTTAAGCTGCAAACTCTACCAGGAATTCTTCAAGCTCTTCCAACATCATTTTTCTACTTTGATCTATTTCTCATCTGTAGGCTATAACTCATACACGATTGATTACTTCATTCTCCCTTTTTTAAACTTTCAGTTTTTTTTTAACTTTAGCTGAAACTTCTTGGACAACAGTGTGAACTCGCCAATACTGTAATATAGTAAGTAGGTTGAATGCAGTAACTTGAATGGTCACATGACGCTGTTTTTATGTGCATGCTCGTGTTCCTATCCATGTCTTGGCAGTCGAGGAAATTATAAACACCCTGATCAGACACCCAGTATAGAAGAAGGAAGATCAGGAGCTTCAGAAACACTACAGATGCTTTTTTGCATGTTGAAGGGGAATTAATTTAGCAGCAGATTTCTTGGAAATTCTTCAATCGTAGTTATTTAAACAAAACCATTTAAATATCTATAAAACCAATATGGACTAAAGGTCAATAATAGGTTGTTTCAAAAGCATCTATCAGGAGAACTCCACAACTCCATGATTGTTAACAGTGTGCGATGTTCACCCAACTCACAGCAGATTTTTGGTTGTGGTTATTTATGCCAATTTCTCAACCCACCATCAGCATGTGAGAACAGAAACCAGGATTCATTAGTCAGCATGGACCTTCAGTCATCTGACTGTGATGGTCATTTTTTTGTTGTTGTCTCATTACTGCATTTTATTCCGTGCTTGGTCTTCTGTTGCGTTCCATCTGCTTCAGTGTTGGAAGAGCTGTTTGCTCTGAGTTGCAAGCATGAAGCAATACATGAAACACAAACTGTAAATGTCCTGTATATCATGCTAAGTCGTTAAAGTACAAAGCAGGTTACAGCTGTTTATGAATATAATTATCAATACACAAAGCATGAAAGCTCACCAAATGTTTGATGAGTATAAACATAGGAAGGACACCATCATCATCATAGGGATTGTGTTTTTTTAAGGTTTTATTTTTTTATATTGGTTCACCAGGGTTTTATTGAACTCTGCAAACTCTACCAGGAATTCTTCAAGCTCTTCCAACATCATTTTTCTACTTTGATCTATTTCTCATCTGTAGGCTATAACTCATACACGATTGATTACTTCATTCTCCCTTTTTTAAACTTTCAGTTTTTTTTTAAACTTTAGCTGAAACTTCTTGGACAACAGTGTGAACTCGCCAACACTGTAATATAGTAAGTAGGTTGAATGCAGAGTGAATGCAATGTCTAAGTATCAGAAAGTGCAGTGACTTGAATGGTCACATGATGCTGACTCCAAAAGCAAGTAAATCTCTGGAAAGTTAAAATAACTTCACTTTGCAACATATTTATAGCCACAAATATAGACAAAAACCCTATTTCGATCCACTGATTACATGTTTGACGCTTAGCACAGCTAATAGGTAGATGGCCTATACTTAGCGCTGATAACTACAATTAGGCGAGTAGTAAGAACAGACAAACGAGGACAATAGCTGGCATTAGAACGGAGGGGAACGTGGGGCCAGAAAGAGAGAAGTGCATAGAAGAATATAGAAAGAAGCAAAAATGATGAATGAAGGAAATAAGAGAAACAGCGAGGGGGCTGCAGTGGGGAAGATGCTGGAGAGAGGGAATAGCAATTAAGATAGAGAAAGAGAGAGAGAAAGCTGGAAGAGGAGAAAACAAGAGGAGCATCAGGAGGAGGGGATGTGAGAGCCCCGAGGCTGTTCCTTTCAGTAGCACTAATTTAATCGCCTCGTTAAGACAGATGTGGGTTGCTTCCTCTTGATTGGTTGATTAGGCAGATCAAGCCTGGAAAGAAAGGAAATACAGGGGTTTCACAGTGTAAGCACGCACACACTGACCTCTGCACACATATTCACTTCCACATAAACGTATGAATGTGTGTGCATTTTTGTAAAAGCGTAAGTCAGTATAGGATGGTCTCATACATGCTCATGAATGCATGTGTAAAAGTACTTTTAACAGCCTCATTCACAGACATGTATGCTTACACACAGATTAGCTCATTCATGCATCCACTGCAAATCCTCCTGCAACAGCTGGGCGTCCCTGTGTGTGTGTGTGTGTGTGTGTGTGTGTGTGTGTGTGTGTGTGTGTGTGTGTGTGTGTGTGTGTGTGTGTGTGTGTGCTTTGCATGCAGTGTACACTAACAGTACACTGCATGTCTTATGTAGACGTAGAGGTGAGCATTGCGTGGCAAAGCTTTTAGTTTGCTGACTTGTAAGAGTCATTCCAGTCCCTCATGGAGACCACAAACATTCACACAAAGAACAAAACACACACACTCACAAGAACGGTTAGTTATGTGACCTCTCTGTTAGTCCACCCACACTGGCTCACTCTATACCCATGGATGTGTCCATTACAAACCTTCACAAAGCATTAATTTCCCATGAGTCTCTTTCTCTCTGCTCCTTGTGTCCACTACTGTTCATCGACTTCAGACACTTAAAAAGCGAGTCCAATCAAATATATTGCGCTGTATCCCTCATTACCCATTTAATATTCGTACTGATGTTTGATTGATTAAAACTGAAATGTGAGTACAAGCTACTTCAGGGAAACCTCATTAAAAGAAATACACTGTACCTAAACATTTATGTTTAGCAGGAAAACCTGACGTGATTATCTCAAAATGTTATGTAATGATATCACATCCTGTTGTTTGGAATAAGAGACAGCAGACGGGACTATCCAGAGCAACAAATAACTGAGATAGTGGCACTCGGGCAGATTTATCTATTTCTCTCATTTGTACCATTATAGTCTCAAAGGTTTTCTCATTAGTGGCTCTCTCCACCTGCCTGTCTGAGTAGCACTCACTGAAGAGTGTGTGAAATATTACCACACTCAGGCCCTTAGTCAACAGCTTATGTTGGAGCTCTCTGCTAGTTTCTGCTGTCATGTCCATGGAAAGGAGAGAGAGTACAGCGAGAACGGAGGACAGCGGTGGAAAGCAGGGGATCAGAGACATACAGTAGAGGCAGAAGGCGGGAAGTGGAGGGAGTATGGGAGAATACAAGAACAGGGGAGGGAGAAGGAGTAATTGAAAGGCAGGTAGGAAGAGAGGAGAAGCGATGGTGAAGGTGGCGGGTGAGTGTGGGGGAAATGAGGAGGTAAGAAACAGGAAACCACAAGAGAGAGAAGAAACAGATGGGAGGAGAACTAGAAAGGCAGAGACTGTATTTAGAAAGTAATATGAAACAGATGCAAAGCCCACTAGTGACTCACCTGGTATTGGCACAGTGTGTGTGTGTGTGTGTGTGTGTGTGTGTGTGTGTGTGTGTGTGTGTGTGTGTGTGTGTGTGTGTGTGTGTGTGTGCGTGCGTGCGTGCGTGTGTGCGTGTTCTCTCTAATGAGCTTTGCTGCAGAGGCATCAAAGTATTTTTAGATATCCTTATATCACTGTCAAATTAATTTGATTCTCGGGCATAGCTGATGTGTAGATGTGGACCATACACAGCTGTTTGTCTTTGTCTCACTCCAGAGGTATTGTTGAGTCCTGATGCACAGTTTAGTTTAAATGTTTTACTGAAAGCAACAACATGTGACTGAATTTTTGGTTCTTAGCATTTGCACAGGAAACGACTTCCTTCCCTCCCGGTACCAACCAACACGTGTTTATTTGGGTTGAAAAGGTGAATAGAAAACTAATACTAAGCAGTAAAAAACATCATTTTCAATCCAAGAAAATCAGATTTTGAAGATATTATGCTGGATTTTGATTAATAATCATGAGCATGCTAATAGAGTAGGTTATTTTACTCTTTAGCTCATCTGCTTTCAGAAAAATGCACCAATCGTCACCAAAGGTGAGCGTAACCTTGGTAGTTATTCACGCTGACACAGAATGACAGCAGCTATAAATATGCTATATGGACAAAAGTATTGGGCCACACCTCCAAATCTTTAAATTCAAGTGTTGCCAGTCCCATTGCCACAGGTGTAAAAAACAAACAAACCAAACCAAACATGCACTTAGCCCTACACTGAGGTCGAGTGCTGAGTGCTGAGGTGCATTAACATCAAAAAAGTATATGGTTCAGTATTTTTAGGTATATAGATTTTTCTTAAACGTCTTAACTAATATTCTTCTTTGATCATTTCTTTATGTACATGAAGTATCTTGGGCCACATTTTCAAATAGTCACAATATTATTTTTCATTTATTGTGATGCGGTGCCAGAGTGGAAGCTTTGGGAGGATTCCCAGTGGGCCGCTTGCTGGACCAGTGGTAAACAAAAAAAGACTAATTCATTAAATGTGACAATTAACACATTAGAGAAGAGAAGTGTTAAGAGTTGACTTTCTCCATTTTCTACAGCTGGAACACCACAGCGTCTTCATGGCAAAATGCCAAATATTTTCTGTAACGATATAGGTAAATGTCAGCCAATCATATGCCTTACAGACTCACACAAGCTGAGAAATGACATTAACAAGCTCCAAAGTAACACCGCTGTAACGTAGTTCCTCTTAGTTTTAATCTTGCATAAGTTAGACATCATGTACGTGTCACTGGGAGCTTTTTTATAAAGCTTTCTTGGTCCAAGATACATAAAATATACATGTTGTGGGTTTTCTTTGTACCCGAAATCCTCCTGAATGATGAACAACCCTCCACCAAAACGAACTGCATTTAGCTCCGTTCATTGTGACACATAAAAAAGCAAAATGTCATAAACCCTTTCTAACTTTAGACGCTAAAACAACATGTGAGGATGAAGCTGGAAAGGTCAAAGCCAGTTTTAGAAGTTGAAAGCCATAATGCTGCTATTAGTAAATTTTGATCTCTGCTGCAGTAAAGAGGGGTGCGCACCCCTGCAGCTTTTCAGAACAGCTCCTCTTGAGACTTTTGGCTTACCAAAGCAGCACTGGAACAGATATGGGAATAAGGGGGCTTGTCTCTGCCTATATTTAGAATGCATTTCTTTCATTTATTTATAAAGTGTACTTCATCGCTTTACTCTGTCAGCTGTGCTTCGACACATTCAGGTCAAGCACACGTAAACCTTTCAGGCCTTACCTGATCTGCCTGTCATCACTGTGGGACAGTACAGGAGCCTATTGGATCGAGCCACAGGACTAAAACTCTATTTAACTCTTATAATTTATATTTTGGCTTCATTAAATGACTGGTTGTTGGGGGGTTATTATGTTTTTATAAAAAGCTCAGTTTGCGTTCATTTCTGTGAGTGAGTTTACTCCTCAGGCAGGGGTCCAGAGCACATCTTGGGCTGCTATGGCAACAAGGCTGGCACCCCTACTGCTGCTTCGTGGCAAGCGCACAAACCCACAGATAGACGCACAAACACACACTAGCACACTGGAACTATAGCCACAAGGCTCTTTCAATGACACGCGGCAGGGAAACGCCGTTTTCTGCCTAATTACTCGGGATTCGGCGCAAAGGGATCGGGAACAACTGGAAGAGGCTTCAGCGTGATATAATGACAACACGCAGTGAGGTTTCTTTAAACACCGTGACAGCCACCAAAACATGTGGCTGTATTTAGGGAAGGAACTGGCCTTTGATATTCTTCAAACACATAAAGGCACCGTTATAAAGCTGCATCTGAAAGTGAAAATCTGCAACATCCAGTTTAGGATTTTGTCTGGATAAAAAAAACAATTAAAAAAAAAGTCCTTTGCTTCTTTTTAACCTTATAAAAAAAAATCCAGTCCGGCATTCACCGCTCCAGAAACCAACATGCTTCTGAACGGATGAGTCACTTCCATTACTAATTCAGCATGGCTCATCCCAATACACGATGCGTTGCTATTATCCGTGACAGCTGTGTTAACGCTGTTCACCCTCCTGGCAGCCGTTCCTACTCTGCTAATCTGCAAACCATTCAATTTACCCTCCAGATGTGTCATGGTAATTAGTCTGTTTATTAGATGATTATGTCAGTAAACTGCCCACATCACTGCTGTTGTTGCTGGTAAAAACACAAGGGAGTAGCACTGAGCGCACATGCTGCTAATGTCTGATTTTTAATGCAATAAAATACACAGAAACGCACCCAAATTAAGCCCTGTTGAAATGGGGTTAATCTGTTGACGTGGATACATGTGAATAAAGCAGATTAAGTAATTGATGATCTGTATGTGTTTGTGCAGCCCTATCTGCACGTTAGTTCCACATTGATACCTTTATTACAGAGTTATACCTTCTGTCAATCACTGTTCAAGCGAACATGACAAAGAAAAAGAGATTAATATGTTTTACTTCCTTGTCTGTACTTTTTTTGAAGTATGAACTTCAGTTCTATTTGCCTCCACTCTGTCATTTGTGCAGCTTTGGTGGCTTTTTTTTTCAGTTTTTTATTCCGTGTATTGCAAAATGCCATTGCTGCTCTGGGGACCTTGGAAAGTTTACAGACGGGTCTGAAAGTACAGAGTGACAGAATATGACTAACAATGTGTTAATCTTTCAGTGCTTTCAGACCATAGCGCATATAAACTCAGTCTTTTATACATATTAATCCTTAAAAATATAGGTATAGCCATGCCCTCAGTTCATTTTTAGTAGCTTCAAGTTGTTTTGTGCAGATATTGAGGAATGAGATGCAAGAATGTGGACCTGAATCTGATGAGATTGACAAAATGAGAGTGCATTTACCCTGAATACATGGGACAAACGTTAAAGGGTCTTAAGAAACCATGGAGAACGTGCTACCTGTAACAACATTCAGCATGACCGGTTTGGTGGTGGGTCAGTAATGATGTGGGGAGGCATATCCATAGAGGGCACACACACCTCTACAAGCCCGGCAGAGGTCACACTGGGGGGCCAAACAAACTCGTGAGTACCATTTTGAGTTTCTACAATGAAAATGGACTAGCCCATCGCTTCATTTTGACACTTTTCAAGCTATCTTTGAGTTCTGTAGGTTGCAAATTTCCATTTCTATCCTTTCATTCCATTCTTAACAGATCACCCCAGTCGATATCAGTATGGTATAAATATAGATCTGTTTCATTGTTTGAGTTCTGATGTGTTTTCATAGTGTTCCTTTCATTGTTTTGAACAGTATATATTGATACTCGTGAAGTCTAGTACAGTTATTATTCAGCCTGCACTATAATAGCCACCCATCAATCCACCCATTCATTCTCTTCCACTTATCTAATTTAGGAGGGCTGGAGCTTATCCCAGCTGCCATTAGGCGAGAGGCAGGGCTACACCAATGTTTTTGATCTGGGTTTATTTCATTATGCATCAGTAACCATGCAGCTACTCAAGAAATCACTTAAGTTCAGTCCAGCAATTGAAGTAAACTGCTGCAAAGTAAGCAAAGCTATAGCAGTACATAAATCGACTGAAACGTTGAAAGGCTGGGAGATTAAAAGCCCGAGCTCCTCAGCAAGCTGAAGTGTGTGGCACAGCCGAGGAGGTGAGAAGGCGCGAGCTGTCTCGCTCCGTAACACATCAGCTGCACAGCTGATGAGGGATCGCACGTGTGCCCTGCTGTGGTTGATCACAGTTACACACACAGGAAAAAAAAGGTATTTGGCCACACGAGCTGTTGATGCACTAAGGATTTATTTCTCTATCTATGTGAAACAGTTGGAGCACTTCTTGAGCAACTTTCACCAGTCAACCATCTGGCTTAAGGGGCAAGGTAAGTGTTGCTGTTAGCAACTAAAACACATTTAGTGGAAGTTTGATTTACCTGTGTGCCACTACGTTGACACCACTTTCGGAGAAACATGACTTGATTTTTCCTTGTTTTTTTTTGTTATTTAAACCGTAAGGTAAGGAGGGACATGCAGGTCTAAATATTAGGGATAGTTACTGGACCACAGTCTTACAAAGCCAGTATGTGACCTAACTGGCTATATCTACGCTACGTTGTGTCCTTGGGCAAGACACTTCACCCGTTGCCTACTGGTGGTGGTCAGAGGGCCCGGTGGCGCCAGTGTCCGGCAGCCTCGCCTCTGTCAGTGCGCCCCAGGGTGGCTGTGGCTACAATGTAGCTTACCATCACCAGTGTGTGAATGTGTGCGTGAATGGGTGGATGACTGGATATGTAAAGCGCTTTGGGGTCCTTAGGGACTAGTAAAAGCGCTATATAAATACAGGCCATTTACCATTTACCATTTACGCTGAAACAGCCAAGTGCCCCGAGGTGTATCAACTCAACTCAGTGGACAAAAACAGAAATTGCAAAATAATCTAATAGTGCCTGATCGAAATAGGATGACATTTAGATATTTACCAATATTTGGTGATACTTTTTTGTCTTTCAGATACACGAAATTGAAACATATTTCCTTAACATTTGTTATATGTAGGTGTTTATTTACTTATTTGTTTGTTTATGCTCTTCCCAACTCTTCTAGGAGCAGCTGATTGTGTTTGTGGCTTCCAAACCTGTGTTGCCAAAAGGGAAATTGCAAAGTGCCCTCAGGGTGACAAACTATGTTTAAGTTTTAGTTATAAATGTCAATACTGATAGTACAGCAAAAAGTTAATATAGTGGTCGCCCCATGATCAGAAGGCCAGGGGTTCGAATCCACTGAACGGCTACCCTGAGGTACCCCCGAGCAAGGTACTGTCCCAACATACTGCTCCCCGGGTGCTGGATTGGTGGCAGCCCACTGCTTCACTGAGTAAATGGGTTAAATGCAGAGGACTCATTTCCCTAAGGGGATTAATAAAAGTATACATTATATTACGTTGTTAGTGGTTAAACTTTTAAAATAGTTAGATAACATGATAAACAAGAAGCACTTCAAGAATGCAGACCTCTGCCAATGCAGCTGACTCTCTGTGTGAATTACCTTTTTAAGGAATAGTATCACTGTTTTTTGTATACACTGATTTTGTACCCCATGCCAACATGTTCTCATTAAACATACTTTATAGTGCAGTAAAAACAAGCACAAAGGGCAGGATTTTGTTATTTGCCCTGTTGAATCCATTTTAACATACCTGACACAGTTTTGAGTATAATTATTTTGTATGAAATGTGCAGCATTTATTTCATTTTTTAAAAATGAAAAAAAGTCTTTAAATGCTTAGTAATGAATATCAAATGATATATTAAATATTTTAGCTTATTTATAATATTTTCTTAGTTTAGTAAATTATTCAAGAACATTGTAAATGTATTCAAATTGCTATGTATTTAAACTTCAAAATTCATAATAAAATTAATCAACTATTCTCAAATAGTATCCCAAGACAACTTTTTCTTGACAAATCAGTCTATTGACCTTGAAGGAGAGGTCAGAGGTCACGTGTGTCATGATATTTTAAATCTCACAATATTTTTTACATGTTGACAATATATCAGTTTCTAAGTTATAAGGCTTTTTGTCTATTTTTGACCGATAAATTATTACGTTGACCTTGAAGACCTCGGTGGATATGAGTCAAATTTTAATGGATTGTTAACATGACCCCACTCTACACCCCTACAAGTTTTATTAGAATTAATTCTAAACCTTTCGAGGTATTGTGTTTACAAACAGGCTGACACAGGCATCTGCTACCAAAAACATAAGCTATAATGAAACGTTCGCTAAAATGAAAGGAGAAAGAAGGGTATTATTGACTGAAATTGCAAGCTACTAGTTGTGAATAAACAGCTGAGGCAAGTTTCCTAAAGAGATTTACACAAGTGTTCAGAAGGATCAGAGGTCACTAACAAACCAAAACCATTGAACAATATGAATGCAAATTCATGTAAACTCAATTAGATATCCAAGAACAGGAATTCCTCAAAACAAACCATCATAAAAATGTGATCAAATAAAAGGAAACAACACTTGAATGATACAGATCTCTGGTTTTATAAAGACAGCACAAGATAAATAAATGTGGGTTCAATTGTTCTAATACCGAGAACTATTTTTTATACAGGTTCAAACATTTATTCAATAATAAATCAGATACAGAAAGAGTCAAATTGTCTCTGTTATCCTAATTAGAGATTTTTAGATATAGACAAACATTAACTTATTTTTGATTGTTGATCAGAAATAACTAATGGTTGTTATAAGTATACCTTCTGTTTTGACTGAAAAAAATACTGTGGCTGATGCACCAGATGAACCATGGTTTTCTCATACACTCAGTTTTATGATAGTACACAGAAAGATAACTGTATGACTGAATATCCTGAATGATATCCATTACATTAATTTTGTAAAAATAACCTTGAAATGCCTGTAGCAGAGCCATAGACTGAGGTTTTTATTTCTAGTTTAGAGATGGACTGTAATACTGCAGGACATCATGACTTCTTTGTTGTATTTCCCTGGCTACTATCTTTATTTGATTTATATCTCTGTTGCAGAGCCCACTGGCATTGTAGTAACTTCCTTCGTCTTATGGGACCCTTTGTGCAACAGGTAATTTATATGTAAAAAACCTTATGTAGCAGTGCTGGTTATATTGTCTCAGTGATGGTAAAACTTCAGAAATGATTTCTGAATATGATATTAAGCAGACTGATGTGATGTATTTTATTAGAATAAACCTTTATTATCCCATGGATGAGAAATTTGGGTGTTAAACAGCTCTTATAGCAAGGGGAATATAAAATATATAAAAAAATTATTAATCCCTTGAGGAGGACTTTTTTGTAATTAATAAGTGGTCATGAGCAATTCTCATTTCTTTGGACATTGGCTGCTTTTTATTTTTTAGTCCAGTCCTTGTACCTGACCATTACTTCTTGGTTGTAAGTTAAGCTGCTTAACACTGACATATGAATAATTTAAGCATAAAAAAGGCACCTAACTCAAGGGAGTAGTCAGTGTTGTTTCCATACATAACAAACAACTTAGCAAAGAACCAATTTCACATTGTATCGCTAGCACCCTGTCACAAAAACGCATCATTTGTTCCCATTCCTTTAGTCTATGAGGAATGTCAAAGATATCACAGTTTGACAGGCATAAAATAGTATTTGTGCAGAAATATTAATAGTATTAGCTAGAAACTCGGCATATCTCAGCATGGTGTGCAGTATATCCTTAAAGGATTCTTGGAAACTGGACAAGAGGAAGACAAATCAATGGTAACAGGTCTTATGGAGTAGTTAAGACATATGTAAAATGTGCTGCTTCAAATTGTCATCAGCATGCAGAACAGTGAACGTCTACAGCCATCTGTACACAATTGAGGGTCTGTTTTGGTTTGGGGCTGCATTTCTGCCAGTGGAGTTGGGATCTCGTCAACACTGATTGATTTAAGAATTCAGAAAAGTATGATCCGATTTAGATCCACCATGCAATGCCTTCGGGAAAGCATCTGATTGGCAACAGCTTAAGTTTTCAGCATGACAATGACCCCAAACACACTGCCAATGCAGTGCTCTTAAAGCATATATGGATGGAAAAATACACAGTGAAACACTATCAGTCATGGATTGGCCTCCCCAGAGCCCGGACATCAACATTATTGAAACAGAGCGGGATCATCTTGACAAAGAGCACAATGAAAGGCAGCCAACATCCAAAGAAGATCTTTGAATATCCCTAAAGGAGCCTGGAGAACTATTCCTGAACACAATTTAAAGATATAATAACAAAACATGCCTAAAAGAGTTCAGGCTGTGTGATGAATAATGGTGCTCATACCAAATATAGACTTTCAAGCTCATTAATGCAAATGAGCTTTTTTCATTTATCCAACCTTTTTCATCTTACATATCCCAACAGTCCTGAGGAGTATACTACACAGGATGTTCAACCCAGTCAGGCTTTCTTTGCCTTAGCTGTCCTAACAAAACAAAATAAGTTTTGTGTTCAGCATAAGTAACCATGGTGATTTAGCACAAGTAACCATGGTGATTTATCCAGGTAAAAGTCATGACACAGAATACTCTGACTTTTATCTTAACATCGCTTGCTAACCCATTAATCTCACATTGTAGTTCACCCCTCTGGACTGAAAAAACTCTTCCTTGGTTAAACCCTTCATGTTCAAATTTCTCAATGATTAGTCCAGGACTATTAGATGACTATTTTAATCATTTATCCAGTATTTTCACAGACAATTGACCAATTTCCCCTATTTATTTATATGGCTAGCAATCTTACTTTTATGTTAAGGTAACAATTCAAATTCTTTCAGCCTACTTTTGTATTGATATTTCATTGGATTAATCAATACTGAAAGATGAGAATTTAGTAGCATCAGCAAAATAATTGACAACATTTATGAATTTAGCTAGCTACTGTACAGTATTTCAGCTTGTTATCCATCCTGTTTAGCTCATAACATCATTTCTTTGTGCATGCTGTTGGCTAATAGTTCCAACTATTACTACTCGCTACTACTCACTTAGCGAGTTATCCACTTTCAATCACTTTTAACCATTTTATCTTTTGTAAACATTTCTACTTATTCGAAGTTTTCCCTTCACTGCCTAAAGTTCCTCAGGTCCACTAATTCTTTTATTTAATGGTAACAGCTGAGCTAGTCTTTTCATATACTCCTTGGCTAACCTACCGCAGATGTGCCCTGGATTAGGAATCACTGTCGTAGATCAACTAATGTCACCCTAATGCAGTAGACCCATTGTGTCTGACTGACAATAGACCTGAACTCTTTCAAAGTGCAAGTTGTTCCATTACTCTACAACCTGCTGCTCATAAAAACAGGCTTTCTTGAAACTGCTTGAGTTTCCTCTCTGCACAGTGTAGCCATTAAACTTGTCAGTTTCCTCCAGCACAAGCTGTACATTCATACTGTGTGGAGGGCAATTTACAGAACAGGACAGAACTGTCATCAACCTCTAGTTCAGTGCGATCAGAACCGAGTCTCAGAGCTGCCTCTCTTCAGTGTGCTGCTATTAAACTCATCATGCTCAAAGCTCAGGTTATTATGCGACCTGGATATCATTAGCAGCTTCTCGCGCTTACTATAGTCGCGCCTCTCTGCCACAGACTGTGACACCTCCAAGAGCCGATCTCCTTGTTCTTCTCTGTCCTCCAGCCGCTTGTAGCCTTTGGTGCTGCCCCGACTGCCGCTGTTACTACGGCTGCTGTTGCTGCGGTCAAGTCGGGGCCAGCTGGGGTGCTTCCGCTGCTCTGGGTTTACGCTAAGCATACTCGGTCTGCGCTCCAAGTCCAGAGATTTGGAATGGCTGTTGAGCATGTGCAGAGAGGAGTTGGAGCCAAAGTCACTCTTTGCTGCTCCCGGGGAAAGCCAGCAGCCTGAGGTAGAGGAGGGAGCAGGGGAGAGGGAGGACGAGGATAAGGAGGAGCAGCGGGATGAGGAGGAGGCGGAGTTACTCCTGTGTAGGCCCGGTGGTTTGGAGGCCTTGGCAACGGATGCCACGGGAACCACCAGAGACTCCACAGAGGTCAGAGGCTGCGACCTCTCTCCTTCTCTTCTCTCTCCTCCTCTGTCCTCTTCAGTTATTGCCTCCATCTCCGGCTCATCAATAACACAGTTGTTGAGTTTTATAACAGGGAGTGTAAATGCAGAGATAGAGGAGGAGACAATAGAGCGTGCATGGTGTCCTCCCCTCTCTCCATCTCCATCCGCTGACCACTGGTGACGCATGGAATCCGAATGAACCAGCCCGACCCCGGGGCCACAAAATGGGCGATCCTTATAGAGGGGTGCCAATAGCCCTGCAAAGTTACAATCCATCTTAGCCTGTTCTCTACGTCTGTGATACTCCTCATCCCCTAACAACACCTCCTCCTCTTCTGTAGAACCTCTCCCTCCTCCGGCAATGCTTCCAGCACGAGAGAAAGCTAGGAGAGAGTTGCTGGCTAACCGTGCGGCAGTATCGCAGCCGAAGACTCGAAGATCTCCGACTTCTCTCACACAGGTGCTGTTCCGGTGTTGGTGTTGCTTTTGCTCTTTCTGCCTGAGGCGGTGGATATCGATGACTGTGGAGTACATGTCTCTCATATGGATGATCTACAGCAAATGAAAATCGTATTAGCAGAAGTAGAAGCAGCAGCATTTATTTTAGATTACCTGAAAATATTTGAAGCGTTTCATTAAAACACATTATCTCCCTGTAGTTTTAAATTTGTGCACATTGCCACCGTGTGGCCTTGGGGGACATGTTTCTCACAAGGATTACCAGTAAAGGGAAGGGAGAAGGAGAGGGATAATTGAATCAAAGGAGAGAAGAAGAGAGCATGGAAACAGAGTGAATTTAATCAGAGGGAAAATTGCAGAGCTAAAGGTGGAAGGAGACTGGGAGAAGTCTGATCTGCATGTTATGGAGATGATGAATATGGATGACTAGAGTGTACATGCCCTTTATTTTGTAGAGAGTGGAGGAGGGACAGAAACAAGAATCAGTGACAGGGAAGAAATATTAACTACAAGTTCTGGCTTTTAAATTTAGAAACATTTGATGGAAATATTGCTAAAGAACCTACTTTTGAAGCAGATTATGCAAAAACTAAAGTTGCATTACCCACAAAAACCTTCCAACTTCTTTGTTTCCCATACAGTGTTTGAGTATTTCGACTGTGCGCATCCTGAAGCGATGATTTCAGCCTTACCTTGGTTTCCCTGTCTCTGTTTTCGTGAAGTATTGCATTAGCACAGATGAAAATAAAAATCCCAATGCCCATGGTGAAGGGCCCAAGCATCTTCATCCTCTCAGAGTGAAGATGCTGTTCTAGGAATCGCATCAGAGCGCTCTCAGTCTCCTTGGAAGGTGTACCTAAAACCACAAAACAGCGAGATGAGCCATGAGAGGAACAAACTTTTGCCAGCAGGTTTCTAGTCACCCTTCTTCACCTTGCCCATTGTGGCTCGCATTGGCTGCATCCTTTTCTGTCTTGACTCCAGTTCCTCCTCCAGCGAGGATGGCTTTACTGTGAGGCCAGTAACCTAGCGTCGCCATGCCAATCCCTATGGCCAAGATGATTAGTCCCAGAAGGAGGAAAAACCCAGATGCAGAGTAGAGACGGAGTCTACCTCGCACCACTACGACATCGGTGCGCCTCTTCCTCTTCCTAAATGAAAAAGGATGGCAAGAAAACACAAACGGATTTTTGGAGGTAACAGTTTAACAGCAATGGGTAACAAATACAGCAAAATTTCAGAGACTGCAGAAGCAATTTCACCAACACACATTAGCTTTTGTGACAATATCCTCTTTCCTGCTGCAGAGGCAGCAATTTAAAAGGCTAATTTATAGTTCTGTCTACTGTGTTAAAATGAATGCACATGACAATCACCTAGGAGCGGCCTCGGGGGCGGCGTGTCCCAGGCCCGGCGATGTCGGTGGTACGGGCCGATGCTGAGAGCGAGCAGAGTCCTGGCGCTTTAGCTTGGCCAAGCCTGTTAGCACACCAGCCGCTGCAGTCATTCTTCACCTGCAGACACAAATTAGGAGTTAATGACTTTTAAATTCTACTGCCTAATCAGCATCCACATTACTGGTTTACAGTTTGTTGCTAAGAGATTGTTAGGGCCTTGGTGCATACAATTACAAGATGCTGCTGCTAAAAAAAGATGTATTTGGCATAGGTATGCACAGTATAGTCACAGTGAGGAAAAAACACAACTGTATCAAAACACAGATGCACATGTGTTTCAGCATAGTCACAGTCTCCCAGGTAGTCCTAATATATGATGTGTAAGACACGTAATAGTCAGTAGCACACCGTCTCCCACAGTTGTGCAGATCACAGCTCTGTTTGTGTGATTTAAAGCTGATGTGTCACCTCATGCACTTTTTCAAAGCTGTTTTATTTATTTTTTTGCTAACGGGGAAAGTGTGTCATGACGAAAGCGTGTTTTAGCATCTTTCCAAGTCCCAGAAATACTCTTTAGAGCCTAGCAGTGATACAGATGTAAGCACACCAAGCAGCACAACAGCCTGCTCTGCTCATGTTTTGTTCGGCTGCCTGTTGTCAGTCTTCAGGACGATCATGGGGACAAGTGTGCAAGTGTGCATGCACATGAAGCTGTACATTCAGGCCTGCAGGATGCTTGCAGGATGTAAAGGAAACAAACCCCAAAAGCATACTTGGCTTGTGATTTGAGTCTTGGGTAGTGTGTTTCATTCTGATTCACATCCTGTATTTATTGCTTTTGCATGTTTATTGTTTTTTTCTCCTGTCGTTATTTGCATTTTTTTTAAAAGCTGTTATAGATTTTAATAAAATACATCGCCTCAATTCTGTCATAACATTCGAATGAATCATGGTCTCTGGGCTCACCAGCTGCTCATACATCTATTATTGTTATTAAAGGAAGGGGGCTTAAACAAACACAGGTTTATTTTGAAAGCACTCATTTGGGTCTAAATGACTGTTAATCTGACCTCACATGAACATTAGCATTGTCCTGTTGCGCATGAAGAGGATTACATTGACTGAATTTGTTGCTGAGTGACCTTGGTACTGAATTTAAATGCAAATTTCAGATGAAAATGTGAAAACAGCTCAGCAGTTCAGAGCGAGCCCTGTAAAAATTGGCAGCGAACAACCGCTGGTTTTCTCCTGCTAATTTTATTTGTGATGTTTATAGGGTTTTCTATCAGACTACAGCCCCCAAAGGTAATCAGTAGGTCAATCACCCAGTTTATGTGAAGTGTGATCAAAGTTCTGAGTATCATCCTGCCCTCTCAAGCGCCTCCAGACTGCTTTCAGGAACTCACATCCTCAAACTTGCACAGAGAAAAAAAAAAGCATCAACTTGTCTTTCAAACTGACCCATGCTTAGTATGGAGGCCCACTGCTGCTGCTCATAATTAAGTCTCCCTGCAAGACCCAACGTTTTCACTAGGGGTGCAACAATACTCGTATCGATATCGAACCGTTCGATACAGTGCTTTCGGTTCGGTACGCATGTGTATCAAACAATACAAAATTTTGTGTTGAGTGTTCAGTGGATCTGCATTCGACTACTCCGCCTAGGCTGCTCTGTCGAGCGCAGATCCAAGCTAGCAAGACAGAAGCTAAGCTCGTTGCAACATGGCAAATTGAACCTCCCCCACCCTCATTCAGATGTGGCCTTTGGAACTATCTTGGTTTTCATGTGAAGCATGACCCTGATGGTAAGCGCGTCATGGACAAAAGTAAAACAGTATGTCGGATTTGCCACGCAATGCTCAATTGGTGGGAACTAGTGCGTTAGCGCAGTTAGCTTGTTAACGTGTTGACGCCGTCCAGCCCTACGCACGGGGCGATCCGCGGTAACTTGTTAACGGAAATTTGCCGCGTTATGGGGTTAATGTCATTTTAACGAGATTAACGCTGACAGCACTAGTGGGAACACAATGAATATGACTGCACATTTACGCCGACATCATCGTAGTGCAAAGACAAAAACAACAAGCACACATGCTACAAACTTTACCCGAGTCATTTAGACAGCCGTTAGCACATGATTCTCCTTATGGGGACCTGATATGTTTAATATGCTGCTGAGAATATACCCCAGAAGAAGCGTATAGTGTAGCTTTTATTTTGGAAAGAGCCCTTTCTCTGTAATAAACTCTCTTTTCCAAAGATGAGTGATTTCTCGATCAGATAGATTTATTATTTTGTTGTTTACATTAAATTTAAAAACTGTACTTTTGAGTTAAAATATATATTTATAATTTTAATAAATGACAAATTAAAAAGGCATGAACATTTTTTTGTATTGAAAAAATATTGAACCGTGACACCAAAGTATCGAACCGAGCCGTGAATTTTGTGTATCGTTGCACCCCTAGTTTTCACCACTTTTTACTTGAAGAGGACAGATAGTCCACGCCTGAAGGAAGCACATAAGGTCAAGAGCAGGATCAGGAGCATACTCGCCTTTCCCACAAGGTTGTGCGATGTGAATTTGTGAAGCTATTAATGCAGAGCTCCGCTGTAACATCCTGATGTTTGAAGAACAACATCCAGAACCTGTGTTACTGTTCATGCCATAATGTGTCGGCACTTAAAACAGAAAGAAAAAAAGAACCTGCTTTTTGCTTCTTTGGCCACACAGGTTTGACTCCTCGCTTCTCCACGACAACGTAACAAAGTTGTACTCCAATTGAGTGATCTAAAACTAGCAGCTGTGCTGGAAGTATGCGACGGTCCATGAGAAGATAATCCCAAACAGGGCTTTTTAAAAATAATACATTTGACTTGTATGTGCTGTTAACCCACCTGAGCACAAAAACAGCCATACAATGATGAATTTTGGCAGCAACTGGACATTCCAATATTTCACAAGTTCATTGTCTCCAATATTGAATAAGACTGTAGGTTTTTTTTGAACAGTTTCTACACAGTTTTTCAGTTAACAATTCATGGAAAAAATAAACAAAAATGGTTAAATCTATTTTTCTTGTTTTGTTTTGTTGTCTTTGAACCTTAGCTGGGTTCTCACATGCTGCATCACATACTTTTTTTTCCTGACTCTTATGTACTCCGTTTACATCGCTGAGTCCTCACTTTGGGTTTTGGACCTTCCCCCAGTTAGCTGCATTTTGGTTTTCTCTTTTTCTGGAACCTTTAAACAGGAGAAACAACAGCTGTGATACTGATGAATGATGATCTTAACGTTGTGCAACACAATCATTTAAAGCTACGGTAGATTATCTTATGGTGTAGAGGTTAACACATTTGATTGGCAGGCATATGGCTCTTTGTTCAATTCCAGCTAGACACACACAAATCCCCTTAAGGGATGGTTCAGGAAGCTAGCTGCTGTGGTGACCCTTTGCAGCAAGGGAGCAGTCAAAAGTAGCTTTAGTAATATAAACTTTCATTTCACAAACAAGCTTACCAGCAAATAACTTGAGGCCAAATGTCTAGTGTAAACGTATAAAGCACTGAGTAGATTGTACTAATAACGGTGCACTTGAAACACTTCTACCCCCAAAGGCAGGGAGTATGCAATCAGTTCCATTTGCCTGTTTGTCAGCAGTCTAGTGTCCACAGTTTTCAAGATATAATTTTCCAATTTTGTGTGATGATAGACCAATAACAGCTCCAGCTGACGTCACCGTATTATAATAAGACAAATGTCATGAAATGTCAGTTTTAGCATGGCCCTCTCTCTCTGCTTTCTGAGTGCTATCAGACATGCTCGCTTATGTATTTATTAATTCATGATCACAGGCATATTCAGAAGAATATAAAGAATACTTTAATGACCCGTTGCCTGACTTAGAACAAATGTGATGTCATTCTTTCTGTATTACTTACTTTTATGTACCATAGGCACATGTTCTGTGTAGTCATGTGTTACAAAGTTATTTGGTTCCCAGGTTTGGGCATGTGCACATGTCTGTATATATAAAGGATCACACAGATTTAGCATGGGAATGATAATACACCAATGACCTTCCCTTTTCTTTTTTTTGCTTCCACGTGTCCATCCTGTCTTCCTTTTTCTTCCAAGAAGGCACAATCTGTAAATCTCCCCCTCTCGCTTCCATTCTCACCCGCTGTCTGTGTGCTAATGCATTCTGGTTGTGACCCTGAATAATGTTTGCTTTCTCCTACTTTCATTCTTTCTCCACCCCAGCTTACTTTCTCATCTTATCGCTCTCTTTGTTTGTCTCTCTCTTCCCTCCCACCCTCTGTCCTCGTCGATCTATTTTTAATCTGTATCTAATTTTAATTGAATTTTATTCGGTCACTTTCCTGTTTCGCTCTATCCCTCCCTCCTTTCCTTCCTTCCTTTCTTTTCTTCTGCATATCTGAAAGCAATGAAGTCAGATTTAATATTCAAAATCAGACAAAGCTTTTAGTATTCAAAGTAACTGTGAATCACACACAAGACCAGACGTTCTCTCCTCCTACCCTCTTTTCTCCTTCTCACATTTTAATGTATTTTTCATGTCAATCATCTTATTGGTTGAAAAAAAACTGCTGTAAGAGAGCGCTCTCCACCACAGATGGTGAATCACACAAGGACAAACACAACCAGCCACTTTTCTCAGGTTTTCTGTGCTCCCCCTCACTCTGCCTCTCTCCCACCCTGATTCTCTCCCCTTCGCTCCTCGGTGTGCGTCAAACAGGAACCCACACAAATGTTTCAAGAGCAACGGGAGAGATTTCCTCGGTTTACCGAACCAGGAGGAAAAAGAATGGACGGCGGTGGCAAAGAAGAAGGGTAGCGAGAGTTGGAGTTAGGAGTAGAAAGTAGAGGATAGATGACAAAAGGAATGCAAGAACAGAAAAAGAATGAGGATGGAGTATATTTATTTACATCAGTTCATGTAAGGTGCAACACTGAGTCATGCTTTCACCACAGAGGGACAAAAAAAGGGAACAACTGTTCTGGGACAAAGTGGGGGTGATGAGTGATCGAAAGAGCATTAAAAAAAAAAGCCTGACGAAAACAAGAGGAGGGTAAAAATGCTTTTCCTGACAGCCGTGAAAAGACCGCAAAAGAAAACAAGCTGAGTGCATCCATAGTTTTAACAAGACTGGAGTTAAAAAAAACAAAACAACATCAACAAAAAAAAACAAGTGGAGCAGAAAAGAAGAAGTGCTGTCACACAGATAACACCAGCAGCCTAATGAGAATGCACTCAGGCTCTGACACATAAAGGCTTTCCATGTGCAGTGACCAAAAGAGATGAAAGTTAGCATTCAGTAATCGAGCTCGCCACATGCATTCAGTTCATGTCCTCCTTCTTCTTCTATTTTAAAGACTTACTGTGATCTTGTTGCTTAAACAGTGATGAAACACACAAAACTTGTGCAAAAACCTGCTGCTTCTTTTCCAGTCCGCTGCCTTGCTGGGCAGTTCTCTAAATCGGTCTAAAATTAATAATAAATCAGGCCTCGTGTGATCACCTTAGTAATTGCTAAATTGCTGCAGCAGGTTTATCTTTGCGTGCTTTCGGTAAGGCACGAAAACATATTAAAGCAATTTGCCCCACCCTTTCAGGAAGCGAACTCATTCTCTGTGAAGTTATTTAAGCATTTGGAGATGTTTTAAATAGATGCATCACATCTCTCAGGGCAGAGAGTTCCCTCGGCACATTGTAACACCTCCTTTTTTTGTAGCGTGATAATGTCGATAACAGCTAATCTATAGGTGACGCCACGTGATATATTGTCCCTATAGCAACTATATGCTGCTGCTAGGTGACACGTTTCCATAGCAACTGCCAGCTGTGTGCACTGGGATGACAGGTGCATCATTAGCATGCGTACTATCAACACAGGGGCATTCCCCATGCATTATTTTAAGCCAGTTTTGACTTGTTGACCTTTAAGTTGTTTCCACCTCTACCTCTGCGTGAAAGAGGTTTGATTAAGAGGGGGAGGGAAGGAAAGGATGCTGGAGACTTTTAAATCTGAAAGGGACACACCGGAGACCTATATTTCTTTTTTTTTTTCACAGCTACCTTCAGGGTTTCAGTTACATCTTGTTTATGCGATTTGTACTAAGGCTCTACAACCCAGCTTTCTCTAAATCCTCACATTAGAGAGGAAATGATGCAGCGTGGAAGAGGAACGAGAACATGACAGGTGGGATAGAAGGAGAAACTGAGAAGCTGAAGGGAGAGTAAAGATGTGAGACTGGAAGGAGACACAGCCAGAGGAAGGAGACAGGGAGTAAGCGACTACAGGAGACACTTTGATCTACATTTAACAAACTCCAGAGACTTTTTATTTTTTGTACTCTGAGCATGCTGAGGAAAGTTTGTTTCAAATGACTCACTGCAGTGAAGTGTGCGCTGACATGTCATGGAGAAAGAACTTGAATATGGACACAGATGGAGTACGAAGGAAAGAGGCAAGGAGAGATGTAACGAGAGAGGAATGAGCAGGAGGATAAAAATGGAGCTTGCTAGGGAGGGAAAATCTGGCATCCAATGTTGCATGTCTCCTGTTACAATTATAGTTGGTCATTTGTTTTTGTTTATGCCGTAAAGTTCTCTGCTGAGGTTAACTGAGGCCATGAAAATGCAGAGACAGACAAAGCCCCCCCCCCTGCTGCTGAAGTTAAGGTCATCTGCCATAATCGCATGGAGCTGAGAGTCTAACATGGAAACAACACACCAGCACGACTTAATAGCGTGGTTTTATTTTAATTCAGTGAATATAATTATGACTTTTTAATAGTTTTGCTAGTATTCAGAATATTAAAATGTAGTTCACTTAATGCTCTCGAGCCAGTCATGATGGAAATTAACTTGCAGGAGTTAAGAACAAAAAAAGTGAACAAAATCAGATCTTTGTGTTCTGTCCTTTTAGCTTAAAAAGCTTAAACAATTATACCATCAAGCTTTTTTTGTGTTTTTTTTTTTTTATTCCCATGTCAAAATAAAGCACTTCAGATTCATTGTACACCTACGCTAATGGTGACAATAATGTAATTCATGAAAGAGTGAAAAAGACTGACTTAATTTGATAAGAATGAATTTACTGCTTGCCAATTTATTTGCTTCTCTCGTAGCTCTGCCCATTCAAGTTAGATCCTCCTCTGCTCTCGAGCAGAGTCAATAGGCTGTTATCATAAACTGTATATAACACAGATATCAGCCGATTAGCGCTAAGCAACAGTTTAATAAAACACAATAAGGATCACTCACTAAATAGAAGCCAAAACGTCTTGGACTGGATGAAGATGGGTATAAACTTAGCAAAAAAGTAAGGAAATGTTGCGTTTGGTTGATGTAACAATGCTGTAACAATGTTTCTTGGCGATAAATCTTATACAAACAGTATAAAATGCATGAGCAGAGTTGAGTATAGGGGTTGCACCCATTAAATATGTGCCAAATTTTCTGTGCCAAAGCCAAACAGATTGTTCTGCTATTAACTCTTGTTTGGTGCCATTTATTTGATTGGATGATTTAAGTCTGAAGAAACACGACATATTAGCAGTTTACACAATTTATTAATTTAACAAACAGGTGCCTCGGGAGGTGGAAGAACGATGCACAACTATAACAAATTTTCCACTTGAGGTTGGCTCCACAGACTCTCAATGTCCAAAATTATAGATCTACAAAGCACATTTACAGCCGGGTGCAAAATATGAATTCCCTCCTCATAACTCATAACAACTCTGACTGAGGGGAAGTTTTGTTTTTGTCACCTGGATAATTGACATAGGTTCATGGCTGCCTTGACTGATAGGTGTCCCGGCACGGGCTCTGGAGCCAGTTAGTTTCTGCTAGGCTTCGTCCACTACTGCCAGTCATTAAACTGCACCTCTTCAGTGTATGTGTGTGTGCGCGCGCATGCTCTTTAAGCCTGTTGGAGCATTTTTAATGGATTGTCTGTCAAAACATTATGGCTTGCTGTGCAGTACAGACCATCCCAGAAATTTGCACGCATCACTAGGTGAGTGGAATTTTGCACTAAATAGTTGATATGTGTGTGTCTGTGTGTTGCACTCTTATATTTTCTGAATGGTGTTTACTTATCAAGCTGCCTAGTATAAATGTCACCTTCACATTCATATAAGATAATATTTGGCTCCAAAAACACATTGGCAGTCAAAACACTGACTGACTGTAATTGTAAGAGCTTGCATTGTGTCTGAAGGCCGCCAAATGGCGATAGATGTGGTTGCAAAAAAGATTTCTGGTTCTATTTAAGTGGGAGAATGTCTTATGTTTATTTTGAATAAAAAATGCATCCAGTTTGTAAATCTTGATGATACCATGTTTCAAAAAAACTGAATTATCTGTGCTATACCTACAATGGCTACGGAATTGGCAATCACAAGTCATATTGGCTAAATAAGCGTGTGGCTTCACAGTCAGACCTGCCCCCTTCATCACATCCTATTGTTTGCAACCACGATAGCAACAAAACCAAAACACTCATGTCGAGGTTTCAAAATGTGGCTTCAGAAACTCATGTTGAGGGTGATGTCACAGTCACTACATCCACCTTTTATGCTAGCTATGGTAGGAGCACATAGTAGTATTTTATAGAACACTGTACAAGTGTAATATGGACTAGCTAGTGTGATCTCTTACAGATGACTTCTCTGCTTCTCCAGGCATTTAGTGACTGTGAAAGTGAAGACACATGGATTATGCATGCTGTGCCCTGCATACACAACGGGAACAAATCTCTTTCATGCAGCCAGATGTTTCAGTAATCCACTTTGTTCACTCCTGACATGTTCTCTAGTTGCCTTTCCAGAAAGTTCAGAGGTCACACTCAGCTCCAGAAACACACCCCACATCTGCTCGATCAGCTGCAGATCTAAAAAAAATTGTGCTGGTGCACGTCCTACAAAATATTTGTTTTTGTCTGCTGCTTTTCACCTACCTTGAAAAGCTCATGCTGTCCAACTCAGAACCCGCTACATGGCACTTTGGCCAATTAGTAGGTGTAAGTAACAAGAGCAGTGACAACGACATGAACCCTGACAAGATCAGCATTATGTGAGAAAAGGAAAAAAACTGGCGACATGATCATTTTTTTAACCACTTCAGCGTCACATACTCTGCTTGTTGTAACATTTCTACAACGATTGGATATAGTGCAGAAAAATACAGCACGAGTTGTAGATGAGAATACGTTATGCAGTAATTGGCAACTCTTACACTTCTCATCAATATGAATATAACATTGTACTGCTGAAAATTTAAAGTGAACAAGCCTGGTTGGGAGTCACCAAGCTCCTAAAGGTAGTAAAAATTAAATGATGTAAGTTTCCTAGCCTAACAAGTACAACAGAGCACACTGGAGTGAGATCTGTGTGGGTTAAGTCAGTCTGTGCACGCAGAGGTCTAATCAGCCAGAGGTGACTTTGTGTAGACCCTGTTGAATCGTATTAACCTTATCGCATCTGGCGCTGCTGCTTTCCAATGTAAAGGACCGCTGTGATTTATGTCTGTTTCCTTGGCGCTCTTAAGGGAACAGATTAGACTATCAGAAGTAAAAGAAGAAGAGAAAAAAAGAGGAAAACAGATAGAAACGAGTGTTTGTGTAGTGCCACACTCCTACAGACTCATGGTCAGGGGGTGAGTCATCTGTCTGGAGAATATGTCCCTTTATGTTTTCCCGCTGACCTTTTGGCAGTGCATTTTCTGAAGCGAGTGCTGGAGTGTCAAATCATCCACCCCCTTCACCATCTTGTTTTTTCCCCTCGTTATTTTGATGATACATACTCCTTTTATTTTTTAAACTCTTTTTTTGCACATATCCTTCACGCTGACTCAGTGTCATTGCCTCCTGTGATAAATTCTCTACTTAATTGAATTAAGTTTTGCATTGAATCATCAGATGCTTATGCCAGGCGTAAGAGCGTGCATGTTTGTGTGTTTATGAACTGGAGTGAGCCCCCTGTTGATTCCATTAAAATGACTCATTCTGTCTTCCTCACAGCTCTGAGTGTCAGTCAGTCACCCACACTCATCCTGGGACGCGAGCTGGCCCCAGCAGCCCTGCAGCAGTGGTGGACAAACTGGACTGAAACATGAAATAATTCATTTGTGATGTTGCTTTCCTTAATTTGATTACTAACATTTTTTTCCAACCCCAAACCAGAATTTGTTCTTCTCCACACACACAAAAAGATCTTATTATTTCATCAAGGAGGTCTTTGGAGTGAAAAAACTGAAGGAACTGCTGACCTACCAAAGGGGGTATTTAAACAGGATTATCCAGTTAGCACGATATCTGTGACGGAGGATTAACCAACACATCACTCGACTTCCTAATTATTCCCAAATTAAACCCAGATCCAGTTCTCTGCAAAGTGTTTGGCAGCTAAATTTGTCTTATTATGAGCCATTTGGCTGAGTGAGTTACCCTAGTTCTTCAAACGGCCCTCAAGGTGAGGCTGACTCTTAATTCAAAATCATTTCATTCACGCTGCACGATAAAACCAGTGACGGTGCACCTCCTGTTAAAGTGCTCCACATTCTTCTTCTTTTGAATCTTTAGAAATGTGCCCATGAAAAGGCAATCATCACATTTCTCTATGTTCACCTCAAAGTCGAGTTTAACGTGCGTATAGATGAGACGACTCTGTAAAATCATAACTAGAAGCCAGTCGTGGTCTGTATTCCACCTACTCAAGTGTGATGTGGAAACAAGAAGCCTCTGGTGCACATGCACTGTGCAGCACTGAGCTAGTTTATTGCATAAATGTTTGTAAAGACATTAAAAGTCATATATTACTGTTACATCTTTGTGTGCTCCTAATATTGCTTGAAGGTTTCTGACAATAGGCTCACTAAAGTTGTTTGACCTTTAATGATCTTTAATCCATCTTTGGAGGCTTACATGCATGCCATCACGTTTTCTTGGCTACCAGTTGGCCAATGATAATCAAGAGACAGCAGGCTGGCCTAAACAAAGGATCATCTCAGCCTTGGCACAGTAAAATGATCAGAGGATTCCCTCCAAGATAAAACAGCAAATAAACAAACCACACAAAGATTAGCACAGCTCATAAAAATGATAATAGTAAGATGACACGTATCCCCACTCATCAGTCTTTCAGGTGGCTTGTGGCTGATGTTAAACCTTTTTATTCTTCAAATATTAACACTGAGCGTTGTAAAATATGCATTTAAATAAAAGGGAGACTGTAAAACTGTCAGCTTAAATCTGCTTGAATACGTCTCCCCTTGAAGAGTTTAAACCACAACTAAGCTCTTACCTTTTTACAAAAGCCGAGTTTTCACCGTCAGTGTGCCATTAGGCATGCGGAGGGATTAGGCTATAACCTAGGGACAGTAAAAAGCCATCTTCCACTTTGAAGGCTACTTCCAGTGAGATGCCATGCTGGAGAAAATGAAGATGACAGGAGACGGTTCCACTCCCAAGCGGCAGTACTATTTGCTGACATCCAAGCTCCTTATTAACGGAGACGACGATGGTCGTTAGGCTTCTGTGGTTCGCCAAGTGAGACTGAAATATTACAAAGTGCCAGTTCTGATGACTTTATCCTGCGCGAGGCACGTTTTACGCCATATGGAGAGTACGCGCGCTCGAGACAAGGAGGGTGGCGAGGCACGCTAATTACGACTGAAGGAAAATCCTTTCTGCCTATTTAAAGTCCTAAACGAAGTGGTTGTAATTCCCCAGCGGAGAACTCTGTTTTATTTGTGAGAAAAGACAGCAAAGGAAGCTGATATGATACCCGTCCTTCGACTGGCTCGATGTAATGCGTAAAACTCCCGGTATCCTTGTTTTCGAAAAAAAAGAACTTCAATTTGCGTAAAGAGGGAGAAGGAAAATATATTTTTTAAAAAAACAACCAAAAAAACGTCTTAGAAGCAAGGAGTTTCGTGTAAAGAAAATTGGTGAAAAGTGTAGAGCGCGTTTTATTCCGCTGACTTGCAGAGAGAAGGGGCAGCTCCAACCATTTCTTCTAAAAGCGCTATAGGCTTGTGAGAATGTGTGAGCGAGTGAGAGAGGAAGAGGAGGGAGAGGGAGAGAGAGAGGTAGATGGGGGTGAATGTGTTGTACGCGCGCTGTAGCACTTTTATATGCATGTGTGCGCTTCGGGCGTGTGCGTGTTTACGAAAGGAAAGCAGGCAGGCTTCCACGCGGGGCACTTTCTTGCATGTGTAGGGCGCAGAAGACAAGAAGCGAGACTGATTTCTGAGGGGAAACATATGGACATGTCATTGCTTTCTAAGCAAAGACAAACATGGATCCGCTTGCAGTAGTTTTACAGATCTTTGTGGGCGCAGTAAGCAGCAGGAGTCTAAAAACTGGGTAACCATAAAAGGCCGAGGAAGAGTAAGCATGCTTTTATGTCTAACTGCGGCACTGGCACGTTTAATTCTCCGGGTTTTCATGTAAATAGACATCAGATGTTCAGATGCAGCTCTCGGCGCTGTGTCTTTGTAAACTTCTCAGCTTTTCTTTCTACACACACACACACACACGGAGCGAGAGAGAGAGAGAGAGCGAGCAGCAAAAACGTTACAGATGTTGGCATGTGTGTCATTTCCTGTGTTTACAAGCTGGAAGAGTTTCAGGGAAGTATAGCAGCTGGGTGGAGCTGAAGAAGAGAATTTAAGGCATTTGGGCAGATATCTAACAATAAGCAGTAGGTGTGTGTCTGTGTGTGAGAGAAAATGTAAGAAATAAAGAGAGACCATTATTTGTTCAGATGGCTCAGATTAAGTTGGTGAGAAATGAAACCTCAAGAGCAGCTGAACATACACATGCAGAGGAGGCGATAGTCTTTGTATGTAGGCATCATTTTTTACCCTGAATGTGACCCTTACATACCATCTTTACCCCAATCCATCTCATGCCAATAACAAGTGTAAATGACTAATTATTATGTAATTATTATGTAATTAATGATTGATCAATATTATTTACTCCCTCTTGATCGCAAAATTTTTGTATTATTTTATGAGCTACTGATTGGTGGGTTTGTTCTTATACCCAGAGCCTTGAATACTGCTGAATAGTCAAAGCTGGTAGTATCCCAGGTACTCACACCGTGTCTTTAGTGCCAGTTGTAAGAACAGCATTGCTCCAAGCTCATCTCTTCTTAACCCAAAACACAATCCTTTCCTAATCCCAACTTTCACAAAATAGTTTGGCGGTTAAACTAAGAGCCATCAAAGCAAAAGTAAACAATAAAAAGTGGAGCAAAACAGGACACAAACTGCTGTCTAAGAGTTCACAGTATTTAAGCCACCAACAGTTTACACAAGAAAAGTGCTACATCAGTACCTGACATGTCTACTGTGCTTAAAAGTTTTACATTTTTAAAGTCTTTTTATACTTCTATATTTTGCTTCTAAGGAGCAGAATTGCTTGTAGTCTTGAGCAATAGCTCTCCAGGCTTTCTGAAAATGTACCGACCATTGTTGTTTTTTTAAAAAACATTTTTATATTTATCTTTAGGCATTAAAAAAAAGAATGCCAATGATAACTCAGTTTGACAGACAAAGAGTATTTTTTGAACCTACAAAGGATAATAATAATAATAATCGGTCATGGATTGGCTTCCCCGGAGCCTGGACCTCATTATTATTGAAGCAGTGTGGGACAGACAATGAAACAAAAGGGAGTCAACATCCAAATAAGGGCTCTGAAGTTCCTTCAGGAAGCCTGGAGAACTATTTCTGGAGGCTACTTAAAGAAATGACAAGTAATCTGCGTAAGAGAGTTCAGGCTGTGTTGAAGAATAAAGGTTATCATACCAAATACTGACTTTGAAGCTTATTAGAATATAAATCTTTTTTTCTTTATATATTATATTTTAGTGTGTTTTTACCTATTTCAGTAATTTGCTCCATCTATTTCACATTTCACAGTAACATCCCGACAGTCTTTGTAAACTGTTTGTTAACCAGTCAGTAAACATTATTGTTTAGTTGCTTATTAGCCGTAAAAAGTTTAAACAGGGCCCAGTTAACCATAAATTCACTAATTATGAACGACAGCTCATAGCGTTTTCTTGAGCCACATGCACATACACCCTCCCAGTGACAGACGTGGCCTATTTAAATCCTCAAACACGCAGCTTTGCAGCTTTTTCTGATTTTTTGTGGAAACATCTGGATCCTATAACATACCAAAAACTCTCATCTGGAAATACAAACCGATACATGCTCCAGGCGATATCCACAGTTATCCATGAAGGTGGTCAGTCAGTTGCTCTGTTTACATTTCATAACGGACTGAAAGGAAAACATACTGTAGAGGGGCGGGCGAGAACCAGAATAAGATGTGGGGAGAGCGTGGGAGTTAGAGGGGAAAAACAAAGACTTACATTGTTTACCGGTACACTTCTTGTTTACAAGCCCTCTTGAGATTATGTGATTTACAAAATGTGTTGACTTTTTGGTGTTACACTTATTGTAAGCAGCTGTGGACGAGAGTCTGCAGCTAAATAATTAATGGGAAAATGTAATTGAGAGGAGATTTGGAAAAAGGGGGTGGAGAGAAAATGTTGATGAAGGAGAGGTAGAGGGAAGAAGAGAAAGAAAGACAGCAGAGAATTTTTCAAATTCCTTTCACTGTTTATCATTTCAAATGAGGATATTTGCAAGGATGAAATAAAGACTGACAGACAGCGAGGGAGCTGGAAGCCAGAGGGCAGTATTCACAGATCATTTCACATGCCATGATTGGAGGATTGGCTAAAGGAGAAAGAAACAAGCTGACGAATGATTTAAAGCAGCCACTAATGATTTTTTCCCCATTATTGACTGATCATTTGTTCATGCTTTCCTCTCTTTCCTCCTGCTGCGTGTTTATCTTAAACAAATTAAGATGCAAACCACGTCTGTGTGTCGTTATGTGCTATTCAGACACACAGCATGGATAGTACAGCCTCTCGGCTCCCACATAGAGCATATTGACATGTAGGTCAATGAGCCCAAGTGAGCTCATGAGTATCCCTCCCTATTGGTCTGTTTTGAAATGATTTTCAGAGACCTTAAAAACAGAGCGGGACAAAAAGCTGAGACGCAGCATGTTCATCTCTGCTCCTCGGTGGATGCAGCACAGATTGTTTAAGCTCACTCGTGTGGTGTAAACAGTCCCTTTGGTTGCAGGAGCACGCTGCTGAACTGAGTCATCGCTCCCATTTTTCACACTCGTATCATATCAGGTCTGGAGCTGCTGTTTCATTTGTTATGACTGGATCGCAAGCAAAGGCGACCAGCTTTACGGTTTGTTACATTTTGTAAGAGAACATCCTGTTGTTTGCCTTTTGAGGTTTTAGTTTTAGTGCCGGCTTAATAATTCATAATGCCTTGAAATGCATCTAAAATGCCGTTGGGCTTCAAAGGTTTTACTGTGCTTATGTCACCACTGATAGCCTGACCTGAGTTGGGTTGAAACACAGATTCATTGTCACATGTTTTAATTTGTTATATATTTCCCTGACCTGTGAGCTTGGTAGGCTGGCGACTTGTCCAGGGTGGACCTGGCCTTTCACCCTATGGCAGCTGGGATAGCTTCTATCCCTTCCTAACAGCCCTGAGCTGGATAAGCAGTTAAGAAAATGGATGAATGAATTGCTATTGAGGCTTTCTGAAAGTCAAAGACAAGTTTTAACTCATGCCAATGATGCTTTTGTCTCTCACACAGTGCAACAAGTGATACACTGTCAAAATGAATAGATCAACTTGATAGATATTCTCATTGACTTCTCAGCTGAGGGTTAGATTAAGATGACTGACAGCTACCTCAATTCTTCTCCAAGGCATAGAAATAACTGATAAAAGTAATAATGTCTCTATAATTAAGACTTCAGCAGTAGATCCTTGCATTTGTGTAAGTCAAAAGGTGATGCCTGCTTGATTGCATTAAGTCCCCTCTTTATTGTGCTCGCCAAGTTATATGTGAACAATTTTTGTGTGAAAAAGGTCATATAAAAGAAAAGCAAAGGGTAAACGTAAAGAATAAGAAATGCTTCGTCACTCATCCAACTGACTTCTTCAGTCTCAGCTGACTGCAGGTTTGCCCAACCTTTAAACAGTACATTTGCATAATGACAGAAACCAGCTCCATTGCAGAGAGAAACGTGCAATTTCACCCAATGTGGCCAGTTTGTATATGGAAGATGTGGAAAACAGGGCTCTGTTATCATATCTTGGAAGACCATTGAGCCTTTGGTTGAGGTTTGTAGATAACTCGGTGGACAAACACATCACGTTCATCGGGGAGGATATTAAAAATGACAGGCTAGCCTTCTTAGACTGTGAGATTTCCATCAGTAATCTGGAACATTTAAAAGTTGATGTGTAGCGTAAAACAGCACATACGGATCAGTATTTAAGGTTTGACTCTCATTATCCACTTGGAGCACAAACTGAGAGCGAACACCATCCACACAGATACAGCGACCAGGGAAGCAGAAAAACATATCAAGAAGGCCCTGAGTAAATGTGATTATCCCAGCTGGGCATTTGTTAACGTTGGGAAGGCACCTAAAGAAAGCCCCAGGCAATTCAGGAGAGAAGAAGGACAACTGCTGCCTGAGCGAAAACCTTTAGTGATCCCTTATATGTCAGGAGTATTGGAACAGCTGAGATGCATATTCTTTGTAGAACAGAGCCTCTGTGGCTTTTAAACCCCCCAAAATTGGTCTACCCTGAGGATCCGGTTCTCCGACGCAAACAGAGTAATAAGGTGTACGCTGCTAAGTGCCAGGAGGACTCCCGTGATTTATACATCAAGGAAACCAAGCAACCTCCGGCGAAGCAAATGGCACAACGGAGAAGAACTAACTTGTCAGGTCAAGACTTGGCAGTCTATTTATACCTACAGGCCAGTGGCTACTCTTTCAATCACGAGGATGTACAGATCCTGCACAGGGAGGAATGCTGGTTTAAGCAGAGAGTCAAGGAGGCATATCTGTGTGAAAATGGAACAACCATGTCTGAACCAAGAGGAGGGCACATGAGGAGACGTCTAAATCATTCCCCAACTCTCTGTGAGCAGTACCCGTGGCCATTGGTCATTACATTTTGGTTATTAAGGATCATGAAACTGACCTCATTATTAGTGAATGGTGCTGGTTTCAGTGATCAAGCAGATGCACTGTTTATGAAGTTGGAGAAAAGAGACTGATGAGTGACAAAACTTGTTCTACTGAAAGTGTTACATCCAGGTGAATAGAATCAACTTTCTGTGACAGTAAAACAACATCCACATGAATACCAGGTTCATGTTTGCTTACTATTTATCTTCAACATAACCTGTAACCATTTCTTCTCTATGTAAAGACTTCACAGAGACATATGATTTAGAGGGAGAAGTCACTCACCAGATCAGCCACCTTCTTCAGATGCTTTACAGTGCTGTTCTGATGTTCACATAAACATTATAAGGATTTTGAGCAGTTAACCAGGTTCAGGATAGGCACTGTGATCGGTCTGTGGCAAACCAAAACATACTCTCCAGTCTGTGATGTATTGTGTGTTGTGACAGCTTTCTGCTACAGCCAGCATTCAGACTGTCAGCAGCTTGTGCTACACTGCATCTTCTGTGAAATATCAGCACGCAGGCCAGCCTTCTCTTCCCAAAGGCATCCATTAGCCTTGGACACTAATGACCTTGATGACTGTTCACCAGTCTTTCCTTAGATCACCTTTTATAGGTACTAAATATCACTTCACACTCCGCAAGACAAGTTTTGAAGATGCTCCAACCCAGTGGTTAAGCCATCACAATGTGGCCCCTGTTGAATCGATCGTATTGTTATGCTTGAGCATTTTTTCCTGCTTTCAACACATCAGTTTCGAGAACTGACTGTTCTCTTGCTGTGTTATATATCCCCACCACTTGACAGGTGCCACTGATGCAATTTAATCACTGCGTCAGTGGTTTTAATGCTGTTGCTAACTGGTGAAAGCAATATGTAAATAATGTGTTAACTGGTAAGCTTTAGCTTTGTTGGCAGGTAGATTGTTATCTCCCTCCTCATTCTAAACATTCTAAACAAAGCTGGCTTCATATTTAGCATGCGTGCCATTTGTCATTCACTGAAATGTTCTGCCAGGAAGCAAAATGGTGTGTTTTTGCAAAATGACAGATTGTTCTTTTAATCCCAGCTGCTTTTACTTTTAGCCCTCATTACAGCAGTTACAAACATACAATCATCCAAACACCTTAACTTCAAGGTAAAATACAGTCACACATTCAGTTCCCATCCTGCTGATTTCTGAATGTTTAGCAGAGAAGCACAGACGAGTGTGAGAAGTTTCCTGAGAGCTTCAGAGTAATAAAATGTACCAGCACACAAACCGCTTGCAGAGGGACAGCTAGTTATGACGCCCACCTTACTCTTCATGCAACCCCCCCTCCTACTCCCCTGCTCACCATCACCATGGTTACAATGATGCAGGTTACCGTGGCAGCCAAGTCAACTCCACACTCCACACAAAGGCGCACGTGCATGTGCTTTACCGCTCACTCAAAGGGGGATACGCATGTTGTGACGATGAGGAGTTGAATATAGTTTCCTGCGTAATTTCTGGAGGATACGAGGACATGGAGCTGCTGTCATTTCTCTGTCTCCTGTCTGACACTCTCGCTTCTGTTCATGACAGATGATGGATGGTCAGCAGCTGGCAGCCCCCAGTCCCCCCTCCAGATTTTCCCAATCTGTTCTTTTTTTTCTTTTTCTTCTCTACGCCAAAAATAGACACGTAGAAAAACAATTTGTGACACACACAGCACAAATATATACATATGAATGGTCAGCATCTTATCTGTTGCTGCCAGACCCTTGCATGCGCCTCTTATCATCTCTTCCAGTGTGTGCGTGTGTGCGTGTGTGTTGGTTAAGTTCATTTGAGGCTATGCTGCCACCCAGTGTTCACATTACAAACTGCAGAATAAAAGTTTTAATATTCTCCCCAACCTCCACCCCCGAAAAATGAATTCAAGGATGATTTACACATTTAGACTGAGCAAGAGTAACTCATTCAAAACAGGTGTTGTTTAACGGTTATATTTATATTATATTATAAAGACCCAACAATATTAGAAAGAAAAAAATCACACGACCCTCTATGAGCAAGCACTCGGCGACCGTGGGAAAGAAAAACTCCCTTTTAACAGGAAGAAACCTCTGACCAGACCAGTCTCAGGGAGAGGCATCCAGTCATTTTCATCAGTGATTTTATTATTCAGTGAACCGTTTTGCCTTTATAATGTAAGGGCATTATAATTTTAACAGACATAAAAAAATAACGAAAGCCTGTGAGTGATAAACTAAATTAAGTTTACTACACTGTCACATAAATTTTTGTCCGTAGCACTTCCTGAAGTCTGAAAATCAACATCCTTCATCTAACTTACGCGTAAGTGTTCAAAGCTATACTGACTACATGTATATGTTTGTCTTCATCCGCTTTGGGATTGATTCAGTCTTCTTAGTAGTAATCTCATTTCTTCTAATCCAGCCCTCCTTCCTTTCTTCCCTCAACATGCTCTCACACACACTCGGATATACACATGCTGCCTCTCTCATGTAGACCAGCAACCATTCATGTTGTTGGACTACTGCTGTCGCTGCTGTGGAGTCACGCTCATAAAACGCCATGGACCCATCTCCCTCAAAACTACACCCAGTGATACCTGGGTAAGGACACACTCTGGTACTGTATGTAGAAAATGGTTAGAATACAGTTAGACTACTGTATGTGGAGGGTCAAAATGTTTAGCCAACTTGGTAATAATTTTCTTACTGAAAATTACAATTACTGACAATCATTTGAATTATAGCACCTCATTACACACATAATTAACATTTAGCTAGCAGTGGTTTTGTATAATGTCATATTTTCTAATCCATAAGTGTATGTGGCACTGCACATCTGGTTGTAGGCTTGCATTCCTAGAAATCAAAGCTAATTTCCAGGTCATGCTTTTAAAACATAATCTGTAATCAGGAGATGGCAATAAGATGGCAAACAGACAGCTAGCCAAAGTGTTTAGTTGTGTCTGATGGTATTAGCATGAGCTCAGCTACTTTAATGGTTTTGGACAGACTCACACTGTGATCCAAACTGTTGAAATATACAGTGAGAAGTAATCATAGACGGTATCTAAGGTCTAAACATCCCAGTGAGCTCAGAATATATTGTGAAATGCAATCGAGAAATACTGGAAGATGAGAAAACATTGTACATTAATGTACCTTAACGCCACATATCAGGTGCAGAGTCTGTAAAGTATTCATATATTAAACTGTTAAGCATTTTTCCATTTTTGTGCTGATGTAAAAACTGCTAACACTATCTTACAGTCCTGTGCAAAAGTCTTGAGCCACACCTCTTTTCTTTATAGTCTGCTTCCAAGAAGTTAGTTACTTTTAATTTTTGTTTTTAAAGTGTTGTTGAGCAATAGTTCTCCAGGTCTTTCAAAGTCTGTCTTTGGACATTGGCTGCCTTTCATTTTCAGTCAAGTCCTTGCACCTGTCAGCTGGATATTTTTCTTTTTGTTTGTTTGTTTTTGTTGAGCCAGTTAAGACCTTATGAGCTATGAATCATTCAAGCAAAAAAAAAAAAAACAGGACTTGAGAGATGCATCTGGCCCTTCAGTTGATCCATCTGTTTACTAAAGCCTCATCAGAGATGATCTCAGTGGAAGTGGGGGCATAATAATCTCTCACACACTGCCAGTGCTGTTAAAGCATATGAATGGAAAAACACACACTATCAGTCATGGATTGCCCTCCCTAGAGCCCAGACCTTAACTTTATTGAAGCATTGTGGCATCACTGTAACAGTCATATTGACTTACAGGTTCATTAGAATTGTACAATTGCTATTTTTGCCTTATATACTATATTTCAATTTCTTTTTGCACTTTTCAATAAATTGCTGAACCAATATCCCAATTTCTTGGCAAAATATAAGTAAATGAGGGGTGGCACGAGACTTTTGTACAGAACAGTATATGCCTGAGGTGCCTATTTACATGTTTTTTAGAGAGTTAGTTTAGTAATCGTAAGAGAAATTACAGCAAATGTCTTACATTTTATATATTAAAACATCAGTCTGCCAGTCACAGAAACAAAATGTTTCCAATGTCTTGTCCAAGGGAGACCTGAGAAAATGAAAACACATCACACAAGAACACGATCAGAACAGAGAAACAGTCGTACAACAATAAACAAAGAAATAATAACTGAATTGAGAAAATGTTGGAAGAGTTATAAAAAATCATCAGATACTGAAGCTGTCGGAGCTTGTTTGCAGCTCATTCTATTTGAGCGGTGCGCAGTACCTGAAAGCAGTTCTTCTAACATTAGTGTACACATGGAGAATATATGAGGCTTATTAAACTGTGTGGTGTAATTACTAGATTTAAATGAGAAAAGAGATCTGAGGTAATGAACAACATAAGAGTTTCATTCTGGATATAGAAAGAGAGTGCATATTTACAATCAGGGGCAGAATGAAATATAGAGAAAGATCAAACTGAAAGTAAGAGCAGTATGACATTGATGAAGAAAATAGGAATTTTCTTTGTATCTGCCAGATTACTAAATGTGGATGAACTCAGCAGTAGGTACAGCTGTATGCTGGTATTATGAAATGCACCACTGCTCACTCGATTTTGATTGATTTATTACTAGTGAATGAAAAACCCTACTCAAATCCCAGATTCTTGGCATTATCGCTAGAGTTTGAGTTTCTAACATTCTTAGGTAGGATGTTCCAGAGTTTGGGGGCATAAACTGCAAAAAGCTGCACTTTTCTCTGTCGGAAATACTGGATATCTAACATTTATCATTGGTGATGAAGAAATGAGTCAAAAAAAACACATGAGCAGCTTGACTCGTCATCATGTATCCTGTTACCTTCGAAACCAGAAGTGCCTGTTTATTTTACCCGAAAGTGCAGTGAAAGTTGTTATTCATCTTATTTGCAGACGTCTGACTTGTCACAACAATAACTAATAAGATTAACGATGACCCCATTCCATTAAAGTATGCCAGCAAGCCAGTGAGCCGTTGTGCTGGCACCTGCACACCTGACTGGAATGGAACCAGCTTTTAATGTAATTAGTTTTACCTGTGTCTGACAAGCCAAACTGTCAGCCCTGAGGGGTGTTATCAGCCCTCCTAGGGTGTTATATAACTGATTTTCTGAAAAGGTTGCAGTCAGTCATCTATAAAAGGATGCCTTAGGGAGCACTCATTGACTGTCTGCTGTCAGGAGTTTTCTGGGTCACGTAAGAAGAAGATGGAGGAGAGGAGCAGTGATTTTCTGTCAGCTTCAGGAGCCAAGCAATATATCAGATAACCCGTGTCTTTTCCGGTAAACATCTCCAGATGAGTTTTCTCAGAAAAATGTGAAAATAAAGCCATAACGCTTGATATTTCTGTCCTGCCCTCTCTGTCATAAACAGTTAGAAATGAGGCAAAAATGCTGCCAGTAAGGTGCAGCATTATAAATAAGTAGTATTTCATCACAGAATCTTAGTTACTGTTTGTTCTTTATGCTCCTTCAGAAAGAGATTTTTTTCAGGACAGGAAACTTGGACTACAGCAGGTTTTATAGCTTCTTCATTAGCTTTAATGGTTTAGTCTTCCTTCTCCTCTCTTCAGGTTGTTCTGCAGAATCTGTTGATGTGCATGGTGTGCTTCTACTCTCTCTACTACATCGCGGTCAGTCTCTGCATTGGACTGCTCAGGTAAACTCAGACTCACACGATAATGAGACCCAGTGGGATAAGAGAGACAGATAAGCAGGTTGCAATAGACTTGTTATTGTTCGTGCTCACGTCATTATCTTTTCTTGCTTCATGTCTTCAGGGTTCATGAAATCAACAGCTTGTTGGCTCCATTCGACTACACCGCGCAACCGTCATGGCAGAACCCCAAATACCTGGGTGAGTTACAGTTGTGAAGTAAAACTAGAGGAGCACATCATTTTCATGACCTCTGTTACTTACATTCTGCTGTATTTCAGAGGCCAGTATTTTACAAAATGCTGAATTTATTCAGCTCTGAGGTTATCAGTTACTTTTAAGGTTAAATCCAAAACATATGAGACATATGCTGTCCTCCTCCACAGTGAGTACCTTTAGTCCAATAGTTACACATTTCGTGGTAATAGATTACTTCTATTTCCATTTAACTATAAAGCTAAAATATAGGGTTTTCTTTGTTTTGTTTTTTTACAGAAAGAGATGTAAATGACTATGATAGGTAGCCTTTAAGTGTTTTTAGTGCATTAAAGCCTGAATGGAAATCAGAAAAACTTTAATAACCCCTGCGGGGGAACTGCTTCATAACAGTTGCTCAAGACTGTAGAAATTGTAAAATTATACTACTTCATCAGAAAGAGGAGGAACTGTGTAACTTGACAGCCACAAGAAGGAAGCAAGGACGTCCTGTGACGTTCAGTGCTGCAGTGAGTCATGTTTAGTATATAATTCTCCTCTGAGACATTGCAGCATTCATCGAAAGACAGAAGCTACAGTCATTCGTTTTTACACAGAATTATCTTGGAATTACACACTATTTAAAATGACTTGTGCTGTATACAGTATAATTTAGCTCCTTTCCAGTTTTTCAGAAGCTAAAAATGAAATAAATAAATATGTTTTAATTCAAAATAAAACACATTGACCATATTTTGATTATATGATCTAGAAGAAAAAGTTGTGTGTTCCATCTGTTCTCACAATTGTCTGACTTCAAAGACCCACTGTGGCAACCGCTTGTGAAGAAGCGGGCACCTCTGATTTAATTACTGCATATAATGCGCACATAACTGAGAACTTGGGACAAGGAAACTGTTAAATTTGAGGGATACGTGGATTCTTGTGTTTAAATATATATATAAAGGGCTTGAGCCTATCACAGCTGTCATAGGGCGAGCGCACCCTGGATAGACTGCAAGTCTATCACACAGCTAACACAGAGAGACAGATAACTATTCTCACTCACATTCAGGCCTACGGGCTCTTTCTTTCGTTCTTTCTTTCTTTTAGAATTATTAAAATTTAAAAAAAAAAAAAAAAAAAACAAACAAACACAGGAAACTGAAATAAAAAATTCCCAACATAATGATCTATAAACCCGAACAAAAAGGTGAGCAGAAAGAAGCAGTGGATCATCCAGTCCTGCCCCTAAGTTTGCATATAATCTCTTAATCAAAATGGTAACAATATACATATCTACATACAAATGCATACATACATAAACACATACATAAATACATACTTACACACCTATACATATCCATATGCACATGCATAGATGCACACAAGTCTGTCACTCTACAGATGCCATATTAAATAGTTTGGGACCCAATACTGAACCTTGTGGGACACCACAGGTAAAATATTCAAGCACACAGACTTGACTGACCAATTTGTACAAATTGCTGTCTGTCATCAAGATAACTTTTTAACCAGCTGTTTTTGGCCCCTCTCACATCATATCTTTCCATTTTTTGTAACAATATTTTATTGTCAATTGTATCAAAAGCCTCTTACAGGTCAATAAATATCCCCACTGCATATTTTTTTATTATGTATATGTTCGGTAATATTTTACACTAACTCCATCATTACCATAGATGTTGATCTAGTTGTTCTGAGTGATAAATCACATATATATGTAATTGGACACATAATTTCATGAATTACTTTCTTCAGTATAGTCATATCAATGTCATCACTATCTGTTGAAAATTATTTTTTTACATTTCTATAATCTCTCTTTCTTGTATAATCTCTGCAACTTTCAGAAGTATTGAATTTGGACTTTCTAGTCCACAGTTCTCACCTACATTGTTCTATAGACTCTGTCATGTTGTCAACAAACTTTGGACTGTTGGACAAAGTGAGAGTACCCAGAGAAAACCCACGCAGACACTGGGTGAACATGCAAACTCCACACAGAAAGACTCCGGGCAGATGGTGGATTGAAGCTCAAGATAGTAAAGCAGGAAAATTCTGAAATCAGAATAATGCAACCCTTTTTTCTCTCATGTCCTTTTTGCATATTTAGGTTGTTAAGGATGAAACTTGACCCATGAACACAGTGAAAGAACTCCTCGTGTTTCTCTTATTATTCTCCAAATAATCAAGGTTATTTTTCCTAAATGGGCTTACTTAGGAGAGAAAGGTCAGCTTCAAATAAGATGATTTATTTCTCATTAATCCAAGAAAAGACTGCTGTGAACTTTAAGTCTCAAGCTTGCAGCTCAAAGAGGAAAGTAAACAGGTCGCGGTGTACTGTGTTGTTCCAGTCCTGCTCAAAAATGGGAATTACTCATAAAATCTGGTAAAGTAATCTATGATCCAGGACACCACTGCAGTAACCTACATAGGAGTCATCTTTTTTAAAGGTGTTGGAGAAATCAGAGAATATGAATCTGATAGTGTACCCTGGTAGGTATGTGTGTGTGTGTTTTGCAAGCAGTTAGCCTTCATGATGTGTGAACTAAGAGGCTACCAGACTGCAATCGCTGAGTTGCTGGCATTGGGATGGGCCCTCGTGGTATCGGAACAGGGACCTTCTCCAGACATGTCTCCGGAGGTGGTGGCAGCATTGCTAGTTAATGCAAGGCGATGTGCCAAATCTTCCAAATAAACATTTAAGCCTGTTGGCCCTCTTGATGTCCCCATCTAGCATTTGACTGCTGGGCCTGCAGCCAGCGATCATCCTCATGCCTCTCCGGACATCCCTGGTGTCACTGCGCTGCAGCCCTGGCTCCAGCTTCATCCTGTCAGGCCTCTGATTTTCATTGGTTGTTGTTTCTGGAATCTCCTGACCTGAACAAAAGATTGAAGGGCTCCTACTCAGTATCAGGAGTGCTGTCTGAAAATGTCATTTTATAGTGGCTCAGCATTATCACAGTCGCATGTGACTGGACATAGCAGTTTATTGTTAAAGCAAAAGCAGCTCTGTAAGGTGATGTGCCACTTTTTTGCTTTCTTCCTGCAGTCGGAGTAATTTCCACAGAAGTGACCTATATTTTGGGAGGACTGGTGTTTGCCTGGATTGTGGAGGAGTGGGTTTGGGACTATGCCATAACTGTCACACTTCTCCACATTGCAATGACTGTAGCAGGTATATACACACACACACACGCACGCAGAAACACAAAGTGGATCAATTGAGCGGAACAGCTGATAGGATTGGAGGCCTGGTTATGTAACTGGATATAGAGGCTGCAGCTCAGCGTATAAACCCACGGACACTATTTCATTTGAATGTTCACCGCTAAACTGGAATCAGTTTATCCAAGCATAAAGCTTGCATATTTATCTTTTTCCCCGAGGTCACAGTCAGTATTCATTAGTTTGATAGTAATTGTTGTCACAAAATTTAAATTGTATTCTGGTGTGTTTTGCAGTCATGTCAGACTTCCCTTCAGCTGAGCACTGGTGGATGGCTCTGGGTAAGATTTGTACTCCTTCATTGTTCTGTCCGTGCCTCTGTCTGACTCCAATCTCATTTGCAGAAGACAAAAAAATATCCACTTTGTTTTTCAAGCTTCCAATCTATTTCAAGATATTACATTTCTTCTATCTAGACATACTATAGCTCACTTACATCATGCCTGCAGATTCAGCTGCTCTTGCAGTCCTTTAACTCTTCTCTCCACAGGTACAGGCCTGGTGATGATGATATTTGGAGGACAGCTAATGGCCTACAAATTTTTCAGAAGCAACTTTGTCTATCCGGCTGAACTGCAGAATTTTTGATGAAAATGAAGCATTTCACTGCAGACAGTGTTATTACTGGTATTAGCAACTAAAGTATGTCAATAAAGTTATTTATACTGTACATATTCTAAAGAGAACCACAAGACTGACTTTGTTTCCTTACCAGCTTAGTTCAGTTCAAGTAATAGTCTGATCCCACTTTGTACAAATGGCCTACTTTTGTCAATTTAACATCTTTTTTTTTTTTACCTTTTCTGTACAGTTTATTATATTTCAGTTTTGTATTATTTGTTTACACACTTAAAACTTTAAACATAAGCTTAAAGCAACAGATGTTAAAGTTGGAAAAACTGTGAATTATATACTACCTGTAATCTATTGACTGATATGTGTGCATAGATAGTTTTTGTCTTTTTTTTAAAATTATCATTATTTCTTATGTTAGTGTAAGCTTCAGAATTTGTTACATATATTCACATATAATTTGTTGCTCAACGGTGGCCACACAGTTTTGTCTAAATAAACTCAGTGCACATCTACACAAAAATAACTTTAATGTTTGTTATATTTACAATATTTAAAATCTGTTTGGAATTTGAATTAAAAGTTTTATGAACAAGGACATTTTTATTGTTTCTTTTTTTTTTTTTTTTATCTGTGTGTCTCTATTTTCCAGTCTGTCTTTTTTTTATATATATATATCAACGGGCAGTTAAAGTAGGATGACGATTTCTGTCTGTTAAAACAACACAGACCCCAGTTTCAAAATAGTCAATAGTTCAAAAGGCTCGTTAAGGGCGGAATTTGCAGACTGATGATGATACAGTGCTCTTCCCAAATAAACTGAATTTATAGGCTAAAAGTTTCAGTATTGGGATTGGTAATACCAGCCCCGTGTATAGTTGGCATTGGCTCACCTAAATGTGCAGACAAATTGCACAGACGCGTTTCCTGGACCCATCTTCTGCGCACAGTTTGGGACGCTCGTCAAGGTCACGTGGTGTAATTAACTCAAGCCTGAGCGCCAGAACAAACTAGGGAACTGGCTTTACAGAGTTATCTGTGTAACAGCGCTGTTTACAACAGTTTTAACTCATACTACCGAGTAAATGTCAAGGAACGGGTTAATATCGAGTTTGCGGAGGCTAATAAACGACGAGGAGCCGCTCGAAACGAGGTCTCCGGTAAGTAAACGTGTCAGCAAGCCTGAAAGTTGCTAGCTCAGCTAACTGACCAAATGCTAGCAAAGTTTGAATTTTTGCTAAAAAATATAACCACTATAATGTAATATTACAGCTAGTCTAGAAAAAACATATATTCTTTATGTAGGCTATTATTTTTAAATAGTGCCCAGGTTTGAAATGACACAACTAGCTTGGTAAAATTAGGTACAGTTCACCGTTAGCCTCAAGTGTCAGCTGGTTATGTACTTCACTGCCAGTTCAACACAATGATTTTACATGCAAGAGAATTCTGATTAGTGTCAACAGTATTTACTCTAAATACCTCACATACATAGCTGTGCAAAGGTTTTTATTAAATTTTCTTCATATTTTGCTAGTAAAAGTTTCAGCAATTTATTGAAACGTGCAAAAACAGTTTGCACGATTGTAACGAGTGAGTATTTGGTAAGACCACGTTTTTTCAACAACACAACCAAGCTTTCTATTCATTTCTTTAAGTAGTCTTCAGAAATTGTTCTCCAGGCTTCTTGGAGGATGGTCAAAGCTCTTCTTTGGATGTTGGCTGCTGTTTGTTCTATTCTCTATCAAGATACACACTGTTTCAGTAAAGTTGAGCTGTGAGCTCTGGGGAGGCCAGTCCATGGCTGTGGGTGTTTTGGGGTGTTTGGGATCATTGCCATGCTGAAAAATGAAGGTTTTTCTAACTACTATTGTATGAGGTATCACAATCAGATCGTCATCTATAAAACATCCCAGAGCCTCACTGTTCTACCTCCTTCCTTCCTGACATTTCTTTGTACATACCTACCAATTTGAACCGACAATGTCAGACTGGGATTAATCTCTAAGACCATAAGACCATGTCACTGATTTTCATTTCAGGTGTGTAACGGCTTAAAATACACTGCTCCTCACTGTCTTCGTTTACAGGCACAATATTGTGCTAGAAAAAGCTAGATGGGACGGAGCCTTGTCTCCTACTACAGCTACGCTTTGTTTTTTCGCTGTCGCTGTGTGCTAAAAAGCAGTAAGATTTATTTTTTTTGTAAGAATTTTATTTATTATTATTTTTTAACTACCAGCCTATTTTATTGTGTCATTATTTGCTGCCTATTATGCCATTTAATATTGGTATTTATTTTACTGTGTGTGTGTGTGTGTGTGTGTGTGTGTGTGTGTGTGTGTGTGTGTGTGTGTGTGTGTGTGTGTGTACACAGCCCTTTGTGACCCTTACCTGGTCTACCACTATTTTCCTCTATTTGTTCACTTTTCTTTTTTTGAGGACACAGGGATATTTTTGTTGTATTATTTTTTTATTTTATTTTTTTCCACGAAAGAAAACAACTATGCCGTGCCGTGTTCTTGTGATTAGCTGCTCGTAACAAAGATAAAGATACAATTTTAAAATCAGTTCTTTGTTAAGTTGTTTGTTATGTGTATACCCAACACTTTCATGCCTTGAGTTAGGGGCTTTTTTTATGCTTGAATGATTAATTGGTCAGTTTTAAGTGGCTAAACAAACAAACAAATAATAACTTTGAAAATAGTTAGGTACAAGGACTGGACTAAAATGTGTAAAATAGCAGAGCAGCAAAGAAAACCTTTGAAGACCTCCATAAAGTCTGGGGAACCACTTAAAAAATGATGAGAAATTCTTGCTCCTTGTAAACAAAATATAACGAAATGAAGGGTACACTCACAGTATGAACATTTTTGGTCCTTGAAGTACACATAAATTTCAGTAGCAAATCTATACCAACTTTGTGTCACACATAAGAATGCAGCGGTTGGTGTTTGAGTATAAAATGTGTGTTTGCCAAGTGTCATTTAATCTTCTTTCCATCGTAGAGTCCTTTTGAGCAGCTACGTCCGCGGATGAACGATATCATAGGAGATGGAGGAATCCTGAAGGAGGTGGTCCAGCCAGGAGAGGGCCCGCCTGTCCCCGAAAACGCTTCAGTACTCAGTATGTATGAGTACACATTTCTTGTTAAAGCCTCTTACAGTTGTAAGTTATCATATACGTGAGGTCAGGATTTTTAGTTTGTCTAGCCACAATTCACAAAAATCTCTACTTCTTGTAGAGTGTTGTTCAGATTGTTATGAACCCTGCACCCAGTTGTCTCCTGAAGGTCACGTTTGCCATTTTATGGGCAATAACCTGTGAATTGTGTGAGCTGGTTGAGCTGCTACATCACTGATGGTCTGGTTTTACTTCCACACAGTCCATTACTCAGGATTCCTGGAATATTCTGATCAGCCTTTTGAAACCACCACTCACCTCAAATACCCTCAGATGATGAAGTTGGGGAGAGGTGAGAAATGCTCTACAATGGCTGAACCGTGAGTTTTTTGTTTTCCTGCCTGAAATATACCAGTTTTAAAAGTCATTCTTCAAACAGATGTGACACTGGCCGGGCTGGAGCTGGGTCTGTTGACCATGAAGAAAGGAGAGTTCTCTCGGTTCCTCCTCCAGCCTCAGTATGCTTACGGGGAAATGGGATGCCCTCCATTTATCCCCGCAGCAGCTGTGGTTCTGTATGAGGTTCAGATCCTCGACTACCTTGACTCAGGACAAGTGGATGACTTTATTACAATGAGTCTGGTAGGGAGGCTGCAGGTGCTCTGTTTAGTACTACCAACCTCAGACAGATCTGCATCTTTACCACACATACTTAAAAGCCTCTACTTTTTTGCTTTTATAGCACAGATCAGAAACGGTCTTTGATTTCTGTTCTCCTCCTCAGGAGCAGCAGAACACCGTTCCTATGTCCACACTTCTTGAAGTTGTCAACACACTGCGGAGCTTTGGCAACCGTTTCTTCAACCAGAACCGATATTACAATGCCAAAGATCGCTATAAACAGGTACATTTTGAAGTATGTTAATTGTTTTTATTTTTAATTACGTTTTACTGCGATGGCTAATATCATGCCAAGTTGTTCTTGGTGAAAGTGTTTTTTTATTATATTTCTCTGCTTTGCCTGCAGGCTATGACGCTGCTGGGAAACAGGGAAACACAGAGTGATTTAGAGAAGGAGAGGATCAAGACGGCTCTGCTTCCTCTCTACCTGAATATTTCTCTCGCTGAGCTCCGCCTGGAAAGACCGCACAAAGCCCTGAAATATGGAAACAAAGCCTTGGAGATAGACTCTGCCAACACAAAGGCTCTCTTCCGCTGCGGACAGGTAGGACGGGGCTTTTGTTTGTCTTCCAGACTGTCAGATAAATAATCCTCACTATCTCTGGGGGGTTTAAAAAAACAAACAAAAAAGGGGGTTGATGACACAGGAAAAACAGGAAACAAAATCATTTTTATTCACGCTTTCGTGTTTCAAGTCTCCCAAAACATATTAACTTAGTTAAAGATGCAGTTTGATACACTAATCGCATTTCTTTTAGGCTTACCTGGAGCTGCATGAGTATGCGAGTGCTCAGTGTTGCCTCACATCTGCTCAAGCACAGAAGCCCTTTGACAGTGACATCAACAACCTTCTGAGGAAAGTGACAATGTAAGATGATTTTAATGACTTTAGAATAAATGCTGCTTCAGCTGTTTCTCCTGGCCTGTGTGCAGCAGTATGCACAGCAGTTCGCTGAAACTGTAACAGCTACCTGACCTAGAGCCCTCTGTCTGTCCACACAACCGTGACTATTACATTAATTTTATATTAATGCCTCCACTCACCCACCACTTTTTAGGTGCACTGTGTAACTGCTTCAACAGCTCGTTAAGGTCTATCAAACGTCTAATCAGTCAATCACATGGCAGAAACTGGATTATACATAGTCAAGACTACCTGCTAAACTTTAAACTGTGCATCAGAATGGGGAAGAAAGGTGATTTAGGTGACTGTGAACGTGCCATGATTGTTGGTGCCAGACAGGCTGATCTGAGTATTTTGGGAACTGCTGAGTTACTGGAATTTTCCCACACGGCCATCTCTGGGGTTTAAAAGGAAATGATCCAAAAAAGGGAAAATGAACAGTAAGCAGTGGTTTTCTGCCTCATTGGCCAGACTGCTACAAGCTGCTAAAAAGACGACAGTAACTCGAATAACCAGTTGTTACTCAGCCAATGTGTGCAGAAGAGCATATCTGAATCCACAACTTCCCGCAGGATATCATACCATGTCACAAAGCACACACAAGGCAAAAAGAGGTACAGCCCAGTACAAGCAAGGTGTTCCTCATAGTGGATCATAACTGTCTTTTGTAACATTTGTGAAACCACTCGGAAGATATTCACGTGTCATTTTCTTGTCCCAGGTGCTATAAAGACAGCCTGGACAAAGAGAAAGACTTGTACTCAAAGATGTTTAGAGAGCTGAAGGGCTCAGTGAAAATGTGAGGACCAGCAGGAGGAGGAGGTGAGAAATCCTGTTCATTCATTCTGTCTGGTTTTCATATATTTTAATCTCATCTCCATGGGAGGGTTAACATTTTAAAATGACTTCCGTGTGATGTGCCAGTAACTGTCCTTTTCCCTTAAACCTGCTACACCCGTCGTCACAAATAAATTATAATAAATACACTCTGTATAATAACTTTTAATGAAGCCATGAAAAAAAAAAAATACTAGACTGTGTTTCAAAGTAAAATCTTGTTGGTTAGTTTCCTTCTACTGATCTGGATCTCATCATTTAACCAAACATTAACTGTATGATCTGATACAAACTACAGCTCTCATGAGTTTTTGCCATTTGCACGGACAAATCGTCTTTGACTTCGTCTTTGACTCAGGTATTGGTTTGTTGTTGCAGGTTTCAAGATTCACCATGTTTTCCTTTTATAATTTGTTTTCTACTTACGAAGGGAGTTGGGTTGTAATCATTGTTTCAATTCTTTCAAAATTATCTCAAATTAAGTGTTGTTTTGATATTTTGTTAAATAATGTTTCTCATTAGTACCCTTTCTCTCCTTTGGACTCCTGCTGTACATATTCCTTGCATGTTTGCTGGAGTATTAAGCATTTGCTTGGGATCTTGAGATGATGATGATAATAAAAAATACAATGTTCACTTCTAGAAGAGTTTGTCTTTGTTGACTAACTGGAAACTAAGGTTTTCTCATCTTGAATTTCATCTTCAGTTTATTAGCTCACAACCTAATCTGTTGTAGGCAGATATTATGGATGTAATTCTAATATTAAAACGGCTGTTTGGCTTGTTTGGTTTTTTTTCCATCCTGGCAGTCCAGACAGGATTCATTTCCTCTTACTGAAGCAGATGGGGTAGGGGGCTTACAGGAGTGGGGAGATGAGCTACATTAAGAGTTTGCGCTTAATTGTGAGCTTCACTTGACCTAATTACCTGAGAAAGGATCTCCATTGACAGCAGGGGGTGCCCTTTCTGATACTACTGCTGGAGTGTAGCAGGTACCAGGGTCATAACTGAGCAATGTTTGTAACAAACCAAACTGCCACAAGCAGCCAAACTTGTGCAAACTTAAGATGTGATGATATTGGACTATTTGAGCTGTTAGGAGTGTAAAAAATTACAAAATTACCAATTTTAGCTCATTTTTCAAAACTTATTTGAAAGATTTACTGTTATAGATGCCCTTTGGCCGCCAGTACTCTAGGCCCAAATGAAAGTGATCTCAAAGTGGAGGTAGCGTGAGGGATACTGGGAAGAAACAAAGCAGGAAGTAAGTGAATGATGAATAAAACTGAAGTCATGGAGAGACTGAGTTGAGTGGTGGCATGACCTCAGAGGTGGGGAGGTGCACAAAAATCTAATTTACTTCTCTGGCTAATCCAATTTTCACTGTGTGGGTGGGTCAGTTTTACTATCAACTCCCACCACATGGTGAGTACAGTAGGTTGTGCTTTGTGAAACAAAGCTTTACTGAATTCAATCAGGCAACAAAACAATGGCCTCCAGATTCACATACTACCTCCAGCTCAGGTAAGGAATTAGTAAGGTTTTTGTGTTTGTACACCGGTGTGTGCATATGGGTATGTAACCCTTTTTATTTTTAAACATAGGTCACATGCTATGTGATGTGTGTTACCTGTAAGTGCTCAAAATTTAGGATCAAATGTGTAGTTTACCTGCTGTGCATGTGCTGTGATCAGCTCTGACTGACTCTGGGCCTTTGAAATATGATACAGTTATAAGCATGTAGTATACACTGCATATATAACAGCATACACAGAAAAAAAGTAGTCAGTTTACCTTTTATATTGTAGTTGTGCATATTGAACAGTAATGTGACAAGTAGCTTTTTTAGTTATTCACATATTAAAAGCTATCGTTTAGAATTTGTGGTTACTAGAAATGTTATGTTATCCAAAAATGATCCAAGCAATTTTCCTGGGGGTGCCAGTATAAACTTGCAGGATATTAATATAATGCAGGCTCAGGTCAGTGTGTGAACACCCTCAAGTATTTGCAAAGCTGCATATTAGAAACACTACTTCATTTCAAAGCCAAAGCAGCTGCCCACGAACATGAACCCTAGGCTGTATTTTAAAACAACAGCTGCAAAACTGTAAGATGACAATAAAGAACCCTTAAGCTGTATGGCTGAAACTAGCAGGAAGTTTTATTTTGCTCATTATCAATCCAGAGTGGAAAAACACTGAGCATTGACTTCCACCTAATCTACCGTAAGTTGTAAATAGTAGAGCAAATAACATACATTTAAGTCCCACTAGCTGTACGGGTTGCAGATCATTCAGTTCAATTCAGTTTTATTCATATACAGCCAAACCACAACAGCAGTCGCCTCAAGGGGCTTTATATTGTAAAGTGAAGTAATACAGCTACAATAATCTAAACAAAAAAACACCAGCAATCAGATGACCCCCTATGTGTAAGTGCTTGGAAACAGTGGGAAGGAAAAACTCCCTTTTAACAGGAAGAAACCTTCAGCAGAACCATGCTCAGATAGGGTCAGCTATCTGGCGCCAGGGGTTGAGGGTGAGGAAAGGAAGTCGGGACAAAAGACACAATGTGGAGCCAGATTAGACTGAGCCATGTTGACATTACATGAAATGCATGTAAAGTTACCATCTTTATAAAATGTAGGAAACATGGTTTTAATTGTCCTGCTTTACAACTTTTTAAAAATGGTGCCACAAGCTGTTAATACACATACGTGTGTGTCTATATATAAATGATAATTCAAATCTAAGGAGAAAAGTGTGTTTACTGGGAAGATATATGGAGGAGTCTCGAAAACCCCCTTGAGCTTATTTGTACAGGAAGCTTTCAGTACCCTGTTAGAGCAGCTGGGTGCGCTGTCACATCGGAAACTTTGCCCTGCGGGGTTTGGACCAATCCCGGAGCTGGTCTGTGAGTGTAATCCAGCCCCTGTCCTGCGCTGCCTCTCAGAAAACACACCGACAAGTTGTAGAGAAAGACGATAACACGGAGCCGAGAGGACGAGGAGGAGGAGAACCAGGAGGAGGAGAGTAAAATGTGAGAATGAGTCGGCAACAAATCCGCACACAGATGGAAGGAATACACGGATAAAGTGATTATCTATCGATTAGCGATCGGATGTCATAGCCGTGTGTAAAATAGAAGAAAGACGAAAAGCGGGAGAAACATGAGCCGGCAGCAGATGGAGTCACAGGGAGTGGTTTTAACGGGTTACCACAGCAACGCGGAACTGTTGCCGCAAACTGGACCGTGTGAGTCCAGCTGTCCGCCAGTACCGGACGCCGAGCACACCGTACACAGGTGGGAGTGTGTGCAGCTGTAATGCCGTCCTTACAGACCATTAAAAGAAGTGTGTGTGAAAGAGGGCAAAGGTCACGTTGATAATGCTATTTTTTCCTCATTTTCTTTTTTGAACTTCAGCTGTGGAAGGAGTGTTAACTGCGTTAACGAACTCAGCAGTGGCCCGGTGTACTGCGCTTGCAGGCAGTCCACATTTCTTATTGTTCCCTCTGGCCTAACTCCGCCCTTGGCCTTTGGTTATGCTTTTTCCTAATCAGCAGATAACAAGTTTCACCTTGGTTTTGTTCCGCTGGCCAAGATTTCACACCTAATCCACAGTTCTTCCTTAGCACTGTAGCTTTACAAAAAGTCTTCCCCTACGAAGTGCTAGTTTTATAAGCAGTGAACAGACTCAAATGCAGAAGTATTAAATTAGCTCGTAGTTCATATATCCCATTCCCCTGGTCAGTGTGGTTGGTGACACACTTTTGGGCTGTGGTAAATCCTGTTCACTAGTTTCCATCAGCTTAAACAGAAAAAAATCATGTTATATTACACAGATTGTTCTATTATGAAAATAACAGCTGTAAGGATGTCTTAAAACAAATAATCTATATGGGATAGTCAGTTTTCTGTGATTCAAAACAGAAAATCCCTGACACTTAAAATATAGAGCTGGGTGTAGAGTTATTCTATACTTGGCCTGTGTTGCTGCACTTTAAAGCTTTTGGTTTTTAGTTTAAAACCAGGATAATTCGGAAGTGTCTGAAGACATAATTTAACTGTAACAAAGTATACAGAAACTACTTTTAACTGCTTTCTTATTCACATGGGAGCAACCATACATGTTTGACTTGGCAGATTTTTCTTTTTTTATATATGCCGGATGCCCTTCCTGAGGCAATCCCAAAAGTAACCTCTCTCTTGTTAGGCAAAAAAACACTATGGAGCCATGCAACAGTGGAAATATAAGGCCAGAATGATAATTGTCTGTGATGTCATGTGGTTAGTAAAATGTATGATTGATAAATTACATGTTGGGCTGCCACAAACCTCCAGGGCAGTAGTCAATGTTTCCTACACAGATTTTTCAAATCTAGTACTCGATGTGATCAGTCTCCACCTGAAAAACAACATCTGATTGGGTGTTTTGATGTTCTCTTCATGTAGCAGAATGTAGTCATGCCTTGTCTGGATTTCATAGCTTAACTTTCTGGCTTATTGTTTTATTTAATGGTTTGACGACCTTCATGTCCGCTTGTACAATGAGGAAGAGACTCAGTAATTCAAGAGGTGCTGTCGCTGGGGCAGCGATGAATGAGAACTAAGGTGTTACGGAAACAACTGTATAGCTACTCTTTTATTTATAACGGATCTTGCTGATTCATACAGGCTGAGCTGGATATGAAGTCTGCTCATTTACATCAGCAAACACCTGCCGTCACCAACTGTGGGCTGGTAAAAGTAAACAGCCCCAGCTGGGATTCAAACACGCACACCTGTGCGTAGGTGTGTATCTCTGTGCGTGTTCCAGATGGCTTGTCCAGGTAGCTAGAAGAAAAAAGAAAAGCAGCATCACATTACAGGCTGCCTTTGTCTCACCTCCCAAGCAGAGTATGTGTATCCTGTCTAGGTTGACGTGCGGAGGCTTAGTTTTGTAGTCATTGTTTCCCCTCATCAGGAAATGCCAGAGAGACATAATGTGTCAAGTCTCGCATTTGATGTCTTTATTTGTTACATTCAGGCCCTCTAAGCAAGGAAACTTTACACTATTATATCACATTTTCCATTGCCATATATAAACTATGGACTGTATATAAAAGAGGGTTGTAACCAAAGTGATGTCATTATTCTTTTTGGACTACTCTTGAAGCAGTGGCCTTAGCATAGGGGCTAATGCATCATTCTTTTTTTCTTTTCTTTGTTTTTCTTTTTATAAACCATACATGAATGAGAGTCTGGATGTTAATTTAGCAGCTAATGCTGGCTAGCATTAGCTAGGTACATCTATAGATGTACCTAGCTATTAGTGCCCAGACAATGAGCAGTCTTTTTGGACAGGACAGACCCTTCGATCAACAGCACCAGTTCCAGATTCAGTGACTTAAAAAGCTTCAATCCCTTGTACAGTTCCCAGAATCTCAGGAAATATGGGGGTCTGTGGGGACTGACTCGCTCTTGGAGCCTGGCAGCATTTTGAGAAACTGGAATTTTTGGCACTTCACCTTTTGGCTTAATTTGACTTGGCATAAAACACTACTTCTCAAAGTTTAGCGTGACAAAACAGACAGTTTAGCTCTACAACAGAGCACTACAACAGGAAGTGAAATAAATGAAAGGTTACAAGGCATCGGGCCAAAATGAATTACAACAACGCAGAGGGTGCAAACACACAGCTGTGTTCTGTATAACACATATCGGTCAGATCAAATCTGGCGCCTGTAAGGATAAACAAATTACAAACAGAAGAGCTGAGGATTAAGGAGATGCAGCTAAAACTGAATACTACAGAAAAACACATGGCAAAGGAGTTAGTAATCAGGAATACTATAACAGACATGGATAGGTCATATATTGTCGATTCATTAGAACTACAAGAAGATGATTTGTTCAACCAGTGGGTCATTGCTGACACCAGCAACTGTGTAAGACGGGGAAACAGAGCTAGGCTCTGTCTTCAGAAAGAGCAGCTGGCATCTGTTGGTCTAAATGGAAATACCACACCCACGTGCACACACGGACAGACACACAAACACTTGTCATCCTCTTCCCTTTTCCTCAGCTGCCCATTGTTCACTTTGTGTTTTGAAGCCTTAAAAATAAGTTTGATTGTCTTCCCCTTCCAAAGTCAGTTTTGAAACAAGCACTCCTTTAAAATCTTATGTCGTACATTATGGACAATATTTTTTTTAGGTTGTTTATAAAGGGATATCTTCACATTCAAAGCAAAAGCCACATATAGGTGTTTTTTATCCTATTAAACAAATAAAATTGAAATATGATTAATTATTTTACAAGCAAGCCAGACGTTTTAATTTGGGATAAATCTGCCTGAAGCTTCTCTTTACAGCATGTACAGACACGAGCGTGTTGTCTTTTTGATCTCACTATCAGCAAGAAAGTGAATAAACATTTCCCAATATGTCAAAAGTCAATCCCAATAGATGCAGGAATGCAGCTGTGTGAAAACAAGCCTTGTATCTGACACCAAACATGGGTAAAAATAAAGTGCAAAAGAAAAATGGCTGCTCAAGTCAAAGTACAAGTACATGCTACAGTATTGTTCAGTCAGTGATTTTTGTCCACTTTTAAGTGGTTGCCTGGCAACATGATTGCACATATATCATAATATTAAAGTTTTGTAGATATAAGTTAGATTTTATCATCAAATTAATATAATACAATGCTTTTTAAGGTGTTAGAGGCACTTGCATAGTAAAAATAAAAGGGTCATTTTAGCCTATTGGTATGTTGTTGCTATGCAATGTGGTGATGTCATAATATATGCGATAGATAAGAACCTTCAAGGACCTAAGATTGTACCTGTGTGCCAAGTTTGGTCACTGAACTCGAGATCGTATAGGAAGGAGTTGGTGGGCAAACATGTAGAGATTTGGTGTTTTATAGTAAGAGTAGAAGATTGTTTTACAAATGCTTTAAAATATTTGCTTCATCTTAATGCTGCAGGCCGAGGCTGTAACTTACTCCATATTTAATATGATCGTGTGTCTTTAACATAATAATAGCTGTTACTTCTTGAATAGATCAGATAGAATTTTAATAAATTGTTAGAAATTGCGAATATAACATCTGCTTTGATTCATTTAAAGCTACATTTACTCCACCAAATCATGTTTTGTGCCACTGGAGTGATTCATAAAGTCACGCTGGTCATGTGGGAAATTGGCTTCCTCAGATCTCGACTCATGTTCACCTCATGTGTGCTGAACTGGCTCTTTGTGTGTGCCACTGTTTTCTTTCATTCCTGTTTGCAGCTCACAGCATGGGATTGATTTTTATAGGCTGTTTTCAGTCCACGCGCGCACACACGGCCTTGCGCAATCTGTCTTTGTCGGCAGCTCTAAGCAGCTGATAAAAGGTGTGGAAAAAGGTACAGAGAACAATTATACACACCATTGCAGCACTCTATATACTTCAAAGATAATATGTATATGTACTGTACGTGTGCCAAAATGAGAATGTGTTTGTTTTGCTCGCAAGGGCAGCTGAGGGCACGCTGCTGAGTCTCTCGGACTGTGTGTGTGTGTGTGTGTGTGTGTGTGTGTGTGTGTGTGTGTGTGTGTGTGTGTGTGTGTGTGCATAAGCAAGCAAAGTGATGTTGTATGCAAAGCCTTAAACAAATTTCTTTGCATTAATTTGGTGTGTGCTTTGCGACCTTGACTTTAACACTGTAGGAAGACACAAACAGGAGGCAGACCTGAACTTTGGGTTTAACCTGATTGTTACATAGTGATCAACAACCTTAGGTTAATTTTTAACAAGGTCGTAAATACATTTCCATGAATGACATGATTGTATTGTAATGAAAAATGTGGCAGGAGTGTCTTACCCAGTTAGATCGCTGACGATCTGAAGTTCATTTTTGTCAGATTCTGAGTTTGAGTGTCAGATACAATTATTAAAATGCAGGAAAATGCCTAAATGATAACCAGCTTGGCATGATACTCACAGTGTCACTTTAACCTTGCCAATGTTCAGCAAACATGACGTTTGCCACATTTCCACAGGAACTGAGAAATCTACCACAGCAACGCTAACTTCTCAATTATCAAAAGTGTTTCGAACAAACACAAAAGTGCTTAAAACAAAACTGGCAGCTCCAGAGGAACCAGTTTATTCTGAAACCCTATGAAACTGGGAAGTCACAGAGTTTAATAAATGCAAAGTTCAGCTGGGTTTGATGGAAAATTGACCGGGGATCATAAAATCCCTATAAACAGGTTAGGAGAGTCTGTAGGTAATAAGACCTTTGGTACAGATAACTCTCTGGTTTCTGTTTGTCATCCACTTTTAGTCACAATGCTATCGAACAATCACGTTTCAGACACTGACCCCTGGACAGAAATGAAAATGTTGGCCTGGATATCCACTGACTACACTGGAAGTCAGTTTCCCACAGGTCTCCAGAATTTTAAATCTTACTGCATATAACTCATTCAGTACTTGTTTCTACTTTTTAGTCTTTACAAAAACAGTCAGCAATCCAACTAGTCGATATTATTTTCAATACTAAAATTAGCTAATTGCTAGACACTTTGATGCATAATCATACATGTTTTCCATTGTAAATCTAATGTACTGTAAAGAAAAAACAAATGCTGCTTTACGCCTTTTATGAATTTGAACACCGATAAAGTAATGTGCACGTTTTGGTGTGTGTGTTTGTTTGGTCATCTCTGATTTATGAGTTAGTCAAACTGTTCATCCTGAAGCTCTGAATCAACACATGTAAACGATTAACTCATGTGGTGAGCTCATAGCTCTGCCTGCTTTCAGGGTAAACGCATCTTCTGAGGTACATCAGAAAACGCTGATGTCTTTCCTCACAAATGAAAGCATCAAACTTCCTGAACTTTTAAAGGCAACATGGACATGAACTGGGAGATGATTATTATTATTTATTTATTTTTTAAATTAAAACCACAGATGAAGTATAAAGAGAAGTCGGTGGTATCGCACAGAACTTCCAGCTAAATCCTTGTGTTTTTATGGCTTTGTTGTACTCGGTGTTGCAGGAAGTCTGCTGTGGTATGTGGCCGTAGCTCAGCACGAACCCTCAGGGTAATACTGGGGTGATAATTCCAAATTAATTAATAAAGAGCATCAGCTTAGTGCCGCTCTGTCTGAAATCCCATTTAGTCCTTGGGACTAACTGATTTTCACTTCCTCCATTTCCTTGGAGATTTGTAGAAAATGGCAGTTTTTTAGTTAAAAGTTATCAGTGCTTATCTTTTGCTTTTGAACACCTGTGTATATGATTGTGTGAATATGTGCAGAGTTCATGTACGTGTGTTGGTACATTTGCACGTGTTTGCATTTTTTTTGGACGTTCTGCTTATCTTCATTACCTGAAAGTAAATCACATATTTGCACAAAGGGCAACTTTACTTTACACGATTTTCTTCTCCCTCCTTTTCTTTGTTGGCTTTAGCATATGTCAAAGTGAAGTTGTTGTGATTTTATATCATTCTAACATAAAATAAACTTAAATATTAGTTATATAGGAATTTTTTGTTTTGGTATTTTTGCTGTGTTATACTGTATTGAAATTGACCTAATGTCCCATTTATTAGTGACTTAATGCTTTATAAACATATTGTATATACCGACTAAACATGTCATCTCTTACAAACACCTAATAAGTCATTGTTTTGTTATTTGAGAGCTTTATAATGATTCTCAAGCATACATTTGAAATATTAGGTCTATATTGGTGCATGACAGCACCCTTTAATAGAAACGGGAATAACTGTGTTCGGACTCAGGAGCCATACTTGTAGTTTTTTAATTGAGGGGCCTGTTCCAATCAGTTTTATTGTCGTGGTGTCCGATGTTTTAAACAGCCCTGCTAACGGGTGTGCAGCTCTATATTTTTGGGTAAATGAGATGACACTGATAATTTGCAAAAAGATGGATGAATGACAAGATTGTTGAAAGCAGCCTTTCAGCTTGATTGATGTGTGACACTGAAACCACAGACCCTTAAGGAGCTTCACTTGCACTACAAGTGTAGTGGCTTGCTCAATATAACTCTTGTTGCTTAAAGGAAAGAGAGACAAATGTTGTCATGCTTAATCAATCTTATAATTGAAGAAAGCTTTGCTGCTGTTGTTGGCACAGTTTAGAACCCATGCTGATGCTCTGGGACATTTCAATAAGCTGATGTAATAGCGTTTTAACCCTTTTTGCCCTTATTCTTCTCCCGGATGTTGTAATTACACAATATATAGTGACAGAGGTGCTACTAATTATAGTACAGCAGGTGTGAAAACTTTGTGTCTTTATTAGTGGGCACAAGCAGAATAAATACATAAGAAATGTTGCATTCAACATTTAAAATCAGCAAGAAAAAACATAAAAATGAATAGTTTCTATATTGTTAATGTTCAGTTTTAGTGTGTGCTTTCAAATCCAGCAGAAAAATGCACATGTTACAAGAGACCTTGTCAGTGTGATGGGAGCTGAAATTCCAAGGGGGGAAAAAGTGAGTGGCACTCGCTGGGTTTTACTTTTTTACGTCTTTTACTGGAGGAACACCTGTGCCTGTGATATCTGTGTGTACCGGGGGGAAAAAAAGAATAAACAGTAACTCATCTTTATAACTCATCTTTCTTGTTCCGATTAACTAATTGTATTAACTTAGTACACTGACCTGAACTAGACCTTTGTTATCGTCAATATAAACTCATATTTTTCATGACATTTATTGGTTGCAAGTCCATTTTAGTTGCTAATGTTGTGGTCAAATTTAAAGAAGTTCATAGTAAGCAGTCCTGGAACATCTTAAATCGGTTGCATTTACTGTAGTGAATTACAAAATTGTTAACTGGCCAGCTAGCCAGTATCACATTTATATTATTTTTCCCCATTTTGATGTCAGTCTACCTCTGATCTGTCTGCAGTGATCTATTGTGATGTCATCAGATTATTTGCAACATTTATAAAGCACCAGTCCTCCTCAAGGTGTTTTATATCATAAGGTAAAGACCCCACAAAATTAGAGGGAAAACTGTCACAATCAGACAACCCTTTTAAGACCGAGCACTTGGTGACAATGGGAAGGAAAAACTCCTTTGTTAAGAGGAAGAGACCTCAAGCAGAACCAGGATAAGAGAGAGGCTTTTAGGAGAAACAGAGGACTAAACATATATTATTGGAGCAGGAAGATTTAATGACACACAGTATTGATATTGAAATTCTGTATGTGGAAGGTGAAAAGATATGTTCAGATAAATTGTATACCTAAAGTAATGTACTTAATATGTCAGTAGGATATTTCTAGCAGGTATTATCTATTTACACCATCAACTAACCTAGGCTAAGCCACACTAATATGCCTTGTGATAAACTTTGTTTGCAGTGTTTGTATAGCAAAGGAAAGTCCAAGGTCTGCGAGATGTGCTATTTTTATTCCAAGAAAATGCTGGCATCATTAGATGACTGATTAGGAAACGACCTTGCTAATAGCTTAACTTAAGTTGGAGCCTTTGACCAGCGTGTCCAGAGTTACTGTATCGCCCTGTTTTCATGTCATTAAAGGTACAGGAAATATCAGTGCATACACACCTGTGTACTTACAGAGCATGTTTCCAACAAGTGCTGGAGGAAGGCATCTGTCACTACTAAGTCCAAAGTACACAGCTACAAGAGAAACCTAGTTGCCCCTTCTTACATCATGACCACTATGATAGCAAGATGATACGTTTTGCTGGCTTGCCATATTATTTCTTTAGTTTATTGGGATCCTCTTTTGCTACTCTGCATCACAGACACTGATATTTCAATGGTACACAAAAAATAAAAATCTTAATAAATCAGCATTTCAAAATAAGCAAAGCAATGCCTTACGCAGCTATATCCAGCTAAGTGTATGAACTCCAATGACTCAATTTTAACTTTTGTCCATTATGTACCTATTTCACGAACCTCTCCCTGCTCTTGTCTGTATGTGTCTCCAGCCGCAAAACAGGCCAGTACACCCTGCAACACAGCCAGAATGGACAACAAGGAGACAGATATGGCACTTCTGCTTCTTCTACCACTGGCAGCACAGAAACCAGCAGCACGGAGCCAATGTCACTGCCCAGTCAAAATTCTGCAATCCAGCATTCCTCCAGCCCCAAGCTTGGATCCAGCCCCAAGACTGGCTCCAGCCACAGCCCCAGGCACAGCCACAATTCCAGGTCGAGACCATCGCCTGCATGTCAGCGCTACAACTCTCAGGTAGCCAGCAGATTTTGTTCACTTTCAGTCTGTTGGGGCAAATACTTCATTTCATTCCTACAAAATTCCGCTGTATAGGATTTTTTTTTTTTGTATTTTACAGCTCTCTGGTAAGATGTACAGTATTTTGAGCCTCTCTTAGTTGCACTGGGAGTGACACAGTACGCAAGCTCTTGGGTTTGCTTTAATTCTTATACACTTTATGAAAAGTGTGTGTGTGTGTGGTATGTGTGTTATGTGAGAGCAGACAGTTGGCGCAGCCAGTTGCTGCCACCATCTAGACTTGTTGAGACCAGTTGAGAGACCTGTCTACTTCATTATCTCTGTGGATCATATCTGGAAGATCGTTGAAATGAATTATTAATCGCTGAAACGGGGCAGAGAAGCTGAAACTGTGAGCTTAAAACCTCATTTTTCTGCACGTCTGCTCATTTTGAAGGACTCTTTGGACGAGCTGCAGATGGACGACTATTGGAAGGAGGTGGAGAATATTTCATTCTCGGGCGGCGGAGGAGAGAGGGGAGAGGGAGAAGTTCAAGAGGAGGAATTGCAGAAAATTCCTGAAGGTGAGATACACATTAAAGGATGAAGGCAAAATTTGGATCGTAGACTTATTTGGACATATGTGTTGGTCCAGACGCAAACAAATTCTAATCTAAAAGTCTGTTTCTATACTGGAAGAGGAATTCCTCACTGAAAGCTCAGCCTTTTCATTCATCTCTTTATGTAACACTTTGTATGTCTCCCTCAGACCCCGATGCTTATACTCATTTTCTGCTTGTTTGCCGTCATTCGCATCTCTGTTTAAACAGTTTGGAAACACATTAAGTGTCTCGTTTTGAAGTAGTTTCATGTGGGACTTAAGTACCAGCTGTTTATCACACACCGCTGCTGGGCCAGCTCAGACTTGTGGATACTGGCTCTGTGTTGGCTTGCACAGTAGGAATGCACTTCCTGTGCATTTCTTCAGTCAAATTTAGCCTTTAGTGTGTGAAGACTATTGTTTTCTAGCGTAAATGCGCTCTTCCTGTTAGAATATGTAAGCCATTTGTGTATGTGGTCGCTCCTTTCCCTTTCCTGCACCTGTAGATTTGTTTAAGTAACGCCGCATCATCTCAGCAACCAAGTAGGGAATTGCCCATCATCTTCCCTTCTCAGTATTGCTCATTCTGTTTGTCTCTTTCAGAGGGTGAGCAGGAGGAGGCGTGGCTTGCAGAAGCAGGTCTAGCGCGGCTTGTTGATCATTCAATCACAGTGGATCATGATCAGGTAACAATCATATATCTTTTATTGAATTAATAAGAAGTTAGTCCAGGTACAGTTAATCAGTTCCATATTTTCAGGTCAGATCTTAAATAAGCATTTATTCTTTGTCACGTTTGAAGCCTTCTTATACAAATAAGCATGTACATGAGAGAAAAAAAGATGGACTAATGTAAAACATTGTGTGAAAACAACAAATAGATTTAAGTTTGTGTTTGATCTTAATCTATGTATTGACAGGAAGAAGACAGTGCAGTTTTCCTTTCCACGCTCACCAGGACTCAGGCGGCAGCCGTAGAACGTCGCGTGGCATCAGTGCAGCAGACCTTAAGGCGACGTAACCGGCAACAACTTCCTGATGTTCGAGATATATTCCGACACCCTGATAAGGTTAGCAGATCAACACTGTGCTTGACACAAACTGCCAGCTCACCAGCCACATTGTAAGGTACACCTTTTTAACTGCTCATTAACACAGATATCTAATCAGCCAATCACGTGTCAGGGACTCAATGCATTTAGATATGTAAACATGCTCAAGACAACCTGCTGAAGTTCAAACTGAGCATCAGAATGGGGAAGAAAGGTGATTTCAGTGACTGTGAATGCTGCACGATTGTTGGAGCCTGGCGTGCTGGTCTGAGTATTTAAGAAACTGCTGATCTCCTGGGATTTTCCTGGAAAACATGATGACTGCTTATTGCATGGTAGCACGCCATGTCACAAAGCTCAAATCATCTCTAACTGATTCATTAAACAGAATGAGTTCATTATACCTTTCTTGCTGTGAGTAGCCATTCTAATGCCTGATCACAAAGTTAGAGCAATGGTTGATTTAGCTTAGCCTGGCAAAAGACAGCAAAGTTCTTGCTAGCTTGTACAGAAGAGCAGTAAGTATAATATATATGATTCTTCCTTATTAAATAATTTTGTTTGCATTTATATTATTTATTGGTCAAAGACAGTAGAGAATAGAGAGGAAAGCAGGGGGAGGGTCCAGGCCAGAAACAAGCCCAGCTCCTGGAGCCTTACTCAACCCAGTGAGCTGTAGTGGTAATATAAAGAGCATCTTAAGAGGAAACATCACAAGCTGGTGTGGCATGTGCACAGCCCAAGACCAGGAAGCTCTGAAGTGAGTAATTGAAACTCCTCAGATCATCACTGGCACCTGAGCATATGGATGAGATGAGGAGTCTGCTTAGAGGCCCAAAACAAAACACAACTCCCAACCACACCTTGCTGCCATCTGGACAGTGATGATCCACCTTTTGGCTGTACACTTTTTTACATATGCATAATAAATATAGTTTGGATAACAAGATGTGGTTTTACAGTGGGGTACTTTCTAGGCTACGACTGTATCTTAATTTAGATACTTCAGCTAGTACACTCTCCATGTGGTACACTAAGCACACTGAATTCTTACTAGTGTGATTTGTGAGTTTAACAGGGTAGCGCAGTCTTAAATCAAGCTTAAATCATTGCTGGTAACTTATCTTCAGTCCTGCTGGTGGAAAATCGTTTAGTGTTCCTAATCTTTCTGCTACACAGCCCAAATGACAACTATTGAGGATATTAAATGTTCGATGCAACATTCAACATTTGGATTGTTGTACCATACACCGGGGTCGGCGCCAAAGTAGATAAACTGGATGAACAACCAATTTTGACAGGGTGGAAGCCAACTCTTTTTACTGTTCTTTAAAACACAGCAACAACAAAAGACAAAAAGAGATTAATGCTGCCAACTTTACAACCTAAACAACAAATTAAATTATAAACAGCTGATCAGAACTCAACATGCATAACACAAAGTACACTCATAGCGAATTTGTTATGAAGTTTCAAGTGACGTCATACTTTAGAGTTGTTGATTACCATTTTTGGTTGCAAAGCGACACATACAAGGGTCGCAGACTTTTGACTGACTTGCATAGACCTATGCCTCAGTCACGCTGCTATGCATGACTATGTAGATCCTCAAAGCATTGTCAGTGCCCTTTGGAAAAATCATAAGGGAACTGACAATGACATTTATGAGGTTTTGCCTTTTTAGTTAAAATTAACTCGATGTTCATGAAAATAAGCATTTTCAGTGTTCTGTTGTTTCACGTACCACAAAGGAAGTGGTCACAAATTTGTGTTTCACTTCAGTACAGGTCTCGCAGTATTTACTTGCTAGTTCCCTAAAAAAATCCAAAATTTTATGACATCACTGCAAATTCAGTATGGGTTAAAGAGTTGACTGGAGTTATCGTTGATAAATTACAAAAATAAAATGAAATACAGGGATCAAGATTTATAATCAGAAATAAATTTAACAAATAATACGTTTAAATTTAAATCTGTCTTTAGTCCAAACTGTTTGAACAGTTTGAGCCTCTCATATTTATTTCATGCACACTCACACACAGACTTTGTCCACTAATTAACAGAAAAGATAATGTGTAACAGGGCTTTCTATAAATTTGTGACTTGTTAAACTTGTTGACTGCTGTGTTGTTCACGTCTGTGTGTGTGTGTTGTGCTGTGTGTTGCAGGATGGGGAGCCTCAAAAATCCGAAGAAGGAAGTGAGAATGGACAGAAAGGTGCCCCTTCAACCGGTATGTGCAGCATACTCATGCAGATAAGTGCTTACAATATGAGTCAGTGTCATAAATCACTAACTGAGACCCCCCACCACCACCACCACCAAAAAGAAAAAAAAAATCTGCCTAGCAACACACACACACATTTTTGGGAACTAACACAAGTCCCTGTGTGATATGAGAACATTCAAGAGGAAGTAACAGAGTATAGTCGTGTGACTGTATAATAAGCATAAGTTCTCCACAACAGAGAAGATAAAGCTGCAGAGAATAGGTTTTTTATGAGTGCTGCAGTGACTAATACGCTGCGCTCTTAAACTCCAATAAAACACATCCAGTTGTCTCTTTGTATACACTTGCACTTAGCTATCATAAACATATCTGTACTACCCTACATGTGTGGTCATAAGTTTTATTTCTTCATTGTGTGTGTCTCTAAACAGAAACGGAGACAGAGCTGAATGTTGACGTGGCGTTTTCAGAGCAGGCGCTCAGTTACAGGGACAACCACCAAAGTTTTAAGGTCACCCGGAGCCTTAACTCTCCTGACGACAAACTACCGGTGAGCTGCATTCCTGAGAATTTACACGGACACAAAGGTCATGCGCATATTCACTTCCTTAATGGTGTTTTTTTAATTTTCTTATTGTCTGAACATGTCTGTGCTTGTGCAATAGACAGCGTTGGCGCTTTAGAGTCAAAAGAGGATGCATTGATCATTTACTTTGTCAGGCAAGCATGGCAAAGCTATTTGAAAGTTGTTGCAGGTCAGTAATTACCAGGAAGAGCAGAAGATGGATATGGCAGCACAGAAAAAACTATTTGCACACAGTTGTTGTTGTGTTGGATTGCAGACCCTTATAATCAGATTTTTTTTAGAGTTACAGTTATGTTGGAATTTGTTTGTTTGATCTATATACAGTGTTGGAAGTTGATAAGCATTTCTGTCCTATATATGGTGTTGTCAATTAGCAGATATGGTGTTGGAGCTAAATCTTAGTGACATCTGGTGGCTGGAGCTGGTATAACAGAACAATTCCACTGATCATACAATGTCAGAAAAGGGTTTTTCTGTATCTATCATCATGCAGTTATTTGACTTTTACACTAACTGAATGTAAATACAATAAGAAGTCAATTTAGCTTTATTTTTCCTCCCTAGAACTTTAAGCTTCTCCCAGATAAAACGGGTCAGACGCGAATAGGAGACCTGTCTCCTCTGGATATGAAAAAGGTAAAATGATGTAACACAGTGATCTGTGTATCTATGCCTACAAGACAAGACTTACTGTTTAGTATCATCATTGTGTTTATCTGTGTGTAATGTTCTGTCAGGTGCATAGACTGGTGCTTGTGGAGATGACTGCTCTGTTTGACACTTCTGGGATAGACCTCAAGCCAGCCAAGGCCCTGAAAGTGAAGACTAAAGGTTAAACACACACACACACACACACACACACACACACACACACACACACACACAAGATGGCCCCCACAGCCTAAATAGAAATGTCTCATTACACAAATCACACAGTCAGATACAACAGATAAATACATTTACACACATACAAACAGAAAGCTAAGGTATGTGTGCCTGTATGGTATCTGTGCTTGTGTGCGGTGCAGTGCTTTTGTTTTACTCACTATTTGTTTGTGTTTGCAGAAAGTGGATTGTTTGGGGTTCCTCTTACCACTTTATTGGATCAGGACCAGAGACGGGTTCCTGGAACCAAAGTGCCATTGATACTGCAGAAGGTGAGTGCACTGACATTCACATATTGTAATCCAGTGGTTCCCAAACTTTTTTTGCTAGGCCCCCCTTTGTTTTACAAGAACAATGTTCGCCCCAAAGTGCAAAATGGGTTCAAAAACATAAACAACTGTGGGATGCTGTTTGTTCATGATTTGGACAGGGGGAATAAATCGTGGCAGGATCAGCCTGATATTATTTGTATCCCACTGTAACCTTACTGTATAAAGAGCAAAATTTCAGGAGTAGTTAGTCATTATAAGAAGTGTTTGTGAACTAAAAATCAAGAATGTGGGATTCTTTTTTTCTGTGATTTGGAGAGCCCAGTGCATGCTCCAGACGCAGTGAAAACCAGTTCTGCAGGGGAGACCTCCTTGGCACTTGTGCAGGTGAAGCCAAAGGGAAGATATGCTTCACCATATTTTCTAGTCTTTGGCTTGGAAGGAAGTTGGTTTGGAAACATATTTGGCGATGCTTCATCTCCTGCTTTGCGTTAGTGTGGAAGCCCCGTCAAAAACCTGTCCATTACGCTAGCAGTGTCCAAACGTTTTGTTTCCCCCCCGCCTCTTTTCATACCCCCCCCCCCCCCCCCCCCCCCCCCCGCAATGACTCTGCGCCCCCCCTAGGGGGCAGGTCCCACACTTTGGGAACCTCTGTTGTAATCGTAGTTTGTTCTTTTGCATGTGTGTGTATTTAAGCATATTTCCAAACCTCAAAATTTACACTCAACTCATTGGCTTTATGTTTGTTTTAATGGTGTTTTTAAATGACATTTTCTTTCTCTCATCATAAGATCATCAGTCATATCGAGGAGGAAGGATTACACACAGAGGGCCTTCTTCGGATCCCTGGAGTAGCCACTAGAGTCAAGGTTAGTTCAAGTATTTAGCTGACCACCCCTCCCACAGAGACAATGTAAAATCTCAGGTTCATAATAACGCCAAGCATAATAAAATCAAGCATCAACTTCCAGAGCATATATATTCCCTACTCCGTCTCCAACCACACTGTCATTCATCTTAAGCAGTGTCCACACTGGGGGAAAAAAAAAACACTTCACCCATCATTCATCACTTTGAAGCTGACAGCTCAGAACCTGCAGACAGTCCAGGTTCTGGTTGCCTAAGAAACCCTGTAATATATTTACTATTAGGTCATATGTCAGTTATTGGTTTCCTGGTAGGCGCTTCAGTCGCTCACCTGGAAGTTGAGAAGTTTACCTTGGGCCACCATCGGTTATTTCGCCCATGGTCACTTGAATTGACCAAATGTTCTTCACTGTCACTTCCAGTGGGAACGCAGCTTAAAACTGAGCTTTTCCTTCCCGTGACATCACCTCTTTCTCTATTTGAAATGTGAAAGTAATAGTGTTGTTGATTGTACTTGAAGTTGATAAAGGCTCTCTGTCTGTCCCAACTCCAGTTCCTGTGCCAGGATCTTGAGTCCTCCTTCTATGATGGGACATTTTCGTGGCAACAGATGAAACAGCACGATGCTGCTAGCCTTTTGAAGCTGTTTATCAGGGAGCTACCCCATCCACTACTGACCGTGGAGTACCTCAATGCATTTATTGCTGTTAACAGTATGTTTCCTGTTTACGACAAGTGCTTCATACACACATAGTGAGGCAACAAAGTGTCACACTCATGCTGTGTATATTTGTGTGCATTCACAGATCTCCCCACAAAGAAGCAGCAGCTACAGGCTTTAAACCTGCTCGTCCTTTTGCTACCTGAAGCCAATCGAGACACTTTGAAGGTAAATTTGGCTTTATGGTCATCACATTTCTGTTCCCTATATTATTCCTTTATGGCGCGTGATTATTTTTGTAGTGAAATAAAAAATTGTGTTTGCAGGCACTGGTGGAGTTTTTCCAGCGTGTCATTAAAAATCAGGCCAAGAATAAAATGACCCTGAACAATGTCTCTGTCGTCATGGCGCCCAACATCTTCATGTTTAAAGGCTTTCGGTCCAAGGTTACAGAACAACAGGAGTTCTCCATGGCAACCAGCACGGCCAACATTGTCCGTCTGCTGATCAGATATCAAAATCTCCTGTGGACTGTAAGAAAAAAAATCTTAGCATTAAAGCTGTGCATGTGTGGCATTTTTGTGTGGTTAAACTAGTTACTCACTAACCACCATTATTTTTTGGTTTTAATGGAGTATATCTCTGTGATGTGCCTGTCTTATCCAGATCCCCAAGTTCATTATGAATCAGGTCAGGCACCAAAATATGGAAAGTCAGAGGAAGCAAAAAGAGAGAGCCGTACGGAAGCTGCTGAAGAAGATAGCCATTGAAAGACCATCTGAGAAAACTATCCCTGAGGTAAGAGTTTGAATTTCCTGGCTTCACTGAGATACGTTTTTTAATATCCTATTAGAAATCTATAAATTATAAACACACTGTATTATGTAATACAATGAAATCAGAGGACTAGAGTCATTAACCCGGTGGCCGTGTACATCTTGTTTATCAGAAGACCACCTGTAAACTACTGGTAAAGGTGTCAAAGCAGACAAAGGGTTTCTTTGCATAAGGACGATGTATGACAGATTTAGAAAAAAAGCACACAAGTCAGTCTGTCTATGATGGCTACAGATTTTACTGTATTTTCAGTCTGAGAAATGGTGACATCTAGTGTTATTGTATAAAAGTACAATGAAGATCATGATAACTGAATTTTTAAATCATTTATACAGGAGCCGTTGTGCAGCTCACACAATCCTCCTGATTAGATGTCGGCCTCTTTTCCTCACGGGTGTCTGACAAGAGCGATTGGTTAATCAGCAATTGAAGGGATTCTAGGCAGTTCTTTCTTTTGTGCAGTCTTGTGTTAAAACGAATCTGTTCCTCTTGACAGATTCTTAGTGGATGAATAACTTTAGTGATGTGAACCTAAACCTTGACTGTAGTTTATTAAACAGAGGAGCCACAATTTTTTTTAAGTCCACATTCTTGAGCTGTCATTAGTCCAGGTTTTAAGTAAGTACCTGGGTTATTTAGAAGAGTGATTTAGATTACCTTATTTTATTCAACTGTTTACATCTAATGCAACTGACAGTCTGTTTCTCTTCTCTGACTCTGTGTACAAGCAGGAGACCTCACAGGGGATTATCCGAGTCCACGCACCACAGTTCAGTAAAATTTCTATGGCACTTCAACTTACCGAAGACTTGCAGGCTTGTGATGTGTTAACACGCTTCCTGAGCCAGGACAGGTAACATGAATATTAACAACACAAACAGAGAAGCTCTCACATGCCCGCATGTCCTCTGACTACGTCTCTCATCTCTCTCATCCTTCCAGCTCGTTGGCAGTAAAAACAGATGATTTGTGTCTCTATGAGATCGGCGGAAACATCAGTGAGTTCTGCTCCCATAAAACTACATGTGTAAACTAAAAACATACACTACAATATTAATTTCCTTGCTCATAAAACAGCTTCTATGGCACAAATATGCATTTTAAGTCGTGACAGTACATGCTGTCAATGTGTTTAATGTTTCTCTCTGTCTGCTCTTCTTCTTGTCGTCTTCAAAGAGGAAAGATGCCTAGATGGGGAAACGTATATGAAAGACCTCTACCAGGTGAATCCTACAGCAGAGTGGGTCATCAGAGCTATGCAGCGATGAGTTCATCAGGTCCTGCTTCATGCTGGACCTCTCTAAATTGCCACCACTGTGTCCTGAAAGAATATCCGCTGCCTTGTTGTCTGTGGTTCTGGATGCACTTGGAGTTTTCATATGTAGCATAGATATAGATACTTTTAACTGATCCTCAAATTTGCCACAAAATGCACATTTTCTAATGGAAGAACTCATCAAAGCAGATTTTATGTTATGTGGAAATACGTGTCCTTTTTAGTTTATTGCACAACTTAAATTCCCATACTTTTTTCTCAATGGGGGAAAAAAGGAAAATTATTATTATTATTAACAGGAGATTATAGAGATTAATAGTTTGGTGCAGAAAAATAATATTGATTAAATCATAAATCAGTCATGAATAAATACTGGTCCATTTTTGTGGGCTAATTATGATTTTTTTTTTAAATCTGTTTATATGTCTATTAAAAGTCCTAAAAATGATGTGTACAGCCACATTATTAAATAGCATTAAATCTGAGCATTTCACCAGGAAGGATGCTTTGGAGGTTTGGGTCTCTGAAGCTGAAAGGTAGGTGCTGTAAAGCAGTGGTTTATTTTTTAGCGTAGAAGAAAACTGATCAAAAACAGTGGATGTGTGAGTGTTTTACCCTACTCTACAATGTGAACAAGCACATGTGTACGTCATACACATGCAGTACTGTGTGTGTCAAGTTCACTTTAAGTATTGCTTTAAAGGGATAGACTGCTGACTGGATGATACATTTGCACGTGCTGGGCTCCAAACATATCTGTTCATTTGTTGTTTTATTCATTTTTGGCTCAGTACCATCCACAGTGTGGACATGAGTTGATATATTCTACTTTGGCAAAACATGCATTTAGACAGGAATAGAAAAAAATCCCCATTTTATGTTGGGGTTTTTTTGGCATCTATTTGTGTTTCTCTCAGTTTTCAACAAAGGTCTTATCAGATTTAGTGCAGTTTCTCACAGTTTCAGCAGCCTGTGGAGGATTGTGTCTGCACGATAGAGCCACTTCGTTTATGTATAGCTAGGGAGTATTAAAAAAAAATGATTTTGGGTTTATTTTGAATGATTTTGATTTATTTATTTTTTTGAATATCTTGTTTTTTTTTCTGCCTTGTATTGTTGTTTACTGTGATTTTTTTCAGATAACTGTTTTTGTGTAACTGCCTCTGAAATGACCACTAAAACTGCCTGTAAATAAACATGCAGTTATTAATTACCACATCTGTTGGTATGAGTGCTCATGTATCCGAATGACTTAAAAGTTCTTGTACACTGGAAAAACTGTCGCAGTCCTGTATCTCTCCAATTTTCAAATGAGAAGTTAGTTTCCCACCACGTTGTACTGACCTACTTAGAGTAACAGTGAGGTTAGAAATAATGAGGTCCAACAGCTTGGATGTAAAGGGCTTGAGTCAGAGCTCTTGGCAGTTTTTACAGAAAGATTGAATTAGTGTACAGGTTTTCTGTGAGTCAGATTCAGGGCACCAGATGCAAACAGACCACACTTTGTAGCAGAATATAATATCCATAAGAATTTACACAGTGCTTTTGAATTTTAAACTTATATTCTAAAGCTGCTGACACCTTTATTATGTACCAGTACTACAGATTCCAGGCCTTGTATTCTTCACCTGAGCCTGTAAGCTTCATGAAACTTATTGATCAACCAGAAAGTTAAAGGCTACTTTTGACGTCTCCCTTGTCACAAGGGGTCACCACAGCAGGTAGTTCCACATGTTTGATTTAGAAGAGTTTTTACCCCAGATGCCCTGCAAAGAAGATTTGTTTCTCCAGCTGGAATTGAACCAAAAACCTTTTGTTTGTAAATGTGCTCGATTTAGTTCAGTGTTATTTATGTAGTGCCAAATCACAAAAACAGTTACCTCATGGCACTTTATATTGTAAAGATTGTAAAATAATGGAGAGAAATTTTCAGCAATCAGACTCTCCTGTGAGCAAGCACTTTGCTGACTGTGGGAAGGAAAAACTTCCTTTTACAGGAAGAGACCTCCAGCAGAACCAGGCTCATTTGCGGCGACCAGTTGGGTGTGAGGGGAGGGAGACGGCACAAAAGACACTGTGGAAGAGAGACAGAATAATTATCAAATGCAAAGTGATGTATAAACACACCGTGAGTGAAAAAGGTAAGTGAAGAAGAAATACAGTGCATCATTGGAAGCTCCCAGCTGCCTACCTTTTGCAGGACATGTGGGACTAATAAAGGTTTATCTTATCTAACTAAGGGAAGGTCACCTGATCCGGCCCTAACTATATGCTTAATCAAAAAGAAAAGTTTTAAGCCTAATCTTAAAAGTAGAGATAGTGTCTGTCTGGGAGCTGGTTCCAAAATAGAGGAGCCTGAAAGCTGAAGGTTCTCCCTCCCATTCTACTTTCAAACAGAACCAGAAGTAAGCCACCAGTCTGAAAGCACAGAGGGTGATATGGAACTATGAGGTCTTTAAGATAAGATGGAGCCAGGTTATTCAAGACCTTGTATGTGAGGGGACAAATTTTAAATTCAATTCTTGATTTTACCGGGGAGCCAGAGAAAAAAGTCAGTGTGGGAGAAATATTCTAAGGAGACGTGTAGGAGAAATATGTTGTCTCTTTCTAATCCTTGTCAGTACTCTTGTAATGAATTACAATCCAGCCTAGATGTAATGAACGCATAAACAAGTTTTTCAGCGTCACATTGAGGAAGGATGTTCTTTTGAAACTTGCATAATGGCAGTTGATATGTGATAAGAGTTTTAAACCACTACACTATGAACGAAATATTAAAGCACAAATGCCAGTGCTTTACAGAAAGAAACCCACTAAAGTAACTAACCAGTATTTATGACGCAAGCTCCAAAAACAGCAGTTGCAAAGTGATTTAAAGAAAATAATCAAAGATAATGGCAAATGTAAAAGCAGGTTAAAAGAAAGCTAAATTTGCAAGGGATTTAAGACACTGAAAAAAACTTTGCACAATTATTAAAATGGAATAACGAGCAGCACAAACACAGGACTGATCGGATTAAAAAACATTGATATAACTAAGAAGAAACAAGTAATACATTAATAAAAGACTTGATATTATCATATCACAGAAAGCACTTCTTATTGAATACAAACAAAAGCCAGAAAATGGCTTTAGGTATCTAATGGCATAGACCAAGCAAATGGACTGTAATGGATTAGTAAAACCAGTGGTTACTGCTTTAACCACAATTTTTAAAGTTGCCCAGAGTAGCAAAAGTAACAGGAATCAGTACTGACACTCTGCACAAGATACTCGAGAAAGGTAGAGCCTGAAGTATAAGGAATAACTATAGTTAGAGATTTAAAAAGAGATTTATTGACATAGCATGGCCTATGGTAGATTGATTGATTGATTGATTGATTGATTGATTGATTGATTGATTGATTGATTGATTGATTGATTGATAACTGTCCCTGATTTTCCTCTTCTCCCTTATTCTTTCCCCGAGAGCAGTTTCTTTATTATTATTTTCCCCTTCAAGATGGATAATGTGTTTAAATAGTAAACATGGGATTACCCGGGAGCTGAAAACATTCAATGCCATAATGTCCGGGTTTTCCCTTTTTATTGTAGTTACATTCAGGTTTGCACATATTCACCTTCAGTAACTTCAAAATGCATATTTTTATCCTAACTAATAGCATGTCCAAACAACACCCTCTACCTCCCAGATTATTATTATCTCCTTAAAGTGTTTTGGTGTCGTGGACAAGCCCCTAAACTGGAAACATAACTGTGTACGCATCCGATTCGCTGACATATCTTTGGCCCCTATTCATTGGCTACTGACAATCTAGGCGCAATGTGATTGGTCGAATCACAAGAAAAGGAAGTGGCGATCAGTAGTGTGGGCTCAACGCTAAGTAGTATTTGGGTGGTGTATATCAAAGGGTAAAGCTACTGGCTTTCGTCCCTAAACGTGGATATTTTGAAGTGTCAAGAGGTACTCGTCATCCAGTTTTTGGGCCGAGCAGTTGAACAGCGGGCATATATTATTAACGCTGTCTTGCTAACCTTTGTTGCGGCTATGTAAAACTAGCTTGTTAGGTTTACGTCATTTCAGCAGGTGCTACTCTGCTAGCTTAGCTTCACATTGGGATCTATTAGCTTGTTAAACAGCTACAGTAGCTAAAATTAAACAAGCTGGCATCTAGAGGGAATACGGCTCAGACTAGTGTGTGACAGGGAGTTTACTTATGCTACTTCTCGTAGTGTGACCCGAGACTGCGACTGGATGTTTAGTAATAGAAATAGCAGTAGTCACAGCTAGCAGATTGTTAGCTTGTTAAATAACAACAATGGGCTATAAGAAGTGTTTGAAAACAGCAAGGAGACTTTATTTTTGGGGTATTCTCTTCATAGTGTTCAGCAAAGGAGTAACAGCTGGTGAGTATGAAATGCCGGTGGTGTTGTAACACTCACTATACGCGTGTCTTAAAGTGTCACAGCACCTGTTTTCGTCTATTACATTTCTTTGACTGAATCAAAACAACACATCTCTCACTGCTGCAACATTAATGCTTTTTAGATGAGGAGCAACACCAGGACGAAGCACCAGAGTTAAAGGTGTGTCATGGGCTCTTTGGTGCATGGTTAATGCTGATCATAGACTCATTTGCAAGCTGGTCTCTTGGGAGTTGTATGTAACACACGATTTTGTATACGTGTTGCCTAGAAAAGTTAAAGTAAGAAGTCATTCAACTTAAAAAGAAATTGAACACACTGCTAACTTTGCAAATGAGCCTCATGCAAAGGCATTGTTTTTATATACAGCGTAATTTCCCTCCTTTAAGTAATCCTTTGTAATAACCTCCTGTTGATTTCTCCAGTCCTACCATGACCCAGACTCTGAAGAGGAAGATGTTCGATTATCACCAGAAATTGTGGCAGGTACTTCTATGACCACTGATCACTCCCATCCTGAAGAGGAAACACAGCCCCCTTCGGAGGGTCTAGAAGGAGAGGAGAAGGAGGACCTACCTGACCCACCTCCTCCCGTTGAGCAAAAACCTAAAGAGGGTAAGGTGTAAGATTTTAAAACATCCACACAACAAAGGCGTGAAAAACAATCACAATAAGTTGATTAACGTTTGAGATGTCAAAGTTGTTAAATACTTCCTGATGTTTTTACTGTTTTAATTATTAGAAATTTAGTTTTTAGCATCTCCTGCTATACCAGTGATGGCTTTGATATTCTAATCCCCACTTTTTACATTAGAAAATGTTATCAGTGTTTAAAAGTGTTTGCATGTTAAGAGCCCTCAGGATGGCCCAAAAATGGTCATGACTGCTGAATGTAGCTACTTTAATGGGCCGTTGAGCTATTTGGTATCTGATTATAACAGTGTAAAGAAGTGCGATTTCAGCTTGGGACTTGGAGCTTCAAATTTTATCGTTGATTGCTTTAAAGTGTTAAATGTTTTGTCAGAAGATAGTTCCCTATGCGTTCTTAAAATAAAGAGCCTAAGATGTTAGCATGCTACATGGAAGGAAAAGCTTAGTGATATATTTTAACGATGTCTAGTCTGAACCTATAAATCTTTCTTTTTGTAGTAGTGCCTCGTAGTGGTGTTATCACACGTCTCATGATCTCAGCATTGCAAACAAGCTCTTTCTTATGATTTTTTTCCTTTGTAAGCTTTGTTTAGTGTTTAACATGTTAACCTGTTTTCACTTTGCCTGACTCTGAGCTAAGCTGAGTGTGGTTTCAGGGTAGAGCCACATTTGATAAACGGTTAAACCCCCGTGAGACACTAAACAGCTTCTCGCACCTGTGGCTCCTCTTGCAGTGCAGTTACATCATTTCACTTGGGGATTGTTTGTAATTACCCTGCTAGCTCATTGCACAGTTGTATTACTGAACTTGTGTGAAGGAGATGTATTCAGATTAACGTAATTGCGTGTGTAAAGTTGCAACTCTATGGTAATTGTTTCAACTCCTCTGTCTCTTTGTTATTTTTCCACACCAAAGTTGATGGTGCAGCAAAAACCAAAAGATTTGAGAATATAAAGAAAAAAATATATTTTCACTTAGACCTCAGGTCCACCAGTATTTTAAAGGAAAACAGCCAGAGTTTGTTTGTTTTCAATCAAGTAAATTTTATATATGGGTGTTTTTTTGTTTTTTTTTAAATACAGTTCCTGTGGTGAATGGAGGTACAGCCCATGGAGAACCCTGCATATTCCCCTTCCTCTTCCAGGAGACAGAGTACATAGAGTGTACCACTGACGGGCGGGGGGATGGACGGCTATGGTGTGCCACGACGTACGACTATGACCAGGATAAGAAATGGGGTTTCTGTGAGAGTGAGTTTCAAACTCAAAAACTCTAAAACCTTCACAAATGAAATATTGTGATTCATTTTAAAGCCAAAATGGAGTCACATTACGGCACTTTGGTATTAAATATATTGCATTGTACAGTACAGGTCCTGAGCCAGCCCTCATTTCATTATGTTTTGCTTCCAAGGAGCCAGACCTGCTTTTAATATTTAAAGTGATCTTGAGCAATAGTTTTTCAGGCTTTCTCAAGGTCTTTCAAATGTTTTCTTTGGACTCGGCTGGTTTTTCACTCATTTTCAGTCCAGCTCTTGTACCTGACCATTTTCAGAGGATTTTTTTGTTTTTGTTTTTCTTCCTATTTGGTTGTTTAGGCCACCAGATGAACCGATTTGTCTACACATAAGACACAACTCAGTAAAGAGCATGTTTTTTTTACTAGTAGTCTGTTGCAAAAATGCATAATTTGTTATTAGCCAAAAACTTAGCATATGTACACAATGTGCAGCATCAAAGGTCACTGTGACCTTAAATGTTTTTCCCCTAACACATGAATTCTTGTGTTAAACTGTCACTGATCATTCTTTGTTCTTCTCAGTAACAGTCTTGGTAGAACTAAACGACTACTGAAACCAGCCTGAAGATATTATTATGACTTTGTTTGCATAACTGCTACTGCTACCAACCTTTTGAAAACCTTTTATTTCCTCTAAACAGTCTGATTGGCTTCTCCTCTCTTTCCCTCAGCGGAGGAACAGGCACAGCAGAGGCTTCAGGCTGAGGAAGCAGAGAAGCAGTATCAGACTGTCCTGCGCATGCTAAACTCCACCACCAGGAAGACTCAGAAAAAAGAGTGAGTGGCTTACTTTTAGTTTATTTCTCTGGTAGTTGTCAGCCTAATTTTGACTCTTGAAGAAGAGTTATAGAAAGCATGTGGATTTGAAATCTTTTTTTAGATGAAGCAGAAACAGAAGCTTTCCAGTTTTTGCCCACACTCTGTTTTAAGATAAAAATCAGAAAAGGAACAAAAGTAAAGATGCTCTATTCAAATTGAAGATTTTGGCAAGGTTACATTTTTTTGCCAATTTTCTTTTTATTTGTTTAAGTTAAAATGCATATTCCCACTACTGCCTTCTGGTCATCTTTTTATTTCACAGACAAAATTTGATGTTATTTTACATGTCGATTGGGTTCAATGTCCATTTCTTGCGTGTTTTATTACCAGCCAGCGCTTGCGTGCCTTCCATTTGCACATCCTTATTTGCTTTAGCTATCACACTACTGTTTGTCATGTACACATTATTTTTATGTGAACGTGGATTCAATTTCGCTTGTGCCTACTCTGCTTATCTTTCTCAGATTATATGAAAAGCTGCTAAAAGTGGCAGAAAAAGGCCACCAGAAAGCCATGGAGAAGGTGGCGTATGCCATGCTGTTTGGAGATTACATGAACCAAAATATTACCAAGGCCAGAGAAATGTTTGAGAAGCTTGCCATGGAGGGCTCACCTAAAGCTCAGATGGTAATGATCTCGCTCATAATTATACACGTCTCTTGAGAAAAGTGTTGGAAGCCTGTTTGCAGGTTATTTGTGCTGAGAGGAGCAACTCTGTGACACTCTGCTCTGTTTACTTTTCTTCAGGCTCTTGGATTTCTGTATGCAGCAGGGCTCGGAGTTAACTCAAGTCAAGCTAAGGTACGTCTATGCTCTGTAGATTTGTCTTACAGTATATGGGTTTGTCAGTAGTTACTTATGTTCTGCCATGTTCTCTGTTTTTCAGGCCTTGGTTTACTACACCTTTGGTGCACTGGGTGGAAACCTGCTCGCTCACATGATTCTGGTAAGCAGATTTTTCTGTCAGTGAAGAAATGCTGCAGTCATGCTATTTGTATACTTTAATAAAAATTACACTTCCTTATATTGTTTTATTAGGGCTACAGGTACTGGGGAGGGGTGGGTGTTCCCCAAAGCTGTGAGTCAGCACTAACGCATTATAGGCTTGTAGCAAATCAGGGTAAGTGTTTTGCGTTATTATATTCTAGTGCAGTAATAGTTCTTGCTGGGCTAATAACACTCTTTCCTCTGCCAACTTTAGTGGCCAGCGATGTTTCCCTGACAGGAGGCTCAGCGGTGCAGAGGATCAGACTGCTCGATGAGGTGGAGAACCCGGGATCTACCAGCGGGATGTTGGAGGAAGACCTCATCCAGTACTACCAGTTTCTAGCGGAGAAAGGGGACGTCCAAGCTCAGGTAAAGTGGTCAAATTTTTAAAAAATAATTTATTGCTGGTATTGGGAGCTAATGTGACCTTTCCTTTGACATACCTGAGCCAGTGGTTGATTGAACACACAGTCAAAATGTTTGTAATGTGTTTATTTGTGTCAGTTTAGAAATCGTTCTCGTTACACGTGTTTGGCAAAGAAAACATTTGAATTTGTGATCAGCTTCACTGTTCTGCCTTTTGTGAAAGCTCCTGACTGTGGGGAATTAACAAACTACACAATATAGTTGCATGTCCACACATTTTTATTATTATTATTTCTTTATTTATATGGCATTTTTGCTTTTTCTTGTGGGCAGGAATGGGAAGTAGCTTGAATGGATGGCACTAATTTACTTTATTGTATAAGAACTGAAATCTGGGTCAGACTTGGATTATGCATGCATGTTATGTAATGTCTAAATGTGAAAGGGCTACATAATGTGTCATTGCTGGGTAGTATCAGTCTGAAGCCTTGTTGTAGTTTTTATTTGATTACTAATTGAATGTTTTACTTAGGTGGGCCTAGGTCAGCTGCACTTACATGGAGGACGTGGAGTAGAACAGAATCACCAGGTATCTTTGTCATAGATTTCGCTCACTGTATTTTATTTATTTGTTTTGCTTATTTTGTGAGTTTTCTCTGTCAAATGCATTTATGCTGCTTTCTGTCCAACAGAGGGCGTATGACTACTTCAACCAGGCAGCCAATGCAGGCAACACACATGCTATGGCTTTTCTTGGAAAGGTGGGTGAGATGGAGGCTCACTCACTTCACTGTTATGTCACCTTTTTTTTTTTTCTTTTTTTAAACAGATATTTCTTTCTTTTCTTTCTTTTTATAAAATTTTCCATTCATCACCTTGTTAATTTCATTTCTTATAAGAGCAGGGTTTTTTTTTCTTTTTTCTTTTTTGCTTTTAATGCCATATTTTCCATCTATTTAACACTGTGTTGTGTTGACCTTAGAGACAGTTTGGTTATAGAGACTTTTTAGAATAAAACCAGCTTGGCATTGATGTTTTCACAGAGGGCAGTGTATTTGTGTTTAAGGTATAAAATTTAGCTTTTATGTCTGTGACTGTCTGTTCCTCAGATGTATTCAGAAGGCAGTGAGTTTCTCCCTCAGAATAATGAGACTGCCTTGCAGTACTTCAAGAAGGCTTCTGACCTGGTAAGGATAACGCTGTAGACTAAACTGGGTAATTTATTCACTCTGAGCTTGCTCACTCACTCACAGCTGAATTCTGTTACCCTTTCTTTAAATATTAACATGCAGTAATCGTTTTTACATATTAATTTACTTTTTTTTTCCAGGGTAATCCGGTGGGACAGAGTGGGTTGGGGATGGCCTATCTTTATGGTAGAGGTGTGCCAGTGGTAAGATATTTTATTTATATATTTTTTTAAGCGTGTCTCATATCTTTTGATGGGATCTGTACATATAGATAAGATCTCACCTTCACTTTTAGGCACTTGGAGTTGAAATAAAGTTTTATATAAACAACAAAGAAAAACAGTTTTATATAACAGGCTTTTATTTTGATGGCAAGCTGTCAGAGTGTCTCTCCTGCTGAAGCAGCTATTGAAAAGTTGTGTGTTTGTCTCCAGAACTACGAGCTGGCCCTCAAATACTTCCAGAAGGCAGCAGAGCAGGGCTGGGTGGATGGACAACTCCAGCTGGGCACCATGTATTACAGTGAGTTTTACAGCTCAGTGTGTCCTTCAGTGTCTCACTGCATTCTTTCATAGTTTTCCTCTCGCCCGCTGTCTGTTTAGGAGTCCTCAGTCTTCGCTCTTCTTCACATAATAACATTTTTGTTCCTATTCTTGTTCCCCAGATGGCATTGGCGTGAAGCGTGACTACAAGCAGGCTCTTAAATTCTTCAACCTGGCCTCACAGGCTGGGCACATCCTGGCCTTCTACAACTTGGCCCAGATGCATGCTACTGGTACTGGTGTGATGCGTTCCTGCCACACCGCTGTAGAGGTTAGTCCACCCTAAATCTGCTGCTTCTTTCACTGTTAAGAGATTGTCTCTCCAACTTGGTGTCTCCTCAAACATTTATCGATTAACAGCAGTGGCTTTTATCTGCACTTTCAATACAAATTGGAGATGTGTATCACACTGTGTGTCCTGTTTGCAGCTTTTCAAAAATGTGTGTGAGCGTGGTCGCTGGTCAGAGCGCCTGATGACAGCGTACGGTAGCTTTAAGGAGGGTGACATGGACGCTGCGCTGGTTCAGTATCTGCTGCTGGCTGAGCAGGGCTACGAGGTGGCTCAGAGCAACGTGGCCTTCATTCTGGATCAGAGTAAGAAAAACCAAGACATTAGTATTTAACCATGGTAGTGCAGGCTTTTAGCAGTTAATTTATGTGCACCACTTGCAATATTATAGCCATGTTTAAATGCTAGTGTCATGATCCTGCTACGCTCTTTACCTTTGTTAGAGAGAGATTCAGGTCTCATTTTAAATGTTTTAATTTTTCATGTGTTTGTGTGAATTATGCCACACAGAAGGGGCAAGGATCTTCAGTGAGAATGAGACCTACCCTCGTGCATTGCTCCACTGGACAAGAGCTGCAGCGCAAGGTGAGTTTAAACAAGCTCCGTCTCCTCGTCAGTGTGAACAGTGTGTGCGCCGGAGCAGTAGAGTCAAAGTGCACTGCAAGTTTAGGGAAATGCGTCATGATGTTTAGCTTGGGAACGTATTGCTTATTGCACATTTCACTTGATTGAACTGTGATGCTGTGTAGACACTGGCTGTGAGCACAGCTGCAGCTGCTCTGCTTGGCTGTGCTGTGCTGTGTGAAACAGTTATTAGTCAAACTTTGGCTCCTTTTGTGGTTGAATTTGTGCTGCTGTGGATGTCTAACTCCTGCTAGCTGAGCACAGTTCTGTTACCAAAGAAAGTCTCATTGCGCTGTACAGAATTTGACCCCACTGTGGTTTTATCAGGTGTAACCAACGTGGTACCAAAACTCCACATCCTTTCAGAAATGGAGACATTTCACTACAATGCTCAGCCAGCACAACCAGCTCAATTTACAGCACACACACACCACTGCACATAGTTTGTGTTGCACTTATTATCAACAAGCGTGTCACAGCCAACAACCTTAATAACAAAAGCCATGGCAACAGTGAGCATCACAGCTCCAGTGTGTCTCATGCATCCTCCATAGCTATATATTATCTAAGTGCAGTGGAACAGGCTAATGCCTGAGCAGCCATAGCTGCTGAGGGTGCACTGATTCTCTCTGGGGTCACATGCATCGTAATTTATGATAATCGAGCTCAGCCTGTCTTTGTGTATCAGTGTGAGATACTGAGTGGTGAACACTAAGCTGGTTCACAGAAGATTTCTAGCCGTGACTGTTTGCATATAAAACCAAATCTTACACATGTAATTGTCCTTGTAAGGTTACACCGTGGCAAGGATAAAACTGGGAGACTATCATTTCTATGGCTACGGAACGGACGTGGACTACGAGACGGCTGTCATTCACTATAGGTTGGCATCTGAGCAGCAGCACAGCGCACAGGCCATGTTTAACTTGGGTTACATGCATGAGAAAGGCCTGGGTATCAAACAGGTGAGCACTCACTAAACATCACCTGGCTCTCAACATGTCACAAATTTGCGCTTTGTCATTTAGCAAAGTCAGTGTGGTTGTTAATTTGATTTCTAATTCTGAAATTTTCCATGTTTTTTTTGCTGCAGGACATCCACCTAGCCAAACGGTTTTATGACATGGCTGCTGAGGCCAGTCCTGACGCCCAGGTTCCAGTTTTTCTAGCTCTGTGCAAACTGGGCCTGATTTATGCTCTCCAGTACCTGCAGGATCTTAATGTGAGTATTTCCTCCTGAATTCACAAGCTGTCATGCTAACCGTATGGTTTTCAGTAACACGTCTTGTACTTCAGATAGTTTCAGAGATTCTTCATTAGAAAGAAAAATGATGTTTCTTTTTCCTCCTTGTTGGTTGCGACTTCTCGCAGTTGAAGGAGCTGATTTCTCAGGTGGATCTGGACCAGCTGCTGGGCCCAGAGTGGGATCTCTACCTCATGACGGTCATCGCCCTACTGCTAGGCACAGTCATCGCCTACCGACAGCGCCAACACCAAATCATAGTGCCACCTCGCCCACCTGCCCCAGCGCCTCCTCCCAGGCCGCCTCAGGAACAGCCACAGGCCCAGGCCGAGCCCCAGGCTCAGGAAGAAACACCAGAGCAGGGCCCGGCCCAGGAAGAGGAGGAGCAGCACTGAGAGGGAGATAGACGGAGTGAGGGTGGTGAAAGATGGACAAGAGGCTCACTGCATGGAGCACCAGTAGCTGAATACCTGCTACTTTGAGCACCTCGCCCACTCTGCCTGTTCCCCGCCATGTGTGTGTGGGTTTTTTTTTTTTTGTTTTTTTTTTAAAAGGCTTGATGATGGCTGCTGAACTGTTCAGTCTCACCTCTTTCTTCCTTTAAAATATGCTGGTCTTCTGCTGAAACCGACACATTGTGGGTGTTAATGGACAACACTGCAGTAGAGAGTGTTTGGACTTGGTACTTTTTGACTCAGGATACTGCCAGACGTTCCCCCCCGTGTCCTCAACATGGAATTAGTCTTGTGGTTGCCAGATCAAAAGCATTACGAACTCAACTGAGAAAATTACACTCGTTAGACAGCTTCATTCCCAATTTTGTTCAGTATTTAAAAAAAGTCTGGGTGGAAAATGTGAAGTAAAATCATTTTCATTTCTAGCGCTGGTCTACTTGGTAAAAGAAAGTCCTGGTTCTCTGCATGTCTTCTCTGATCTCCTTGCAGACTTTTAGTTTAGCCTTTTTTTTTTTGAGCTAACTGATGAGTGAACAAATTTTGCATTCCTTTATGCTTTGCAGTTTTGCATTCATTAGTTATTTTGGGTGACATGTTGTCAGATCAATAAGTGCTAAATATACTAAAACTATGCTGAGTCATCAGTACAAGAACAATAGTTTGGGAAGTTCTCACTGACAGAAAAGCTGGGCTGTGAAGTAGGTGATGTTTGCTGATGCACACGGGGATTAAAATGTGTACAGAAACATCAAAGTTAATTTAAAAAGCAAGCGAGAGGAATTTAAACTTTTTTGGAAGTTGTACACTACAGTATGTGTACATTTTTTTTTTTTTCCAACACTGTTCTTTGATTTAATTATTGTTGCTGGTTTTGAAAGGCAGCTTAGTATTTTTTTTTTTTTTAAATGCCAACTGTTATCTGGAGCAGCCTTAAAGATAGCAACAACTTAAACCTTGCATTGTTTCTACAGTAGAGGAAGTGGATCACATTTCTTTTTTTTTTTTCCCTTTTGTTTTGTTCTAAAACTTCAGCTGTCGTGACAATTTCCACCCCCTCACCAAACGTCCAAGTTGGAAATCTGCCTACACTTCTGAGATCAGACGGACATGAATCCGAGGCTGCGCTGAAAAGCAAACGAAGCCACGGTTAGACCATGCAGCATTTCTGGAACCAAGATCTGAAATTTCATTTTGTTTTTTATTTTTGTTTTTTCACTTCATTTGTTTTTTTTTTTCTCATTTGTTCACTTCCACAAAATGTACTAAAGTTAGTGTTTAACTGCCAATAGATATGCATGATTGAACCCCAGAAGGAGAGCGTAGTGTTGTTTGCAGGATGATTAGAAATAAGTCCAAACTGTTTCCTGCTTTCACATCGGCACCCACATAACTCACAATTGGTGTGAAATAAAACACTGGGCAAAGTTACAGAGAAGAATTTTTCTTTTCTTTTTTTCTTCTTCTTTTTTTTTTTTTAACCATTAAAACGCGTTTATAAATTTAATAAATGATATATGGATATTTCAAAGATGTTCTGAATGTTTGATTGCCGAAATGCTTGGATCGATGATCATTTCGGATAAGTGGCTTGTGCCCTGCTTGGCTTTAAATGTCTGACATAACACTGCAATGTTGCTGACATTGATCAGCAGCGAGAGCGGCCGCTTCTCATTGGACCTGTTGGTTGTCGCTCAGCCATTGAGGCTGAGACAAAGTGACAATGCTGTGAAAACTGAGGGTCGCATTGTGCAGTGTGTAGGGGTGACCCATTGACTGGTCCATACGCGATACTATGGGGTGGCTTTGGATCGCTGTGGCAACGTGTGTGCTCGCGTCCTGCTCTGTCAAAGGTAAGTGCTAGAACAAGCAGGAGGGCACCTCCCACGTGAGGCTGTGTGCCTATATTTATTGTAACAACAGCCTCTGAAACGGGGCCCTCCCTTTTATTATTTATTTTTTTAATGGATTGTTTGGGTTTATATCAACCATCTGTTTTTATAGATATACACCAAGGCCAAAGTCAAGACCAAAAACCTTTGAACTAGGGCTTATTTAGCTGATTAAAGATGAGCTTTATCAGTGGCTTATAAAGTGGTTTGAAAAGTTTCAGTTAATGATCCCTTTAAAGGAAATGACTGGTGGTTGGAGTATGAAGAGGGGATTCGGCACTACAGCAAGGAGGCCCTCAATAAGGTACTGTTTCACCTATGTTTATCACTGAGGGTTTATTTTGTTGTTAGACACAAAGTTTAAATTTTGGTCATCATTTAAACAGCAAAAAGCCTTCGTTGACAGGCTTATTAAAAAGACAAAAAACAATATATAGCAATTGTTAACCGTTTTCTTAAAAGTAGGTTATCATCGTGTCACACCAGACTAACCACATGGCCCAGCAGGCATCCTGAACTTGTGCACAGCTAACGCATCAAAGACAGTGAAACAATGATCGATCAATAAAAACGCAGTCCGACAAGGTACTGAAGATGAGGTTTCCACGGTAGCAGTGAAAGTTATGTTCAGGTTTGCCTACTGTAATCTACAACAGAATCTTAATGCACAAACACTGTGCTCTGCTGGATTAAATATTTTTATATTTATTTTATTTAGAAAGAGGGACAATACATATTAATGAACATTTTAACAAATGTAAATATGCCAGATTATAGCCTTGGGCTAATTTCCATCTGCAGACCCTCTGGCAGGTTGGTGTTACACACAAGTTAGTAAAAACATACAGAGACACTATTTACAGATCATGTGACAAGGACAAAAACAGTGATCACATCATAATATAATTTAAGCTTTGCCTGATCTTACTGTCAGTTATTTAGTTGCTATTATCCTGTTTGTTTGTTTTTCAGACTTGCTATGCTGTAAAATGTATTAAAGTACCACAATACCAATGCTCCCAAAAAATCAATCTGGGTTTGACGGTTGCCAGGAGTCCTTGTATGACTGCATTGTGTCAAGTGTAAAGTTTGGTAGAGGGGGATTATGGTGTGGGGTTGTTTTTCAGGAGTTGCACTTGGCCCCTTAGCACCAGTGGAAGGAACTCTTAATGCTTCCACATCCCAACTTTGTGGGAACAGTTTGGGTTTGACCCCTTCCTATTCCAACATAACTGCTCATCAGTGCACAAAACAAGGTCCATAAAGACATGGATGAGCGAGTTTGGTGTGAAAGAACTTGACTGGCCTGCACAGAGTCCTGACCTCAACCTAATAGAACACCTTTGGGATGAATTGGAGTGGAGACTGTGAGTCGGGTCTTCTTGTCTGACCTTACAAATGCACTTCTAAAAGAATGCTCAAAATTTACCATAAACACTCCTAAACCTTGTGGAAAGCATTCCCACGAGAGCTGAAGCTGTTATAGCGTCAAAGTGTGGGCTGACGTCATATTAAACCCTATGGGTTAGGAATGGGATGTCATGCAAGTTCACATGCGCATGAACGTGGATGAGCAAATACTTATGGCAATATAATGTATCTAAAACGTTCTAATGCAATAAGATTTTTTTGAAGATTTTAAAGTTGATTTTTTTAAAGATTTTTGCACATGAGCTTCCCTTTTTTCTCCACAAATGCATCAACATATACAGTATTAAACTTACGCAACTGTTTAAGACATTTATAGCAGTTTATGTAGGAAGACGCTCAAAAAAGAAGAAAACAATTGTCAGTCCCTGAAGACAAACTTTTGTCATTATAAGGACTCATAAGGAAACATAACTGGTCTCGATGTGACAGCGAGGCTTCTCTCTTTTTACTTATTTAGGAGTTTCCAGAGAAAACCCGGCCAGTGAGCTTCAAGCATCCTGTGTTCCAGTGCTCAGACATGAGTCCTTCTCCCTCTGTCCCCTCCTCAGGTCTGTCCAGGTGTCACCTGCTGACCTCAAATCTTGTGTTGTTCAAGAGTTTGAACTAACGCTCTTTTTCTCTTTCTCTCCCTCTCTACCTTCCCTCTATCCACCCCTCCTTCCACCCTTTTGTCTAGTTGAATTTGTGAAGGCCGCAGATATCAAAGTCATCGCCGCCTTGGGGGATTCTCTGACAGTAGGTGTTATATGTTGTTTGCTGCTTCCTCTGCTGTGCCGATGATACAGTGTAACATCGACCAAAAATAGACTCGCTCTGACCGTTGATTCATTCATTTTGCATACTCGCTTAGTCCTGCTGAGCAGAAGGCAGCTGCAATCGTGAGAAGAGCTAAAACGCTTACAGTGATGGATAAAGACTGAGTGCAAATGAGATGGAAATAAACTTTAAACTGCATTACTAACCAAATGTTGCACCAACGGAAGAGCAGTCAGCTTAGTTATTATCTCTTTTTGTGCTTTTATGAGAACGGCACATCTTCATAATCTAAGAGAAGATGCCCAAATTGCAGCTGGTTAATGGGGACCTGTTATCATCTCCTCTATATTTTTATTCTTAGACTCTTTGTGTATCGTTGCATGACTCACAGTTTATAATAGTTCTCATCCCGAGCCTTGATTCGGCAGAGTTGCACGTATACGGCAGAGAATTTGGAAAGGCATAATAGGATCCGTTTAAATTAGAGTGACAAACCACCCACACAAACACTTACTCATAAAACTGCTTTTCTTCTGTTCCTTGGCTCCTGATCTCTCTATGCTGTGCCCCTTCTTTTCCAGACGGCTATCGGCGCCAACGCCACTACTGTCCTCGGCATTCCCATTGAGTTTCGTCACGTGTCATGGAGGTGCCTGTCACAAATCTCGCACAAATAACAATCAGGATGATGTGAAGCAGACTGATCTCATATCAGGAACATGTTAGAAACTGTATTCCCCCATGAGAGTGTCAGTCTGTAAGAAACAAGGTTAAACTGACATTAACAGTTCTGCTGCTGGTATTGCTTTCCTTTCTGCTTGCAGCATTGGAGGCTATGGGACATATCAAGATGTCATTACTTTGGCAAGTAAGCTGTCACTGCTGTGTCCGAGCTGTTTCTTAACTGTATCGTTCCATGAAACTCACAACGAGAAAAGTCCAGCTCATTTTCTTTACCTGTTTGACGCTGTCATTTGTAGATATCATCAAGCTGTTTAACCCCAGTCTGCTTGGAGCTTCTCCTGGAAAGACAGTTCATGGGATGCAGGCTCATATCAGTGAAACGGGCTTCAACTTGGCCGTAACTGGACACAACACCTTGTAAGACCTTCGCTTACTTTTGTGTTGCCTAATCTAACAAATTATATTCTTCTACAAAAATAACTGAGCTGTGACCTAATTCACTTTAGGAAACATGTTATTCTTTATTTTGTAGCAATCTCCCCGGTCAGACGAGACATTTGATAGACACACTGAGAGGTTACGAGGTAAAGCGAGGCCTTGTTTTCTCAGTAATGATACAGCACAGGGATGGGAGAGGTAACGGGACTGTCGTCTCTTCCTTTAGGGTCTCAACTTTGAAGAGGACTGGAAGCTTTTGACTATTCTCATGGGCATGAATGACATCTGTGATTACTGCAAAGATAAAGTCTGTCTTGGTCTCTTATCTTTAATTCAATAGAAAATCTCTCTCTATATATGGAATATTGCCTCTTCTATTACCTCTGATGAATCTCCTCTACTTCCAGGCTCTTTTTTCAGTAGATAACTTCATCCACTATATGACTGTCTCGTTGGAAATGCTTATGAATGAGGTAAAGTCGAAGATAAACGAAATCAGGCTTAGCCCTGGATTTACTGTCTGCTGAGACTGAGGGTCAGTGCTGTGCTGAATCACTACAGTGCAGGTCTTCATGCTGTGCTTCAGGTTCCCCGTATGATTGTGAACGTGGTTCAGATCCTCCCCATGCAGACTTTGAGGGAGGTGCAGAAGCCCACCCCAGGGTGTTTGCTCCAGCGGTGATCACTCTCTTTCTCTCTCAGAACAAGTTAAACTCTGGCTTGATTGACACTTCTTGAACTTTTTACTTTTTGACTTTGTTTTAGGTCTTTCTGCTCGTGCCTGATAGAGCCAGTAGCCAGATCTCCTGAACTCCGGGAGCTGGTGGAGGTCAATCTGGAATTCCAGGTGCACTTTACTTCTTTCATGTTATAAGATTATGTATTATATAAGGAAAGATGGTACAGGAGATAAATTCTTCTTTCATTTGGTTGCCACATTAGAAGGAATATGGACTCTTTTTTGATCCCTCTATGCATCATAAAAAAAATCCCATGTTTTTTAGGAACAACGTGTTCATTCTGTACAGCAGACTCTGAATGTTAGGCTGCACAAACAAGCTCGTCTGTAAAACACCTGCAGAATCTTGAACTGCACACTCTGTTGTATGTAAGAGCTATCGGTCAGTATATGAGGAAAAACCGCCATAAATATACATGCACTGCTTAAAAATGTTTTAATCAGAGTATAGCATCAAGTCAGCTAAAAGTAACAGAGAGGGTTGTTAAACAGTTTCAGCTGCTTTAGTGTTAATGAAATTAACGAAAGGTGCTCTAGAGGGACAACAAAGAGACACAACTCCCAAAACAGCAATGGTTTTACAGTGGAGGTCACTCCTCATCTTTTCTTCCTGTGTTTTCACTAGTTTAGCATTTGACTAGGGTCAGTGTAACTACTGGTACATAAGGTGATACCTGAACCCTGCAGAGGTTGCACAGGCAGTTTCCTGTGTCTCCCAGCAGAGTCTCAAGAGCACGGAGGAGATTCCAGGAGACAGGCAGTTACAGGACTGGTATCTCCTCCTTTGTGCACAGAGGAAGAGGATGGTGTGGATGGCAGTGACCAAACAATCATAAACAGACTTCATCTTCAAACAGATGTCCTCTGTGCTCACTGCCTGGCACTATAGAGCCCATTTGCCATAGAATACCAAAACTGCCTTGTTAAACATGCACTAATTTGTATAAATATCTAATTTACAGAGTGCAGAGAAATGTATTTTAAACATTTGTTTTCTACCAGCCTGAAAGAAGAACTATTTTGGAAGGAAACAAAGCTTAAAGAAATGCCCATTAAAATGCATTTTGACTGTATCTTCCATAATAATTTGCCTTGTCATTGTCCCAAATGATAACTCACTTTAATGTGCAAACAGGGTACATTGCACCCAAAACATTATATGCTGATTTCATGTTCGCAGCTCTCACTGTAATTTGTGTGTTTGCTGTTATTGTAACAGCACAAGCGAGGAGAATGGGAGACAAATTGATTCTCACGCTGCTTTCATCTGCAGAAAAGACTCGAGAAGCTGCTGTACAGCGACCGCTTCTTCAGGGACGACTTCGCCGTTGTTCTCCAGCCCTTTTTGAAGAACGCGGACCCGCCCCGCCTCCCGGTAATCCATCTCACGCCTATCAGTGTGACATAAGTGTCTGCTTTCAGACCAATCGGTGCGAAGCATCACGCGGCGATGACTGACTCATCAGTGATCCCCAGTGTGACAGCTGTAGCATTTTGCCTGAGAAACTCACGAGTCATGTTTCACCAACAATGCTGTCCATCACTAAAACTATACCGCAGTGTATTTTGTGTCTCTCTGAGCAGAACGGGAAGATCGATATGACTTTCTTCACTCACGACTGCTTCCACTTTACCATAAAGGGACATGAGGAGCTGGCCAAGGGACTGTGGAACAACATGGTGAACAATAAGTTGTATTTGATTTAAAGGCACAAGAGGCTAAAGGTCAATGAGTCATTCAGGGTTTATTGTGTAGGATTCACATGAATGTGAACTGTGTAATTGTTCAAATACACATGTCTGCTTCTCTCACAGTTTCAGCCCGAGGGAGAAAAGACGATTGTGAGCAGCTTCTCTGACCCCATCACTCTCATCTGTCCGCCTATGGTAAGATTAGCTTTCCATATTTGACAACTTTGTTTGGCCTGATTGGTCTAAAGAATTGAATATTAACTAAACGTTCCTCCAGTGAAATTAGGTTTCAGAAAGTGTTTTAAAATGTTTGTTTAAAAGTCTGTTGATTCAAGGAAGTTTAGCGCTGTGGAACCTTTTTTTTCTCCATTTGTTATGATTCCTGTGCTTTAGATGCTTCTCAAAACACTCTGTTACTGCTTTGTCATGCTGCTGTGCATATAAATGACACTGCATTAAAATAAATGAGTGCTTGGTGAAATAAAAATTAATTTTAGTTCACCAGCAACTCAGAGCTGTTTGAAAGACTGGGAAAGAGGCTACGGTGCGTCACGCTTCTCAAAACGCTCTGCAGTACTGCATTATTTGTGTTGTGATAAATCTTAATTCAATATCTGATTTTTACAGTTATTATATTACATATCATATACGTAGGAACACCCATATATCTTCACTCGACCGATCGCAGCCAAGTCAGACCAACCTACCCTCCAGACTGACGCTCCATCACCAGCAGTCATCTTCCTGCTGCTCCTCCTGGCACAGTTTGGAGTTATGTAGCTTTTAATTCCTTTTCCCGACGCAAAACACACAGAGGGCGAAAGGAGTTTTTTAGCCATTCACCAGCATGGAGGAAATGACTGCAAACTGACAGATTTGACAACAAACAATCATTGCAATCATGCAGCCGAAATATCTGAATCTCAGAGGATGTTGGAGATGGACGAGATGAGGATAGGGGAGCTTCAGATGGTTGGGGGTTGTCTCTATAATATTGCCAGATTTTTACTAAATAAAGTGCCTGGAGATGACTGGTGTTGTGAACTGTTCTTCAAAGTGAACTGAACTGAGAAATGTGACTTTCTAATAGACCCTTTTACAGTTTTTAATTGAGATTTAAATAACTTTTCCTGCGCTAAAGACGATATACCAGTTAGACCGCATGCCTGGTAGTGGGATGTTTCTGTTTCTCCCCCATTTGGGGAGCAGACTTAGAGCATATATGTATTTTTAATAAAAAGTTTGCTTTGTACAAATTGCAAATGTTGTAATTAACAAAGCATGACGACCTACTTTTGGTTCGTGTGACTTTTATACATTCATACATAAAATATTAACGACTTTGCCTCTTTAAAAACTTCTGGGCCTTTTTTTAAAAAAAGTTTTCAGACTCATTAATTTACTCAGATTTACCTTTTTAAAAAACAAAACTTTTTTATGCTTGTTTGTTTCTGCACGCTTACTCACGCAGAGGGACCTTGGCAATGTGCCTCGATCAGCTCAGTGAAAAAAAAAAATGATTTAAACATGAAAATTTGTCATTCATATCATCTGCTGTAGATTTCCCCAGACAGCTCTGACTTCTCAAACAGGGGAAGATTTAGTCACAGGTCTGCTCCTCAGATCTCCAGGCAGCTGCTGGCCCACTTTCACTGCTCCATCCTCCGGTGCCTGAAATATTATTATTATTCTTCACTAAAAGAGGGAAAGCAAACCATCAGTCATTGCACTGAACAAAAAAAAAAAAAACGACAACAAAAAAACACTAAGTGTTGCTCATGCTGCTGGGTGCTGAGCAGTGGAGTCATTATCTTTTACCTGCAAAATGTCAGCGGTTGGCGTCAGTAGCTGAGGTGTAATCATCCAGTGCAGATGGCTGTATTGTACTCTCTGGTTAAACAGAGCCTACAATACAGAATTCACCGACTCCATTGAATCAGTGTGATTACAAAGGCAGGTGGAAACTATATTAAGGCAATCTCAGGTTACTTTAATGTGCTCAGAAATAGCAATTTACCTCCAGAATGGAAAGGAAAAGCATATGATATGTACTCAGTGTGGTGCAGCTGGGTTGTATAAGTATATCATGTGTCATATATGTAGGAACAATCATATTTGCATGGGGAAAGCCTCCCTTTTCTAACGTTTTCTTATAATAAAACGCATAACCCTTGAGTTTAGAAAGGTAATTATTTGTAATCACCTAACATGTATTTTTTTCCCAAACTCTTTCAAATTTATTTGCTTTGTGCCAGTTTACTTTGTTGCTTCTTGGATGCTTCTCTTTGACGAATTTCAGTTAGTGCTTGTAGCTTTCAGATTTCATTATAACCCTTTTATTGTATTCAAAGGAAACAGTCTTCATGTTTAAACAAAGCCGTCTGCACTTTACGCGGGACAAATATGGATCCTCTGGTCTAGCTCTGATGCAGATTGGCCTTTATTGTTTCTCTGAATGCATAATGAGATCTTTGGGATGTCGGTGAATGTGAAACTGCAAACAGTCCAAACGCCCCCTCCCACTTTAGAAACCTCTGCTCTGTTTGTTTTTTAATGAACATGTCAGTAACAAGATGAAAATGACCTCATGAGGACATGCACATCCAGAAGTTTTAGAATTTTCCAGTGTGCATGTCTGCTCCTTATAAATGGAGACAAAATGCTGGTACTGTTTCTGCAGTTTTAATGTATCATCATTTAATGTCAGATCTCAGGAGGCTCAGGGAAAAGGTCTTATTAAAATTCAAAGGGAGAAAAAAACAATAATAAAGCTTCACTTGGTGCAGGGTTGCCAATTCTGACACTTCTGATGTGACAAGACCGCTGGTCAGGAGGTGAATCAGACACAGATCACACACCCACCGCCTCCAACATCACAAACAACCCCCAACTCTATTTGCTCCATCGTATCTTTCGCACGCTGAAACGTCTGTAAAAAATCCAGCCCTGAAGATGTTTTCTCTGAGTTTTTTCCACACCTGCAGCTTTCATACAGCAGCGGGATCCATCAACGAGCTTTTCCAAGGTGAGAGAGTTGTGTGCATTTAGGCGGGTGGCACAACAGATGGAACTATTTGTGACTATTAATAGGGATATTTTTATTTTACTCTTAGTAAAAGCCTGATGGGTTTACTGAAATCAAAAAAATACATTTCTCTCATGTCATGTTTTTAATTAATTTGTTATCAGTAAAATGTGGCAAAAAGGAAATTTAAAGTAAAAAATTAGTTATTGTAATTAGATAAATCATCACTACCCATTTCAGTGTTGTTATTGGTTACACGGGTGGCAGATTTGGTCTAATTACCTAAATTAATTGGGGTGCTATTTGGGACCTTATTTACAGGCTTCACTGTGTTCTAATTATAATCATCCTTTAGGAAGGGCATTGGTATAAAATATATTTTGGCAAATATTTATGCAGATCAGGATAATTGCATACAGATTGGTCAACGCACATTGCTCCACTGTGGCAAGCCATTAAAGGAGCAGAAACAAGAAGGAGATGACAGAAGAACAGATGAAAACAAATTGCAGTCATAAGTAATTGTGGGGACTTTCAGTGTGGCTGATGTAGGTTGGGAGGGGCAATAAAACAAACAGAGATTTGGTGACTTGGAAAAGTTTTAGCCTAGGACCCCATAGTACCTTCCATCCGTTTTCTGCAGAGGTTGTTGGAGGTTATCCCAGCTGTCACAGGGAAAGAGGCAGGGTTGATAATCTGTTGGACGGCTAATTGTGAGAGATAGCAATCCATACTCACAACCTAACATGATGCATGTCTTTAGACTGTGGGAGAAACGAGGTTTGGAGATGAAGTATACTGATGACCAGCAGTATGGCTTAGTGCTGAGAAAGAGCCCTACAGATGTTATGTTTGCTTTAAGAATGTTGATGAAGAAGAATAGAGAAGGTCAGAATGAGTTGCACTGTCTGTTGGTAGATCTAGAGAAAGAGATGAGGAAGTCAGGAGTGGCAAAGAAGTATGTCAGGGTGGTGCAGGACATGTATGAGGACAGTGATGACGTGGATAGATGGGTTAAAGGTGCGGGTGGGATTGCATCAGGGATTGCATTTGAGCTCCTTTTTGTTTTCTTTGGTGAAAAACAGACTGACAGACGCGGTCTGCCAGGAGATTCTGTGGAATAAGTGATCTGTAGCGAGAGCAGGAAGTAGGTGAAGGAGAGTCTGGGAGTAGAGGAGTAGAAGTAAAGGTAAATGAGTTCAAATAGCTGGGGTCGACCATCCAAAGCAACAGACAGTGCACAAGAGGTGAAGATTAGTGCACAGGAAGGGGAACTTGCTGGAGACTAGTATCAGGGGTGATTTGTGACAGAAGGATAGCAGCAAGAGTGAAAAGGAAGGTTTACTAGCTGGTGGTGAGACGTGCTGTGATGCATGGTTGGGAGACAGTAGCACTGACAGAAAGACAGGTGTTTTTCATTCGAGGTGACCTGAATGGACAGGATTGTAAACAAGTACATCAGAGGAACAGCTCAGGTCAAGTGGTTTAGACACAAAGATAAAGAGGCAGGGATGAGATGGTTTGGGCATATGCAGAGCAGGGAGCTGCTAAAAGAAGAGGAAGACAAAGATCTTTTACCTCTTCATCCACAGTTGGTATCAACCTTCAACTCAGTGTTTCTTGCTATGCACTTTGGACTAACCTGATATCAGTTTCATAACAACAGAAGCAAAACATACTCAATTCTGAGTATTTGTATCTAATGACAGCTGCAGTTGTATTTAACACCTGCGTTCTGTAGTTAGCATTGTGCATGATGATTAAATGTGTTACACTGTGATAAATTTTGTCTAAATAGGTGAAAATTATTGTAGGCGTTACCAAAAGAGTGCTTCATTCAATAGATGTGTGAAGAAGGCTGTGTATTTGGCTCAGAGAAAGAGGTTGTCTGTTTTATCTGTATCAACAGGCACAATAAACTGTATGCTGTAATTATAAAATATTAATCTAGAAAGATAAATACTGCATTGTTCCTAAATATGAACAGACCTTGCAACATAGCTCAGTTTGATTTGGGTCACATGCTCACATGAGCAAATCTGGACAATGGCAGCAATAATTTTTTAATAAAATATCACCAGGCAACACATTTAGGCAGTCAAGCGGCACAATCAGTAAATACAGCTTGATAATCCCTCTTTGTCCTATGGGGAATCACTCAGTGATGTTGACAGAGACACTATCATTTATTTACAATACATCCATTCTCTTGACTGCTTATCCAGTACAGGATCGAGGGGGACTGGCGCCAGCTCCCAGATCAAATAGTCTTTAAACAAGATGTGAAGGAAAAGCAGACTTCCCCCTTCAATTCTGGGGTTCACATCCCACAGAAGCTCAACTGGATTTAAATCTGGGGAATTTGAAGTCCACACTTCAAACTTGCTGTTGTGCTCCTCTAACCATTCCTGAACCATTTCTGCTTTGTGGCAGGGAGTATGATCCTACTGAAAGAGGCCACAGCTATCAGTGAATACTGTTTCCAAGGAAGGAGGGTCTGCAACAATGCTTAAGTAGGTGGTACGTATCAAAGTAATAGCTACATGGAGGGCAGAACCAAGGTTTCCCAGCAGAACATTGCCCAAAGCATCGCACTGCCTGCACAAGCCTGCTTTTTTCCCACAGTGGATCCTGTGCCAGGTGTTCCCCTGTGAGGTACACGCATCCGGCCACCCACGTGATGTAAAAGAAAGTGTGATTCATCGGACCATCAGATTGACTTCTTTTGCTCCATGGTCCAGTTCTGATATTCATCTGTCCACTGTTGGTGCTTTCCTTGGTGAACAGGGGGCAGTATGGGCATCCTGCCTGGTCTGCAGCTATGCAGCTCCATACGCAACAAACTGTGATGCACTGTGTGTTCTGACACCATCAGAACCAACATTAACTGTTTAGGTAGTTTGAGCTGCAGTAGCTCATCTGTTGGCCACACGGGCTTTCCTTTGTTCCCCATGAGCATTAATGAGTCTTGACCGTCCACAATCCTGTCACTGACTCACCACTGTTCCTTCCTTGGACCACTTTTGATAGATACCGACCACAGCAGACCAGGAACATCAGCTTGTCAAACTCCTCAGATAATTACACTTGCACATTTTTCCTGCTTCTAAGAAATCAACTTTTAGAACAAAATGTTCACTTACTCTCTGACAGCTGCCATGATGAAGAGATAATCAGTAATATTTACTTCACATGTCAGTGCTTGGTGTATATATTTATATACATATAGCTATAGGTATGTGTTCAGATATACATCCATATTTTTGTGGGTGGTAATTGTGCCGATAAACATATGTATCAGGATGATGATCATCACCCTTCATATTCCTTGTTACTTATTTAAAATCCCGCCATCTGTCTACCCCCTTTATCCTATCCTGTTTTCATTGTTGTGTGTCTTTGTCCTGTGCGGTTGTTGCTTTTTTCAAAATCAAATGTATAACATAAACCTTTTGAATCAAAGCTAAAGTCTACACAACCAAAAATTAATTTAAAAATACATATGCTTCCAGTTAAACCATACAAAGGATGAAAAACATGATCGATGCTCAAACAGCGCACGGGGATAGAGATGCTCACTTTTATACCTGAGGCACTCTGAACTGGCACACGCCCTGACAACCAGCGAGGTATGATCAGGTACAACAGCAATTATTTGTCCCAGGATGATGTCATTTCCTCTCTCCAGCTCACGCTATAAAAAGGGTGCTGTTGCGGCGAGGTCTTGGTGGAGAAACCGGAGAGGACGGAGGCTGTCGGGTCACCGATGCTGCAGAAAATCTAGCTCTCCAGAAATACCGAAAGGCGGCTAAGTTTTGTTCAGAATGCGTCCCTAATTCACCGACTTTGATTTACAGGGAAGAAACCTAACCTTCTGATAAAAGCTTCGCTATTTTTTTATTATTCCTGGAGAGCTACTTCGCCTCGTTTCCAAACATGATCGGGAGAGGACTGTTCCTTTTGACAATCCTGTCTAGCTGCGGTAAGAAAAAGAACAGACAGCTAAACCTTGATGAAGTTGAGCGATATGAAGACACAGACGGTTGGTTGAAGGAAATCTGCATTAAGTATTGTGACTGCCGGGGTTCCGCACCGAGGACAGCGACAAGCGCATCTTTAATTGCAATGAATTCACCTGCGCCTTTGGCACAATTATTCTCGTTACTAAAACAACCAGAGGCTTGTAGTAACACAGCGAGTGAGGAAAGAAAAGCGCACACACACACGCACACAAAGGAGCTGTAGGGATTATGAAAAGCATGTGAACAAATAAACATGCATGATTTTCTTTTCTCTCTGTGTTCTTGTTCTCTTGCAGTCCTTTCATTGCCAGTGACTTCGAGTCAGCTGGAGAATGAGGACGTAAAGGTAAATATTTTCTTATTGTTTTTGGTAACATTTTCTATTCTAATATTAGTTTTATTGGAGCAACAGAAAAGCAAAAAGCAAAAAAGAAACTAGTACAGGTTAGTGTTAACCTTCTTAAATCGATACTTCAGGGATATTCTTCTTGTCAGTATGACAAATAATACAAATCCACTGCATTGCCTTCTAGCTGCTCTCCAGCTGCACTCTTAAGGCACGCAGTGATTAGAAATGTTTAATCCCAATAATTTAAAGCTTTAAGCACCTTCATTGTGAGGCAAACCCACATTTGCCTTTGTAAAAATCAATAGAAAGCAATTTGAGATCAATGGAGAGCCTTGACCTCCATGATTTTGAGGATGCTAAATCCACTGACAGAGAGGGAGGGAGGGAGAGAGAGCTTTCCAGAATAAGGTTTGGAGAGACAAGACTGCAAAAGGGAAATGTGGATCACTTCAAAGGTCTTTTGTGAAGAAACTGGGCACCTTTAAAAAAAAAAAAAAAAAAAAAAAAAAAAAAAAAAAGTAGAAGAAGAAGAAAAAGATTGTGAAAAATTATGTATGGATGTAGTATTGGCGCAATGGGAGTTGAAATAATTTTGATCCCTCATTAAAGAGATTTATATCTTTCAATTAGTGGCTAAGTTAGCACACAAGCTGCATTCAAAGAGTCTCAGACTCATATGCTGCTTTTGATTCAGTTTAATTCATCTTGCTTGCAACAGCAGCTTGTTTTACTGTAATTCTCACTTTTTTTGGGATCATTTGGGGACTGTCTCTCCTCTGATTCTGGATTGTGTGCATCCACAGGTGATGAAATGCATCGTGGAGGCGCTGGCAGATGTCCTATCGAGGCCACACCCCATGCCTGTCAGTCAGGAGTGTTTGGCCACACTGAAGACAGGTAAGCAAAAGAAGGAAGACAGTTCGGCAACACTGAGCATAATCAAATGTCCTTTATTATTAAAAGGGGCTGTTAGCATGGCTCAGTGCTGCAAACAACTACATTGATAGCTTAAATTAGCACAGGCAACATGCACGTAAAAAATGAGTTATTAATGAAAAAGAATTGATTTTGCAATTACGTGTTAGAATATTACCTAAAACTGAAGCATGTCGCTTCTTCTACTGCACACAGGCTGCACACACATAAGGACTGTAAGATAACCCACAGTCTGGCTATTATCTAGTCCCATCTAAAAACACCAATAAAACTTTGATTTTTCACATAAAAACATTTCCCAGACTGTTGGATGGTGTTATCCTCTCTGCTGACCTTTTCTTAACATCCTCATATCTTAAACATGCTGCAGAAACACAGTGCGTTTCCTTCATATTGCCCCATCGTGGCAGTGTTTTAGGTTTTAGTTTTACATTCCATTAATCTGAGGGTCTAATCAGCTATAATGTATTTTCCCCTCTGTTGCCAAGTGCTTGCTCATCACAAAACTGATGGCTCTCTTAATCTGACTATGCTAAATGCCTTGGGATATCATATTTTCTGATTTGGCCCCATGGGAATAAAATCAAAAATGGATGTATGTTTACATCATTTCTAACCTTTACCGATTTGCGAGGGCACTGGTAGAGGTCGCTCCCTGTTTATAGATTTATACAGATTTCCCTGGTCAGTTATTATCATCATCCCCACCCTCACAGCTGTCATTCCCATATAAAAGAGCGGATTAAGAGGCCAGGCCTTGCTGGAAAAGTGCTGTATTTTAGAAGAAATCCACCGTTCTCTCGTAACGCGTGCATAGCGCTCTGATCATAAGGTTAATGGATTGATGCAGTGAATGCTGGGTAAAAGTCTGCTGCAGAGTGTTTTATTCAGAGAGGTCACTAGGACTCGGTAAAGACGATTCAGTTACATAGATGGTGTTTTACCTTGATGTCGTCCTTGTTGTATAAAAAAAAACACACACACACAAAAAAAATCGATCACAGCCTTACTCATCGAGCGTTTGCTACTGAGCGGGTGCTGTGAGCGGGAAACTGTACACCACCGTAGGGGATGGAAAGAAAGGAGAATGGAGAGGAGGAGTAAAAGGAAAAGAGAGATAACTGATTGATACAAGAACATGATACAGTACAGTGTCTCTTGCTCCTGCTGCTGCATGCTATATGCAGTGCTGTTTGTGGGTCAGCAGAAAGTCCAAGTGCTCGCTTGCTGCTGTGGGAGTCTCTGTGGGCCAAATGATTAATTGTGCTCTTGCTTTGAAAGCAGTAAATTCCAGGGCAATTAACTCTGATGAATCCACAAAAACGTGTCTCTGAATCCTTTGAAAACAGTGAAAAGGGAAAGATGTACACCTGTGATTTACCCCCTACAGCATCAATTCCCTGCCTTTTATCTGCTATTTTTTTTTCTTCTTCTTCTTCACTGTTATGTTTGCATTTTAATGTGTGTGTGTGTGTGTGCAGATGACCGACTTGTTACTATCCTTCGTCATCAAAACTTTCTGAAGGAGATGCAGGAGATCGCTGCTCAAGGTGAGTCACGGATTACTCATCTCGTTTACGTGTGCATGAAGATAAGAATGATGGAAGGCTCGAGCGACTCATTTTCATTTAAGGTGGTCGGGGGAGAGCTGATACGCCTACAGCAGCAGCACCGACCCTTCAGGCTACAGATGATGTCCTTGGTGAGCTGGACCTTCCTATACATCATGTGGTTATGCTTCTTATTTTTTATGGCGTATCTAATCGGTGGGTTAAATGCAGCAGCTGTGACAGTGATGTATAGTTTCCATTATTTATGTTTTTCAGCAAAGTCGCGCTAAAAACACATCAAAAGTGCTGAGGTAGATTTAACTTCTGCTGAGGCTCTGTGAGGGAAATAAATCAGAACATGTATGACGTCCTTCCACATAACAGCATACCTAGATTTTTTTTTTTTTTTTTTAAATCAGTGCTAGTACCAAAGTCAATCACACAGTGGGAAGGAAAAACAAGAATAGCAATTTGAATGTGGTCAAAGAAGAAGATAATGGGCTTTGTTTTTTTTGTTTTTTAAATTGTCTGGGTTACATATGCCTCCTACTGTCAATCAAAAACATGGGGGTAACAACAATAAACCCCATAATAAACTGTAGTACTTTTGTGTAAGCGCCTTCTTTTAACATCACTAGAAAATCAATTTCTTCTAGTAAATTAAATCCCCACTCTCCCCTATTTTCAGATCGATCCATGTTGGAGGCTTTAGGAGGCCCCGGCGAACGATCTATCCTGTCCAAGAGGACGGGAGCTGGAAAAGATGAAAAGGAAGCAGGCATGGAAGACGGCGAGTTGCAGGGGGACAATGAAGCTGAAGAAGTGCAGGTGAAACGGGAGAGTGATGAAAGCCCGGGAAGCCACGTCTCTGAGTCTGCAGAGGAGTGGCGGGAGGGCGAGGATGAAAAGAGGGAGGAAGATGAAGAAGGCTATGACAAGAAGCGAGCAGAGGAGATTTCAGAAGAGGAGAGCAAAGGCAAGCACACATTTCCTGGTCCTTCTTTGAAATTTATGTGTTATAAAGTAAAAGTAGCATAAGGAAATTGGAAAAGGAGATCGAGAGTTTGGCATCTAAAGATGCAGTCGAGTTTTTTATTTTGATAACACAGGCCACTCAAAGCAAATGAAGATGTAACATTAATGGTAGAAGCAGGATCTTAAGACAGAGACAGCGGTGAAATAAAAACTGCCTTGTAAATGGAAACTGCTTGCTATCTCAGGGCTGGCTGATTGATAGAAGCACTTCCATCTACATGATGAATCTCAGCCCCCTCACTCGCAGGGGAGCGAGGCCAGCACGGCTGGCAAAATGACAGCTCGTCAACAGGAATGAATGAGTAGCTCACTGTTGGAAAATTCAAGCGCTCGGTTACAACTGCAGTCATCTCGCCGTACTCTCTAAAGTTATCAAGACTGCAATCAGCTCGTTCTATCTCTGCAATGTTCAACAGAGAAATTGTTTTATTTTGAGTACAATGAAATAGTGATACTGATTCTGCAAAATGAAGCTTCAGCCAAGTCATCTGATCGCTTCAGCCATGCTGATAATTCCCATAAAGCATTGCTAGCACTACTGAGGTCCAGTGCTGCCAGCTGGCAAGAAATATTTCATTACAAGAAGTGGAATCTTGCTGATGGTGGAGACTTTTCTGGCAGCGGCCTAGCAGAGGTGTTTCAGTGAGAAAAATAATAAAAATAAATCTTATTCTTTTCATATTCCCAGATGATGGATCGGATGAGAAGAGAGACGCACGCAGAAAGAAATCAAAAGACGAAACATCCGATGAAGAGGAAGAGATGACCAAGAGGCTCTCACTCTTCCATAAAAACAAGGGCAAAGAGGAAGGACGTCAGGAGGAGACAAAGCGAGGGAACAGGGAGAGCTTACAGCGGTGGACCAAGGCAACCAAGCCTTTGCTGCTGAAGAAGAAAGCAGCCACAAAGGAGGAGCAACATGAAGTGCCTCATCATTCAAAAGAGATAGCGGAGGAAAAGGAGGAGAAGAAAAGAAATGCTCAGAAGAGTCCAGAGGAGAAGGAGCTGCAGATGATTGCTCGAAGAGCACCGGAGGAGAGGAGGGGGTTGGAGGAAGAAGGGAGCGCCAGCAGAAAGTCAGAGGTGCTCGTTCCCCTTCTTTTGTGAGATTCACGGTCTGAGAAACAAAAATAAAAAGTGTTAAATCGCTTAAAGGAATCTTTCCACATGCCTAGGAGATATAGCAAGCCACAACTTGGCTTAAAATAAAAACTGGAAATTGTTTTTATATAACCTCCAATAAAACCGCTAATTAATAATGACACAAACAAGAACACCGAGAGCATAAAGAGGATACTTAAACTACTTAAAAGTTTTATGATGTTTTTATTACAACATGGTGATGTCAGCCTGTTACAGCATCGCTGTGGCATTGTAAGGTGACGTGCTGGAAAAATAAAGAGTCCAAACATATTGTTGTAAAGCTGATAAGACAAGATATAAAAAAATATGTTTAAAGTTATACTGATTTTTTTACATTTGGTGTGAGCTTGACTACGACATAACTTTCACCAAAGTGAAATCATCTCAAGCTGTTATTGGGTGTCTTCCATCAAACAAAATGTGAACATTAAATCTTGAAAACTGTGGACGCTAGACTGCTAACAAACAGACAAACAAACAACCGATTACGTACTCCCTCCATTTTGGGGGTAAAACAACAAGGAGTGTTTGATTATCTTTTTGGGAGTTAAACCATAGATCTTAGAGATGGACATCTCCGTTCTGTGTTGTTCAGCTATAAGAGTATACCAAAGAACATCATGTCGCATTCAATAAGCTGTGAAACCAGTGATTGAGACCACAGATGCATCAGAAAACTTGATCAAAGGAACCAAAGTCTAGATTTCCATCAGATATCTGCCCAACCAGACTTCTTTTTGAAATCACAGGGGTCGCCCCCTGCTGGCCATTAGAAAGAATGCAGAATGTTCCTCTTAGAACTAGGAGTTGCATCCATCTTTGATATACAGTGTATGGCTGTTTCTAGTCTAATGATACATTCATATTTAGATATGAGGGATTTCTCTCAGCAAGTAAGAAGGAAATCCTTCCTGAATGCAATGAAATTGTTCCTCAGGATGTTTTACCTGTTTGCTTCTAAAGCAGGATTCTTCCTACAGCTTGACTCCCTGCAATATCTTGAAAGGAAGCTATTTACACTGCAATAGCCTTGATGGATGCAAACTGCAACACAGTTGTTATTAAATTGAAGGTAAAGGATGCCATTCTGGACGTTATCTGCGCTCTCTCTAATAGATAGGACATTCGAGCCACGAATAAATATGATTGTTTGCACTGCTGGTGTCCCTTCTCTCACACGCTGCCTTCTCATTATACCTGCAGGAGCCTGAGATTGAAAGTCTGGCAGCCATCGAGTCAGAGCTTGAAAATGTTGCCCAGAAACTCCATGAGCTGCGGCGAGGCTGAGAGAAATCGAAAGGGGGAGAGAGAGAGAGAGAGAGAGAGGGAGAGAGAGAGATTGGAACAAAGTTTGACACCGCAACCTCCTCTGCCTCCTCGTCCTCCTCCGCTTTACCAGCTGCCTGGTTTCCACAGAGCGTGTGAATGTGTGACAAGATTTTTGTCTTTCCGCTATTTTTCCTGAGGAGGCCCGACCGCCGCAGCCTCACTCGTGACGTTCACATAGAGTAGCATACAGTAGATGCACATTGCAGCTAGACGTGCATACTAACAACACACAAGTGCGCGCGTACCGTGCATTTGCGTGCGTAACATTTCAGAAGATTTCCGAAGAAAGGCGACTTGTTCAGCTTCATTTTCTCCGACAATCACGTCTCTGTTTCTGTAAACGTATCTCTTCTGCTTTTTAGATTATCTCAACGGTGCGCACTGATTCATTGTGAAAGGTTAAGGCAAATCCAGGTATACACCTACAAGGTGAGGTTGTACAGTAATGGCATGTATACATGTACAAAGCTCTTTCTGGAATGCGCATTTACTTACAAAGTTAAAGATAGAGAAGACTTAGATGATTGTCATAGATGCAGTTGATGCAAATCAAGCCAAGGCAATAAGTGATTTTTAGCGGATTAATGTCTGGGGTGTGATCTGTACTGAATTTATGTAAGAAAATCAATAAATTGAATAGTTTATCTGGAATTCTCTATTTGGTGACTGTTTTTCATGCCTCTAAAGTCAGCTTATTATTAACATATTAAAGGGAGAGTATTAAGAGTCATTACAGGACCATCACACTGTATAGATTGATCTACACAACCCACACAAACCTATAGGATCCACTGCAAACTTAAATTACAAGTGTAGATACAGTCTGTGATTGCTTGTGGGCGACAACGCTGACAACATGAATCATCAGCATGACACACAGGCTGTTGACACATTCTTTTTCAACGGGCAATTTAACCTTTGTTTTGGCAGCAATATGAAAATTCTTTGGTTGTTACTATTAAGAAGAAAATATCTAGAGTAGATATTATCATACAGTGTTAGCTGGGTTTTTTTTAAATGCTGCATTTTAACAGCAATATGTCAAGAGCTGCCGAGCGAAACATGGACTGGAAGGAGTCAAGAACACAATGTGGGCAGTGGAGAAACTAAAATGTGAAAGTTCTGCTTTCTTTGGCAACTCGAGTAAATATAGCTACTGTAGGCATGACTCGAAATTGAATCATGTACAGTCAGACAAATGCAGTCTTGGAAAGCCTGAATACTGCATCTGAAGGTAGGTTTTGCACAGAAAATTCAACAGAAAAATTTAGTTACTGAACATAATCCGAGATCACAGATAACAGTGACAATGGGGATAGTGTTTACTGGATATTTTGTATTAGTTATATTTGGAACTTTGCATCTCTACACTATTCAGCCAGCTGTTACAAATATAGTTCAGGGTTTTTAAGGTTGTGAAAGGGCACCAGATGGCAGCATTAGACCATCTCTTACCTCTTTTTTTCAAAGGCGAGAAACGCAACAGCATGATTAAAATGCACAATGGTCATGTTTGCATGGACTCTCTTCCATTTTCCTTTATGTGTGTTACAAAAATAACTAGAAAACACATGAATAAATGCATATGCCATTAAACTTAAAACATCCTCTCTTATATTTGTCTGCTTTTATGTACATAATTTAATTGCATGACACACAGCTTTCTTGAGTGCTTGCACTGCACCATGTTGCATAAAACCAGCACGAATATGTAAGGCATCCATGTCGTAGATAAATGGAGGGATTTTTATAGATTACTTCAATTAGCTAAACAAAGACATCCTTTATGTTGAACGCCTCTTTAAATCACTTGAGCCTGAAGGCCTGCTCCGATGACTGAGGCTATTTTTTTTCTGAGTGAGTGATGCACGAGTTCATATGGTGTCAAAACCTAACAGTTTAGCAGAGCTACGGTTAAATGTGCTTTCAAATGTCAGCTGAAAGCCAAGAGCTAATGAAGCCGTTGTGGAGCTGGATCTCAGTCTCGGATCAAAGTTAAAGACAGACCAGTTCATGTTTGTATAAAAAATATAAGATTTTATTTCCAGCTACAAAGTCAAACATGTAACATTTTTGTCACACTTCTCAATAAAATAGTAAAAAATAACCAAAAATACACCACTGATACATTTTGAAGCACAGAAAACATTTTGGCTTTTTAAATTAACTTAAACTGTACACATATATACAAAGTATATACATCAGTATTTTTTTAAAGGAATGAAATTACAATTCTTCCAGTCTCTTCTTCTTCTATTTTTGTACAAAATAGACATTTTGTTCCTGTAGATGCTTTTCCCCCCCTCCTTCTGACCTGAATCAGTAATAGTCAAAATGTTTTTTTTCTTCTTTTCTCAGTGCCGTGGCAAAGCCCACTGTACTCCATTATCTAACCCTAAACTCAGCATGCTGCTTGCTTTCTCATCCAGGGCAGAAACTCTGACCTTTCCTCTACTCTGTAAGCACAGTGAAAAGCGTACACACAGACAAGGCTAAAATTTAGACACGCACACACACAGACACACACATACAAGGACACATTCAGACCTGTTTGGACAGGGAAACACTGGCCTGCTGTGGACTGCATGCTCCCTCTACAGCTGCTTAGAGTTTACAGGTCTGGTCTTGGACTGGGAGGGTGGAGGGACTTATTAGACACCTCATTTAGAGAGGAGGTCAACGTTTAGATAAGGTATAAAATGCACACAGTAAAATGGACGGGTTTGTAAAAAGGCTTTCAAGGGAAATGGGCGGAAACCTGACAGCAGGTTTGTCAAAAAAAAAAAAAGAAGTTATAGTGCAGGGATCTTTTGGAGCTGCTAAGCAACCCTCTGTCTGAGTCTATGAGGCTGATGTTCATCAGCTGTACAAAACATACAGGCACTAAGACGAGCGCCTGGGCTACTTTTACAATGAGAAAATGGCAAAATAAAACATGATAAACATATATACTGAGCTGCAAAATGAGATGGAGTTGTGTTTGTTTTCAAGTCAAAAGCGCCTATCGTCCAGGAGCGGCTCACGCCATGTCTCCCATCATCTTCTTGTAATACATGGATTCGAAGATGTCGTTCTCCCCGGGGCAGTTGTAGTGGCAGGCACAGGACTTGATGAACATCATGTGCTTCTTCATGACTTCTCCATCAGGACATTTGAACTCCATGGGCAGGGTGGTGGTCCTGTGTGGGGTGCAGCAGCGGCCGTCCAGGCAGACGCCGCAGAACTTTGGCCTGTAGGACTTGGTGGTGGTGCAGCCAGAGATCTCAAACTTCATGGGTTTGGAGACTCTCGGAGTACGGATGCACTTTTTCCCTTTCTACAGGAGGAAAAAAAGAGGAAAGAGCAACTTCAGCAGGGTTTCTTTTACTGATATGCCCAAAGGTCACGAGTGTGGTGCTGTTTAACGAGAACTCACCCTAATGCTCTGCTCCAGCTGAGACTCGCATGGTCTCACCATGCACAGCCGGGTCTGTTTTTCTAGGCGGCATTCACGGTTATCGTTGGTGACCCTGGTAGATACTCCCAGGCCGCATGTCTTCGAGCAGGCGCTCCATTCAGTCGTCTGAACCAGGCAGTTCTCTCTCATCATAAAAGGATCTGGGCCATAGGTCTCCTCCTTCCTGTATGCTGTAAACACAGGAGGAAACGCTGGGTTAGAAAAACTGTGCTAATTATGCTGTAACCTGCTGTAGCCTTGTGTTCTTCAAAAACAGACACTTACCAGACAAAACAGGGCCCATGAAGCTTTTTGTGGTGGGAGTTTCATTCTCCTTTGTGTCGGAAGAACCACATTCCCACTCCTCACAACACTTTCCAGGCACTTTCACACGCCTTGGGTTGGGGCAGTCTGGGCTGGGCAGCCGGATGTCCATGGAGCAAAGAGGCACACAACCGATGGCTCCGTCCAGACAGGTACACTGGTACTTGCAGCTGCTCTGGAAAGTCTCTCCACTCCTGTACACCGTTCCGCCAAACACACAAGTGGCTCCGTCTCGAGCTGTCAAGTAGAATTTGCAAGAGAAGGGTCATGATTTGCTTCATACATTGGATTTATTGCAGACGTCATAGAAAAGATCAGCCATGAGTGGCACACCTGTGCAAACTCCTATGCGTCTGTTGTTGGGAGCTCCGAAGTCACAGTAGAGGCCTTTGTGCGGGTCACAGACGTCTTTCTCAGTGCAGAGCTCCCCCATCTGTTTGGCACACACCCTGCAGCAGCCACAGCCATCCAGCACCAGGCTGACACCTGGGGGGCACTGAGGAGGGGTGGACGGGCACGAACACTGGCCGCTGCACTCCTGACCTGCAGCCTGAAAACAGGCACACACACAGACACATTCTCTGGTAAATATCATGCCCACGTTGTGTGCTAGAAACACAGACACACATCCAACACACTGGCTCTTAAGACAAGTTTAAAGCACTGGCTTCACCATTCAAGTCCAGCTAAAGCCAAAGCCTACACCAAAACACTAAAATGAATTATTTTTTTCTGACTTACCATGTAGGAAAGCATGATGCACAGCAGAGGCAGCAAAATCATTTTCTTCATCTCAGCAACCATCTTCTCTTGTCTTTAGTAATTAATTTAGATTCTTCCAAAAACACCTTCTCGGAAAAAGTCGTCCTTTAGCGTCAGAGTTTTGAGCTTGAGAAACTTTTCTGATCAAATTGATCTCTTGTCTTGTTCCCAACTGCTGCTCCGGCTCACTGTCTTTTTTATTTTTCCTTTCTTGGTGAAAGCTAGAGTTTAGCTTCGGTAGAAGAGTTGATCTGAGTTCTGACTGCAGAGTGGAGCCTCCTTTATACCCGCTGGCCCTCGCAGCACGTCACTGGGGGCTGAATGGAGAGCCAGCCCTGGACAAACATGGACATACTTGGCATTCTTTCCTCGCTTCCTGCCCCCCACTCCAGACATCCCACATTCCTGCTGTCTGAAGGCAAGGCTCTGCTGCTCGGCCAAACAACACCGTCTCTCTCTCAGAGCACCTTTCATCTGGATTGGGAGGTTAAGTCTGGTTACAGTCCTGAGACCCCACACTGGGAATTCCTAAAGACTGACTTCACAAACAGACAGCCAGTACCTATAAATATTAATTTTTCAAAAAGAAAGAAAAGGGGAAAGGCAGCAACAGTTCAAAAGTGAACCCTCAAATAACTTGATGAGGAGGAAGGACAGTGGAAATAAAACAGGTAGAAGCTCATAAGCAGAAACATACAATAATTAAACAAACTCCAAGAAGTTTAATATGTGGTTAAAACTTTAAGCCCACAACAGCATTCCTCAGCCCTGGCTTCAAAGGCACATGACAGCATGTACTTTAGTACGTTAACAGCAAGCGGTTAGTGAAAGGAAATTCATTTGAGTCAATAACTTGAGCTGGTTATTTGTCAAGGTGCTTGTTCCAGCACAGAGACCTGGCAGCTGTTGTCTAGAGACTTTGTCTTCTATGCCCATGTGGTTATTTCTGAGACACTGCAGCGGCATTCTTGTGCACTGACATCAGTGGCTGGACTGCAGATTTGATTATTAGCTACTCTTTTAAACACATTATCATTAAGAACTCATTACCGTGAATGAAGCGTTTTGTTTCTGAATCCCTCCTCATGTGCTGTACGTGATATACCTGACCTGATTCCCTCCAGACTCTCTCAGTGAATTTGTTCTGCAGATAGAGACTCATCCGAATGTGGAGCAACTCAGAGAGGTTTCTTTGCTTGAGTAACAGTGCCAGTTCCAAAGTACAGAAATAACTGATTATGAGTAAAAGTTGTGATTTTTTTAAAAGTATTACTGGCTTATTATTATTGAAAATTTGCCCTTTGTGCTAATAATGGCAACTGTCAGTGACAGAACCTGCAGTTCCACATATAACCACATGAGGCTGACACCAAGAGCAGTTCAGCATGGTGGAGGGGTGGTGAGCACCTCACATCAGGAAGGTCCTGAATGTCAATACAGGACTGGGCCTTTTTGTGTGGAGTTGCATATATGCATGTTCTCCCTGTGTCTGCGTGGGTTTTCTGCAGGATCTGCAGGTTTTCTGCCATCTTCCTCCCAAAGAAGTGCATGAGGTTAGGTTAATTAGGATTTTTAATTTGGCTGTGAATGTGAATCATTGCTTATCTCTATGTTAGCCCTGCAACAGGCTGGTGAACATTTCTGTACTTTGCTTTGCTTCATTGGCCAGTAAAGATAGTGGATGCATAGTCTTCACAACAGGTTTTCGGGCTTTCAAAGGTTCTTTGGAGATTGGGTGCTTTTTCACTATTATCAATCCATTCTTTGTACCTGACTGTTTTATGAGGAAAAAATACACAAGCACAACAAGGGCACCAAACTCAATAGCTGAACCAGTGTTGTGTCTACACATAACAGACAACCAATTTTATATTCTATCTTCAGGCACTTTGTTACTAGCAGCTTCAAAATGCATCATTCAGTCCCATCTCTTACATTGTTGAATCTGCAAAATATTCCACACATAACACAGTTTGACAACCATGAAATAGTAAAATTTTTAGCCAACAAGGTGATTCTCAAAGCTCTAGTAGCTGAAAACTTGCCGTATCTTGGTATGATGTGCAGTGTGTTCTTAACAAAATTTGAGGAAAAGGACCTAAGAGATGCATATGGCCCTTCTGGTGATTCATTCATGATTCATTTAAAACTCTTCAGAGATGCTCTCAGTGGAAGTGGAAGTGGTTCTGAAGGAAATCATACACAGAGAAGTGTCAAGTTACCTAAGAACCAAACTGAAAATCAGTGTAAAAAGGTCTCTAATTTTCATGCTTTTGGTAAAAAAGAATCAACAAATATTAAAATAATCAACAAGATGTACAGAGGTGGTCAGGAGAAGTACAACAATGAGTGTCTACAGCCATCTGTAAAACACGGTGGAGGCTCTATCAGGATTTGGGATTGCATTTCACCCAGAGCATTTTGATCCACCATGCAATACCATCTGGAAGGTGATTGTCAACAGATTCATTTTTCAGCATGACAGTGATCCCAAACACACTGCTAATGTAATAAAAGCATACCTGGATGGAAAAACACACAATGGAACACAGTCAGTGATGGACTGGTTTCCCCGGAGTCCAGACCTCATCATTTTTTAAGCACTGTGGGATCATCTTGAAAGAGAACAGAACAAAAGGCAGCCAACATCCAAAGAAGAGCTTTAAATGTCTTTTAAGAAGCCTGGAGAACTACTGAAGACTACTGAAATACAAACATGAAAAGAAGGTTTGCCTAAGAGAGTTCAGGCTGAGTTAATTATGATTTTCCTAGCAAAATATCTAGAAATGATGGACGGTTAAAGACTTTTGCATGGCACTTTTTATTTTACCCTTGTCAACTACATTAGGACTTAACATTATCCATGTCTAGGAGTGAGTGGGCCAGTAAGTGGTAATTAGTAGGTATCAGACCCATAGAGTCCCTGAATGCACCTTGCTAACCTATACAGGTGATAAACACAGCCTGTTAATATTGTGGCAAAAGTGGCAAAAGTGACTTAGTTACTGTCACTGTTTTTGCTTTGTTAATTAAAAAGATAGAAAGTTTTTACACCACGGCTAAATCTAAATTTATCTGGCAACCTGGCCAATATTCATCAAACAGTTAAAAGAATGCATCCAGTGTACATCCTGCTCATTATCCTAATGGTCAGTTTTCTGAGTTACCTGAGCTGAATAAGCAGCTCAGCCAAGGTATGCAGGACAAGTATTAAGGGAACAAAGACTAATGTTCTCAGTCCAAGTGGCACTTCCCGAAATGGATGTTTGTTGATTTGAGTCTTAGGCGGCTTTTCTTACTTCCCGAAAGACAACATTTTTCAGAGGATTCTGAAAAGGCCGGAGATTTTGTTTCACATCTGACAAGAAGTTTTGACTGTATTTGGTCTTAGTCAGGATAAATGATGATTACAAATCCTGACTGCAGTGAAAGTGCAGCCTGGCCCACGAAGACCCATGAGGCAAATACGAGAAGAACAAAGGCTTCTCACCTGCCTAATGAGGTTTAGTCTATGAGAAACTTGAAAGGCCAGGTGTGCCATGTCCCTGGCCAGGCTTATTTTATTACATCAAACCCCAAAGTGGAGATTGCAGGAAAGGGCCGAGATGGAGGTTTGTGTATTTTTTTTTTTTTTCAAAAAAAAAAGGGGGGATCACACACCAGGCTAGACTCTTATGAAAGGCCGCCCTGCTCCTGCTCCAGCCAGCGAATCGGAAATGAAAAATGTGAGTGAGAAAGCCAGCAGACTGGGCTGTTACTACAGAGGAAGTTTCCCCATATAAGGGCGTCTGCTCTTTTCCTAATAAGGATATGTTCTCTCTCTGTGCTGGCTCAGTACAGTAGGGACTCCTGGACCACAGTTGTGAGAGAAAGTGTGGTGTGTGTATGAGTCTCTGGTCTGTTTAAACAGACCAGAAACAGTGTGTGTGTGTGTGTGTGTGTGTGTGTGTGTGTGTGTGTGTGTGTGTGTGTGTGTGTGTGTGTGTGTGTGTGTGTGTGTGTGCTGTCAGTCATTACAGCCTCAGGACCTAAATTCAAGTTCAGGGATATCTGAAGGAAACAGCTTGATGGAGAAATAGACTCCTGCCACAAACAACACTCTGACTGACATTGTTATCTTGTTATCTGACGTGCGGAGTAATCTAGAGTCTGTCAGGCTGATTCATGCGTCACAGGCAGTTTTTAAGCTGCTTTTTAGAAATGTGGTTTGAAGATGTTTGCAGTTGTAACAAAAGTACAATGAATGAATGCTGCTTCGTTTAAGGTCAGCTGTGTCCTGGACAGCCACCGTAACCCTGGGCCTAGGTTAGGAAACTTATCTTTCTGGATGTTGTTATGATGCTGTCACAGCGAGCGCTCACTAACTGTGGCCTGTCAGCTTCAGGAATCTTTTTTCGTTCTGAATAACAGCAGGCCAACTGGCTGCGTTCTCCCTGTTTTGCAGATTTGGATGTGTGGACGTGATGGCTGTGGTGGCCAAAGGAAACATATGGCTCTGTGTGTGGCAGGCTCAGATATGTCAGGGCTAAGTATAGACTGAGATATTTGCCTCGGAGAGTTGGTTAGAATCCATAATGGAGCTGTGGTGGTGTTACAGGGGAGTCTGGAGAGCTTTGTACTTTTTAGCACCACTGTTATTAAACATGTCTGTATGCTAACTGACAATTTTACACAGTGGAAAAATCTGTTGTTTAGTTCACTAGTTTACTTTTGATTGTTATAGTTGGAGTGAATGTTAGATGTTAAATAACTCACCAACTACTTTGCTAGAACTAGGTTGGACCCTCCTTTGCCTTCTGAAAAACTTTAAATCATGCCACACAGCTAGGTGCTGGAAACATCCCTCAGAGATTCTGGATCGTGTTGACATGATAGGACCACAGAGTTACTTTACATCCATAATGGGAAACTCCAGTCCCACCAAAGTGTTCTCTATTGGATTCTGCCATCAGAAGCCATCAGAGGATATGTACAACGTGGTCATAAACTAATGGGCCCAGTCAGCAAGAACACTCAGGTAGGCTGTAGTGTTTAAATGATGCTCAGTTGGTATTAATGGCTCTGAAGAGTGCAAAAAATCCAAATGTCACACAAGAAATTGAAACTCGTGAGACCAGGCAACGTTTTTCTAATCTTCTGTTGTGCAATTTTGGAGAGCCCAAAATAATGTGGTTTACATGACACTTAATTTCTTTAGCAACATCCGACTCCTGCTTTAAGTGAAACTAGCATATCTTCAGTTATGTCTGCCTCATATCTGACTCTTGCTGTCAAACTTCCCACTGTGTTTGGATGCTAGTTGCTATTTTATGATGCTGATCAGAGTGACGAGAGTGAACCAAAACTGCCAGGTACTGTAGATAAAGATCAAAATAACCCTTTGCACATCCAGCCTCACCATTAGACTAAACTTTAGCCATGACATCACATAAGATCATGTGGCCTGTGTAGTAATTTGAGGTCAAGGCCTGCCTCTTACAGTCCAGATTTACTCTAGTCGCCGCTTGCTCGTTATAGCCTCATTACGTTCGTGCTTCATTCATTCTTACTGTGTGACATCACAAGGCAGCAGAAGCATGTCAGCTGGGAGCTCACCAACTTTAGGATCTGCGACTCAGTGTCTGACCACGCTACATTTTCATACGCCTACGTCAGGTTCTGGGAACAACGCTTTCCTCATTTAGCCGCCTCTGGAAAGTGGAAATAATTCCCAGTTTTCTTAAACACCTCATATGTGTGTTCTATCACACCACGGTTGATGACTTCATAGCTGGTGCTGACGACACAGAGCAGGCCTCTGTGTCCCGTGGGGCATCTCCTCACCTTTTCCAAGCTTCGCGGACACTGTCTGCGTTCAGCACCACTGCAGTCATAGTAGGCCTTCCCAGCACTTTCAAAGTTAAACAGGAATATAAAAACCAAAATTAGCAGTCGCACAAAACATTCTGTCCTGAGGTTTCACTTTTGTTCCGAACCAGGTCAGATACACTACGAACACCTTCAGTACACACATTGCACCTAAAAGCGTCGGCCTTCAGTTTGCTTTTATGTACTTTCCATTTCTTGCTTGTTTAAAAAAAGTGCATGAGGTTTAGTAGATGCATTTATCCAAGCAGTGCAGAAGTACTTAGTGGACTTTATTGCTGCACCCTGTTGCCAGTTTGTTAGATACACCTAATTAAAACTAATGCATGCTATTACAGCCATCATGAAGGTCAGAGTTAGCTTTTGTTCTGATTTATGCTCACTTTATAAATGTGCATCTATACGCATATGCTGGCAAATCCAGTATGTTTTTCCCAAACTTTGTCCACATTTCAGGCTGTAGTTGTGTTACCTCCACTCAGCTGTCCATTAAACTAAATTCCATTAGTGGTAGCTGGCAGACTATTCGAGGAATGTTCCATGGCTTTGGCCTTCAAACAAACCATCTATGTACCACTAAACCGAACATGAAGCCAAGATCTCAAAATGATTTTCCTGCCTGCATATTTCTGCTTCTTTGAACTCGGTGGCTGACTGCAGAGAGATGGCGAGAGCGTAAAAGCTGAAAACAACCCAGAGAGACCTTATTATTATTTTGCACTTAATTAAGATGTCGGGCATTTTAATTGTCTTTCCGAAAGCACGGTGCACATACTTTTGCGTCAACGCTGCACGCACAGCCACTCCACAAGGAAGGCAAAACTCGATCACAACAGCAGAATAAGTGCATAACATGTCATTTGCAGTGTCTTTGTTTCAGCAGCAAAGCAAACAGGCTAATGAAGACTTGCTGGAACAGTAAATTGCTCCTTTGTTTCACAGTTTGGAGTCAGTCTGCAAAAACACTCAGAGGGGAAATTTTAAATGAATTGGATGATGATCTGTAGATATTTAACAATGGAGAAGGGACTGGTCCATTACTGACAGAAAAGGTTGAAAACCGATGGAAACCTTTTGAAGGCTGTCTATGAAGAGACAAGCAGTGGAGACCAATAATGGATCTGGAGCCTGGTATGATTTGTGGATATTTAACAATGGGGTTGGTGGGCAGATAAACTGTCAAGCTGGAAACTGAGTCTATTTAAAGGCTGCGCTGGGGGAAAATGTTTGGCCTGGAAACATGCATGAGACCTAATCTTTTTCAGGCACAGCCTGCATGAAATAGTTGGGTTTAATATTACTTGGGGTAATGGACCTAAGTATAATATACTGACAATTTGATGCCAAAGAGGCATAGTTGAAAGGTAGATTGCATTTTTCAGTCAAATTTTCTCATAAATCATTAAGTTGGGTAGAAGGGAAAGGGAAGATATCATTTTCATCTCCTGTGGACAAAGCATTTTTCCCTAGCTGCAAAATAGTGTCACAGGTGGAAACTATAGTAATAGGCTGAGAGCCTGGGAACATCTGTACAGATATAACCTGAGGACGGATGAGTTTCTGAGCTGTCAAAGGAAGAGAGAGTGGAAACTGCCTGTTTAAATCCTGCATCCTGGAAATTGTTTAGACTAGAGACACAGATGAGAATTTTGGGCTATAACTCTTTCAACAAACAACAGAAGCTCATCACAGCTCGAGATTTACTGCCACACACATGGATGTGGAAGTCAGATGGTCTTCACCTAAACACAACTACATGTGGGTCCAGTACAGCATCTGTTCTGTTTCTGTGACTTCTCAGCTGGAGGTCGAGCGGGTTTCTAAACTTAGAAATAATCTCTGACTCTCTGGGTTCTCACTGAGCGCTTCATCCTGTGGACCTCATGCCGAGCTATGAGGGTTGATGAAACCAGGTGGTATTTTGGCAACCTGACTTCAGTCCTGCCAGGAAGTTTTACACCATCATGAAACCATCACTACTGATCAGAATTAACTTTTCAGACCTACAAATGCCAGCAGCAGCTAAAAAAACTGTGAATTCTAGGGGTCATCAAGTCTCTGTGGCCCTAAAGATGGACCAGCCTGAACAGATGATAGTTTTCTAAATATGGCATCAGCCCGGCCACACACTGTGCTATAACTACAGCAGAGGCAGCTCCTTCAGAGTGATTTGAAAATTTGTTAAAGATCCGAGATGAAAAGAATTGTTCACTTAAAAGAAAACAAAATACAAAAAACCCACTTGGTCACTTCTTTATCAGATTTAGGTGAATAATTATCCTACGTCAGGTGCAGATTTGTGAGCTTTAAAACGTACCTACAAACACCCCTAAAACCTAATTTACCCATTAACACTAGATTATTCAATAAAATAGATATATTGACTTTTTCATGTCATAGTCTCTATTCCACTACAAAACTCTACTACTGATGTTCACAGACGACATTGTGATCTGTAGTGAGTTTACGGGAGCAGGTGGGGAGGTGGAGGTATGAAAGTCAGTAGAAGCGAGACAGAATACATGTGTATGTATGAGAGGGATACAGGTGTAACAGTGAAGCTGCAAGAAGCAGAGGGATTGATGGTGGATGAGATTAAATACCCGGAACCATCCAAAGCAACAGACTGTACACAAGAGAGGTGAAGGAGAGAGTGCAGGCAGGGTGGAGTAGGTGGCGATTTTAAGAGGGTTAAAGATGTCAAGATTTTCATTGGGATTGATCAAAGAAAAGATTAATAATGAGTATATCAGAGTGCTGGGTTAGCTCAGTGTGTGAGCGGGCAACCACACACCACGTGGCTAGAATGCAAAAGCCTGGGTTCGAGTCTGACCTGTGGCACCTTTACTGCATGTCTTCACCCCAATTTCCTGTCCATCTCTACTTGCTATCCACTAAAAAATGTGAAAACCCCAAAAAATAATATTTAAAAAACAGCATATAAGAGAGACAGGAGGAGAAGAGTAAGACCACAGAGAAGATGGAAGGATGTAGCGCTCCTGTGAAGGGAGCAGCCAAAGAAGTCCACTACAAAAGTCATTTTACATTTCTTTTCTCTGCCAACTAAACAAATGAGACACAAATATATGATTACCTATGAAAAGGCAGGTTATCTGGCTACTGTAAACAGTTCAGTTTTTTATAAAGAATACTGCATTGAGAGCAGTGGCCAAGGCACCTGTACACACCTGTACATACTGCCACATTGCAGCAACTAAAATCTGAGTCTGTGCTTTTTTGGGGTCACATTTTTATGATTTTGTCCTTGTAAAAAGAACCTGATTGAATATTAACTGTGGCTGAGGAGGTATAGAGCGGGTCATCAACCAATAGGAAGGTCAGGGCGCCCCACTCATTTCTCTCAGTTTCTATTGAATGCCAGACAAAGTGCTTAAAGAGACAGAGTGAAAGCACATGTGTTTATGTGTGTGTGATTGGTGGTGAAAGTACCAGTCCAGTGTTGTTCACTGACACCACGGTGGTGCAGTGAGTGGAAATGTACAAGAAAGTTCAGCTCAGTTTGTCCTTCAAGTCTACCAGATGTGATGGGGAAAGCCATTCCTATTGACTTGAGACGACCATGTTCCCTCTGTGAACACCGCAGACCCTCAAAGTGACATCACTGATTACGTTTGTAAATTCAAATTCAGCATTTTGGCTGACAACCCTCTTGTGTTTTTGAAACCAAGTGCTGGTCTTGCATAAGAGACCAAGGACACTGCAAATGCATGTAATAACAATTTTGTCAATCACAAAGTAACAGTGCTCTAAATTCTACCCTGTTATACTCTAAATGGGATCAATATTTTAAAACTTAACATAATATAGTATCAATTATCTTAAACTAGTGATGGATACAATCAGTTTAATTTGGAGAAAGTGTCCAATAAGGTCGGAGATCAAAGGAGAAGTAGACTTCTATACTGTCGCACTTCAGGAGCTGCCCCCTGATGGACACTAGAAGAATGCAGGCTTAAGGCACATTTACAGTAGCTTTACTTTGGGAGACCCATATCTATCTTTAATATATAGTGTACAGTGAAGAGAGAATATCTTTAGTCCCCCTGACAACAAGTTGCTTTTAGTTTGATATTGCCAAACTAAACCCAGCAGCTTTGCTCAGCAGGAATTATCTGACCACTTATTAAAAGGGTAACTTTGCACTAGTTCCTGTTTGGGTGCTTATACTACATTTCAAAGTAACCTTTATCACCATGTTTAAAAGGAGAAATAATTCGAGCTCTCCTCTGCCAAATTTTCTCATTTTGCAGTAAAAGTGAGCTTGACCACATCCAAGCTTTTCTTCGTTTTTCACTTGGGGGAAAGAAAAAATCATGTCGTGAATAGTTTGAATTGAACATCTTGCGGCTCACACAGAGGAGGCTGTGAATGTAAACACGTCTTCTTTAGCTTTCTGAGGCCACTGCTTCCCTGCAGGAACGGCAGCTTCCCCCTATTAGCCTGGCACACGACTGCATACCTCGGTTAATTAGCTTCCCGTGAAAGCCTTGAATAAAAACATCTCCTTTAATCACACGCTACTGCCTCGTCTCATTCGCTGCCAAGGTAAATGTTACTTCAAGCGTTTAAAAAAAATTGACGTTTTGCTTCATGGGCTTCTACTTCCCAGACAGGTGTTTCACTCTGTGATGTGCAGCGACACAGGTCAAGATGTTACCTTAAAAATTCCTGAACATCAAACCAACTCAGTGTTTTTCTATCTATTCGAGTCTCTCACACTGAGGGTGCCTGAGATGTCAAACTGGTTTCAGGAGTGTTTGTTTAGTGTCTGTTTTACTGGATGGTTATTTACTGGCTGTCAGAAGGAAACCGTGCTCTCATACAGATTCACATAAAGCTTAGGGCTGCTTTAAAAGTTTGTTTACTGTTAGATAAATAGTGTACCTGCTACATAGCTTGTTGACTCGAATTTGATTATTTAGCAAATGCTGGTAACACAAATCTCCATTTACTGCAATACACCCATTCAAACATAGAAATAATTTAATGCTGTTTACCTGTTTGCAGCTGCTTATTTGACTTTTATGAATAGACATACAACATCTTGTAGACCCCCATTCATTAAGGTGAAAACAGGTTTTAATTTAAAAAGTTATTGCAGGATTCCCTTGCAACTTGTGGTGACGGTAGCTCAGGCGACAAATAAGGTCATCCACTAATTGAAAGGTTGGTAGTTGGATCCCTATTTGCTCAGTCTGCATGCCAAAGTATCCCTGAACAAGATTCTGAACCCCAGTTTGCTCTCCAGTGAATCCATTGACTGCTGATGTGTGTAAATGTTACATAGAATATTTTTTCTACTTAGGCTGGAAAAAAAATGCATGTATGAATGAGGGATGTTGTTTAAAGCACTTTGAGTGCTCATTTAGAGTAGAAAAGCCCTACATAAGCAGCAGAACCAGCCCACATGCAAGGAGTAATAACTTTTAGACATGTTGTGGTCATAATACTTCCAACGTGAAATCTTGACACTGGCTACTATTTTCCCAAATTCCATTTAACAGTCAATAACAGTCATTGCCGCCAATCATTTGTACTGATTACTTTCTCAATCAAGTCATCAATAGTACATATAGACAAAACACTGGAAAATATATCTATACATCTATATCTCAGCTATCCGATAACACAACTGCAGCTTCTGTTGACTGACTAGCTTGACTAGACTTGCTTTGGATCATCTCACATCTCCATCTGTCCATGTATCCATTTATCCATTTTGAACTGGGATTTCTTACCAGTTGAACATACCTGAAACACCTGACCTTGTCAGATGTCCAAACTACTTCAATCGGCTCCTTTGAAGGTCTGTCGATGTTCCATGTGTCTAAAGCCACTTTTTGGGAATGTTTAGGTCCCTTCTTGTTGCCCAGTCCACAAAGCACCCGGCCTTTCCTAGGCTTCACTGACCTGCCAACCCTGCTCAGTCTGCCAACTGTAGGGTCCAAACAAGACAACATTTAGGTTTCAAATTCAAGGATATTCTGGATTTAAATTTGTACATTGTTGCTATTTTAGTGTTGCTATAGACTGTGCATGGTCACAACACCTCTTTCCAAACCTAGACAACGATTTGCAATAACCATCATCAAATTGTTCAGCTTGTCTGCAGCTGGACAGATGCATTGTTTGTGTTTCTACAGCGGTTCAATTGCCGTTTTTTCTGATTCTGGAAGTGTAGATTAATTTAACTTTCAACTATAGAAAAGCCAATTACTCAAAGAGACACGCAAATAGCTCAACTAACAATTATTTACTCTTTGTGTTTAGTCTCTGTCTAAACAGGGGAGATAGTAGCATTCAGCCAATCTTTCTGTGAATTCAGGATTAACTGCCTAACCAGTCAGGTTGTGGGTTGCCAGGTTGCACTGACAGGGAAAAACTGTACTTATTGTATTGTATTGGGTCTTATGGGTTCCACCCAGGTTGGCCTGAGGAAGCCACATATGTCCTGCTACCTATGAAGGCCTTTATGGTATTAGCCCCTTCACTGACAACATGGCTTCTGGGATACCTTAGGGACTTTCTACATGGTAAAGTTTGCAGTTTACAGAAATTGCATATTGCTAATTTTTATGTATAAATATAAGTATATAATATATTTCAATATCTACAAGTACATCACAACTGGGGAAACCTGCTGATGAACAGATATGGTCGAAAGCTCCAGAACAGCTCCAGATGGAGCTAGATAATAAAATAGTACCTCAGGGGATTTTCCATTGCAGTCGTTAGATGTTCTTGTAGAAGCTGAGTTCTTAGGTCAGTCTTCAAAAATGCCTTGCTATAGTGTAATTCACATGTTTAGTTAGACCACCCCCTGCCTGGTCAGCATGGCTTTTCCACTCCACAGCCCTAGTTTGGAACGTAGACTTTGTGTTTAAATTTGTAAGCTCAAAACCCAAGCTGAGAAAACCCTTATGTCATCATTAGGATTATTCTCTAAGACTTAACAAAACTCCTCCAGAGCCAGGAGACATGATAAACACAGGCAGAATAGTAATGAGTAATGAGTTTTCTAAGGCTGGGAAGCACTCTCCATGGAAACTGACTTATGTATAAAGGAGGTGGAAGGAACCTTTAAAGATATAATATACTGTACTGTTGATGTTAAAACATAAAGTTCGGTGTACAAAACCAGTCCTCAGTGCACAGGACTCTTGTCTTTAAATACTTTGTCCTGTGCCTGTACTCCCTGTCTATGTTCTTATGTAATACAAAACACATAGTACTGCATGGCTAATGACTCATCTTCAAAAAGTTCATCTTCAAGTATTTTGCTTGTGGTTTAAACAGAAAACTAGCCCAAAGGTTCTAACACAAAGAGAATGTGAAATAGCAAATTTCAAGCCACAGACAGTCTTATTATTGAAGTGTGCTATGAGCGCCTCTCAGCACTGCCGTGCTTTTTGGCTTTACTAGTGAAACCTGGTCGGACTCTTTGGCACTGATGTCAAAAAAATAGCATCTGTGCGATGTCTGAGGTGAAAGTACAGTCAAAGTCAACAGCAGGTTTGTCTTTTGATGGAGTTGTTAGTGCTGAATGCTGCAGAAGTGAACACTGTTTTCACATGACTAATGCGAATGGACAAAAAGTGAAAGATTACTTCGAGGAGGACTTCAATTTCATAAATGGCTGTGAAAATATGACTTTTCTGGGGTTTTTCCCCTTCTGCTAAGCTGTTAGTATAAACATAAATGTGCTTTCAGTGAAATAAAGGATTATAAAACAATGCTCTCAGCTGTGGGAAAAGTAAAGTGTTGGAACAGTGAAATGCTTTGTACAAAGGAGCAAACTGTAAGCTCCTAACAGAATTGTGCTGCGCCGTATAGAAGTAATCTGGCCAGGGTTCCCATCAGCACTAATTGTTTCCAGATATACAGTCTCGCACAGTGGCTATGAGGACCCCTCCCAGTCTGTCTTAGCGTCTGGAGCAAAAAGGCTTCTCTCCATCTGTCTGCGAGCTGCAAGGTCAGACTGCAGACTACACCCTCGCCTTGCATCTGTCTGTTTGTCTGCTGGCAACCTGATGCTCTGTGATTGTCTAACTGGAAGGTCACAGCTGGTCTGTTTTTACATTCCCCTAAACTCAAAAAGATCAACCGCTGAAACTTATCAGGTTTTCTTTCAAATGACTACCACAACAGCTGAATTTAACATTTCTCACAGATCTAACAATCTGCGAAACAAAATAGCGAGTATTTACTCTATTAACTTGTAGTTTTCAGTGTAATACAAAAGTAATAATAGGTATAAGTACTGCACTAACACAAACACTGGGAGAATGTGAGATCCTGGGATAAACATGGGAAACAAATTCCAACTACAGTCATGTGGAAAAAGTCCACTAAGTCTATTCCCATATGAATTAAGAGGGTAAGCAGCAGCCAGGTGCCGTTAATTAAATGTACTTGATTACTTGCTCATCGGCAAGTGTAAACACCTTTATAAAATCCAGGGTTTGACAATTCGCTGCGCTGGAGCATTCAGGTGTGTGTTAATTTTGAGTCAAGGAGAAAAGACCACTGTCATGGAGGCCTAGTTTTGATTTATTTGTATTGTTATTTTGGCTTCTGGGATGGGGTCCATCGTTGATCTTAGCTATGTTTTATTTTGAGTCACGATTCTCGTGTTTATGACCATACCAGGGGTTTGAGTTTTGTACTCTTTTTAAGGTACTATACAGTTCCTTGTTGGTCATATTCTTGGTTTATTCTTTAGGTTTCTTAACCTGTACTAATGCTGCCTTTGAAAATCTAGCTTCAGTTTGTGTTTAGAGCTGTAGCTATATATTTAATTCCTTAATCTCTGCCTTGGGTATATCCTTGTTTAATTATCAAGGAGTCCCTGTTTCTTTTGCCTCACTGTCAGTTTTATTTCCTTGTCATCCTCTTGTTTCAGTCTTGTTGTTTCTATTCTTCTTGCTTACTACCAGTGTGTGCATTTAACTTCAGTTTCCTTTTGTCGATTTGGTCCTGCTTCCTTGCGCTTTGCCCTCAATGGATTTTGCTGTGTTTTTGGACTTGATATTGGGTAAATTATACTATTTGGGGAGAGAATATTAAAACTGGCAATACTGCACAGCATCGCATTTGAGAAAAGCCAAATACAGCATATCAGCACAAACATCTCATACCGTGTACCAAGAATTTTGGTGGATGTTTGTGGATGATTTGGGATTTTTTTGCAGCCACAGGACTGTGACACCTTGCAGTCATTGAGTTTGCTATGAACTCTTCTGTATGCAAAAGTATTCTGGAGTCAAATGTGAGGCCATCTGTCTGACAGGTAAAGCTTAACCTAAATTGTGTCATGCAACAGGGTAATGATGCAAACTACTGCAGCAAATCTTTAATAAAATTGCTGAAAACAAAAAGAATCAAGGTCAAAGACAATACCTCGACCTGATTGAAATGCTCTAATGGGACCTTATAGGAAAGATGTTCATAAACAAACAGCCTCAAATCCTAATGAACTCAAGCAATGTTGTAAAAAAGAGTGGGCCAAAATCCATCCACTATGATGCGAGAGATTGATAAATTATACAGAAAACCTTTACTTAAAGTTAATGCTGCTACAGATGCTTCTACAAGCTATCAAAATGTGGGGGTGTACTTAGTTTTCACAGGACTGTGAAATAATTTTTTCATCACATGACTGTGTGCTGATTGAATGCTCTTCACATTATCATACCTGTACCAAAGCTGAGAGTGACAGTGGAAAATCTTTTCCTCCCACCACACTTTTCACAGCAACCATGGACCAGTTGACAGTGGATTCCTCAGCAAAGTGAGGAGGAAGTGATGACGCAGGAAGGAGTTATCAGTCAGCAAACTGTCAAGCCAGCTGCAGACAACCCAGGTTTCACAAGTTTCTCCTACTTCACCACAGACACAAGAAACATGTTTTCCATTCTAAGCAGGAGTGATTAAGGGCAAGTCTTACAATAGTGTAGTGGTTAAAAAATGTAAACCATTGAGGTGTCATTGTGAAGTGCTAATTGTGTTTTTGCATGTTACAGCATAAAGAAACTATTTGAACATTTCTGAAGAACATTTTTTTGCCCTCTTTCTGAGATTTAAGTGAGAGGATGGATCGCAGTCTCACGTTTGTTTGCTATCTATCGTAGCCAGAGGTAGCTAGCTTAGCTTGGCTTAACAAGACCAAATATATTCAAGTCATAAATGGTATAACAGATGGATGTAGCTTGTGAAGCCTTTGTGGAAGTGCCTAAAGAACTCCGTGGCCTTAGTAAAGACTTTCTTCATAACTTTATGGGCTAAATTTCTAGTTTCAGATCTTACTAAAAAAAACATGAGTTTCATTTTATATATTACTGTCGTTAATAGAGTGAGGAAGATTATCCACTGTAGCTTATAGCAGCAGACTTTTAATTGACTTCGCTAACCAGTGGGTGATGTCACGGTGGCCTCATTCATGTTTTTTTTGTACTGTCTGAGTCATATTTCCTCCTATAAACATTGGTTCAGTCTTTGTGTGAAGCTAACTATGTGTATTGTGGTGCATAAAAATGTGTTCCCAACATGAATGGACCCTAAACTCCCCGGAAAGTCGATTCTGTTCTTCTGGATTAAGATTTTTCAGTGGGAGAAACATTTCGTCACTCATCCAAGGGTCTTCTTCAGTCTCACTTGACTTGGTGCATACTTGGTTACATAATGACCAAAACTAGCACCACTGACTAACAATAAGCCGTGAGATCAGTTCATTAATATGCGTTTCTTCCACTAAAAATGCTAAATCCAGATGAACAGAAACAACTTTCTGGGATTTCCTTACCCGGATGATTGAGCATGGATCAAGAGAGCCTAAAGTTAAAACAACTTGGAAAACTGGTTATCGGTAAGAAATTTTAGATTTATGATGGAAATTCGTGTTGTCATTATTTGCAAGATTAAATTTTTTGTATAGTGTTATACACTCTTGGTGTGTGGGAGTGTGAGGATCCAGGTGCAGACAGAAGAGGAGACAGTACTGAAGTTGAAATGAAACGCAAGCCTTTATTTGGGCTGATTAATGTGGAAAATAACAGAAAGCACCGAGGCAAGACAAAACTAGAAGCTGAACTGGGAAAACTAAGAACTGACACTTAACTCAGACAACAGGGAAGGCTAAGATAAGGTGACAATGATGCATATGACTGAGAAAACTATGAACAGGATTCTGTGCTGGAACAAGAAAGAACTATGAAACGTATACACGTAAGCGATATGAACATGACCAGCACAGAGTCCTGAAACCTCACATAGCATGGGGGAAGTTAAACAGACAATGCGACACCGAACAAAGGAAGACTGAGGACTTAAATACACACATGAGGTGATCAGGGGAAGTGGAGACACATGAGGACACAGCTGACCAGAAGCATAATGACAACATAGGGGAGAGTAACACTAACTACAATGAACAAAGAACACCAGACTAATAAAATAAAAAAATAAAACAGGAAACACAGAGACATAGACATGACATGAACTTGACAACAAGAACCACACAGACATGAAACATGACAGGTAGATGCACAGACCAGGGAGAGATGACAAAAGGGACTAAGAAACAAAGGACTAAACTGCAACCTAGAAATCAACTAGATGAGTTAAACTATAACACAAATGAATACAAAAATATGCATTAAAACTCAAACACTGGGCCACACAACCCAGTACCGTGACATTTAGTTGCACATAGTGACCTAAACTGTTTAACAACATGATTTATTGCCAGGATGCTAACCCTAACAAAGTCAGAAGAGCAACATGCAGACCATAAGAAGAGTGTGTGAATGTGCAAAAACCTCTTTTTATTATATTCTGAGCCAAGCTAACTGTCCTCAGAACCAAGTTACTAAATTTACCTAATACAGAATATCTGCTTGCTAATTAAATATATTGCTTGAGGTTCCTGGAGGTTGGTGGCTGTTGCTAGGTGAAACTCACCAAAAACCTCCTTGTGCTTGCTTGTTTACTAGTAAATTACTAGATTACTGCAGTCCCCTGTGGTTTGCATGGAGACTGCAACTTGTCAGCAAACAGTCATAAACTACCAGTCCAGCTGTAGTCATGCTTGAAAAATGCAAATGAAAAATGAAGAATGTTAGCCTTCAAAGTAAAAGTTATGCCTTAGCCCTGCAACCAACATGTTTTGAAAGGTGCAAGTTTTACACTGAAGGTTAATATTTTCTTTCTGGTTTATCTCGCACTTTAGCGCTTAGTAGTAGTTAGCAGGTGTTGGTAGAAAAATTACCATCTTCCATGGAAACTATGAGTAACCAGTCTGATAAAGACCAAAGAGATCATAATGCCTTTTTCATTGAAGCACCATATACCTGTTTGTGACCAATTTCACCTAGCAACTGCTGCAGACCTCCAGCAACCATTGCCCAAAAAGGAATACACATTTGTTGCCGATAGGTCTGTGTGAATGGGGCCTAATTCACTTGACTCTACAGCAACACATGTCCAAAATGGTGAACAAGTTATAGTCACTCGGTTAATAGTCATGTGACTGCAAAACCAGGATACATGTAATAAATATAATACATTCCCCTTCAACACATTTCTGACTTGTTCATACTGTAGCATTCTTTTTCTTTTAAGGCTGATTTCTTGTACAAGTCTTAATCCACCTAAAAGCATCATTGTTATCTTCTACTCCCCAAATACTTTGAATGAATCATCAACTGTGAGCTCACTGCTATTTCTACAGCTGTATTCAGTCATCACCAGCAAACATGAAGGCAATGACGCAGGAAGGAACTATCACTCCATCTGTTTAATCAGTGGCAGCAAACCTGGATGTTTTGCAGCTGTTCTAATGCATTTTGTAGACATGACTGCAGACGATTTATAATTCCGTATTTATACTCATTTATTAAACAAAATTCACTGTATTAAATCGCTATTTTCAGCTTCTTTTTTTTCTCTCTGAGATCAGTGTCATGTTTACAGTCTGTCTGGGTACTCTGTAGGGAAAAGAAAGGGGTCACCTCCCATTCGCTATTCCCAGTTAATGTTTATAAACTCGGCAAACAAGACTAAACATTAGACTAAATAACCTCGTAATAGCATTTCTTCAAATCTAAAACCCTGGTGGCTTGTTGGACCAGGGTCCTTGTGAGGTCTCACAAGTACAATGACTGAAGGGTTTGATAGTTAGGTGATTACAACGTGTCATGTGATGCTATGTGACTATGAAGCCTTGTCTTGGTGAGCAGAGTTTTTACAGAGCACATCTGACAGGAAGGTGTTCTGTCGCAACATGAACACGTAGCCTGTCTCAGGTACACTTACTGTTCCCAAAACGTTTCCTTTATAACCTTTATACATTCCCTATGCTGAATTATCAATTTTAACACTTTCACTTTTGTTTGCCTCCTCCACCCATCTGTTTCCTCCCCTCATTTTTCCACTCTGTGACATATTGTATATAGTCCTCTGTATTTTGTTACCGGGTATTTTTTGTCTGTACTTCAAACACTTAAACCAAACTTGGCCAGCGGACTTTCATTAAGCATGTACTGTATAAACTGAAGGTTGTGCCTTTCCTGCCTTTTGAGTGCGACCTTCTGCGGTTAACTATATGCTACGATACCTTCGCTTCTCACGGTAACTGTTCCCAGGTATGTTATTCTCCTGCCTTTTGGACATGTGGTTTAGCGTGCCTGGCAAGGCGGCAGGCAGCTCTCCTGGCTCGATGTGTTTATGCAGGTGCGGGACGTTCAGGACACACCGCCCTGCAGAGTATTTTGGAGGTGCTTTTCAGAGCAGCTTACCCTGCAGTATTAGAAGGGGCCGCCTATATGTGGCATTTAAGTGGGACAGCCCAGAAAAGGCATTTCCTCGGCTTACTGGAAATGGAGTCTTAAAAAGCTTGAAACGGAGTCAAACACATCATAGTGAGAAATGCTCTAATGACAGCAGAAAGATTGATGTTCCCATACACAATGTGAGACAACAAGATCATCGAAAAGAAGAATGCTGAGCACGCGTTACATAAGCCACCTTGTTTTTTGAACAAGTGTGTGTTAGTGTGTGTTTCTTGAGCAAAAAAGCACTGCCATTCTCTTTGAGTTAAGCAAATCATAATCAAGGAAACTAGTTTGAAGGGCTTGCTTGATATCACAGGAAAAAACATGCAATGCTTTGTTGCTAAGAGACTGTAAAATATCCAGATGGAACAGCTTTAGAAGCAAATGTAAAACTTCTGTCTTTTGAAACCTTTGGACCAAACTGCTGTTTGTATTGTCTATTCAGTGCATATGTTTATCTGATGTGTGTGCCAGATTTGCAGGTTGCATAAAGTGCCACCTCTAAATTGCCTGTAGGTGTGACTCTGAATGGTTTTCTTTCTGTTTGGCAGACTGGTGAAGTGTCCAGGTTGTAATCTACCCCTTTCAAAGAGGGAGGTTTCCAGACCTAAGATAAGACCTAAGAAGACTTGTCGAGATAAGTCTTCTGGGTTTTTTTGTAGAAATCTTTATCTAGTTAAGAGTGAGTTAATCAGCTCTTGAAATAAATCAACCTCTTTGCTGTAAATTCAGCTGAAGTGTAATCTCAGAAGAATATCTTTGCTCAAAATGAAAATTAAAAGGCATTTTCACAGTGTCATCTTTTCCAAACATTAAATGGTGTTGTCAGTATTTGAAACAGGATGATAAGATAACAGTGGTCATCCTGTTTAGAAGTACTGACAGGGCAATTGTTTGCTATGGTTTCATTGTCAGGAAGCATGAGAGAGAAGAATAGCCTTGCCCTGCTTGGCTGACACTGTTCTGCAAAGTTTCCTGGATAATGAATTCCTCTGGTTTTGGTCAGCCAACAGTGAAAAACCAGGATAAAGAGGGGAGAAGGACTTAAAGAGGGAGAGAGGAGGCCTGAGGTGATTGTCCAGTCAGCATGGAGGGTGTTAGCAAGTCCTCTGTATTGTGGATAATTGCAGATTACTGGTTAGATAAGTGGATTGACTAGAAATGTGTGGGAGTACAGAAATGCAAAACAACAAACTGAATTTTATTTTGAAAGTGTCTTTTTAAGGTAGAACTTCGTCAAGTCTTCATGAACCCTGGTACTTCGATCAGAGGGAGGAAACTACCAGAGCAAATATTTTGCACTGCAAATTAGAAACCAGGCCTGCTGGCCACGGAAAGCTGAGTTCAATCCAGTACGCATCTACCTGCTATCCTTCACATTAACAACCAGCGCTGGGGCTGACTGGATTTACACAGGCACAAAACCCCGTAAAATTCTCACTTTCCAGCATATTCCACTTTAAAGCATATGAACTCTGGCACCAGTTTAAAATGAGCGCACGCTCAATGAGCCATACTGTTGCTACGCTGGTTCAAACACAGATGCATCTTAAAACAGAGTACGAACATACACAAAGTACACTGCGCCTCTACAGCGGAGGGAACTAGGTTGAGAAATTTGAAAGAAAACAAACAGGATTCCAGAGCGGTGCGCTGTGGCGTGAGGCTGCTGGACTGAAACACAAAGAGAGGCCTGTTCACTGCATACGGGAGCATTCCAGCTAACAGAACAGGCTCTGGGATGCTGTTGACCTAAGCTACTTTAGAATGTTTGTGCAATAGCGTTTGACCACTTGATTAAAAATATCGTTTGATGCTGAAGTGGCTCTGTCCTAGCAACGGGCAGTTCAGACTGGTCTGAGCAGAGCAACATGCTGCGTGAAACGATGGCTCTTATGAAAAGATGAGCACTGAACGGTTCGCTCACTGAGAATGAACATCCAAGTGTCACTTTTAGATTGCCATTGGAAAGCCTGTTTATTTCACCTTAAATGGTGCCACTTTTGTAAGCAAAATACATTTGAAGGTTGAGCAACAGAGTTGAGTATGTGGATTTAAGGGGATGCGACTGTTGAAACTTGCCATATCTTCTCTGCCAGTGCCAAACAGGTTATTCAGCTATTGACTCATGATTGGTGTCTTTTATGGGATTAGATGAAATAAGACATATTGCCAATTTAAGAATTTATTCATTTATAAAACATGGGCCTCAGTAGCTTGTGGAAGATCCATACACAGCCACATCAGCCTGGCACCTCCTCATCATGCTGGTCGCCAGTTTTGTCACACACTGCCGTGAGATGGCATCCTATTCTTCAACCACCATTTTGCACAACTCGGGCAGTGTGGTTGTGTTGGCCACTCTCGCACAAAGAGCATGTCCAAACTGATCCCACAAGTTCTGTGAAATTAAGATCAGGAGTGCCAGCAGGTCATTCCATCTTCTCAACTCCCAAATTCTGGAGGTAGTTTCTAATAAAACCCACTCTGTGGAGGCAAGTGCCAGAATCTTTGAGTACAGGGTTCAATTGCGGAGATGTGGGAGTGCCACTGGTTGTAGAATCTCATCTTCATATCTCTATGCATTCAGATTGCTTCCAAAGATTACAAACCTTGTTTTTCTAGTGATGGAGATGCTGCACCAAACTATCAAAAGCTGCTACTGTATTTGTGTAGCAATCAGCACAGCATTCTCTGTGTCTTCCCCACACTTTGACCCTACAATCTAATTGCCATAGGCAGAATTTGGACTTGTCGCTGAGCAGCACTGTCAATCAACCTGGGGTACCACAAGCTCAAAGAGTCAGTGCATACTCAACTCTGCTGCTCAACCCTCAAATGCATTGTCCTTACAAATGTGGCACCATTTAAACGGACATAAACTGGCTTTTTAACAGTAGGATTTATTGCCAAGAACCATTGTTACATTGTAACAATTACATCGATCAAACACAAATTGAGAAAATAATTGAGGAAAGTGATAGAAATATGATTTAAATCCAGAATGATGGTAACAATAGGACACAACACTTTGTGAAGGTAATTCACTCACAGCCATTTAGTCAGTCAGATCCTTTTAAACCTGCATAAAACAATCCCCATGCTGCTTTTGTTGACCATTATGAATAAACAGTAAAAAGTAAAACTAGAACTAAGGACATGTTTCATTTTTTTTATTTTAGTTTATTTAGTTTTTCAACCACACAACATGTTTAGTTAGTTCTCTAGTCAAATTCTAGTCTTTGTTTTATTTATTATTTATTTTTATTACATAAAATATTTTGCTTACAGCTAGTATTAGTTTGTCAGCTAATTATTAACATCATAGCCAATATACCTTATCAACTTGATACATTTACAAATGTATATGCAAAAAATATTGTCAAAGGTCTTGGCTATCTCCATCTTTTACATACAGTCTATGTCATAATCATGCTTAAATTAGCATATAGCAGTCTTCTTACAGAACGCAATCAACAGAAATTAGGCCTAAAATGTGTATCAGTATGATTACAGATTTTCACTGCCAAGTTTAACAATATGTTCTAAATCTGCTGATCTAAAATTTGGCTCTCGCAATTAATAAAATATTTTTTATTAGCTGAGGCTTAAAAATTACTGTTGATTGGATGAGTTTCACTGAGTTTTTTCTTTTTAATATGTCTCATTATACAAAGGGACTAGTTCCAATATGTGCCAGTCTTAACTTTAAACAAGAAAGCTGATATGAAAATTGAGATAGGTCTTGGATTTGCCAAGAAAAATCCAGCTCTGGGAAGTGAATGTGACCTGATTCTTTCTTTTTTAACTAATACCATAGAAATGCCCTTGAGCAATTTTCTGAACTCCAGATTGCTCTGATGGAGCTGCTCACTGGACGAACAGTAGAAGACTGTGGTTGCACTGGGCAACTGCCAGGTATGAATGTGTGTAACTTTGTACGTGTGAAGAAGGGTGTTGATGAAAGAGACTGTGTGTACTTGGCAAATATTCCCAGGATAAATTAAGGCAAAAAAGCAAAAGTCTATACTGAGAACCAAAAAAAGAAATGCTTGATGTGGTGGCAGATTTGTGCCTTTGATGGTCGGATTGAACCAGTCAGTGCAGAAACATGGGGATGAATTTAGCTGAAGTCTGACATTGATTCTTTTTGGCTTGTTGTGTCTTACTGGTTTATTAAACTGCCGCTTGAAGTCACCGACAAATAAAAAAAATTTAAAAAAAATGTGAAAAGGTATAGGCTTTGCAAAAATATAAACTCCTTGTCATGATCCCGGGTTTTTTACCGAGTCCTGTGGGTTTGGGACTTTCTTTTCTGTTTCTCAGTGTTTCTCTTATATGATTAGTTTGTTACAATTTATACAGTTTTCATTCTTGGTTTCTTTATGTTTATTTCCTGAGGCTGGTTTAGTTAGAATTATGTGGGTTCTGTTCGTATATGGAGGAGGTTAAGGAGAGGTGCAACAGTGAGGGTCTGCAACCATCTGTAAAACATGGTGGAGCCTCTTTCATGGTTTGGGACTGTATTTCAGCCAGTGGTGTTGGGCATCTTGTCAAAACTGATGGAATTATGAACACACAAAAGTATCATCAGAAACAGACATCATGCAATGCCATCTGGAAAGCATCTGATTGCCAACAGCTTCATTTTCAGCATAACAATGATCCCAAACACACGGCCACTGCAGGAAAGCATACCTGGATAGAAAAGCACACAGTTAAACACTATCAGTCATGGACTGACCTCCTCGGAACCCAGATCTCAACATTATTGAAGCAGTGTGGGATCATCTTGAAAAATAGTGAAACAAGACAGCCAGCAGCCAAAGAAGAGCTTTAAATGTTCTTCAGGAAGCCTGGAGAACAATTCCTGAAGATTACGACAAGTCTAAGAGAGTTGTGTTGAAGAATAAAGGCGGTCATACCAAATATGGACTTTGAAGCTGATTAGAATTGTACAAACTTTATTTTGGCTTATGTACTGCATTTCCATTTACCACCTATTTACAATTTACCTGGATAAGTAGAAATAAATTTGGGATGGCTCAAGACTTTTGCACAGTACTGTGTATCTCATACATTTTCTTTTTTTAATTTTGGTAGTGAATGTCACCTCTTCTCCTTTTATCTTCGTTTCACCTTTTCAGTGTGATTGAGCTCATCTTGTGACATGTATATACATCTGATTTCATGTATGACATAAAATTCATCTCACCGTTAGCTTTTTCACACAGGAAGGTCTGGATAGCTTTTTTTCACCTAATAAACAAAATCATCATTTAGAAACTCTGGTAATTTTTTTAATATTAAAATGAGTTTGATGATCTGAAGACATGTAAGTATGACAAATATGCAAAAAATATATGCAAAAACTTATTTCTCAGCACTGTTATATCACTTCTCATCACATGGCCAAACAAGTATTTTTCCTTAATGTACAGAATTCGTTTGAAGTCTTGTCTCAGTTATTCTCATAGACCTGATCTTTAACACACAGCTACATTTTTACAGTTAAAGGTAAATACCAGACGATAAAATGGAAACAAACAGTCTGAGAATCCCCCTGCTGTGGAAACATGACGAATCTATCACAACACTGTGAGTAAACTGAGGGCCTCCCTCCTTCACGCTTTCCTTCTCGTAAGCACTCCGTCAACCTTCTCTTCCTTCCTCTTCCTTTCTCACACACTCATCCACTTATTCCTCTCTCACGGTTTCGTGGATGTCCACACATCTCCAGCATGCTCGTGACAGCAAGCTGTGTTTGCGGAGCACCATTCATTCGATCACCATCATCTCTCCACCCATCGAACCCTCTTAACCCTTGACCCCGTCCACCTGCCTCCTCAAACACGCTTGTGCACACACTGTTAACACCTCTTCCTCTGTTAGCTCTTTCCGTCTCTGACGTCAAAACCCCTGTCAGTGAAGCTCATTAACAGGTATATCTCACTTGAGACTCAAGTCTATGGAATCCACAAACATGGAATCACATTCTTACTCACGAGACGTTTAAAATGATTTAAAATTGTATTTTTTTAAACATCTTTTTCAGTCTCTGAAAATGGTTGGGGAGGAGAGAGAAAGAGGTGTTTCATTATACACATGTAAACACTTAATGTCAGTAACTCTAATGACCGCGCATATTCTTGAGGACTCTCCATAAGGCTGTGTGCAGCGTACAGGTTACCTCATTCTTTTCCTTTCCATTACAATTATATTTTCTGGTTTGCTCTTAGCCCTCCAATGAGCTACCATGGAATGAGAGGAAACAGAAAATGGTGTGGATTTGTTTCCCCGACCGCCTAAAACCATGCAGTTAGCATGGAAGACTGTATACCATCTCAATATTTTAAGTGTAACTGTGGTTCAACAGGAACTAGAAACTAGAGCCAAATTCCTACACTCCCACCGTGACATACACCCACAATTTATTACCCGCCATTATGGAAACCAAGAATCAAATATCTACCAGGATCCAGACTCTAATTCCAATGGTCCACCATGAAGTTAAATCTTACCACTACATAACAATAACAAGAGCTGGATTCTGGCGAGGCCATGGTGCTAGTGTGTGTGTGTGTGTGTGTGTGTGTGTGTGTGTGTGTGTGTGTGTGTGTGTGTGTGTGTGTGTGTGTGTGTGTGGTCTGACTGGTGCCCACATCCTTCCAGGACAACAACATGGCCACCTAGGAGACACACATTCATTCCTCAATTACCTCCCTGCCTTCTTCCATCCATTCCCTCATCATTCATCCTTCATTCCCTCCAACAGCGAGGCGGCTGGAGGCTATGACGTCTGTTGTGTAATACGAATTCGCCATAGTTTGTCTTCCAGCATTTTTTCCTCGTGGTGACATTCCTCTGTTCAAACAGCCTCCTACATATATAGGAGGTGATTTGAGCTGAGCAAACCACACTTGTTCACACAAGACATTTGAAGGGGAGGTTGAAGAAATCCTTCTTTACTTTGCTTCTTGTTTATTAACGAGTAAATAAATGAACGTCCTGCCCATTTGACAGTTAAATCCACTCAATCAAGTATGTCTGCAGGGTAAGCAGGACTCTAGAAGTTGATCATGCTCCTGGCTTTGGAAGATGAATTATACACACTTACCAACCAATTTATTAGGTGCACCTCGCTAATACCAGGTTGGACTCTCCTTTTCCTTTAGAACTGCTGTAAGTTTTTGTGACATAGATTCAGTAAATTCCTGGACACATTCCTCAGGGATATTGGTCCATATTGGCATGACATTGTCAGTAGCAATACTAAGGTAGAATTTGATGTTTAAACAATGCTCAGTTGGTATTTAGGTGCCCACAGTGTGCTAAGAACTATCCTCCACACCATTATACCATGATTAGCTGTTGATCTAAGCAAGGGTGGATCGATGCTTTCATGTTGTTTATGCCTAATTGTGACCCTACCAACTACAGCAGAAATGGAGATTCAACAGACCAGGCAACTGTTTTCCAAGAATCCATCCTTTCACTTCTGCTTTTTCAGGGGCGCGGGAGGCTAACCACAGTGCCATCGTGCATCTATTGTCTAATTCTGGTGAGTCCGTGTGAACTTTAGCCTCACTTTCCTGTTCTTAGTTGACTGGAGTGCCACTCAGTGTGGTCTTCTGCTGCTGTAGCCCATCTGCTTCAAAGTTTGATGTGTGTGCATTCAGAGATGCTCTTCTGTATACCCTATTTGTAATCAGTGTAATGAGTTTCCTTTAATTATTTATTTTTACCTATTCGAGTTACTGTTGCCTTCCTATGAGCTCAAAGCATTCTGGTCATTCTGCTCTGATCGCTGGCATCAACAAGGCATTTTCTCCCAGAGAACTGCAGCTCACTGGATATTTTCCTCTTTTTTTAGACCATTTTAGAGATGGTCATGTGTGAAAATCCAAGTAGATCAGCAGTTTCTAAAAATAATTTGAACAGCCCATTTGACACCAACAACCATGCCATGTTCAAAGTCACATAAATCCCCTTTCTTCCCCATTCTGCCAAAGTGCTTTGAGTTGCTGAATCTGGTGATTGTAAAAACCAACTTAGCAGATAAGTGTAACTGGTCACAATGGAACCAATCGTTATCAGCGTAATGTTCCTGTTAGGCCCAAGGAACACAGCCCTGTATGCTAACACATACATTCCCTCATTTTGTAAATGAGTACGTCTGCGGTAGCTTATTTTTTCATAATGTAAGCTAAGCTAAATATTCTCTCTCTTTTAAGCTAAGCTTTCCCCTTCATTAACTCACACTTAAGCCTTGTATGATAACTAGTACAGAACCTGCTCAAAACGAGGACAGTTTGCAAAGGTACGATTGAGGTTTGCAACTTTCAAGAAAATTTCTCACTGTCTGCTGCAGACAGAATAAATTACAGAAGTCAAGTGAGACTAAAACAAAACAGCAAATTAGTGCAGTTTAAAATAAAAAAAATAAGCTGAAAGAAGCTAAAAAGCTAGTAGTAGAGTTACTTACAGTTACTCTTTAAGTTTATCCATCACCCTCTATCAGGTGGTGATTTTTAGTATTTTCAATGTTTAAGTATGTCTTACTGTTAATTTAAGTACACATCCATTCATACAACATACATACAATTCAGATTCAGATTCAGAAGTGGCACACTGTCATTGGCACAAAGAGGCCTGTAAAGCTATACTTAAGTAGAAATACTGCTAATAGTACTATGTTTTTAATCAACTCAAGTTTAAAAAACAAAACAAAAACAAAGTATGTCAGTTAAAATTAAAAAACAAACAAACACTAAATTCAGCTTGGTAAATGTAATCTTTTAGCCCTACATCTGAGCCAGACGATGCCAGTCCCTTATTCTTACTAACCTGGACACTAAAAAGGAAAGTCCCTTACATTTCTGCCTCTTTGATCCCTGATGGTAAATATCAGCCTGGTTTGGTGTTTACCAATTGGTTATTGAAGTTTTTTAAGCATTTACCACAAGCTCCTTGTGGCCTTTTTACGAGAAGCCGTTAGACTTCAAAAACACAGTATTTACTTTGTCTCAATGTCATTTCTTTGTTGTGTTTTTCAGCACAGGGAGGTACACAGTTTTTCACAGGTGCACTCTTTGGCGTGTGTGACATTCGATTTTTAGCTTTGAAACAGCAGGTGAGTGCAGCGGTTTCACCTCAGCGTGGAACATCCTGTCACATAACTGAGAGCTACTTCCTCCTCAGGAAAAAAAACATCAATATTTACTGGAATACACAGAAGCCTCCAAATCCAACCCTCCCCCCTAACCCACAGCATGCTTTTCTGTTCTAGTGCCAGTTGTCATCCCACCAGTGAGAGCTGTACCTCATCTTTATTTATGACCTTTTTTATTCTAATATTCATACACCGCAGAGAGGACATTTTGACAGCAAACATTCTGCATTCCTTCTGCTAGACTCCAAAGTAAAGTTTACATTCCTGGGATATTGGGTGGAATGCTGCCCTCTGCAGCTCTGGACCCCCTCGAGGAATACAAGTGGATGGAGACTGGGATGCTTAAGGAGAGGTTATGCAACACAAACTTTATTTAGAAAGTCCGAAGTCCTTATCTCAACATTACAGAGACAACCTGAGATTGCAGAAAGAGAGTGAAGACACTGAGACAAGAAAGTAATTGAGTTGACTTATCTATTCTTCTGTTTACTGAACTTTAGATGATTTGAAATTAATTTCTGATTATGAGTTATGAACTTCAGCAATCCATGAGATTTAATAGCAATGAAAATACTGTCAGTAACCCTGACTACCTTCAAAATAGAGACTGGATCCTCATGAAACCAAAAATAATGAATAAAGTTATGTACAACTTATCCTAACATTGTGCAGGTCTCCATATTCCTACCATGATAGCTCTGAACCCTCAGAGTGGGGTGCGCTTCTTTAACAATGTTCAGGTTGCGTGGTAAATGTCAAGGTAACATTAACAAGAATGCTAGACCCAGTGTTTCTTAGCAGAACAGTGCATCGTAACAAGACGATCACTCGTATTCACCTAACCCATCAGTAGTTTTAATGCTGCGGCTGACTGATGCATTTAATAACAAAGTAGAATGGACAAGAGGTAGCATGAGCCATAACAACGGACAGGACAAAAGGAGGTTAAAACAAGTGGATAAAAATACGATTGATTTATGATGGGAACAAGTCTGCTGCTAACAAGATTTCAGTTGAAAAGATAAATAAGCTACTGCTCCATTGCTCCATCGGATAATAGTATTTATTAGTAGATTTGCACCCTACATCAGGAGGGGACACTTTGTCCATCTCAAGGACACTCAATGCACTGCATGGCTACTGAAGGGCTCGAAATTGTAGTTTCTTTAGGGGACAGTCTGAACTTTGATTCAAGTGAACTAACATGGATCATACACAGATGATCTAATTTAAGGAAAGATCAGAGCCCTGATTGGTTGGCCTGATTTAATTGTGTCACTACATAATGATTTGTCTGCATGTGAGCACTACTATAAAACAGCAGGCAGCAGAAGTGTTTATGTAGCTGTTCTGTTTCTGGAAAAAAGTGTTTCATAAGCACATTAACATACCACTCTAATAACATCATTAGAATGCCACTGAAAAATAAAAAGTAAGGTCATTGCACTGTGGTATATTATGAGCTTTATAGCAGCCAATACAACACTGCCCCCTGCTGGCAGCAATAATTACCTACTTTCTAATTCAGAAATGGGCTTTTTACCAAACACACCCATTATCATTAAGGTAATGTATATTATAAAGTACCTGCTGTGAAAAGTGCTTTGAATGTGGTGAGCACCTAAATTTACACATAAAGAAATGTGTTATCATTTCAAATGACTTCACTTAATGAAAACAGTTTTGTTTTCTGCATCTGGGGAAAATGCAATGAAACCTAGATTTAATGAGTCTAAAAGCATCTGTGTAAAGCAAACCAGGTAAATCTGACAAAAGATTGGATCAGGTGAATTGTAGGTAATGTAGGTTCCAGTGTTTTTGGAGCTTTTAGGGACTATAAACTGGATATAAATGGTGGACACACCCACTGTGACCTCAGCCACGGTTTCTGAACTGAGCAATTTAAATCCATGTACATGTTAGCTGCTAATTAGGGATTCCTACTAGATTAATAAACCGTCATTTCTATCCCTAAAACAGAAATACAGGCCTCTTGGACAGACTTCAAGTCATAGTATTTCAGATAGGTACTGTACATAACCCTCAAATTCCTAAGCTTATTTTGGAGCTAAACATTCAAAAGGCCATTAGAGGAACTGCCATTTCTGCCGCTTCTTGTTGGCTTCAATTTTGAGTTCCATGTTTTTAACAATGTTCTCTTTCATGTCCCTCGATCTGTTGGAAGTCTAATATTTATTACTTTGGTTCGGCCGTGACTCTGGACCAGTTGAAATGTATATCAGTTTTCTGCTCTGTGAATTAATGTAACTAGGCAATGCATAATTCAGAATTTGAGTTACAATGATCAAAATTTCTTCTCCCGTCTCTGGAAAAAAAAAAGTTGACACAAGCAATGCCACCTTCTCTTCCATTTACGTTTTTTCAAACAGCTTCTTTCAGGGAAAAAAAAGAAAAGGAAAGCTAATAGCAACTTGTTATTTCCTCTGGTCCATCTTCTGATGACGCACTAACAAACTTCGCTTCAGTGAGGTCATTGTCTGTTCCAGAGGAGGTTATTATCTCCACTTTTTAACTTTTGATCGAAAGAGTGTAATTTCCATATACTATTGCTCCTGTTAGCTGTACTTATGTGATAAATTGTTTTTCTAGACACATATTATTATAAAATGATATGCATTAACACTTCCACCAAAAAGTTAAATCCTTTTAAACATAAGTCCTTTAATTTGTCCTCCAAAAGCTAAAAATCTCCAGCTTCTCTTGTGGTAACTTTGTACCCAGTCAAACTTTCCTCATCCTCCACAGCTGGGAGGTTTCTGTTGGGAAGGAAAATTCTGCTCAGCTATTTGCAGCAACCTGCTACTTTCTGTGTGTGTAAACAGCTCAAAATACTCCCTGTCCTACTGACGCTCAGTTCAACTCTTTCTGTGCCTCAGTGATGAATTTGCAACAGTGTCCAGTATTCCTCATCACTCGCTCTGCCATGGAAACTTTTGCTTTCTGCGTCACAGCAATCTGTTACTTCCACATCCGAGTCCAACTCCAACACTGTCTGTTCTGAAATATTCTAGCTACCTCAACTGCTCCCTGATCTCATCCTCTGTTGAATGCTATTTCCTCCTGTTTACATTAAACAAGAATATCATATAACCTACCATATAACGCGGATTTTTAACTATTTTCAAGGTACACTTGAAGATGTTTTCCATTAAAATTCCCATGAGGTGTACCACAAGATCTATTACTAGTCCTCTTTTCTTTTCTTGTTTTTCACTTCACTATTTATATTTAAATGCTATTTTTGTGAAATCAGAGACATTCACTTTTATGTAAACAACACTGGGTCTGGCATAACCCCAGCCTTTAATGAAACATTTACTTAGGCCACCCTTATCTGGAAAAAATGCTGACTCAGTATTGTCACCAAGAAATAAGAACCAGCTCTCAAAAGACACTCAAAGTTTACACTCAACCCTGGGTACATACAGGTAGCAAGACTCAGATCTTGATCAGATAAATTTCCAATACTAGATTCCCTAGAAATGAGATGATGACCACTTTGTACTCTAAATCTAAAGCTTTCACAAAAATAATTGCAAATATTTACCATAGTACCAGAGGAACCAACGTTTAACTGGTTCTTGACTACTTTCTTTTTCATCTTGGTTCCATGAAACACAAAAACATGAATCTGCAAAGCAACTTCTTGGGAACCTCATGGATTTTAAAACGCTTTGATATGAATTACAGGTTTGATTTTTATGAGGCATTGTGCAAGAGGAATGCCAAGCCCATTTTGCAAAAGTCAACAGTTGGTTGCAGCCTGTTACACAAAATGCTCTCACCATGGTAACTAACTATTGACATATGTGGAGGCATATGGGGCAGTTGGTGATGACTAATTTGAAATTGAGTAATTGGTAGATTTAAATTTCATCTGGCTGTCTGTGATTTTGAGTATGGGCATACAGTAAACACCAATTTATATTAAACTTTCAGGTCATACTATAGTTTAAATCGAAATCATCACAGACTTAAGTATTGATTATCATCATTTTCTTGTCTTTCTCTCATACATATCCTTAATAATAATAATAATAATAATAATAAATAATTTTTTTTTTTTAAACTGCTCTAAATTTTGTGGATTTTTTTGTTTTTCACCGAACTCTTTCAAAACTGCCCTGGGATAGTTACAGGAACTGAATAGGAGGCTGTGAAATCTCAGCTTTTTTCCCCACCAAGAAATTTTTTTTATTTTGTGAAATTTAAAATGTCAATTCAAGTCATTAACAAAGTCCTTCGATTTTCAAAATAAAAAGGTCACAGTTGACAATGAATCTGTCTCAGCTCTAGTATGACGGGAGGCAAATCACCAAGAGGTCATAAGATCAAGAAGAAGATGAATAAGACAAAACAATCCAAACTGTTCATGGGTTAAGTTCAACCCCCCACCCCACCCACCTCCACCTCCCTTTTCCCCCTCTTTCTTCCATTTGTTACTGAAAAGGAAAATGAATCAAAATAAAGTTTTAAAAATATATTTCAAAAAAATTATTAATTTGCTATCTCACTTCAGCTTTCTACCTCCAACTTGGTAGCAGTACAACAGTCTCAGAAAGTGCATAATCTAGTTTCAAGTATCCTACAATTTTGGTTAAAAATCACTCTTCACACTTCAGATTCTGAATTTTTATTTAGCAAATAGAAGACAGTTCGCACGCACACACACATAATTTTCCATCGGGTTCAAATACAGAAGCATGACAACAACAGTGTTAGTGTTTACTAATACAAGGCAACTTAGGATACTTTGCATTAGTATATTTTGGTTTAAGATCGGTCGTCTAATTATTTGTTTTTAAAAACAAGGGATAAGAGAGTTCTCACAGAAAATAGTGACAACTTTCCTTCAGCTCTTACGTAATTTGCTCAATTAGATGCCTTTTCCTGAGAACCACAAGTGAATGCCAAATAACCTACAAATGCTCTCACTGTGTATTACTTGACTTTGCACTATTTACTGTGAATATTTTACTTCAATCCTTTGTGTGACAGGCAGTGAAATGAAAAGGATTTCCCTGACAAGCTAAAAGAAATAAGTCCCTACTGAATGTACAAACATGATTATTGGAAAAAGGAAAAAAAAATGGGACGCTGGGTAAAACATTTTTTTCATGGTTGGCTACGTTTTCTGTGTTCACTGCATTCTGCTTTTACTTACATTTTACACAGCGCTGCCATTTTCCCAGAATTGGTCTCATAATAACAAACCCTTCCCCTTATTATTTGGAGTGTAGTCTAACGTCTTAACAGCAAGATTAAAGTTGCACTTGCTTTTATTTTTGTTATACATAAGACTGAATAAAAATCAAATCACTTGAAATATTGGAAACAACAGATAAAAACACTGTTGCCCCTCAGAGGCTTTAAATATTCTGACTGTAGTTTGGCTACATTTTACTGCAACCCACACCTAGCGCTTGTTCATTTCCACTTAATTTACATACTGCACTTCATTGTTTTATTGCTGAGAAACTTATAGTATGTGGATTTTGCATATGTAACCAGACAAAAAGAGGCAGCTGCAGCAACGTCCCCTACCAACATGCTGCTTATTGCACCCAGGAGCGTTGTGTGTATTGTGTACATTCAATTTATTGGAGCGACTCCACATTGCTAGGGCAGGACGTACTCAACAACAATGACTGCCACTAAACACGAATACTCGCCTCTTTCATCTGATAAGTCTTCCATTTCAGAGGAAACCATGCCTAAATCAGACACTGATCATGACAATAAAGCTACCAGAGCTAGATTTGCTTCACAGCAAACAAGGTTGTAGTCCTGACATTGAGGACTACAATATCTTAAAAACATAATTGATTTAAAAAAAAAAAAAAAAAAAATCTTAAAAAAAAAAAAAAGAGACGGTGTTTCAATCTTTTTCCCCTCTGTCAGTTTTTGAAGAAGAAAAAGATTAAGAATGAAATTTCATTCTTGGTCCATGGTGATAAACACAGGAGGAGGAGGAGGAGGAGGAGGAGGAAGCCCTCAGGCTTTGAGGGAGCCCCAGATGATTAGTCCTACTACAACAGCAACAACAACCAACACTATCAATATAATGCAGATCTTCTTCCGGGAGCTTTGCTAGAAGAAAATAAGCAGAAGGAATTTAATGTTTTTGAATTTTCTTTCCTTTATGATCTAACTAATAAGTTGATTAAATGATGTAGAGTCATGCACACATTCTGCTTTACAGAAACGGGCTCTAACAACCAGTCTTGCTTTACTAATCCAAGTTAAAATCTCATTTTTCTAGCATTTATTACAGCTCATCTGTCTTTTCATACTCCTGTTCCTCACCACTTCTGTCATATCATACATTAAGATATCTCTGTCACATTACCTGGTGGCCTGCAGCTCGGGCCAGCTGGTGCACCCCTTTCTGGATATTGGTCTCGGTATTCTCCACGTTGGCTTCTATGCTATCTGCAGGAAACAAAACAAAATACATAATTTACTTGCGGTAAGAGTAGAAACTGCACAATCCTGCTCACTGAGCCGTAAACTGTCAATGTGAAGCTGTTACACCTGTCAGCATTAACTTACTGAAAGATTCTTACCTATCATGTCTCCTTGCTCGTGGACCATCATACCCAGGTCCTTGAAGATGTCATTTATGTCTACGATGTCAGACTAAAAATCAAGAGAGCCGGTCCATATTCAAGAGGTACTTACAGTATGTTTGTGACTTTGTGTTTGTGGAATTTTCTTTGCACAGATATTAGGTGTTGAAATTTGATCCCTACCTCCAGCTGCCTTAGAGCTGATTCTCTCTCCTGGATCAGTCTCAGATCTTCTTCAGTGACAGCGTCAGCCTGAACCTGTATCTGGGAATCACTGCATACAGATGCAACTAGAGTAGTTAAAACATTATTTACTATAATAATAAAAAGCAGAAAGAATAATACTGTTCAGAAACAGTGGGCTTACCTCGGTATAGGAGGAACATTTCGAAAGCTGTCTTCAGGCTGACCACCCTGCTAGAAGTCAATTGAACACATTTAAGTCTTATTGTTGCAAATCTGCAGAGGTCCTTCTATTCCTGATTATGGGTATAGCAATGATTCAGTAAGTACAGAATGTCCTTTGCTGCAATATGTAAGTAAAAGAAAAAGAATTATTCAGTATTTGCAGAACACTTCATTGTTAAAATATATGCATGGCCAAGTTGAATAAATTCACCTTGCAGCTTTATTTACTGTGCAAAAATAAATTATTAAACATAGCAGCAGTAACACGCTGTTCCTACCTATCAGCAGCATAGCAGATAAAAAAAAAAAACAACTTTGAGTGAAGCGAGATAAGCAAGAGTGAGATACGGGAACACAGCTGTGAGTGGGTCCAATCATGGGAATCTGTGACTACAACAATCACAATTAAAGATACTTTTTGATTCACAATCATGTGACAGCTTCATGTGAAACTACTTCTGAACTGACGCCTGCGGTTACAACAATTTTAAGAGAGGAGTGAAACTGTAACCAGCTGTGACTATTTCAAGCAAGCACTGTGGTGGAATACAGTGCAATAACAATTTTATGTGGATTTTTGTAAAAATAAAAAAGTAGACATTTCTCAGCAGAAGCCGACATACTGATGAGAGAAACCCAACAAGGTTTGTGAACGAGCACTTTGTGACAGTGGGGAGAGAAAGATAACCCCCTTAACATGCAGCAGAACTACACTCAGCGATGGTGACCATCTGCCTCGGCAGGCTGGGGAGAGGGGAAGCAGAGAGTGAAAACAGTAAGAAACACGAAAGTGAGAACAAACACTAGTGAAATCTGCTGCTGAAAGGAAAAAGGCAGTGAGCCTTGATGTACAGCACCTACTTGTTTTGCTGGATTGTTAGTGCAAAGCTTAAACAAGCTACTAAAAAGCTTTGCATAAAACCATTTTTTTTTTTATTTTCTATGGTTTCAAGAATGTCTAATTTTCAAGTCTCTACTCTTCTGTAGGTTTTCAATAGGATACCAAACATATTCTCCTCTGCTATCCATCACAAGCACTTATGCTGACAAAAATCGCCTGTATGTGTCGTCCAGTTTATGGCTAAGCAGAAAAACACAACACTTCTTAAACAGCACTTCACACGCTTGTCAAAAGACCTGAATTCCGTCTAAATCTACGCAATGATGTAATATATGTGTTTACATTTATAGCAGTGGCTTCACCCCACTCTCATACTCCCATACAGTACCTATTTTATAACTGTCGTTTAATGCTCTACCCAACAACTTGGTGATCTGATGACAGGCAGTTACTTACAGACAGTCTGGAGCTGGCTCTGACTCTGGCCACAAACTCCTTCTCTTTGCTGGCGGCATCTCGCTGCGACTTTTGAAAGCTGTTCAGAGCAGCGGAGAAGTCGTTCAGCAGGCGCTCTCTCTGTATCTTTCTCTGACGCTAAAGTAAACACAAAAATATTGTAAACAGATGAACAAATGGACTTGTCAGAACTATGGTCTGTAGTTAATCAGTCTGGTATGGTACCACAGATTCTACAGAAAAGATGGATTACAATGTTCATTGGTCAGTGGACTGCTATTTTGAACATTTAGATGTTGCCATGGTTTCTTTGGAACTACAAGTAACCACTTTGAATGAAAGAGTGAAGCGCTATGATGTGATATATAAATAACAATTATAGCTAAGAAGAAGCCAAAAGCATTTTTGTTTCAATCTGTCAACACGTTTATTTCTGCAGTGAAGCTGTGAAGTTGGGCATTTAACATGGGAGTCTATGAAGACTGACTCAATTTTGTAACCAGGCCCCAGGGACATGTGAGGAACTACAGCCTTTGTGCCAGTGAGTTTATTTTTCAGACAGAAAGAGAGGTTGTTCTTTGTGGTTTGCTTGACTGTGACAAACCTTTTAGATCAGGAAGACTTTAGAAACTCATTACCTGATCAGGTCCGACTGGGAGTGCAGTAAAAGCTTTCATCAGTCGGTCAGTCTCCTTTGCCAAGTGGTTGCCTTGTTGCTGCTTCTGTTGACTAATGACATTAAAAAATGAATTTGTTAAAGTAGAGAATAGTACTCAGACATTACAAAGACAAAGGATGGTAGGCATAATACTGTGCATAGGTTTAAAAGGAATCAGAAGTAATTTAGAGTATATAAAAAAAATTAGCCGGCATTAAACATTGCTGTAATAGTCTAACATTTTCTACGCTTGCACATTTACACTTTCACTAAGATACTTCTGATAACAGCCCAGGTATGTAAATCCAACCAAGCCCCAGTAACTCACATCGTCTGTAGTAGCTGGCTGCTGTCCTGTTCAGTTCCCAGCACAGAGATTGCCCTTTGCAGCTCGGAGGCTGGCAAGAAAGTCACAGAGAAGCATGTTGTTTATTTGTATTGAAGTGTGTCCACGTGTTGGACGCGCTGGCTGACAATAATGCGTTTTTATGTGTGCATTTCTTACTCAGCAGTGTGATCTTCTGGATGTTGGAGCTGATCTGGTTAACCAAAACACTGGGCTCCTCTGGAATCCCAGCCTGGTAGGCCATGATGAAACCTACGAGGACACACAAGACCACAGGCTTCACTCGACTCGCTCATGAGTTAACAGTGAGATCTAATTAGCGTCTGGAGTCAGCTCACTGTTCTCGTGACTGTCATGTGTAGAAAAAAAAAAAGGAAAAAAAAAAAAAAAAGAGGCTTTCGGGGTGAAAGCATTTGTGTAGATATAGTATAATCATTGTATTTTGCAAATTTCCAAGAAGAGATGTTGCAACTGTGTTTCTATTTATGGCGTCTTTGACATTAGTACAGCATTAAATACAAGATAAAACAGTGATTTCTGTGATCTCCTCTCCCCAAAAATGATGCAACGTTTGTGACACCCCCTTACATTTCACCTTCTTTCTACAGGTTTTCATCTTGAAGCAAAGCTCCAGAAATATCTGTTGAGAAGCTCACTACTATCTTTCACTGGGTGCTTCTTAATACTCATGAACTCAGTCTGAGGTTTTATTCTCACACAACACAGTAAAGCCTGCCACACGGCTGGTGTCCTCATTGCTCACAGTGTTTAATAAATTTGAGTTCAGAGCTCTGAGAAGGCAAGTTTATTTCTTTTATACAGGAATACAGTGGACCCACCCCCAAACACTGAGTACAGTGTGTGATTAGTCACAGTAAGCTTACGCTTCAAGCTAAGAGGAGCAAGGATGGAAGCTGAAATAGTAAAGTGAAGGAGTGGCTTAAATAAATCACTTTATAATATAACTCATGACCTAGAAATGGTTCAGAGGTCCAGCTTCTTTGGAATGTGATACTGTAAACATGAGTAACCTGAAACAATAAAAAATACTGTAACAATAACAAGTTTTATGCTGGTACTTATCCACTAAAAACACTGCGAAACTAATACACTTACATTATTGAGGGATCACACAAATGATCATTACAGCTAAAATGATTTGATATCAATGCTGTGAAATAAAATATTATAAATATGCTGCAGAATTAAAATATTTTCATCTTTTAACCTTAAAAAAAAAAACAGCTATCAAGGCCAAAAGGAAAGTCCTACAGTCTGATAAAGGTGCTCATATCATACTGTACAACCTGAAGTGAAGGAGTGTTGGGCCGGGAATATTTAGCACAAGCTCCTCATGCAGACTTCCTGACTCAAAAAAGACTGAAACTTAGTATGCAAATAGCCACCTGCTAAGAAACTGTCACAGTGACAGGATATTTCTCGTTTGCTTTAATTAAAAATTAAAGTGTGATTAGGGTTAATTAAACCAACGTGCATGTTCTGTTTCTGTCTCCTTGCCAACAAGGAAAAAATGCGGAAATCACCAGAGTATTTTTTTATGCCATCAACATGAACGGATAAACTGCAAATACTTAGTTATGACCTACTTGTGTTTGTTGGGGTTAACGCTGTCCTAATGTTACCTGTACACTGCTCTTCATTTTAACATTAGCGGGTTTAAGAGTCATGAAGTTACAAGGGAAGTCAGTATGAAGATGTTTGTCGCTTTTCGTTGTAAAACAAAACAAAAAAAACTTAAAAATACGAAACAACCTCGTAAAAATACGTTGGTCGTCTAAAACGTTAGTGAAATTGTCAAGAATGACTAAAAGTTTGAACTTTACCTTTCTCGTGACTTGTTTCTTGCGTCGTTGTGCTTCCTGATTTTTACTTTTGGCCACTCCTCCGTCACATGATGTCTGCTGCACTCCCAGCGAGATCGCAGCTGTAAATTAAAGGTGTCAAACGGTAACATAATGCAGGCCAGAAAAGTATAGAAACAAAAAACTGTCCTTTTCTTAAAAACAGAGCAACGACGCAGCACAGGTTAAGTGCTTCATGATCTTTCATTCTTAGGTATTTATCGGCTGTAGGCTACCAGGTGAGATGCTGGTTCGTGGGCAGGTGAGGGGTCCAAATCAGTTCCAAAAATGCTAGTTTACACTGGACAACATCAGTGCTTTTAGTTAGTGTAAGAGCCATAAAAAGGATTATAATTCTGTTTAGGTCTTGGGTGTCATATATGATGCTCGGGGCCCAGAATCGGCCTAATAAATTGAATTCACATTGAATTGAATACATTCCTTTTAAATTGTGGGCCAACTTTACAAAAGCCCCTTTCTCTGAACGTAAAGACGTTTAACAGCACAATTAATCCCCTTTTATATAAGAAACAATTAGTGCAATTTCAACCTCACACCTATGCCGTTTTTCTACATGGTAAAGTTGGCTGGTTGGTTTCCACAGTGTGTTTTTTAGCCTGTTTCCTTCCCATCGTGCCCAACTAGTCACTGCAGATGGCCTCCCCTTGTTGAGCCTTGTTCTTCCAGAGGTTTCTTCCTGTTAAATGGAAAGTTTTTTATTCCCACTGTCACAATTTGCTTTCTCATAGAGGGTCATTTGATTGTAGCAGTTTTCTCACTGTTATTGTAGGTTCTTTACCTTAAAATATAAATCTACTTTTGATTTGGCATTAAGTAAAATTTAATTGCACTATGTGTGCAGAAATGTGCACAACAATATAAGTATGAATGTGTAAAGTGTGTCCATGTGCTTCAGTGTGTATGTATGTTACTAGTCTAGTTGATTCATGTAGGGTGTTCACTTCTATGTGCATGAGTTTCCAGTCCAGACTCTGAGTACTGAGCTTTCTGAGGCCTGAAGGAAGAAACTGTTGCACTGACTGGAAGTGAGGGACTAGATGTTCTGGTACATCTTGTGAGGCGGCAGGAGAGTAAAAGGTTTGTGTCAGGTGTGTGGGGGATCATACACAATGATGGTGGCTTTGTGAATACAGAGTTTGTGGGAAATGTCCTTGAAGGTGGGGAAAGAAACAGTGGTCCTGCAGCTAACATGGGTCATAACTGATTAACCACAACAAAAACAAACAACTGACAGGTGAAATGAATACATTCATTATCTCTTTGCAATGCAGCGTTTTCATGGAAAACCTTGTATTTTAAAATTCTTGTGAATGTTACTTTTACAGGTGTCTATCCACCAAATATTTCACTAGCACCCTCCAATGGCAGCATCCTCCTATTGCAGGACAGCGCATCTTGCCACTCCACAAAGCTGCTCTGGACACTTAATTTGCATAAATCAAACTCCTCAGATCCCAACCTGAACATTCACGAAGGAGCCAGAATAGATCATCCACGGTGGACACACCAACAAGACCAAAGGGCTCATGTTCATGCATTAATGGGCCAGAACTGAACTGTGTACAAATGATGGATGTAATGTAAATGTGTCAGTCTCTAAAGCGCTTTGGTTCACCTTCTGTGGTTTATATGTGCTAGATTGCCGGTTCAAGCCCCAGCTTGGACAGTCTCGGTCGTTGTGTCCTTGGGCAAGACACTTCACTCGTTGCCTACTGGTGGTGGTCAGAGAGCCCGGTGGCGCCAGTGTCCGGCAGCCTCACCTTTGTCAGTGCGCCCCAGGGTGGCTGTGGCTACAATGTAGCTTGCCATCACCAGTGTGTGAATGTATGTGTGAATGTGTGGATGACTGGATGTGTAAAGCGCTTTGGGGTCCTTAGGGACTAGTAAAGCGCTATACAAATACAGGCCATTTATACATACATGCCACCATATTGCTGAAAGATATTTCTTTTTAATTTGCTACCCTACTTTACATATAAAATTGGCTTTGCTTTCAGAATAATGCAGAATCTGGATTAAATAGTATTACCTAACAGTTCACTTGCTAACACCACCTCAACTTTTTAAAATTGTAGTTATAATTTGGTTCTTGGTGTTTACTCCATGGTAATTGGTAATTACTCCGTGGTAATTTTACAAAACACATTATGATGTTACATAAAGCTATGAGACATGTTCTGTTTACCAGACGCATCAGGCACATCAAAGTTCACTCAGATTAACCAAATCAATAACAGTCTTAACTTCTGTATCCAGTACAGACTCACTGGAGTATACTGCTCTAATCAGCCAATCTCATGGCTGCAACTACATGCATAGACATGTAGACCATATCTAAATGTCCAGGCACATAGCCAAGGCCAAGATAACCTAATGAAGTTCAAACTGAGGATCAGAATGGGGATGAAAGGTTATAGTGGCTTTAAAGGTGTTGGTTGTTGTGGGCTGGTCTGGCTCTTTTAGGAATTTCCCCACTCAGCCAATTTTTCCAAGGATTCTTAGAATTTATTTGGGGTTTGTGTTTCCAGATTCAATTTACTGATGGTATCACTGTATCACTATAAAAGTTGTGGATTTGGGTTCATGTAAACAAATCAGCTTGAACAATGAACAGATGTACTTTGCACTGAACTCAGTATTCTATGTTTGGACAAAATTGAGCTCTATGTACTTAAATTCTCTTATCTGTTGGTCAGGGTCCAGTGAGCCATATGTCACATGGACTAATGTGATTGGTGCACATCTGCATGCACTGACTTTGATATTCAGAGAAGTTACAAATGCTGTATTTAAGGGAAAACTCTCAGTCCAGAGTAGCTGCTCTTGACTCTGTCCTTCTCTGCAGACCCAACACCTCAGTCATGCTTCGTTTGCTGGTCCTTGGCCTTGTCCTGGCATGTGCAGTGTCTCTCAGCAGCTCTGCAGTAATTCTAGAAAATGGCGCTCCCATCCTTTGGGCACAAACGGCCAGCCAAGTGACTGAGTTGCCAATGCACGATGGGATTCTGGTTCCAGACCCCTGGAACTACCTTCACCGCATGAGTTTATACCGGCTGATGATAGCTGCTACAGACCCCTTCATGGGATCCATGGGGACAAATGCTACTGACAGTCCCCTGTGGGGACTGCCACTGCAGCTTGGATGGATGTTAACTTCAGGTGAAGTCAAAGTATCATTTCTTTTTTTTTTTAAGTCAATAATAATCCTTTCATCACAATTTAACAAACTTTGTAGTACAAAACTGAATAAAGAGCCTCCTAATAATGTAACTAACAAAGAAACAAGACCACAGCTAATGATCTGTTGTTTTTACAGGGCGTCTCGCTGATCCAACGGGTGCAACAACTTGTGGCCTGGAAGCAGAGCCTTTGTGCATTTCTACCCAGAGTTGGTGGGCCTGTAAGTACAAGAAACAAATGCATAAAAAATAAACACAGGGGGAATACAAATGACCTCTTTATGTTTCTCCAGGTGTGAACTATTTTGCATCTGTACTTCCCTTTCTGTCTGCTGCACAACAGGGCTTCATGGGAGCAGGAGCTCAGGTATTATCTTAAACTGAAAATGAACACTTTGAAAATAAAACAACAACAACAACAACCGCAATAATAATAATAATAATAATAATAATAATAATAATAATAAGAAGAAGAAGAAGAAGAAGAAGAGGACACTTTTTCATGCCATCACACAAATATTTGCAGTTTAAATAATAATGAATATGACCATTTTGTATTATTTATAATGTATGTTATATAGTGCATATTATCATGTATGTTATTACATTACCAGGTCCAGATGCAGGTGCCTGCAGGAGTACAGGACTATTGTACAACTTATGCTGACTGTAAAGCTAAATACCCTGATGCCATGTCTAAGTGGGATGCTTTTTTTCAGGTATTGAAACACAGATATACACTGGTACATATACACACAGTTTCTATTCACATCATATTATCCCGCAATTTTAAAGGGGAACTGAACTTGTATTATTTTGCCCTTAGTAGAAAACATTACATTTTAAAAAGTCAGGGCCATGTGCCATTATAGTTCAAAACGGGTCTGTTTTCCCTGAATGCACCCGCTTTATGAAGCAACAAAGCTACATTGCTGAAATAGGTGTACTCCTTTAATTGTTCATATTGTTTTAAGGGTCTGAAGACTACTAGTGAATCTCTTCTGCCTGATGATGTGAAGAAAGACACTATCCTTGGTGTCTACTGGGACGCCCTAATGGCTTCAACCTATGCCTCTGCAGCATGTAATCCCAAGTAATTTCTTTTACTTTTACTGTAACCATGTTGCTTATTAATTGTAGACTATATCATTTTCATTTTTTATTCTACTGCTGTAACACAACATCCCTTGTTAGATCAATAAAGTATCTATTTTTATCTATCATAAAATCTATCATTTTAATGCATTTCATTAGTAAACATTTACACATACCCTCCTCCCCCAGTCACCCATCCTGTTTTTACATATTACAAATCATGTACACACACATTCATACATGACAATGACATTGACTAAATCTACTTCATCTTTTTTTTTTCTGGCAGTCTTGTTAGTTTTAGCAGTGTCAGTACTCTTTCCAGCACAAATTTTAACATCAATGCCCTTATTACCAATACTAATGATGCTGGAAAAAGTATTAAAGCAAAAGTGATCACTATCCTTATTATTTATAAATGTTTATAAACAAAAAAAAAATTGTCCACTGAACTATTTTTGGTAGTTCAGTGCACACCAAAACTACCAAGGACGAGGCCTTGCTGTTTTTCCCTGCAAGTGGTCAAAAAAGCCAAACATTTATCTCAAATTTCAGCTCTCTTAATCTCAGCTTCTGTGTTCTCGCTTCTCCTACAGGCAGAGCCACTATTCCTCTGTAGAAGTGTCATTTGCTCACAGCTGGCTGAACTCAGCAGAATATGTAGCAGCAGCTCGATTCCAGACCAACATGGAAAAAGCAGTGCTTTTCCTAACCCCTCTGCCAAGTCGGATTTTACAGGTACATATCTTCAACCTTTTCCATCTGTTTATTTTACACATCACTTCTTTTTTTCTGAAACACACAAAGTGAGAGAAGGCTTTTGTCCATTCTCCATTCTGTCTTATCATTTTAGGAGGGCGACAGCGCCCCTAACATTGCTGATCTGACTGCAGAGGAGAACCACACACTGTATATCTTCAGCTGGATGAAGACTATTGACAGTCTGCTTGGTAGGACACACACACACGCACACAAGCAAACACAAAATATTATTGCTAAGATTTTATTTTAAGTTATGCTCATGATGATGATCTACCAGGTGGGACATTGGTGCGTCTGTGGAAAGGTGCCATGTGTTCAGTAAACACAAGGCAAAAAGGTGCACAGGTGCTGGAGCAGCTCCTCCTGAATCCCAGCTTTGCTACAAGCACTTTCCTGTCCATCATCTCTGAGATGACTACAAGCTGCTGAGTCAAACACACAAGATAAATACATAACGGTATTAATTTTTTCTCCTGAAATTATTTTTTTTCTCCTCTTTAATGGACATTTTTGTCCATTTTTGTCCATTAAACAAAGTTGTTTTGTCACTGGCTTTTAAGGTCAACTTGTTGCACTTATCTGTGGTGTATACTTGGCAGTACATTAAAGTAATTTCTTGGCTCCAGTTCAACTAGTGTTCTAAAATGTGTCTCACAGATTTGTTTTTTTAAGTTTTTTTCCACAAATAATTATTTTCCAGCAATATGTTTCCACTGTAGTACAGCTACTTCTACTACTTAATTAAGGATATGATTTAAAAAAAAAAAAAAAAAAGCTCTGCTAGATGGGTTTATAGTTTAGCTCAAGCATGATCTCACGATCTGATCTCATTTAAAACAAATTCTCAATGATTTTGACCTATGCCTAAATCTAAAGAAATAAGTGTTCCATGAATTCAACAATGAGTAGTCTACTGCAGCGTAAATCCAGAGTTCAACTCCAGACCAATACTGGTACCTAGTGGTAAAAAAAATGTAAATACTACCAAGTAAGATTTCTAGCAATGACTATACGGATCTATAATATATGACTATCTATCTATATAATATAATCATTGATGAGAGTGGAAAGTGATTTCATAAGGTGAGCATTCATTTGATACTACTGGAAAATGAGTTTATTCTTCTGTCACTGCTCACCGTAGAGTATTCATACACAGAGGGTGAGAGACAGGAAAGCAGCAATATGTGATGGGGAGGACATGTTCATATTAGACACAGTCATCTTGGCTAGTACTTCAATGTCTAATTGTCAGTTTATGTAAAACAGTTCACTGGAATGAGAGAGTATTCCCACAGGAGAAATTGGAAACATGTCTGCTACTGACCGGGCTATTTTCATTATATGCTTAATATACAAGCAAACAAGAATCAAGCTCTTTATTTTAACACAATAATGAAACATTTATTTTAACAAAACATCACACATTTGGATCACTGTAGTTGATGGCATCACCCCCTCTTCCCCACCCAAAAACACCGTACATGACATTTGTGTAAGGAAGACGCAAATGATATTGAAAACTCACCAGAGAAAAGCACAGTGAAACCCTCAGTGTGTTAATAATGTGTCTATGCTACCTCATGATTGTCAGTGGAAACGTGTTATCAAATACAAACACATAATAACACAAAACACAAATGCAAAATGTGATATCCTGTCAGGAGAAGCACACTATGTGTACTTTGAGGATCATTTTCTCTTTTTCTCATTTCTTCTCTTGAGGTGTTTCGTTTTTGAGAGTCAACTTTTTTTCATAATATAAACAGTTTTCACAGATTTTAGTGCTCAGTCTAACATGGAACCAAGTAAACATTAACCTTATTCACACAGCTGTACAAATGCAGCACTCCCAGAATATATTCTGTTTTTAACTGCATACAAAACACAGGACACAACAGTATATGCTGCTTCCTTGAGAGATAATAATGTATGAAGGTTTCATTATAAACACGTTGCATTGGAAAATTTACACGAGTGGTTCCCAAACTGTTGGAAAGGCCCTCTATATGGATGTTCATTTTGAAAGATGTCTTCACCCAAATGAAAGAGCATGCTGCCAAAGCAACAGGTGATGGTATAAACCTGACCTTATAGAAATGTTAGACAATATGGAGCCTAAAAAAACTAGCAGAAAGCAAAGTCTGATATAAAAAAAAAGATGATAAGAGTGGACAAAATCTGGAAAAAAACTAAGAAACGTGACTTTTTGAAAATCTTCACCCTGGACGAAGCTCCCATTTTCAGTGCCTTGGATGAAAGGTCAAAATGCATAGAAAAGGCTATGTTTATCAAAATACCTGTGTATGTATGGGTAGTTAGAGTGAAACAATAAAAGCTGAACATTTTTCAAAAAATAAAGGCTGTTCCATCAAAGCTTAGAAAGAGCAACTACTTACTGCTGACCAGTCCACAGCATTGGACTTCTAAGCACTTAACCGGACAGGCAACACTGAAAGACTTGAGTATAATAAGAAATGGATTGGATTGCTGTCTGATGAAGAGTTATAATCAATCTCCAATTAAAGATATGATGTATGGTTAGAGGCTAAAATCACAATGCTAGTTATTGAACCTTTTTCACAGAAATCATTTTTAATTAAGCCTTGCTCCTAAATAGAAGATGTTCATTATTGTCATTAGTAACATATCCATTTACCTTCTATGTCAAAATAAATTGATAGCTTAGCTTCAGCGTTTTAGTTGTGGCTTTGTAGGCATGATGGTATTGATTAAACCCTTTTTTTGGTGTTTTTTCTTTTAAAATGAGTGGGCTGAATAGCTTAAAACGTTCAATCAACTCATGGAGTTAGCATGAAATAGCTGGCTAGCAGCAGCTGCTAGTGAAGTTATTTTTTCAGACAAAAACCAAATTCAGCAAAAGTGTAGGAAAATAAATTGTTTAAACTGTGATATGTGAATCTACCACTGCAAGCGTTCCCTTCAAATTAACTATAAAAAACAGAAGGATTAATAAGGAATTGTTTAAAGAACAAAAGTGCGCTCTGATGCTAGCAAGGCTAACGATATTCAGGTTAATGTCAAAATTTACTGAGAAGAAAACCTGTAGCTCTGGCTCATTGACATGTCAGTCAAATAAAGTATGAAGTTGTATTCTTAGCTCACTGAAGATGTAAAATTTTATTTTTAATGAGAAATTTCAGGTATTTATTTAATAAAATGCAATCAGTCTATAATTTGGCTGGGAAGTAGGTGATAGAAAAGGTTTGGGAACCACAGATTTACAGATGAAATTTAGATGAATAATTTTTTAATTCTACTTTTTAAAGTATTTCACCATTAGTAAGGTGTCCTACTGAGCACCACAGTATCCTGGTAACTGAACGAATACAGAAAAACAGACGTGGCTATAAAGTCACTACGCTCCAAAGGGAATGATAGTGGAGGCTGTTTTATCGCCCCATTTCCTCTTAACGCAGGATATAAATTTCACCAAGCTTGACAAAACCTGTGAAAGATGGCATAACTAATACTGAGTCTGTCCAGATGTAAAGTGGGAATGTCACTGTAAAGTCTAAACATAGCAGAGGAGTAGAGCTGGAAGGAGAAATCTAAACAAACATTAGTCAAACTCACTCAAGGTTCCCCCACTGGAGAACTTAAGCTACAAGGGAAGGAAGTGATGCAGCTTCAGCAAATACTTTAGGAGAAACACCTTCCAAATCATACTCAAATAAATCCAAATCAGGGGGGAAAACATGCAGAAATGCAGTTAAAATAAACGTGTACTTCACATGCACATGTTCTACACCGTATTGGCCATTATCAATCTTGCTTTTGCTTTTTGCTGTCTGCTGAGAGGTGAGGTAGAGAAACGAGGGAACAGCAGATCTGCTGTTAGCTGACTTACGCTTAAGATGGCGTATGGCATTTGCATCTGTGAGTGTTGCTTGGCTTTATGAGAGGTAGAGGATCTCTGAGCCTCACACGGGAAACTAAGCCCTGAGCCTGCTAATGCACCGGAGTGTGTATCTGTGGGTATTGTGTGTGTGTGTGTGTGTGTGTGTGTGTGTGTTGGGTTGTATCTGGGAGAAAGTATATGTCAAACAGTAAGTGCATCTGTACAAATATATATATATTGTGTTTACATGTGCTTTAAAAAATGTGTGTCCTTTATGCTTCTCCATAGGCTGAGGCCTTGTCTTTTAACAAGTCCAAACACAAGTGACAGCTCCAGCTTCCTGTACAGAGAGGAGAGAAGGAAAGGTTGAAATCTTTTCCATATATAGACTTTGCCTGTAGCAGCTTTCAAACATATAATATAATAATATAGCACCACTGATGTACACTAAAAGCTGTCAGAGTGGCTTTCGGCTGCGGTACCTTCAGGAGGCTGGGTCATCGGTGGCTTCAGGCAGTACATGTGGTATCCTCTGTCACAGTCATCGCAGAACAGCAGCTGGTCCTGCATGAACACACAGTCACTGTCATTATTTTATACAATACATTATAAAACAGGGGCTTGCTGGTTGCACATTGCATATAAAATTAAAATCTTAATTAATTTTTACAGACTTTCAAATTTTTTTGCGTACTTGGCTCCATATAATTCTATATCTACACACAGATAATTTAATATGTATTATTTCTCTGATAGGCTGCACACAAGCTGGTGAAAGGTCATTCCACAGCTTCACAGCCAATTCAAAGTGAGAGCCGACATTTCTGGAGACACAAAGGTTGGCACAAGGTTTTCCTCTGTGATACATACATCATTTTCTGAGGTGCCACAGAGGCTGCAGGACTTGCACTCGATGCACTGCCACTGGTATGTCCTGACGGCCTGCATCATGTTCTCAGTGAACTGCAGACATGTCGGATGACCTGTGTCGGGACGATGAGACAAAGACAAAGGGAAGCAGGGGCAGGAGAAGTGGATTGCCGAAAAAAAGTTTACAAACTGTTTTGGAGTGATTTTAAAGTGGATCTGTTAAACTGATTTCTAGCTTTATATTCTTATTCTCTTATTTTGTGACTCACCTAGCAGCTTTGCCCAGTAACAGTTACGTGTTTTGAATTAATTTTAACACTGGCCATCTGTCTGGTGATTGTGAAGGCCAGTGAGTTCATTGTCATGTTCAAACAAACTCCGATCACTGATTAGCAATTTGTGACAGCACATTATCCTTCTGGATCAGTAGATGGGTACACTGTGGTCTTAAAAGCATGAACATGTTTGGCAATAAGATGGCAACTGTACTAAGGGGACCAAAGTATCCCATTTGAATGTCCAAGCAGAATTCAACTCATCAGACCAGGCAGCGTTTCTTTCAATGGTTCTGTTTTCCAATTTTGGTAAAGTCATGTAAATTCTACCCTAACTCTCCTGTTCTTAGCTGACAGAAGTAACACCTGGTGTGGTCTTCTGCTGTTGTAATCTGTCTGTTTCATGGTTTGATGCTTTGTGTGATGGCTAGGACGGCTGTGTGGGAAAATCCCAGTGGATCAGCACTTTCTGAAATACCCACCATGCACCATGTTTGGCACCAGCAAACATGGCGCATTCAAGATCACTTTAATCCCCTGTCTTCCTGAACTTTAGCTGGTTGTGTTGTCTACGTTAATGGAGTGGCTGTAGCTCAGCAGGTAGAGCAAGTCATCCACTAATTGGAGGGTTTTTGGTTTGATTCCCGGCTGCTCCAGTCTGCATGCCAAATTGGACAAAATAATGAACCCAGAGTTGCTCTCTGAAGCATCCAACAGAGTATGAATGTTAGATAGAAAAGCATGTTGTTGTTTCTGCTCTACTCAGGTAGATTAGAAAATCCCTATATAAAAACCTTTATCATTTACATATTGGACCGGGTTGTTGACCAGGTGTACCTAATAAAGTGGCCAGTGTGTGTCCTTTTGCCGCTCTCCAGGTGGTTTTGCTTTTTATGTTTTAACTTTCATTTCATTTGCCTTTAAATTGTTTTTAGTTCATCCAAATGCGTTACATTTCGTTTTAGCTGCTTGCTGTGTAGCACATTGACCAATGTCTGCTGTGTTTAAATGTGCTATATATATATAAAATGACTTGGCTAACATTGTGAAATATTTCCTCTAATGTGATCTAGTTCACACACAAAAAAAGGATTTGACTCTTCACCCAGATGGCTGCGTGTTTCTCTGTCTTTGTCTTCTATGACAGTGTTGACAGTGTATACAGCAAGTGATTATATGACATGAAAACAAAACACATGGAATCATGTGTGCACAGTTAAACACAGCCGAGACATATTTTATCCTCTTCTGGTAAAACTACAACCATGACAACACAAAAAGAAATATGTAAAGTGGTCCTCTTGTTGCCTGCCTTAATAACATTGTTTTTTGTAGCCTGCCCACATCATCACAGTTATGAGAGGACAGTCATAAGTACACTGGTGTCAATGGGGTATCAATGAGCCATATGCAAGGGTGAACTGACATATATCTGGACTGGGAAAGAAGCCCAAAACACTGATCGCACTGATCCCTCTAAGCCTCATGGGTAAAATAACAAGGAATGTGACCTGTGTAGATATTTGAGTTACTGCCGTCCTCACAAATTACTCTAAGGAATTGCAGTTGAGAAGAAATCCGCTGAGACACTTTTAACAGACATCCTGTTGGCTTAAATGGATAATGGAGTGGTGACTGGCTCTTACCTCGCTGCTCACTGTCCTCTTTAGCTAGTGGAGTGACTTGAGAGTCCAAGTGCCTCCCTCCCCCATGTCACGTGTTCATTTTACCATGGAAAAGTCATGTTTTTAATTCCTTAGTCCGTAGTCCACAGCGCTATCAACGTTTTTGGTCCAGATTTAAGTGGCATGTAGCAAAGATGTATAGTTTGTTATATTGATTATCTGATGCAAGCAAAGTCAAATGTAAGGACATTTTTATTTATTTATTTTTTTGTTTATGAAAAATGGAAAATGGCTCAACTGTTGAAAAATCCACGAGGATGGTAAAAAAATATATGTTAGTGTGTCCATGAGAAACAAATTCCCAAGCAGAAGCATATGTGAATATATATCCTGCATCCTTTCCAAGACACTTTCCAGAAATGTCTTCACTGTGGTTTTCTGCGGTCCATTATGTGCCTCATGAGTCTTTCATTGTTCCCTCAATTAAAACTTTAATGGCAGAAGGCTCAGCTAGTCAAGTTGTCCCATTATTAGCTGTCAGCAACTACATCACTGTCTGAGAACGAAATATCTTCCAGCTCTGCATCTTCAAAGCCATGAAACGTGGAGGCCTCGCTGTCTGACGCGCTGCCGAACAATTCTTCGAGAGTGCTCCGCTTCCTCCCATCCTTCTTCGCTCCTCCTCTTCCAGCTACCATGAAAACATCAGCATCAGAGCAACACAGACAAGGCCACACAGTCTCCCAGTTGTTCTAGCACACTCTACCGTAGTAAGACAACATCTTGCTTGCTGAAATGATTCAACCAAAGGTTTTTTGCTGAGATATCCAGCAGATGCCGTTTTCGGCTAGTGTGGGAAACAAAACGGGGGGAAAAAAGGGGGAAAAATGCAGCCACATGTGCCAAAGGATAATGCATGAAAACTGAGCAACAAAAGAGTGAAAGCATGTTGTCTAAAGGCAGAGGTCTTTACTGATGAACGAGGCTGACATGGAGAAGCATGCAGGATGGAAGCAAGCGGCAGATTCTGCAAATTCGTATGATTCTTTCCTGTGGTTGGCTCTCAGTTCTTATGATCTGAAAGGCTCATTGACAACCCCATTGAAGAGACACTTGAAAGCTTTTATTGCACACCAAAAGCATCTAAATCTACATTATCACCTGAAGGTACAGATTTGTTTGAATTTTTGGGGAACTTGTTCTGAAATATAGAAGGACTACATTAAACTGGGTAACAACATGTACCTCCCCTCATCTCCCTCCTAAATATATGTGTGTAATTTATTCCTTTATATTTGATGCAAACTTTTAAACTGCATCACATCTGTGGCCGATAGAGAAACACAATTTAAATCCGTGTGGCAAAGATAAACATCGCAAGAAAGCGAGAGATACACATGAACAAGATCGTGGACAAAAAGGAAGTAAAGAGAAACAAAAATGAGATGTGTAGTAAGACTTAAAGTAAAGTATGAGTCTAGCAGACAACACATTTCTGAAAAATCTCCACTGTCATTCTTACCTGCAAAGAGAGATCAATGAAGTGATTGATACAACTCACACACAGCTAGAGGGCAGTTAGCTTAGCTTAGCATAAAAATGTAGAACGGGCAGGAGCGGTGGGGTTACAGGCTCTTTCATGAGGTAACAACATCTTACCAGCACACCTAAAGTTCACATTTTGTTTTGTTTTTTAAATCTGTTTAAAAACCAAAAAGGAGATTTTGTTATCTCTGAACCAAACGAGGCTAACTGTTCCTTTTAAATTGGACTAAGCTAACCTAAGTGTACTGTGTTCTCATGAAAGTTTCTGTAACTTGCTGGAGTTTTTATGAGATGGAGGTGTTAGCCGATGCCTAGCCCCAAACACAAAGGGTCATGTGCTGTTTTTGCCATGCCTTGCCAGGGTTAAACCCTCCCAACAATATAGCTTCAAGTGCTCATGCCTACCCTCCATGGCAAGGTAACAGCACATGGGCAGCCTAAGCTTATGGAGAGGGGGGCAGGCTTAAGACCACCAGGTGGAGGACAGTAATGGCAAAGCTGGAACAGATGGGACTTTCAGGGGGTGAAGCAAGTGCTCATCACCCACCAGGGACACCATGTAATAGATGCATAAAACCTAACCTTATGCATGGTATCAAATCTCATACTTCAGTATTTACGCTTAACTAATAAAAAAAATAGTTTCCACTTGAGAAATTTTATTGTCTTTCCACTTAAGTCAGTGGGAACAAAGTTGGAAAACAACTAGGAAAGCCAGTTAAACTCCAGTTACTGAGCTGTTGTTGTCACATACGTACAGAGTTTTCTTAGAGTTACGTACATTCGTTAGAAACTTTATTAGCAGGCACACAAATCTGGCTGTGAGCACAGTAGCCATTCCCACAAGTTGCTGAAACCTTCAGGTTACAAAACACAAGCCAACTGGAAGAAAGTTGGCTTAAAGGAACGATGGTCGTAAAAGGAATAATGTGGGTTGTTTCAGGCAGAGGATGAACTAAGAGGTGGCATAAAGGCCCAGTGTTTGATAACAATTTTCATTCTAAAATACGAATGATACAAAGCTACTTTAGTACAGACAATGAATAAAAATATACAGCTGGAAATGAGCACAAATGGTCCCCATTAACTTAGTGTTAAGCTTAGATGGTGCAAACTGTATATGAACAGACACATGAGTTGTATCAATACTTTCATGTCACTCTTGGCAGAAAAGTGAATGGGCACATTCTTAGTACGCCTTCTTGCTGTCCTACTGAAATCACTAATATGGCATTCACTTTTTTCTACTAAGTCTACTGGAGGGATTATATAACTATTGCAATTCAATCAATTAGTGCTTAGGCAAATACAAAATCTCAGGTTTTCACATAAACCATCTATGACCAGTAAGTGAGGACTCACCAGAACGTCCGCAGTCAGAGCAGGACACCAGCTCCTCTGCTTGTCCTGTTTTCCTGTTGGAGTCCTGGTCTCCCAGGCAGAAGTCACAGTAGTCGTTGGGGATAACAGCACCATCAGGGCCCTTTTGAGCTGTTAGCAGGAGAAATAAGGGGAATGGTCCACGAGCTTCCATTCAGTCTGAGCTTTCGTAAGTAAGTGCAAGTTTTTGTGACCTGGAAATATCCCGTTAATCAGTATGATTAAATACCAGCCAGCAACTTACGTTTATGGTTCTCTGAACTCTGAGGAGAAGACGGAGCCATCTCTGGTTCCTTCTCCTCTTCTCCCTCCTCCTCTGCCAGGTGAGTGTGTGTGTAATGGTAGCTCAGGCCAGGCCGGTTCTTGTAGCGCTTTCCACACACTACAGATTTTTTTTTTTAGATCACAGGAAAGTTAAAACCATGAAAACTGCACACTGTCAGGTGAAAACATCAGTGTATGACACTGGTCTAAGTTAGTTGCTGTGAACACCTAGAGAGTCAGTGGAAGACGGTAAGGCGGAACCTCTATCTGCGAAATAACTACAACTATTTGTTGCTAAGAAAATGTTTCCTAAGGTAAATAAGTGGAACTATAGCAAAGTTAAAAGAAAGACAAAGACTTAAAAGAAAAATCATCTCATTTATTTATATTTCTATATATACATAGAAGTATTTTATAAGCAAGTTTATTGAAACTTTTAACGCTGACCTAGACTTGTTATGATATTTTCATGTTCATTTAGGATTTTTTACATGGGTACACTGGCCTTGTAGCCATTATAGACGTTTCTCATTACACAGCTCTCTGGTGCATTATTGATCCAGCTATTTCAGCCTTAACAACAATTAACCAATCAATTCTATTTTCAAATATATAGAAATAAATCAAACCAGTGCAAACACTTATCTAAGAATCACACACAGCTATAGAGAAACCTATTAAGCATGCACCCCTTAGATGAGCTGGTGTTTAAGCATCAGTTGGCGCATGCTTTGCAACAAGCAAGCATTGAGGCATTAGGTTTACTGTTAGCATCATGCAGTGCTTGCACAGGGATGCCTAGACTACCTTAAAGCAATTAAAGCATTGCACATATTCAGAGCATTAGCATTCAGTCAGTCAAGGACGCCAAATGCCCACTAGCAAAAAGGCCATTCATAAAGACAGCTCAAGAAGCTCCTAGAAAGACAAGATGGAGACAGGTTAAGATACCTTCTTCAGCCTTTTTTGAGTTATACTTTTGTTTGTATCTATCTGGAACAGAGAAGACACAAAAGCAAACAATATCGGAAAGACAGAACAAGACACAAAAACGAGGATGAAATTCATCTGTCTGAGGCTCAGTCAGTATCTCTAGCCACAATTCTCGCGGCAATCCATTACTGAGGAATTCTGTCCAAGTACGAAAGTGGCATGCTGGTCAGGTCTGGATTAACAGCAAACTCTTTCTTCATGCTGCAGAGGACTGCTCTTAGCAACAGAGAGAGGGCTTTAAAATATATATATATATATATTGATACACGTGTTTTTTCTCTTAACAGCCAGATCTCAGGAGAACACAGTATCTCTGCTCTGAGAAAACACAGTGACTGTAATCGCACCGATTGCAGGATGGTACATGTACAAAGAATGAAGTTTTCTTTGCCCTTACTGTCACAGACATAAGGTTTATCCTGGTCCTCGATGTTAACGGGTTCTGCCCTTCTGCGGCTCGAGCCTCGGTTCTGAAAGGATACACAAGACACTCGTGATCATCCATTTATTTCCTCCAACACAAGTTAAAAAAAAAAGCTTACTGTATCCTATAATGCTGGTAAAGTATTCTGCTTTCAGGTTGATGGTGGTGTTGAGTCTTAACTTATTTGGATTTTGTACTAATGTGACAATTTTTCTGTATTGTATTCTGTATTGCATTACAATTCAAAACACACACCGTCATATATAAATCCTGTTTTTGCTTTCGACACTCACTTTGCCTCTGTTTCTGTTCTTTCTCTTCGGAGTATCGAGTTCAAAGTCTTCATCGTCATGGAAGCCATCCCCATTTTCCTCTGCCTCAAGTACTCTCTGCAGAGTGCAAATGCAAACAGAAAGACAGGGGTTAGACAGAGGTAGCATTAGGTCTCAGGAAGCTGGAAATATATAGATACAGACATATTTACAATTCTCCTGGTTAATGTTTGATTTACTTGTCAGGGGGTTTTCATTGTCATTTGTTGCAGGAAGACATCAAATCTACCTGGCCAATTTTCAGGGAAAGTTGGTGGAGAAACAAAACTTGAGATGCTGCTGTGATTTATTGAAAAAAAAAATCCATGTCTTTACACTGGCTGCACCTCAGAGAAGAGTGGACTTCGGGCATTGGCCAAATAAGATGTCAAATGAGACGCATACATGAAGTTAAAGGGACCCCTACTGGTGACATATACTAATCTTCCTTATCTTATTAACCATACCTGTATTTCTAGCAATGTCTCATCTTCCTTACTGAGGTTGTTTTTTTTCTCCAGCAGGTTGTCCCCCCTTAGTAGGGCCTCCAGGGCTGTGGCCTCCCCCGGTGCCCCCTCACGCTTTGGAGCCAGTTCTGCTTCTGAAGAGAGAAGGCGAAGGAGGGAATGACAAAAAGGAAACAAAGACCACTTGAGGTGGCATGTGTATGTGTCTGTGTATAGCAAGGCAAGTGTGCATCAACCTGTGTGTTTTAATCCCACTTTTTCATCCCGGCATTTCGTACTAAAGTGGCTAAAAGCTGTTAACCTGTGGTCAGGCAGAAAGGAGCACTTGGGGTGTAAGGCTGCTATAAGTAAAGCTCTTATGTGAATGCATCCTTTCACACTGCACCTCGTGCTTCTCGACACTTACAAGTACAACTGTACAGTATAAATCTCCTGACAGAACCACAGTGATGCTCAAATCTATCTGTAAAAAATGTAAAAACATTTTTTATTGCAGTATGCTAGATTAAGCTACTAAACTGAAAACATATATTCCACCATAAGAAGTCGCCTGTGAGCCATGCAGCTCATGTCGGCCTGTGCTCTCCAGGCTGCCGCTGGTAAGATAAAATCATATAATGATGATATTAAAGAAAAATAGAGTGACGGCATTTAAAAGTAAATATATCTTCCTATAAATACAGAGGAAGAAGAAAGAAGAAAGAAGCTCTGTGGTTACTTACACGTGTATTTAGTTACATTTTGCCTAAATGCCTCAAAGTCATTCGTTAACAGGTCGTCTGGTCCATTTATTTTATTTATCGTTTTATTATGTGAGGTGCAGTTGTGGTAATTTAGCACAGATGGTAGGTGACAGAGTTTAATGATTATCATCGGGGTGGACGAGGTTTTATGAGGAAGGAGGGAGCTTTGGGAATAATGAAAAGCAGGCTACCAGATCCAACATCAATAAAAGATAAGACAAGCGTGCTATGGGAAGGAAATTAGCCAAATACATATATTTTTAAAAAACACTCACTGCTTTTAAGCCTGTAATATTTCTCATATATCTCATTCTTCTTTATTTCTCCCCCTATCTAATCTCCTTCATCGTTCCTGCTTTTGCTCTGTTCATTTCCACAGAGACGAACTTGCTGCAGCAGCCCTGCCTCTTTGTCCTCTCCTTTCATCTCTAATACCAGGATGAGAGCCGAATGAAACTAAGGCTATGATAAGAAAAGCAGGGAGCGAGCACAGCTGCTGAGGATGTAAGACACTTATTGAATACAGAGCTTCTGTACCTCTGCGTCTTCCCTCCTCCTCTTCCTCCTCCTCTCATTTGTCTTTCTGTATGCTATGACTTTGTGCTTGCACTGCCTCTGTGTTTTCTTCATTCAACCACCACTCTGCCTCCCCTCCCCAGCACATACATGTTGTCCTTTACTTTGGTCTCTTTTGACAACCTCCTTCCTGTACATGAAACCCACTTTCCTCCTCTAGATTGTCCTTCATTCGTGTCTTTACCTTCTTTTTTGGGGCTAAAGAACACATTGCCTCATTTAATACATGCATGCACAAGTTGCCTGGATTTAAATTCTTAGGTGTGCATCAATAATTTCACATGTAAAGTCCAGTTTACTCATCTTCAGCCTGTGAAAGCAGTTGCACAACACCTTTTTTCCCTCTGGAGGATCAAAATAGGTGACAGAAAGAGGTTTCTGGATGTTTGAAAGAAGTGGTCCCGATGAAAGATGCTGCTGAGTTGCTTTGTGAGATTTTGATAGTGACTTCACAGTCAGGATATCTTGGCTTCTACACAGATCTCATGTGTTTTGTTTTAACCTGCTATATAGAAGACTAGTTGAGAGGACAGAAAAATGGTTCCTGAAACCCTAACATGAGCTGGGACGTGAAAAAGGAAAAGCGAAACTCTACAAGAACAAGGAATTCATATGTGGCATGGCTTCTGTGTATTCACAGAGACAAACCTCTCTGCTCAGGAAGCATTAAATAAACATAAAGCATTTTGCAAAAGCCCACGAGGGGAGAATTCACATTCTTCTGTTTTGTTATGATAGACATCTGGTCCAAACTACACAATAGGATATCTCAAAAACAAAAGACAAGAATTCTGCACTTCTACTCTCGGCGTCCGAAAGTTTTGCATGCCTCTTTAACTACAGTGTTACCTTCTCTAATTTCTTCTGTTTTTATGCAAGCTTGTTGGTTGATGAGCTGGTTAGCTGTAGCTTTTGTTTTTTTGTTTTTTTCTTGTTGTTTTTTTTTCCTCATCAGAAGGACTCTCTGTCCTCATCTTGAAAGCAAAGCAAGTCATTCTTAGCGGAAAGCTCCAGAGTATTAGATTGCATCTGGAAGACAGCAAGAGGGGAAACAATAGAGTAGAAAAGCAGAAACAAAGACTTGCCTTCATTCCCCTCCTTCACAGGTTCCTGGGGGCATTCCTTTTGCTAAAATCCCAACCCACCCGTTATAACACACACTCTGTATGCATGCATGGATGCACACACTCATAAGAGAGAACACACTTCCACCTCATAGGACTCACTTACATTGTTATGCCTCATGGACAAATGATTATAGAGGCCCAGTTAGGGTGCTTCTGTGGTGCAAAGGGCAGCAAGAGTCGTGTGTGTGTGTGTGTGTGTGGGGGGGGGGGGGGGGGGGGGGGGGTATTTGTGTGCCTATGCATATGTGCGCCTATAGCCACAGAACAGAGAGAGAGGCGGCATTGATTCCAGGGAGAAAATGAACCTGGAGACCTGGTAGGAGAGACGAGCTAACCCGAGCCAGATGGCCAGACAGCAAGCGTGCGCAATAGCTACATGCAGATACCCAGCAGCACAGAGGCCACAAATAAAACAGATGTATTTATGTGACGGCATGAATAAATAAAATAAAATGCATTAAAGTAGGCTCCGTTGCGTAACTGTGGGTCTTGACTTTCACTGCATGGCTGTGCTGTTTGTCTCACCTAGTCGAAGCTCACACAGGCGGAGCTGGGGATCCAGGGGAGGGTGGAGTCGCCTCTTCTTTCTCCAGCAACGAGCGGGGTAGGTATACATCTGTCCTGCTGCCTGGCCTGGAAACACACACACATACACACACACACATATGTATCCATATATATGTACACACAGAGAGTCACACAGGCACACAGGAAGAATTTTAACAACCACTGGCAAGCATACCATTTTAACAAACCTTGCATTGAGCTCTGCAACACACAAACACAGTAATGCACACAGAGACCTGGTCTTTCCTGACACTTAATATGTTGCAATATGATTTCAGTAGTGCTCAGGCACTACCCCATATATTCAGAGGGGTCCAGCTCTTGTGATCAAATTCTAGAGACTATGTATCACTCGCAAGCTAAAATTGCAGCTCTTTGAAGACTTTTAATGACATTTATCTGAGAAGTACCAAAAGATACATCAGTATGCTAATGTTGAGAAGATGCAGTTTTACTTTTTTCCAGTCAAATGCTGTTTGTTCTCAAACCCTAATCGTATTCCACCAATAGCCACGTAGGAGGGAGAGATGAAAAACAGGGGTTTTAAGTCTGCATGAGCGGTGAATAAAAATCAAGAGATGGAGGGGGAGGGATAAACCTAGAATAAATGCATATAATGTGACTTAGGTCTGCCACAAAGTATAGGGTGTGGCCTGAAGGGCTTTGCATACAAGATGGAGAGCAGGCTATTTGTGTCCAGCTCCCAGTAAATAGCAGATTGTTCCCTTTGCCTTTACAGAAGAACCAGATGTGCACAATGCATTCTAACTGCTTAAGGATAAATCAGCAAACAGTAACTCGGGGAATATACAAAAGATGAGCTGGCAGACTTTTTTTTACTGATGGAGGAAATCCATTAATTCATATTTATCAGTGTTTTCTGATATATGTTTATTAACTTTCCTGCAGCGAGTTGGGCAAGAAGATTGATACCACTCTCATGCCTGTGCAGTGAAGATGAAGCTCCAGCATGAGGCTGTTCATCTTAGCTTAGCGTAAAAACTGGAAGGCAAAAGCTAATAGCTAGCCCAGCTCTAAATTCACCTACCAGAACTTGTAAAGCTCGCAAATTAACATGCTATATTTCACAGTCATTTCCTGGAGTCTGCACTGGTTTCCTGGCAGGCTCATTTCAATATTCCCTGAGGAGTGATTGTTTCTGGCCAAAAAATTAATCCAGCAGTAATTCAGACTTTTGACTTTTGTTAGCAGATATACTGTATCGGTGAGTGAGTTGTAGACTGACTGTTTGTATATTCATAGTCAAGTCAAGGGAGCTGTTCTTCCTTCTTTTCTTAAATCTGAGAAAGTAACTTCTTTCTGGCCAAAATCATAATTCAGATCCCAAAAGCAAACAAATAATGTGGTTCTTTTTAAAGTCTTTTTTTTTAGTTTAAGTTCTTTCAGCTCCAAAAAGAGTTACTGTAGCTTTATTGGCCAAAAAAAGGTTTATTATAAACATAGTGTGCCATGTCACACAAGGCATAAACTACACTCACAAGATTTGATGAAGTTCAGTTAGTTGATATGTAATATCTCCTAGACACCGATGATACAGGATTTTTAAGACGAATACTAATGCTGATATTTAGTGATTTAAAAATCCAATAATCTGATATGTTGGTCGATGTTTTTTTTCTTTCAGACACACAAAACAAGAACAGATTTCCTTAACATTTGTTAGGGAAATGTGACTGCCCAGTCTGCTGAGAGCCTGATAGGGATGTTGCAGAGCGCCCTCTGGACAAACTATGCAAAATAAAAGCCGTTTCTCCTGTCTGTTCACTTTTTGAAGTATTCATTTATCAGATGGTAAAAATGTCAGTACTGATAGATCAGACCAAGGCTAATATCAGCCGAAAATATTGGCTCATTGATAAATTGGTTGGGCTCTAATATCTGCCAACTTGTAGCTATAGAGGTATAACCATAGCCCAGGTACTTTATTCAAGATATTTTTTTAGTTGATTTATTTTAGTAAGAGGAAGACATGCACCAAATGGCCTGGGGCGGTTTCAAGTCTGGGCTGCTGCGTTAGCCTCATGGCATATGGGTTATTTGTTTAACCCAGTGAGTTAAATGGTGCACCTACTCAAGAATGATTTTTATTTTTTTATGAACACATTCGTGAATAGAGCCTGATCAGGTCTTTACATATGACATACTGTATTTAGTGACTAAAAAAAATCCACACTAGTGGCAGTACAGATTAGAAGTTTACATTTTTACTACTGTTTGCATTCAGTGCTGCAGCCAGTAGCTGTAGCCTTATGTTGAATTTTTAAACGAGAGTGACATCAATCATCTCCCTGAAGCAAAAAAATGCAGATATCTCCAAATGCAGACTTAATGAATGAATAACTTTTGCTACATTTTTCAACCTTTGCGGTGTTTCTCACCTGGCTGACGTTGGTGCTTTTCCATCCAGATGTAACAGTTGTTCTGTGCCACACCGGTTTGTGAGTCCAAGAAGGGCATGCGCACGCTGCGCTCTGCACAGAGTCGGGCATTGTAGTTCCTACAGTGTTCGATGGCCTCCTTGTAGAACTGGTCGCCAAGCCTGTCCACAGAGAAACACGAAGAACATGTTAGGAAAACAGGCACACACAGCTTTGATTCCAGTGTAATCCATCAGGTTTGTTAGCATTAACTTCTACATCAACTGCCCCATTCATTCAACATCTGAATTAAATGCATTATATGTGGCTACTGAGTCACTCACAACAACTGTTTATATCTTATTAACTAAATGCTAACATTTGTGGATCTTTAACGCCACTAGTATAAATTGGATATCAGCTGGGTGTTAGTATAATACAAAAACTTGTTCTGGCTTTACAGCATAAAGGCAGCTGAACTGAAAGTGATTGGCATTAGAACAGTGAGGACAAATATAACAGGAAATGATTAGGAGATGAAATGTTTCATGCTGTCAAATTTGTAGATGACTAAGTGTGCCACAATGAAGTCCACACAACAGATGTGCTATAAACAGATGTGCATCGACTGATAAGAGGATACAAATCAGGATGTGAACCATCAATAACCTACACAGTCCCAGTCTCACAGCAGGATTTCTGCAGCTAAGATCATTAGAGTCAGAGAGAACAAACCAAGATTTATTTGCTTCCCTTAATGATTAAGTCTTTCTTAAATGAGACACATGTAAAAGAGACTTTTCTGTTTAGCATGAAATCCCTGATCATTTAATCCAATGCAGCATAATTAGTGTCAAGGAGGTTGTTTTCCATAATGCCACAAGGACTTTCTGTTGCTAGGCTGGAACATATCGAAAGCAGCAGAACAGCGTCAGTTTTTCTGTTTATTTACATATCATAGTCTATCTGGCTGCCTATCACCCGTCTCTCTGACTGGCCAAGCTAAGACAGGCGGTCTGTGGATACTGCGCACAGATATGTAAAGAATGCCAAGCTGGACAAAGACCAGCTCTCTGGTCACACTGAATCTCACAAAGATGTGCAGTGTTTGGAGATGTAGGTTGCAGAGGGTGAAGGAAGGAGGGATGGATAGTGGGAAGGGAGAAGGGTAAGAAGTGGAGTGACTAGCAGTGGAGCGTGAACCAGGTAGTGCATGCATAAGATGAAGGAAAAGAGGGGGTGAGTGTCACATAAGAAGTAAGAAGGGGGTGCCTACTTTGTAAGAGCAAAGAGGACATAAATAGGAATAGGAAGAGAGAAAACTGAACAATCGGACATGTGTAGAACAAATGGCAGCTGCATGTTTTTCATATTTGTTAAATGTGAACCTCAACTTTGGCTATACTGGTGCATCTGGACAAGGATGTTTTCCTTGTTTTACTCCCCACATGTTGCATCTGCAGGGAGAACAAAGGCTCGTCTAAACCCAGAACCCTCTTTACTGGGTTTGACCACACGTCACAGTGTAGAAGGAATCATGCAAATCTGTACCTTTAATTGCTTGGTGACCTTTTTGGCTCTCAAAATTTAGCCCAACAATTAGCTTTAGAGGGTATAGTTTTGTAGAATGTAAATGCAGTAACAGAAATGGCTTTTTATGGGAGGCAAAAAGTCCTAGTGGAAAACATATCACATGTCTGGAAACATACAAAGGACTGTTGTGTCCTATATCTGGATGCACAGCACTGCCTGACACACGCACTTCAGGTAAATCATCACATTTAACTCTAGTTATTCGTGTTATTAAGGAATGATAATTGCAGAAATGCCACTGAAATCCCATCAAAGCTCACTGTGAATTGTAAAATGGCCTGTATTTGTATAGCGCTTTACTAGTCCCTAAGGACACCAAAGCGTTTAACACATCCAGTCATCCACCCATTCACACACACATTCACACACTGGTGATGGCAAGCTACATTGTAGCCACAGCCACCCTGGGGCGCACTGACAGAGAATTAATTGTTATCAAAAGTATATTTAATCTAATCCACAGTGCTACAAAAATGACTTTGGATTAATGTCAGAGAGAAGCAGCTCCTTTCAGAAACAGGCAGCCAGCAGAAACTCCAAGATTGCTACCAGGCAATAAACAGTCCAACAAGTGATACCCATAAGTCCACAAATATAAGTCAAACTGCTGTTTGTGTTATAGATTTCTCTAACTCAAATCTGCTGGTGACTGTGGACTGGAATTCGTTTATATCAGGAATAATTCTCTTCATGTTGACTAAGGTTTTTGTGCAGAGACCTCCAGAAATGAGGGATGCAGCTGGTGCTTTTTGTGACACGTGTTTTTACAGTATGAGACCAGCAGTCACAGTGATCCACTCAAATCCAAATCTCCAGAAGAGACTTCCTGTCACATAACTCATGTTCCCAGAGGTAAAGTGTTATCTCTGCTGTCACTATCAGTTGGCTAGATTGAATTGTGTGTGTGTGTGTGTGTGTGTGTGTGTGTGTGTGTGTGTGTGTGTGTGTGTGTACCTACGGGTATTTCTCCTCATCCTTCCTCCCTCATTTTTTTCCCTCCCCCGTGTCATCCCATATTGCCTGTACGTTTCTGTCCCGTTTCCGACAACAAAGCGTCTGCATAACCTCCCCGGGCGGCTTCATAAACTCTTACGTAAGTGAGTGTTCGTGCACAGCTCGTTTGCCTGCTGTGCATTTGTCTGTGTGTTGTATTCATTACGTGAGAGTAAATAGTGTATGAGGATGCCTCCGAGACTTCTGTCTGCGGCTTGCGTGTCCTGAGACATTCTTACCCAAACTTGATTTGACTATCCTCAATTGCTCTGTGCTCCAACCGTGAGTTAACTGTATGGCTGAGTGCACTGATGGAGCTTATGTAAGGCGAGTTTTGCATGTCAGGGAACGCATTCCTCTTGGACACCAGCTTCCTGGATACTGATGGAATCTGCAGTTGTTAAGTGTGTTTTTGTGTCTGTGTGCACCACTACGACTGTTTCAGCTCATTCCATGCTGGCACAAAAGAGCTGTGTATACAACAGTCAGTATAGGTTTCATTGGTCTTGGATCACTATTTCATTCTATACCTATAGGCGCAGGTAGGTCTATCGGTAAAAGCTTACAGAGGTAAAGAACATTTCAATCCCATCCTTTGTTCTGTGTTTGGACATCAGGGGCTATTGCCCTCACAGGTACCCATTAATGATGTATCACAGTTAAAGGGAGACATCACTGAACAGTTGAGGGGCTAATTTCATTTGCATTCAGCTCAAGGCGAGCAAACAGGGTCTGACACGCACACATGCTAGAGAAGGAAGTCCAAAAAGGGCTAATGAACGTTATGAATATTTAATGTGGTACTCAGTCCTTAGCCAAGGGGAGTGGAGGCTCCATTAATCAGCCTTTGTGTTTGGATATCTCCTGTCATTTCTCTTCATCAGTCTTACTCGTATCTGTCACTTTCTCTTCCTCCTCGGTGAATTGAATATTTAGCCACTGAAAGAACTCATCAACAGCAAAATAAATCACTGTCATCCGTCTCTTCACATTTGTGTTAATCTCTCAAGACTCTCTGTTTTCTTGGTGTTTTGATCCCATCTCAGTTTGCTATAATGTGCTACTGTATCTCACAGCCGATTATTTGCTTTGTTTTTAATAGTCTTTGCATTTTTAACACAAAAAGAAAAAAAATTGGCCCCCAAAATTTAGACCTGTGTTCTCAAATGTGAACATTTAACACTTTCGTTCCCATGTGTGATAAACTGCCTTTACTTATTATCCAAACCTGTTGACTTGAAAAAATAAATTCTATTCTATTTTATTTATATGGTGCCAATTCACAACAACAATCACACGACCACCTATGAGGAAGCACTTGGTGACAGCGAGAAGGAAAAACTCCCTTTTAACAGGAAGAAACTCATGGCTCAGGGATGGGCAACCATCTGCCGCGACCACTTGGTGGTGAGGGGAAAGAGAAGACAGCAGAGAGACAGGACAAAAGACACACTATGAGAAACAGAGCAAGAGTTTAATAATAACTAATGATTAAATGCAGTAGTGGTATATAAACACACAGAGAGTGAAAACAGATAAGCGAAGAAGAAGTGCTCAGTGCATCATGGGAAGCCCCCAACAGCCTAGGCCTATGCCCCTGCAGCATAACTACGGGATGGTTCAGGGTCATCTGATTCAACTTTAAGCTTAATTGTTAAGTTGCATTAATTTAACAAGGGTGAGTTATACTGGCTTGTAAAAGTTAAAAGCACTTTAGTGCTTAGTTTAACAATTTTTCGCAATAAATAAACTCACAAAACGACATTATGAATGGTCACATAAAATAAGAAAAGTGTCATGTGCCATAGACTGACAGTCTGTCCAGGGTGTACCCCACCTCTTGCCCTATGACAGCTGGGATAGGCCCCCTTCCCGCAATTCTGTTTTGGACAGGTGGAAGAAAATGGATGGTAAAATTAATGGGCTGATTTTCTTCTGAACACAAATATGAGAAATTATTGCATCTGCTAACATGCAAAAATGCTTTTTGTAGGTGAACTCCAGCAAGCACCGACTAATATAGTTCCAATTCTTAACCACAAAATGAGACCCTAATTACAGCATATTAAACTGTCTGAGCCTGCTTTTGGACGGAGCGTTTGTGTGTCTGGGGGCAGGCATGTTTGCAGGTGTGAATGCATAGCAGATTAAACTGTTGCTCTTTCACTACAGTTATTTGGAATTTTGAGATGTAGGCAGCTCTTTATCACACTAGTTTATAAACTGGGCGGATATCAGTCATCAAGGCCAACAAGGCCAGGTTTTTAGTACACACTATATGGACAAAAGTATTGGGCTACACCTTTTAATCTTTGATTTCTGGCATTTTCAGTCCAGTTGCCACAGGTATAAAATCACACACCTATCCACAAACATTACTGAAAGAATAAAGAGTTTACTGAATCTGAGCGTGGTGCTGTAGTAGCATGTAACATTGCAAAGTGGAAGTGTTAAGGAACACAGCAACTCAACCACAGCATGAAGTGGCAGACCATGTAAAGCAGGGGTCGGCAACCCTGCACGCCTGCCACAGCTGACACGCCAAGGGTTAACTGATGGCACAAGCTGGACTGGCCATCAGGCAAGATGTAACGGTAATGGTATAAACAATGAAAGGTGGTGGATTGGCCAGATGCTGGCCGGTGTGTAAAAATAACTCAGTTGTTTGGTGGTGGCTATGGCGCAGCTCCCAGAGGCCAGCAAGTGGATGAGGGGAAATGGGAGGCAGGTCCGAGTGTCAGGTGAACTGAACTTTGGGTAAGAAGTTATGACCTGCAGTCTATCTGGGTCAGATATACACCAAGTTTAGGTGTAGTTTATTTTCGTTGTGCTGACTTTACAGTCAGTTACAATAACTCGTACTGTGTGCTAGCTAGCATGACGGAGTTTCTATACACCTGGGTGGGTGCTATGATGTTACTGATAGTGAACTTTATTTTATTCATAAGGTTAGTTAGTAGAGTTGCCAACCGTCCTGTAAAAAACAGAATCGTCACATATTCAGAGAAAATATTACGCATTTCGTATTGAGCTGAAAAGGAACACAGTTTGTCCTGGACTTCAGCTAGAATGAAAGAAAAGACACAAAGCTGGAGTTATTCTGTGTCTTTTCAGCAGCACGTTTAAGCTTGATCAGCTGTTGTTAGAATTGATTTAATATTAATTTCTAGTATCAGCTGATGTTTGTTGGAGCCACAGCCGTAAAGCTTCTGGTCATGATATCGGTTTGGATATGTGGTGAGAGGGAAACATGAAGATGAAACCAGGAGATGTCCTTACTGAATCATCAGAGCTGGACAGGTGATGGAGAAACAGGTTTACCTTTTAGGTGACATGAATGAGTTGAAGGGAAGTTATGAACTGTTTCTGAGAGACAAATAACACCAGGATCCTTTTCTATTTAGCTGACAGCTGGTAATTGTGCAGGGGCGGGTCTAGAAAAGTTTTGCCAGGGCTCCAGGTAGGGCACAAACAGGGAAAGTGGGGCACAAAGAAATACTTTTCTTTCTTATTCTCATTTAAAGTGTCTGGCTTTTATTAAATAATTATCTGAATCTTACAACCAAAGTTTTTATCTGACGTAAAATGTATAGAAATCATACATATACCAACAATACTGGAATCCACAGCTGTGCGTGTTCATGGAGCTTGCATTTTCACCTGCTGGACATCACTACCTGACAAGTTTAACTGTCTTTAGAAAATTACAGAGGCCTTATTGACAGTATTTGGCTCTACATATCTGTGTGAGCAGATTTTCTCTCACACGAAGAGTGTCCTCAGGTAGCCATCTGAATGCTGGACACTCGGGGACCTGTGCATCTGAGTGGGAGAGGATAGATCACATTAACATGTGTGTCTCTGTATTAACAGAGATACACATGTTATTTTTCTTATCATTGTTGTGAGGAGACCATAAATAGCATTTGCATTTTCTGTTTTACAGTTCATTTGAATTCTTGTTATGGATAAAAAATTGTCTTTTTTTTTTGTTTCAAAATAGCTGATAACTTTTTGCTGATAGCTGCAAACATCTGCGAACAAATATCATTCTATAAAGTTTTTCTATATAGTCTGTAACTGTTAATATAGAGCGTTATTAAATTTATTGCTAATGCAATCATATGGCACATTGACTTCTGAGGAGATTTTAGATGGCACTCATCATCAGAAAGGTTGCCGACCCCTGATGTAATGTTACAGAGCAAGGTCATCGACTGATGAGGCTCATAAGTTACCAACAATCTGCTCACTCAGTAAATTCAGAGTTTCAGACCTTATCTGACATTAACATCATCACAAAGACTGTGCACTGGTAGCTTCACGGCAGGCTTTCCATGGTCAAGCAGGTGTCGTGTACAGGTGACCCAATACTGTTATTCACATATAGGAGTATAAGCGGTTCATCAATACAGACCATGGCATGCAATTTTTGTTTTTATTGTTGTTTTTTGTTAATTATAGTTTAAATGAGCAGCTTCTGTACTGTATTGGAGCAGTATATTCACTGATTGGTAATTAAATGATGACTTATGTCATGGACTATAACAGTATGGCATGTTTTCTGAAATATTTTTTCCACTTCGCAGTACAGTACAGTTGTGGCATTTGCAGTTCAATAGATAAAAGTCTTGAGTTACAGGAAAACTGAACAATCCTGCAAAAGAGACTGTGTCAAATACTTTAGAGGTGGAGCCCTGAAACATGCAGAACTGTTTAAATGTTGTGTGCCTGGACGCAAGTCAGAGGTAATGGAAAGCTGTATGGGCAATGCTTTCACAATACAGTAATTAGGATGATCTCTGTAACATTACACAGATGCATCTTTCTAATAGACTGTGCTGGACAGTACAACATATACACAGCATCTCGAAGGAAAGTTAATAGCATTAGGGAATGCTGGAGGTTAACCACATATTGAGCAAAAGATGGTCAGAGGAGATCAAATCCAGTATAGGAGTAAGTAGGAGCCCTAGGGGGATGTGTGAAGCGGGGCAACAGCATGTGGGTACTGATCGGCTTCTTTGTGTAGCACTTTGTAGGTCGAGCAGTGTGAAGCATAGAGAAGGGAGACGGAGGAGGAGGGGCCAAGGAGGCAGAATGGGAGGGAAAGGGGGTGGCGGGGTACAGGGTGGGGATTCGATATGTCCTGGGGCACACGTGTTCCCTTTCAAATCCTGTCACACTCATTTTTCTCCCAAACACACAAATGACCGTACACACGAGCACATTCATGCACACACACTCACACACTCCTGCCTGTACGCAAACAGACACACAAAGGGAGTAAAAGGGAAAGGTGCAAAGTGCAGTCTGAGGTGGAGGGAAGAAGGAGAGAGGCAGGGCAAACAGCTGAAGAGGAAAGGGTGTTGCAGAAGGGGGGAAACCCTGAATTAGATGCTCTTGCTGTTGTTTTGCTGAGGGATGGGTGGAGGACCAGAGACACCAGAAGTCAGGAGAGGTGAAGGAGTGGAAGGTGTAGACATGGCTTGACCCATACGTCATTTCAACTCAGCATGAGCATTACTGGAGGAAATGTGGAGGATAAAATGTTTGTCCAACATAAAAGATTCTATTTTGTATTGTAAAGGATACCACATGCTTATCTCTCAGCTCTCCAAAGTCTCACATATACCCATAGAGAGAGAAAAATGTTTCCATGTGCAGAACATGGAAAAAAAGAAAAAGCATTGATCACTGCTTGGAGGTTCCCATTTAAAAAAAAATGTTCCTGTCCATTTAATTGTCTGTGCCTGGAAACCATTCTATTCCCATTCCCTGAGCTCGGATAGACAAAGGCCAGGGTTCAACCCAGCGCTCAGAGTGTAGTATAAATGTATGCAGCAGGACTAAATGCAGCCAGACAGACACCCCTCCACCCACCTCCATCACTCACTCACGCTCCCTCTCACAAGAACTGGGGGAGGGGCGCACGTCTACGCAGACATGCAAAAAAAACCAAAAACCTCACAATAAAAATCCACGACCCCAAACACACTGACAACCCTACATCTCTCTTACATTTCCTCTAATCTGAGTTCAAGTTCTCTCAATCCTTGTGCAAACACAACCAATCCACATCCCACCTGAGCTCTTTGGTTTTTATTTACAAATCCAACTCTAATGAAAGAAGGTAACAGGCGCGATATGCACATCTCTACATATGAATCGCAGCGCTTATTTGAATACTTCTCATGTCGGCTTCTCATTATCCCACCCGGCCTCCCAGGATTCAATTACCAAAAGTCTTTTTGAAAATGAGAATTTGAGTCAGTCGAGGAAAATATGCATTGCTAAACATGAGCGAGCGAGTCCACAAAGCCAGACATATTTACTGCCATGTTCCTTATGGTTATAATTCATCTGTCAGAGCTGGGCACTGACAAGAGAGCAGGCTAGATTATTACCACGTCCTCACTGAGCGCGCATTATTAACGTGCCACATCCTGAGTACGACTCAGAAGTAAGGCCTTTTGTTTCAAACACAGTAGACTCTGTCTAAAACGTAGACCGCGACTTTACTTCCCAAGGTTGTAACTCACATGTTACTTGATATTGGGTCTTACATTCCAACACATTACACTTGACATACACTTTTCATTACAGTTGCCTCTCATATTTTGCTCTGAGCTTATACTAGTATGTCTGTTGTGGTAGGTGGGGTCCTGTGTCCATATGCATATCGCTTTCCCTTTTTTGCAGATATTAGATTGGTGGGGGGTGTCTATCTGAGAAAGCCCTGCTGCATGCAAAGGGCAGATGGGACTCCCTCCCTCCCTCTGCCCCAGCATCAGCCTGTCTTTTTCTTTTTTTTTCTTCTTTTTTTTACGTGTACCTCCGTTAACAGATGGACCCAGCGAAACACTGAAATACTGGGACGCTCTCTAATCTGCTGCTCTACATGCACACAAAAGCAAACACATATACCTTCATTCCCTACAGCCTAATCTGTTTCGGTACAACACAGAAGCATTAAGTCCCCCCCCCCTCCTCCACACAGTAACCATGTATGACATGTTTCTGTTTGTCAACAACAACAAAAACAACAACAATAAAGAGCTCTACAAAATAAGAGCATCATTTCAGAATCTATTTTAAGGGACCCGCAGCAGCATTCCGTTCAAATTAATAAAACACTTGCCTCTTGCACAAGAAACTGTCAAACACTGCGCATTCCACATGACCAGTGGTAAACATCTGCCGTCAGCCAGCAGCAGGGGCGGGGGGGACATGCATTCTGTGATATAATGAAAGTTGGTTTTATCCCCTAAATCTTTACTCTACTTAGGATCACATCCCATTAACCTTTTTTTAAACCCATGCTCATATACATTATTTTTCTACAAATGCATTTTCAAACCGCCAAGATCGGCTTTAAGCAGTTTATTCCTCCACGCACACAAATTAAAGTTAATGTAATAACCTGCTGTGCGTGAGCTTGTCAGGCTCAGACAAGCACGAGTCGCGCAGTGGGAGCTTTGTGTCAGTACTTGCATTATATTAACTACACAAATATCCCCGACAAGGAGCGCAGGCAAACTTCTGACAGACGAGGTTTTTTTTAATTCTATTTATTTTTAAAAGTGGAATGTCCGCAACTTTATGCATAAATGAAACTGAATGTAGTCATTTGCGCGCGGACTGGTGATGTTTTCCGTTCGCACACCGTGCATAAGTGCATGCTTTTATATTCGTATTGCACAATACAGCAACTAGGCAACGGTACCTGAAGATACGGAGACTGCCCAAGTATATACTAAAGGTGTTAAATGTTAGACTTATTTAAAAGCGCGTGTAATCCCCATACAGTCATAATAGCTCGTTACATTCATCTTACACGATGCAGTAATTTCGTTAAAATAATAATAACAAAAAAGAAATGTACTTACGATTTCAAAGGATTATGAATGACAGTCGCCATCTTCCTGTAGGACTATAACGTAATATTCCAAATCTCGGTGTAGTTTGGGACCCTTATGAAAAAAAGAAAAAAGAAGAAAAAAACAGCCAATGCGGTCCTGTGCGCTGTGCTCCCTGCCAATACAACACCAGCATCAGGACTTTAGGCGTGGCTTCAGATAAATCTGTCAAAATGAATGCCCCAGACCCCAGATTGTGATAACACCATGAAATTAACTTGATTTAGCCTTATCATTGAAAACCACAACATGAATGCTATATAGCATGGGATACTATTACAGTCTCACTTCTAATGTTTTTTTATTTTTATTTATTTATTTGGGGGGGGGGGGGGGGGGGGGGGTTGAGGTTTTAACGGCTGGAAAATAAATCCAACGACATATCAAACATTAATTGTTTTTTTTTTTTGTAATTTAAAGTCAGTGCCGCTTTAAATTATATAGTGTTAAGGGCGTGTATATGTCGAACAGTCACTTTATTTTGTATTTCAATATCCAACTTTTTCCGAGAATCCAGTGAAATAAAAGTAATTTTCTACTCGCGGAGAAACTCACCAATAGCTGTCTAGAACGTCAGACATTATTGTTCTCAATGGACCAATGAACGCCGTGTGGAGGCGGGGATGGCGTGGCTGGACGTTACTACACGGGAGTTAGCTAGCTAGTGACTATTTACTTTCACGTTAGTGCCATGTTATTAAGAAGGTAAACCCAGCACAGTATCAACTCAAAGTTTGTTTATCGACCTATAAATACGTCGTTTACTTTAATCGATGGTGAATGTCCAGCAAACGTGTCAAAACGTGTGTAGAAAGATGTGCAGCTAACGTTAGCCCAACGGTGTTGATGGTAATCTGCCTGTAAACACCTGGACTGCCAAACACAGAGAAGTGAATGAAAAGCAACACGCCGTCAGGACCATTTTACTTCTAGACCGAACCATAAGAAATGAGGAAGTGGAACTGGCGAGAAGGACAGCGACCGCACACGCGACAAGGTGCTGGTCAGCGCCGTGGATGGCACCGAGGAAACCGACAGCAGTGGTAGCTACGTTAAATGACACTTATATCACGTTAAAGTATGGAGCATGTGCCATACTAGAATACAGTGTTTGTAATGACAGTGATCAGTATGTCAGTATCATTGTTGTGTGTGTGCGTTTCCTGTTCAAAGGTATGAACGTGATGATGCAGGGCCCTCACACAGACCATCTCAGAAGCACCATGCTAACCAACCTGCCTCACATTCCTCTTCTTCCTTGCCTTCCTCGTCTTCTTCTAACGCCAGCAGTGCTGCACCAGGTCAGTAACGTACAGCATTGAAAGTACACGTTTGCGTTGGAAGCCCCCATTTCTTATTATTAAAGGTATCAGAAGAGCACAACACTTAAATTGAACACATATGTACATAAACAGTAGTTTTACATGCAGTGTCTTGTCCAGGAGCACTTAAAGTAGAAGGATATTGACAGGAAAATTCTTGTTGTACACTTGGAAAATCAAATAGATGCAATGAAAGATGCACAAGCCTAATTTTTGCCTCCTTTTCTCCTGCCAGAGCTGCCAGGTTTCTATTTTGACCCAGAGAAAAACCGTTACTTCCGGCTGTTGCCCGGGCACAACAACTGTAACCCACTAACCAGAGAGCAACTACAACAAAAAGAAAGAGAGAAGGAGAGGAACAAGATGTTGGCAGAAGATGAAAACACAAGAAAAGTAAGTCTGTCATCAAGGGTGGTAGGCAAATCTTTTTAATCTTCTTTGTCTTTTAGCATTTTTATCATATTTATTCTTTAAGATTCCATTAAGCTTTTTCCTGTTGCTGTAGACAGACACAGTCATCTGATATGCTAAAGTTATGCCCTCTAGATGAAAGCTTACCATAAACCTCCTGCAGTGTACTAAAGGATTATGGCTATGGCAGCAGCTGTAATGACATCATCACAGTACAGCATTAGAGCACAACTGCAAACTGTGTAGGAATAAAACACTTGAGATCACAGTTGATCTTAGCAGAAGCACATGCTTTTCTGCAATCCGGGACATAAATGTTTAAGAAGTTGTAAAGAAAGAAACCTTGGTCGTAAACATGTACGCACATTTTCCTTGTCATTTACAGAAAGCACCAAGAAGAGGACTAAACACTTCGCTGCTACTTCAGAAACGACATCTAGGTGTATTACCTGAGCACTCCTATTGCAGGTACTGTGTCACAGCCCTGCAGGCACGCAAAACTCAACATAACACTGTTTTTCCCGTGTCCTAGCCACAGCTGTAACGGATTATGGGAAACAAAGAGAAACTTTAACGCTAATCAGTTCTGCATGTGTAGAGTGACTTTTCTTCTGAGCTTTGCTGGCCACTAATAATGATGCTAATATATTTAGACAAGTTATTTTAAATGGTAATAAAAAGATGGAGAAACATGCATAAATGCAGTCAAAGAAAATACTCTGCATCACTGGGAATGATATGAATAAATGGAAAAACAAAAAGTAATGAAATGCATATGAGGAAGTTTCTAGTTCTTTTTATCCTACAGGCAAACTGTCTAAATAAATACATAAATTACTACAGAGACACTGTCAGAAAGCTAAGAGAAAAGTGTATCAATTATCCTGGGTTAGTAGATTGTCTGCAGACAGTGCTAGTCTGTTACTATGGTTACTGTTGTGTGTGTGAATGGGAGAATGACTGAATGTAGTGTAGAGCGCTTTGGGGTCCTTAGGGACTAAGTAAAGCGCTATACAAATACAGGCCATTTACTGTTTGTCTCCAGGCTCGTCCATGAGGTGAAGGTCAGTGAAATGAGACGCCACAAACTAGAGATCCAGAGCACAGACAACAGCATCTCAAACACCGACAACTTCAGACTCATAGTGGTGAGAACACACACAAACACAGTGCAAAACACATGTTTCAATAGAATAAATGTTTGTTATAGTTGGTTTCAAGGGAGGGAGAGGGAGTAAGAACAGTTTGCTTCATCCAGAGGATGATTTGGGTCCACCAAGGCCCTGTGTATGATTTTAAAAAAAAAAAAAAAAAAAAAAAAACAACAACAAAAAAGATTGTTTTGAATGTTAAACACTGACGTTAGAGTCCTTTTTTTTTTCTTAATTGCTGGAAATGAACACAGTAGGTTACCTTTAAATATGGCCTCTATCTGTACTTGATGATGTGCATATGCTTTGTTTCTTTGTTGCCATTTCTTTTTCAGGGGGATTCGGCGTGTGAGCGAGTGTTCACAGTCAACGATGTCTCTCATGGCGGCTGCAAGTATGGCATCATGAACTTCAGCAGCAGCAGCAAGGGGTCTCTGTCTGTGGAAATGTGTGATAACCTCTACTTCACTAATCGGAAGGTAGGAGCATTTCTTTGGAGATAAAAGACCCTCCCTGAATACAAAGAATATGTTTGCATTTTTGTAGTTTCTATTTAGTACACTGCAGGAAATAAAAATTAATTAACTCACATTAATCTTGGAGCCTGTTTTTATGATGTGTCTACAAACATTTGGTCTGTTTAAATAATATTAATCACTCTGATCTGGTTAACATGTTTCAGGTCAATTCCATCTGCTGGGCTTCGGTAAATTACCCCGATTCTCATGTGTTGTATCCTTCCACAGTTTAATTAGAGCTCTAACTCTAGTTCACTTAACCTTCAAATAAAGGGCTTAACCTGGCAACAAAGATCACTTATAAGTTGTCCTTTTCATTTGCATTATTTGTGGATTCATACTGCTGTTGTTTCTAAAAGAATACACTTGGTGACTATCATCAAAATGGTAACATTTTAGCTCTATAAAGTGCACACCTGTGTCACAGCGTGTCATCTCTTCACTGTTTTGGTGAAACTTGTATGTCCTTGACTGAAGTAACTATCAGGCTGTGTCTGGTGGGAGTAGCAGACACCCCTGGCTGCGTGAGTTTACTTCCTGCTTCCCTCTTCAGCAACTCCAACCCAGGTTTGTCAGGGTTCTTGCGCAATATGCAGCAGTCACATTGCCCTTCTGTAGTTCATTTGTGAAGGACCCAGGTAGCAGTATGGTAAAACATACTATTCAAAGAAGCTTCTTCAGTCTTGGAATTATTATTCTAGAAGACTTTTATTTTGAAATATGTTTTGAAAGCAGTTTTGCTGTTGTTGTGTACCTCCCCATTACCCTCAACACCCTTCTCCTCTTACTTCTTGTACTCCTTCAGATCAGCCTGGGATGCTGTGCAGCTTTAAGATATCCTCAGCCTGGTCTTGTGCTTGGTGCCTCAACCCCCAGTTTGACAAGACGTTCAGCACTGGTTAGTAGTGCAGCTAAACATTTTTGTCGTTATAGAAAGGAGAAAATTACACATCTAAAATAATCATGTTTATGTGTGTGTTGACAGGCCTGTCTCGTAGAGTGATTGTGAAGGATGCAGAGACGGGCAGAACACAGACGTACAGCGTCGGCAGTGATGTCCTGGCTCAGCAGTTTGCCCTTAGGGTGAGGCATTTGTAACTTTAAAGTTGTTGAAGCACTCTGTAAGAACACCAAGCAAAAGAACACCTTTCCGTCCACAGGTTCCTGTCCTGTTTAACGGTTGCAGATCGGGGGAGATCTTCAGCATCGACCTCCGACAGCGCGGCCGCAGAGATCACAGCTGGAAGGCCAGTCGCTTCCATCAAGAGTCAGCCATCACCTCTGTACGCGTCCTGCAGGATGAGAACTACCTGCTGGCTGCTGACATGCTGGGCCAGGTCAGGTTCTTGACTTGACTCTTTAATTTTCTTTTTCTTTTTTTTTTACAGCAGATAATACTTTCAGGTTCTTAATTACAGGTATTTTACTTATGTTTTAGCCTCATGCGGAAAGACTTGGTAAACACAGAACCATCAGGCCATACTGACAAACTGTGGTAGAAAATATCAGAAAGGAATAATTTGAAAAAGGTAATAATTCAAGGATAGTTCTGTTGAGCCTTTGTGTGTTTTCTAATTTCTTTGCAGATTAAGCTGTGGGATGTGCGAGGCACAAAGCCAGTGCAGGAGTACAAAGGTCATCATAACGAGCATGCCTACCTTCCCATCCATGTCAATGAGTGTGAAGGGCTTTTGCTAGCAGGTAGGAGAGGATAAAACACTCTCAACACTCAATACTCTCACTGGTATAGGGCTGCCACAAACGATTATTTTGATAGTTGACTAGTCACCGATTATTTTTGCGATTAGTCGACTAATCAGATCATCATCCATTGGACATAAAACGTACAGCTTATTGCACCAGCAGCATCTGCTCTTATATAACTATCATTACCTTACAGCTTTAAGTGTTTAAGGTCTGTGCTAACTAAAAATAAAGAAAGACAAGATGATAGTTTATTAAATTTGAATGAAATTTGCAGATTGTTTCAGTGAAGTTTAATAAACTCCTTGCTATCTAAAATATAACAGGACACCGGAGTATATTCTCGAGCATCTCACACTTCTGATAATCAGTTGTCTGCTTGACTTTATTCAGCTGTGTAAAAACTATAACTTTAATCTCAGCCAAACCGATTTACTCAGGAACAAATAAAATACAAAAAAAGCCAAACAATAACATTTTTAAGTTATCTAAGTGACTTATATATCATGTTTAACCTGAGTAGCGAAAGACGGCGGTGGGTTTGAAAATGATTTGCCGGGAGTCCGGTGTTCTCACGGCTCTAGTTAGCCTAGCCCCCGGCTAGCTATCGAGCTAGTGGGTAACAGACGTCTCCGAAAACGTCGGAGCGCTTTTGAAAATATGCGGTGTCTTGATAAACTGAGCAGATATTTGAGGTTTACACAGCTACATTCTCGCCTGAAAATATGTTAAATGTTTATTTTGTGACCCATAAAGAATAACAAGAGTAATAGTAAAACTAAGTAGCTACCGCCATTGTTGGAAACTGAGCTGGGCTGCGCTATGAATTCTGGGACAGAGCTACTTCTTCTTCGGGGTTTAACGGCAGCTGACATCCTTGTACATGCAGTGCTGCCATCTTCTGTTTCAGTCCGTTATTACACTCTTAAATCCTGCTACTTATTCCTGCGTCTTTTGTGATCTTACAAAGCTTCAAACGACGCGTCGACTATTAAATCAGTCGTCGACGATTTTGATAGTCGACGTAATCGTGACTAGTCGACTAATCGTGGCAGCCCTACACTGGTATAAACCTTTTTTGCGTGCAGTTTCAATGTTTACCATCCTTTCTACAGTGGGTCAGGATTGCTACACAAGGTTATGGAGCCTTAAGGACGGTCATCTATTGAGAACCATCCCATCACCCCACCTGGCCGCAAACGACTTGATCCCAAGTGTTGTGTTTTCATCTAACCTGGGTGGCAGCAGGGGCCTCCCCGGGCTGCTCATGGCTGTCAAACACGACCTCTATTACTTCCCATACAACACTGACTACCAAGAATGAGGAGTGCTGAGGCCAGCTGTATCACTGTGTATTTGAGAGTGTGGCTGGGTAAAGATGTTATGTGACAACCATTTACACTAAATTTAGACTGAAGTGGTGACCTCAAAGAACTGCTTTTAAATTTCATGGGAGTTGCCTCATCATACACATGATCGTGTTTTTGCGCCAAAAGGAAATGGAAGTGCTGCATTCACATGTGCACACCGGTACAGTTCGGTTTTCCTTACTGTTCTTTTTACAGAAGAAGTGCACTTATTTTAAACACAGCTAACCTTGATTGTTACTGGAAATAAGGGTGCTGGGATTGAAATTTGAAAATGATGATACTTTTTGTTTACTAAATCAACATGTTTTATAGTCTTTGTTGATTCCCAGTAAAGTTTATTAAAAACCTTATCCCACTGCATTGTATTCAACCCATACACAGACACCTTAAGATTCCACTGTTTAATACATATGTATGAGCATACATAAATACAAGGTATTGATTGGTTCCATGTGATATCTATAGTCATTGATCTCTGTTTGAGACAGGATAAATCTATTATTCATGTTGAAGTCTGTTATTTCAGCTTATCTGATTGATCACAAGCAAACCAACTCTTCCAGTTCGTTAACAAGAAACAAACAAAAAAAAAAATCTTACACAGTCAAATCTCATAATACCAAGATATTCATTAGAAAGCCTGAATGCATCAAGTGTCATCTTCATTTAATAGTAATCGGGTCAGATACTCTGTACAGTCCTGTTGAAATACAAGCAACCTTGATAGTTGCTGACAAAGAAGAGCGACGCAGCCTGAGCTGACAGTAAAAGACTACTCTTACTAATGATCTCTGTTTTGAGGGGGCCAGCCCCAAACATGGTTTGAAACCTCAACTGTGTTAAGTCCCTACTGTGATCCAGCCACTATAAAGCAGTTTCTGTTGCATTGAATCCCACCTTAGTCAGATTTGTCCTGATACGCAGTTATGACATTTAAAAATAAAATGAGGCAATTAAAAAAAAAATTCCCTATTAAAGTAAACATTTTTCCCATATATGTACTGTGCATACTAAGTAGAATTCAAACAGTTAACATGGACAGCATTATTAAGGCTGTTCTTGTTTTTGTTTGTTTTAAATCTGCCCATTCAAATTCACAAACAACCACAAATAATCAATGGGACTATTTAAGTAGTAATTACGAATTATATATGTTGGAATGCATCTTGCTGCTACAGTACATCAGTGGCTTCCGATATAATGATCTAATATAGTCCCTGTGAAGCCAAAACGAAAGAAAAGTAGCTCTAGCAGGGGTGAATTAGAGGTAATCTACCTCAGTATTTCAAAAGAAAGGGATCAGAATTCAATGTGGTTGATGACTTTTGAGGTGTTCTATCTAAAGCTGGTCCTAAATATTACATCCAGGTCACCTGCACAAACCATTTTAGAACTAATAAGACATGATTACCTGGAAATGCTATGAAAAAGAAAAAACAGGTCAGTACTTGTATTTTTTAAAAGGCTTAAATATGTAGCTCCAAACCAGGCAAAAGGGAGCTAATGGTACTAGCATATCACGTAGAGGGTGTGCAGGGATTAGTGTGCAAGAATACAAATCTGAACGGATCTACAGAGCAACATGGAAATTTACCTGAAGTCATTTGTAAGCAAGCTTGTACAAAACTCACTTTGATCATCTCTCTGTTCTTTTTCTCTCCTGTCCTTATAATATTCAAGCCTTGCTCTGGCCTGTCTTCACAGTGTAAATTATAGGCATATTAAAGAGAAAAGCGATCGATGGACTGATGTTACATGAGGCCAGCACTAACAAATAATAAACGAGTCCCACCTGTACAGTCTAGAGGCATCCAGAAAAACAAAAATACCCCCAATGAAACCTGTTAGACTCAAGATGTCACAGATTCCAGTTTCCACAAACGCTGGCATCTTTAATTGCTCCATTGAGTCCTGCTAGAGTTCCCCTGTTTTCTGGTTGCAGCCGTTGCAGACCCTCACGGGGTGGTCCCATCCACGGGACGGCACGGGGCGCCGCTCCTGGGAGCAGTCATCGCACACGCCCTGCCCACAGGCGCGACAGTGGTGGATGGAGAGACGTGGTGAGAACTCCCTTTGGCACTCGCAACAAGAGTGGATGTCCTGATCTGGCACCCAGTAGGCCGGCCGAGCTGCGTCCTTCACTAGGCCTGGAAAAAAAGTTTTTATTTCTCTCACTCTTTTTTTTTTTTAAAGTTGTTTCTCTTGCTCGCTATATTATTTTTTAGATCCTATGCTTACCAAGAGGTATATCGATGGCACCAACTACAGCCCCCAAAGTGTTCTGGACAGCCTCTCCAACCTTCCTCGCTATCAGGGTGCCTCCCTCCTCCTCCAACGCAGCGTCCAGCAACTCTACAACATGCACACATCAAATCATATCATGTTGTGAACATTAAAACCGCCTGAACCAGCCCGGCAAACAATACCGCACTCTTAAACTCCCACAGAGAGACTCATTTGTGTACCAGTTGGAATTCCTCTGTTGTGGAAACACGCATCACAGACCCTAACAGGCGCAAGACCCCAGCCCCTCTCAGGGACCGGCCGGGTTTTGGAGGAGCAGGCGTCACAGAAGCCCTCTCCGCAGGCACGGCAGTGGTGCTTGGTGTCGTTGGGCTGGAACTCCTCCCCACATTTATGACATTTCTACGGCACAATAATAAGTAATGCGATTTATCGGCATAACAGGAACATAACAGGAACATAACAGTAACATAACAGGAACATGGGCTATCACCAAGAAAATGTTTTAGTTACACAAGTGATGTTTCATTCACAACTACACATTCTGGGCCTGTGATTCCTTATATATAGTTAGCTAAATATTGGTTGCATACCAGGATGAGGGAATTGGGTTTCCAGTAGGCAGGAGCAATTTGGTCAGTGAGCCAGGAAGTGACCGCTTTGGCAGGCTTGACGCTGAGTTCAGACACAGACTGAGAAATGTATTTGACTCCGTCCAACAACCTCTGAGCAGCGTTGTTGTTGTCTTTCAAAAAGCCATCAGACTGCAAAGAACGGTGTAAAAACACATAATTACAGTATGCCATAGAAGTTGTGTTTATACAAGCGTCCCTCACAATTATCACTAAATACTGACAACAGTGCTGACAGAAATACAATGCCTGCCTTACCAGCTGGCGTTTGCACTGCTATATTCAGACTTGTGACTAATTATGCTTAGATCAACATGTTCCAGGAGAACATGCGACGTTACTTTTCTGGATATTTACATAAAGTATAAGCCACTCGCCTCATAGTGGCCAAATTCATATGACTCAAAGAAAACAAAAACTGAGCTTTTAGATTTCAGTGGTTTAAGTGAATTCACCGTGGCCTTACCCCAGGCCAGATGTGCTGGATTTCTGTTCTGACCACTGTTTCCACTGGGTCCTGGTTTCCATACCAGTACTGCCTGCTTCTGTAGATCACTGAACAGTTGGGACACTCAATGACATACCTGTAAAAAGACAAAACCATCTCAGTTTCAACACAGGGAGGAAAGATTCCAGAGGTGCCACACACTTTTTATATCAACTGTGCTCAATTTTTCATAAACTTTAAAGGGACATATGAAGATATTTATGAAAAATCATTCTATACTCGCAGGACTCACCCTGACCAAGCGTAGATGGCCAAGCCAAACCACGGCGAGTCAGACGAGGCCGTCGTTTTGGGAACCACTATGACTTCCTTTCCCCTTTCGTAGCAGGCCTGAGAAGTTCAGCACAGTTGCTCAGAACCTTGTCAAGCAGGTATACTTCAAATGTGGCGTAGATGTATATTTGTACTTGCCTTGCATGTGTAGATGCGGTTGTCGTACTGTGCAGAGTACCGGCAGCGATGTTTGGCTTCATGGTCAAGACCTTCCTTTAGGTGATTCATGCTCCTCTTACAGCCTGACCTGAAAGTTGGTGCCCAGCAAGTCAGCAAGTTTTATAAATAAGTAAAAGTAAAAGGTACTGGCAGTGATGATGCTGTAGAAATCTGATTTAAAGTATTTTTGATATTTTTTTTAGCAAAGCAGGGACACGCACCCACAACTGAGGCAGATGCTGGAGCAGGTAAAGTATTCATCTGGAAAGAAGGAGTTACTGGTCATATGTTCATCTGGAATCTCCCCACTGAAGCGCTCACTCAGGGCCTGAAAGAAGGCCCCAGGTGGAGATGGGAAAGGTATAAACATTTCCATTGGCTATGCCAAAACATACTTAAATGTAAGCACAGCTACCTGCAGGGCCTTGAAGATGACACTGGCAGATCGTGGCGAGCGTGTCGTATTGTTGTCCAGCTGCTGCTCCAGGCTGCGGAGCAAACCACTGAAGTCCGTGGGAGGGTTGTAGGTTCGAGTCCCACGGTACTGGATGGAGCTGAATGCTTCCGGAAATAAGCCCAGCTTCCTGAAACGCTCCTGGATAAGGCGCTCAGCAGATTCTGAGGGCGCGTCTAAATTCGGGGTACACATACAGATGGAGACAAAGTATTGAGGCAGTGGTTTGTGTGCTTATCTTTGAAAAACACTGAGATGAGACAAACTTCTTTGATGTACCTGATCCTAGTAGATTGGTGTGGACAGTCTCGTGGAAGATGATCACCGCGGGGCCCAGGGTGGACAACGGTACATCAAGACCACAGCGATTGGTAGTTGCCTTTAATTCTCTAGTGAAATGTTTCAGGTAGGCATCTGATGCATCACCAAGGAACTTGAAGAGATCGTCATGGAGACGGTCAGCGTGTGTCCGGTAGATTACCACATCAGAGATAGCCAGGACCTTGAGGAGCAGCCGAGTTCTCTGACCCTGATTAGCCCCTGATGAGTTTAAAAAAAAGAAAAAAAAAAGAATCATGAATGCCTGCCTGCTTCTACCCCCGTTTGTTTCATAATATTAAGTAAATCAATAATTTCATACCAGCTCCAAGCAGTCCCTCTGTATCGATGACTACAAGCCAATGCAGAGGGTCCATAGCTGCCCAAACACCCACAGTGCAGGACTCCTGAGTGGGAGACGTCTTGAACACTTCTCTCCCAAGAAAGAACGTATGGTTCAGGGTGTAGGATTTTCCCTCACCAGTGTTCCCAAAAATGGAGACCACCTTGAGGAGCTCATCTGGACTACAACCCAGTCTGCTGACAAAGTCCTCCTCATCCTTCACCTGAGAATGCAGACAAGATCAGCTCAATCGTTGTAACGCATCATTAATAAAACACCATCAAACGCCGAGTACCTCAACAAGTGCTTACCTGCATTTCCTCCTTCTCATCCACTAGCAGGAAGCTGCGCACCTTCTCCAGTTTAGATTTGAGGATTTCCATTTCACTCTCCCCAGCACTGACACTGTTCTCTTGAGGAGCTTTGGCAGGTGGGTAAGATACCAGAGGGTGTTTCCTCTTGTTGACTCCCCCGTGGGTGCGTTTTTGGCAATCCAAACACAGGTTGATCTTACAGCCCTGGCAGCGGACCACCGCTCTGAGTCTCCCAGAGCAGCTGCCATCCCCTTTGCAGGAGTCACAGAAAGGAACGTGGCCCGAGGCGACCCGAACCCGGTCGTGATTCCTCATGCGCTCCTGCCGATGTAGCTCCAGTTCACAGCGGGCACACTGCAAGCTGCCACACTCATCGCATTCAAACACAGCCTCGTCCGAGCCCCCACAGGCATAGCTCTCCTGACAGACCAGGATGGTGCTCATTCCTTTGTTTACAGCTGGACCTTGACCACTCATCTCAAACCTGTGAGGTCAGGAATCCCCTGGTGTGAAAACAAGTATAAAGGATTACTGTGGGTAATTGGGACGGCAAAAGCACTGCAGGAGAGGGCACAAGGTTATGGCACCGTCTTGTGAATCTATATAACCAGATGTCAGATAACCTGTTTTGTTGAAATACTGAAAAAAAACCAAAAACAAATTCACTCATGAGCAGTACTGTCAACAAAACGATAGCAATCCATGCCCCTTTTCTCCCTCCTTACTTTTTAATGGGGATATTCAGTTTATTAAAACAGCAAAATTAAACACACAAAACTCGGACTAGTTTGTTTACCTTTTGACACAACAGCTCTGTAGCTAACAATAGCTGGCCGGCATCTGTTTTCTTGTTCTGGTAACGCTAACTTTCTACATGAGAGTATCCCACACTGTTCTATACATTAAAAATGCCTAAAAACAGGCATTCAAACTCAGTAGTAAAGAGTCATTAGCTAACAGCATTCACACAAAGAGACACTCCTGAAACAAACAACCTTCTTTTGAGTCGACTGACCTAACAGTTGCTACCAGTCCGACGGCTGTCTCGTTAAATAACCTGCTGAATCGACACAGTCTAAAAGTGGACACGTACACTACCTAACACCATACCGCCGAATGCCACGGAGAGCTGACGCTGGAGGGGGGGCAAAGTTAGCAAGCTGTTATTGTGTCAGACCCCTGTAGATGTTGCTGCTTTTACATCAGCTGATCGGCTTGTTTTTATCCAGAGGTCAAAAGTCACGGAAGCACAAAGCATTTTGGGAAACGAAGGCCTTGCAAGTGACATGGAAAAGCGCTTACTAAAGACGAGCTGTTTGTAACCTGTTTATGGCACATACACCAACGTATACCCCGTATTTGACTTTTACAGACTGTTTGACGAAAGCTGTGGACCAGCTTGAGTTATTGACGGAGATATCGACGAAAAATCAATCGTTGCCCAGAATGCTTTGCTTTTTCCAGCGACTATAGGGTCTGCTTTTGTTCTACACCAGCGTGGGCCGTAGGCACAAGCTGAGACGGAGACAGAAGCTGAAACTGACACGCATCTCGTTGATATCAAACGAAGAATAATAAATGTTACACTTACAAGTTGTTCTATGCATTAAAGTACATTTAGTTGTTTTATGAACGAGTTTTTTCGCGGTCTTTTGCTTTTGTGTATGCGAGAGCCCCCCACCCTTTCTGGACACCCCGGTGTAGAAAAACAGTGCAGCCACATGAGTGGGGATGGATTGTGGCACCACTACAGTTGTAGTTGACTCTTTAATTCAGCTCTTTAGCTATTTTTCCCTTTTAATTCATTTAAAGCATATTACTTTAAGGAGCTTTCTTTTTTCGTCATCATTATAAATTTATCACCGCCTGTCTTAATGTGCTGCTGACCCTGTCTATTTGCAGTTAACAACTAATGCTAGCTCGATGCTAACTTGACAGGGTAACCGCGTTGACACCATACAAAGGTCATCACTCGTCTTTTATGCTCATTCACCTCGTTTCGCTGTTCAGTCGTCATGGAAGACGAAGCCTTCACTGACATTAGCGGTAAACCAATCTCTCTGGACTGTCAGAGTCACTCCAGCTTTTGCAGGGAGTTCATTATCAGCTCCCCAAAAGTGTCCATGGGCAAAGTGATGGTATACACCTGCTCCGTGTGGCTTCTGGCATATGCAGTGTTCTTCTTCACCCAGGTAAGATGATGAAGGCGAGACCAAAGTGATGCAGATTTACTGACAAATCCTTCTCACTGTGGGGTTGAGGTGCAAAGTTTCTGAGGACAGCGAGACAGTGGTGAGGTGTGCAGTAGGAGCCGCCCACTTCAAGGTGGAGTGGGATTGCATCAGGGATCTGCTCTGAGCCCCTTCTTGTTTGCGATGATGACGGTCAGGCAGGAGTGTCCATAGACTGATGTTTACAGAGACACTGTGATATTTCCAAGCTACCTTGACTACCATGACCCGGTGTTGTGCCAAAAAGTGATTGTCTGCCAAAAACTGATTTCCGGTATTTGCCAAAAAGCGATTGCTCATATTTAAAGTGCTATAAGTAACTTGTTGGGCTATAATATGTTAAACATATGTCAAATGCATCCCTTATGGATGACATAAAGTCATCTTGAGCCACAAACAACATTCGTGTAGCAAGATACAAGCCGCAATCAGTTTTTGGCAGCGACTTTTATATAACCTTTATTTATGCAGTAAAAAAAATCTCATTAACATTAAAAATGTATTTTGTAAGAGTAAGTTGCCCAACAGGACAGCAGAAATGGCAGCAAATATTACAATAGTTCTGTAAAAATATTTTAAGTGGGGATAAAGGACCGGATTGGTTATAATGTAAGTACAAGTTGTAAAGATACTTAAAAAACAGATAATGTTTTAATTCTTTATGTAACCCCTTTGTATCCCCTGTTCACCGAAGTCTATTTACGAACATACGTAAAGATATTACACATAAAAAATACACAGAAACACTGGAAATCAGTTTTTGGCAGACAATCACTTTTTGGCACAACACCGGACGCATCCATCAATCAATCCATTCATTCGCTTCCACTTTTCCAATTCAGTGCCGCAGGGGGTGCTGGATAGGTCCGCAGTTTGTCGTAGGGCTAACACAGACAGACAGACAACCACTCGCTCTCATATTCACACCTCTGAGCAATTTAGAATCACCAATTAACCTAACCCAACTAATTGCATGTTTTTGGACTGTGGGAGGAAGTCTGAGTACCCGGAGAGAACCCACGCTGATATGGGGAGAACATTCATACTCCACACAGTAAGGCCCCCTCCAGATGGAGGGTGGTGGTACCCTCTTGCTGTAAGAGAACAGTGGTAACCACCACCACCACCATATATATCAGATAAAGGATGTTGAATATGGAGCTGGCAGGCAGGAGGAAATGAGGAAGACCATAGAGAAGATTAATGGATTTACATGAAGAGGATTGGTGTGACATAGGCGGGATAGGGTTTGATAGAGACAGATGATCTGCTATGGTGACCCCTAAACGGAGCAGCAAAAAGAAGGCAGAATACAGTTCTTTCTTTCTTTCTTTCTTAAAGATACTTGTTGTAATCAGAATTTGTAAAATTGAACACTAATTCCCACCACAAGGGGCCAGTATTTTACAAGAAAGTCTCAATCTAGTCGCCCTGTCTAAGATCGAGACGATGCACTTTTTTAGTTAGTGCAGTAATTTTGCAGCATTTTTTTTTTAAATGGCTCTGGGTTCTTTGTGTTCAAAGCTGTGCTTGTTACGTGAGCGTCCAGTGTGATCATTTAAAGTAAACTTTATTGTCATCTCTGCTATTTACAGTACAGTATATAGAGAGACGAGAATAAAGAATAAATATATATACACTTTGAGACTTTTCCAGTGATGAAAAAGTAGTTGGATGTTTACTGTTGTTTTGTTTCACATCATTTCTGTTCTTTCCAACTCAGCGTGGTTTCTTTCCGGGAGTGGGTGATAAAAGTCACTTTTCAGGTGCATCGGCCATTGTTTGCTGATCCATTCACTAGGATATCTCTCTATCAGCATTTCCTCTTCCTCTTCTGTTGGACTCAGAATAGACTGGATGCCACACCATTAGTATCCTGCAAATTGGCATCATGCAAAAAAATTTTAATTTACAATGATTATTTTTAATTTAATACTTTTCCTCTCTTGCAGAACACTGCCGTTCTGTCTGGCGCTATTCTTGTCACCCTTGTTGGCATGATGCTTCACATCCACTTTGTGAAGGTAGACCACGAGTCCCTTCTCGTCATTGGCTCCTTAGGCATCCAGGTGTCCTCCAGCTATGCCTCGGGCCGCGAGATAACCACTTTCATTGAGATGAGCAAGATCAAGGATATTGTCATCAATGAAGCTATTTACATGGTGTGTTGGTGAACCTGTGCCTCTGTACTTGTGTGACATGTTGACATTTTCTCATGTAGTTATTCTACAGTTTGCCACGGAAGATTGGATTAACGTCTAATGCTTTTATTTCAGCATCAGATCATCTACTACCTCTGTGTACTGTTGAAGGACCCCTCAGAGCCCGATGCAGTGTCAAGTGTTGTGCCATTGTTTCAGGTGAGGATGAACATATCTCAAGAGCCTGTTTAGTGACTTGATTACCTGCAGGGCTGTTGATGTGGTGTCATTCATAGGAACCTGTTTTTAATTAACTCTATTTTTTTCCCTTTAGAGTTCAAAGCCAAGGCTGAACTGCTTGGTGAAAGTCTACAAAAGCTGTCAGGAGATTCTTTCAAAGTGCCAATGAAGCACATGTCATACAGGAACACCTGAGGTCATTCACCATGTTTTTCTTTTAGCCTCTTCCTTGTTTGTGTTAATACATCTTAGGTGTATTTTATATACATTGCATTTCTTAATGTTTTGCTTTCAAGGATAATGGTGTCATAATGTTGTACTGTGTTACATGATTAATTTAAAATAAATAAAACACTGGTCTTGACTACTTGTTTAAACCTAAAAAGTCAAATTCTTTAACTTGAAATGTAACTTGTAATGTAAGATCATAAAAATAATATTTAACCTTATAGTTTTTTTATACACTTAGAATTCCACAAATGATACAAGTTTGTGTATTTTGGCGCCATTAGCACACTCTTTTGTGTATTTGTTTTTGCCCCCCCCCCAAAAAAAATAATTAATAGAATATAACAAACCAATATTCATTAATTACATAGATATTGGTAGCATTTGCTCATCTTTAAAAGTTTTAGTTGTTTAGTTTTACCACTAGGGGGCAGCACTACTCACAAACTTTTGGGTCCACGCATCAGTTTCTACAAGTGATTCAAATGTACACCATGTCCTGTTCTTTGTTGGCTCATCGTTTTTTTTTCTTCCATGAACTGCTTTTGAATATAATCTCTGTGAGAAAACAAAAGCCTATAAGGCAACAGTTGTATATGTGTATAAGATGGACTGTGTGTGTGTGTGTGTGTGTGTGTGTGTGTGTGTGTGTGTGTGTGTGTGTGTGTGTGTGTGTGTGTGTGTGTGTGTGTGTAAAATAAAGATCTACACCCTTTTCCTAAAAGTATTTTCACTTCCTCATATCTACTTGCACCTTCATCTCTTAGGAACAGTAGGTCACGTTTACCACTGAAGTCTGAAATATCACTGTTGGCATACCAGACCTGTTTTCAGAACTGTTTTTCAAGGTTACCTCATCAACAGAATGACAATCAATATATTGTTATTGCAGTAATTGTATTCTTTTTATCATGCAGCTGTAACACTATAATTACTATAATAACCCTTGTGGCATCAGTAAAGTGTCTACCTATTACAGTGTGAATTTTTTTTTTTAAAGTGTGACATTATAAATGTTAATACACCAATAACTGTCTAACTGCCTATCAGATTAATGCCTAGGCCACTCACAAGTCATCGCCACCTTTCACTTCTGTTTCCTCTTTTTAGGCCTTATTTTTGTAGGGCCTTTTCATGGCGACTCAGTAAATTCAAGTCAGACCCGTGTGTGAACTCCATGTGGTACAGACCAAAAAAAAAAAAAAAAAAAAACAAAAAAAGCAGAAGGGTGTGATTTTCACGGGGTGAAGCATCGCACTGCTGTGAGAAGTAGCCCCTTGACAGGATAATAGTCCCTCCTGGAGGTGTAAAGCAGCCAGGAGCCAATTCAAGAAGAAAACCTGGGAGTGACCAGGAGTGGCACCTCTGGGCTTTTAAATAGGCCCCATAAAGCAGGAGGAACACCATCACCCCCCCCCCCCCCCCCCCCCCCCCCCCCCCCCCTCCACCTAAGTAGGGGAAAGATTTGAAACAGCAAAAACCCTGTGAGCTAGAGCTGTGGACCGTTAATTGCCCATGATAGCAGCAGGGCTGTGACGATTGTGCCTCCCCTTCTGTGTATGTTGTGGACTCACGTATTGTAATGTATGAATTCAGTCAAATGTGTTTTTTATATAAAGACTGTATTTCTGTTATCTAAGCAGATGGCAGATGCTTAAGATCAGCTGAATGTTTTGGGTGTGAGAATCTTGTGCTTCAGTGGGAGAGGAGGGGCGTTAACCCCTTTACCTCCTGCAGTGCGCACACACATACACACTTACACCCACACGCCTGCACACATTTGTTTTTTTTGTTTCTGAGACATTAAAACAGAATTCCCACACTTTCCAAACACTCTAAAGTAGATTTGAGGTATAATTCAACGTTTTCCCCAATAGTCATAATAATTTTCTTCATGGAAGAGACAGCACCACTCTTAAGGCTGATCAGCAGCAGCTTAACTTAGCATGAAGACAGGGGACTCTGAAATAATAACCCCACCTTCCTAAATGCACTGCGAAAATACACAAATTTATAAATTATTATTGGCCGGGTCAAATCTCACAAACACTAAAGCACAAACAGAAACTCTGAGTCTTGACTGCTTTCAGACAATAAAAGACTGAGGTAATTACACCAGTGTAAAGCAGATTAAACCAGGAATATCAAAGCAATTAAAGATCATTCAAATACGAGCACTAAAATCCATGCCTAATAATATATAATAACTACTGATAATAAGACACTCAAAATCGTTTCTTTTAGTGCATTCTGAAAATGTTCAGTGTTCATATGCAATACATATGCAAACTTTGGATTAAACAAATAGATCTAGCGAGTGAACTTTAATTTTGAATTAATACGAAATCTTTTCACAAACACAACCCCCACCCCAACCATGCCCACCCACCTCACCATCTGAGCTGTAGTGGAGATCTCAGGGATAGGCACGATTGTGGCTCTTTTTCACTCTTCGCACTACGGTCACCTCGGTGAGCCGAGCAGAGTTCGAACTTCTCGATTAATTAAACTTTTAAAAGCAGAAAGTGAGATTGGTTCAAACTGGTAGAAGTTGGACGGAGATCCACCAGGAGGAAGAGGATTCACCACAACAGATGAGAGAGTGGGGTTTTTAGAAGTGAGATTTTCCTCATAAAATAATTGAAAAATTGCTCACAGAGAGCTGGGGAGGCAAAGTCTAGTTTATCAGGGCAAGGATTGATGGCAGAATTGAACATTTTAAACAGGGCCCGGGGGTTATGGCTATTAGTCGCAATGATGTCGGACAAAAAAGCGTCCTGATATATAGTGCGGCAGCTACGTAAAATGTAGAGGGATACCCGAAGCTTATCTTTTTTCCACCTCCTCTCAAATTGATGACAGATAAGACGTAAATCTCGTATATATAGAGTCATTTAACCAGGTTTGAGGGGAGGATCTAAGACGCTTTACATTAGACTGTACACTATACCACCACCCATCCATTTTGCTCCACTTATCCAACTCATGGCTATGGTTGGGCATGAGCCTATCCCGTACCCCAGCAGGAGGCTGGGTACAACCGGTACTACGGTCAGTTAAGTCAGCCATTAACCTAACGTGCTGTGGGACTGTGGGCGGAAACTGGAGTACCTGGAAAGAACCCAAAACCAGGACCTTCTTGTCCTGAGGCGATGTTGCCCTTTCCTTATACCTTTAATTCTAGTATTTATGCCAAGCCAACCGAAGGCTAGCTCCAGCTACGTATTAACGATACAAACATTTACATGATGGTATTCTCATCTCTTTCCAAGATCGATAATCTAATAATAATATATACATTTTATAAAGGATCCAAGGTACTTGTTGTTAAAAGTCAACACACTCAAATTCATTCGCTTTACTTCCACTCCATGTTTTACATGTAATGTTCGGAGCTTTATGCTAAAAAATCAAAATGAATGAACTGCACAGAACACACATGTTAGGGCAGTCCACTGAAATTAATTGTGTGCTGCGGTTTTTCATTTGTTGGATATAAGCTACTCTTTGTATTCACAATGTTCTGTCCTTGTATTGTTGTGCTGTGTGTGTATGCGCACCAGTTCCTGGCTGACAGGTGCAGGAAGAAAACGTTATTGTATTGTTTAAAATGTGTCAGTTTATCTTCTTTATCTACCAGTTCAAACAGGCAGGAGCAACATGATGTCAGTTTGGATTTGAATCTCAAAAAGAAAAAAAAAAAGCCTTCCCCACCTCACTGGCAACGTCACAGGGGCTTTTACCGGTCACTTATCTCTCCTCCATGTTGAACACTGCCTACAGTGCTTTGGTAGAAGTGTAAAAGTGTATTTTTCCGGTGGGACTCGCATTTACATGTCTCCCTCGGGGGGCGTTTTTATCCACGGATAGTTTTAATCTGCCTGACATGGAAAGCTTAGGAAAAAAACTTCTTGGCACTGGAGCTCCACCTGGCTGGCCTCCCACCCCTGACTCCAGCTGCAGAGCCTCATTGTTCTTCAGTTCAACGCTAAAAATGTGCTTGATCAAGCCTCACTCAAAACAAGCCTTTGTCTTTATAGTGTGCTTCCAAGGGCCAAGGGCAGGCTAAAGAGAAACACACCTTCTAATTTAATGTTTTTTCTTTATTTTTTACTACTTCCTACGTTGTAGATACATACAGAACACATTAAATATATGAATTTAATATATATATATATATAAATTCCCCACTCGCCCCTGCGGGCGGTCAATCCTTCAAGCTCAGGTCCTGAGGCCTGGGAGCTTGCTCCAGCTACGTATTAACAATACAAACATGAGGGACCTATATATATGTGTGTATATATATATATATATATATATATATATATATATATATATATATATATATATATATATATATATATATATATATATGTGTATATATATATGTGTATATATATATATATATATATATATATATATATATATATATATATATATGTGTATATATATATATATATATATATATATATGTATATATATATATATATATATATATATATATATATATATGTGTATATATATATATGTGTATATATATATATGTGTATATATATATATGTGTATATATATATATATATATATATATATATATATATATATATATATATATATATATATATATACATATATATATATATATATATGTCCTTCCGCCCTATGACCCCGGAAGGACACACCGTCGCAGCGAGAGGGCGTCACCCGTCACTATGGCAACACAAACAAAACATAACTGTACAAACAGAACCCCGAACAGCCCTGACCCGCTACATAGCCCCCACCTAAGGGGTCAGTCGTCCCCGACGACCCCATTACCCCACACAAAGTCCTGCAAATGTCCAGGTGCCTTCTTTTGGCGCACCGGCCGATCACGACCGGCGGGGGAAAAGTCACTAGGGTCAGAACATGGGGTGCCACCATCATCCCACTTCTGACACCAATGTGGCGAGCTCAGACAAGGAGGAGACGGAGGTGTCGTTTGGTCTTGCTTCCCGTGAGCTAGCCAGGGAGCACAGCCGTTTATTGACATCTGCAGAAGAACAGTGCCGCTAGCTAACTGCTCAGCGCGGCAACAACACACAGGGCGCCCTATGACCCCGGAAGGACACACCGTCGCAGCGAGAGGGCGTCACCCGTCACTATGGCAACATAAACAAAACATAACTGTACAAACAGAACCCCGAACAGCCCTGACCCGCTACAATATGCTGCTGAGAATATAGCCCAAAAGAAGCGTATAGTATAGCTTTTATTTTGGAAAGAGCCATTTCTCTGTAATAAACTCTCTTTTCCAAAGATGAGTGATTCCTCAATCAGATACAGGGCTCGCAAAATCACTAGCCCGACGTCCCGGGGCTAGCGATTTTTCCAGTCGGGCTACCAAAATCTATCTCTGCCCTGCCCGTCGGCCTATCGTAGGAAGGAAAAATATATGTCAATGCTTTTGCATTCTTTCGGAAATGTAGCTGGGTAATTATGTCATTGGCATCGATGAGCCACTGTCAATATGTGACATATTGAAATCGCGTTTGAATTTACGCTTGTTTTTTGCTTTCACTTTGCAATCGCGCGAACTGTGTATAGAGAGCGACAGTACTGATTGGTGAGTGATGATAATTTGCGCACCAATTCCTCTGACATCGTCTTATCAATCGTTAGCTTACTATGCAAACATGACAAGTGAAATCTCCCGCAGCAAGCTTAAACATGTGAGAGGTTGATCGCGCAGAGAATCGCTGACCGTTATGTGTGTGTGTGTGTGTGTGTGTGTGTGTGTGTGTGTGTGTGTGTGTGTGTGTGTGTGTGTGTGTGTGTGTGTGTGTGTGTGTGTGTAAAAGCAGCAGGATATATATTTTAGTTCTGCTGAGCCAAATAAGACAGGTCAGGGTGAAGAAGTGACAGCCACAGAAAAGCTTACCACAAAATGGAAAAGTTATGACAAATCAGACTATAAGGCAAAAAGAAAGTGCAGCTTTATGGTTTCATGGACAAAAGAATTTCTGTGGCTGCAATATGACAAGCTATATAACCGGGGCTGCACATAAGTGGTCCGCAGGTGCGCATTCGCTGTCAAACCCCCCCCCCCCCCAAAAAAAAAAAAAACGCGCACAAGATATGAAGTTGCAACGCGTGTTTGCATACATAAGATTTTCTGGAGGAGGACAGACATTTGTTTAGAACTCTTAAAGATGTCGAAGAAGCAAGCTCCTTTAAGCAATTACTTTGGTGTTCCTCCACCTCCAAACAAATGTCAGAAGGAGTCCGAACCACAAAAGAATAACGTATTCTCGGAAAAGTGGTTGCAGGAGGTGAGCTGGCTTCAAACAAATGATGAACGCACAGAGATGTGGTGCGGAATGTGCCGTGAAAATCCCACTCTAGCGGACAAAAACAGTGCTTTTTATATGGACGCAAACGCGCGTTGCAACTTCTTATCTGGTGCGCGTCTTTTATTTTGACAGCGAATGCGCACATGCGACCACTTATGTGCATCCGTGTAAATAACATAATGTTCTGCCGGGTGTGTTGTTGGTTTTCTCTCGATTTCTGAGTCGACAAGCGCCTTTGTTACTGGGACCAGTCATTTTAAGAAAGGCCCCCATTAGAACCCATGAGAAATGCAAGAAATGCATTATTGCTCAGTCTGCAATATCTTTCCCAGAACAAACACCAATTGCAAATAACATACTAAAAGTAAACCTGAAAAATCTGTTTAGAACAGCGTACTATGTTGCAAAGAGTGAACTACCACTGGCAAAATTTAGCAGTCTTTGCAAACTTCAAAAAGCAAATGGCCTAGATCTTGGTTCCACTTGTCTCTTACCCGTGACTTCAGTGGAAATTTCAAATTCAGGATCTGACACAGACTGATTCATGTCCTACACAGTTCTTACAAGTTCATAGAAATTTCTGTTCAATTAGAACCAAGTATTTGAGTTGATGATTGTAATTTTTATACATTGTTGTAATTTGTTTTTCAACAATTTTTTTGATTAATGTTTTAGATTAGATTAGATAGATTAGATAGAACTTTATTAATCCCTCGGGTGGGTTCCTCTGGGAAATTCGATTTCCAAAAAAGCACAGCACCGACAGAAGTTACAGAGTTACAGAATATTATATATATATATATATATATATATATATATATATATATATATATATATATATATATATATATAATACACACACACACACACACACATATATATATATATATAAATACAGAGACAATATAAATAAAATATACGAAGGGGATAAATAGAATAAATAGGAATAAAAAAATAAAATAAAAATAAAAATAAAAATAAAAAAAATGTATTGTTTCATTGTTTTGTTTCCTTTACAATATTATATTTTAATGTATAATATTGTAAAGGAAACAAAACATCAATCAAAAAATTGCTCTCGTTTTTATTCGGGCTACTTAAATTTATTTTGGGCTACCAAAAACTGAAGAGTCCCTGCCCGAAGGGCTACCAGGGATTTTGAAATATTGAGAGCCCTGAGATATATTTATTTTTTTAATTACTTTTGTTTCAACAACATTAAATTTAAAAACTGTACTTTTGAGTTAAAATATATATTTATAATTTTAATAAATGACAAATTAAAAAGGCATGAACATTTTTTTGTATCGAAAAAATATCGAACCGTGACACCAAAGTATCGAACCGAACCGAACCGTGAATTTTGTGTATCGTTGCACCCCTAATATATATATATATATATATATATATATATATATATATATATATATATATATATATATATATATATATATATATATATATATATATATATATATATATATAAACACCCAGCACGCCCCTGCGGGCGGTTTATCCTTCAAGCTTGGGTCCTCTACCAGAGGCCTGGAAGCTTGAGGGTCCTGCGCAGTATCTTAGCTGTTCCCAGGACTGCGCTCTTCTGGACAGAGATCTCCGATGTTGTTCCCGGGATCTGCTGGAGCCACTCGCCTAGCTTGGGAGTCACCGCACCTAGTGCTCCGATTACCACGGGGACCACCGTTACCTTCACCCTCCACATCCTCTCGAGCTCTTCTCTGAGCCCTTGGTATTTTTCCAGCTTCTCGTGTTCCTTCTTCCTGATATTGCTGTCATTCGGAACCGCTACATCGATCACTACGGCCGTCTTCTTCTGTTTGTCTACCACCACTATGTCCGGTTGGTTAGCCACCACCATTTTGTCCGTCTGTATCTGGAAGTCCCACAGGATCTTAGCTCGGTCATTCTCTACCACCCTTGGGGGCATCTCCCATTTTGACCTCGGGACTTCCAGGTTATACTCGGCACAGATGTTCCTGTACACTATGCCGGCCACTTGGTTATGGCGTTCCATGTATGCCTGCATCTTGCACCCTGCTGTTATGTGCTGGATTGTCTCTGGGGCATCTTTACACAGCCTGCACCTGGGGTCTTGCCTGGTGTGATAGACCCCAGCCTCTATGGATCTTGTGCTCAGAGCTTGTTCTTGTGCTGCCATGATTAGTACCCTGCTCACAGCGCCAGCAGCTGGATAGCGTAGTGGTTAGACTACACGCCTTTGGAACAGAGGATCGCAAGTTCGATTCCTGCCTGGGACGTCTGTATCCAGTAAGGGTCCTAAGGCTAGACCCCCTATGCTAAGCAAGCCTACCGCAGACATGAGTGAGACAGATAAATATGCCGGCTCGGACGTCGCCCAGATCAACAAGGTCCGCGTCAGGTGTTGAGGAACCAGGGCACCCTGACGAAAAGTGGGCTACTGGAACAAGAAGGCATCGGTGGGCAAGAGACGAAAACAGGGCGTTGTTGGAATGCTACTACGCATGTAACCCCGGCGGAAGGGGCTACATGAATAGGATGAGGGACCTATGGATATATATATATATATTGTTAAATGACAATGACTCTAAATATGTCTTATATTTTTGATTCCTTAAAGTAACCGCCCTTTGCTTTGTTGACACTGCTGCAAACCCTTGGCTTTCTCTCAATGAGCTTCATAATGTAGTCACCTGAATTGGTTTTCACTTCACAGGTGTGCCTTGTCCATTTGTGAAATTTCTTGCCTTCTTGGGGGTAACATGAAGTGAAAGAAAAGCAAATGAATTTAATTGTGTTGACTTTTAACAACATGTAAGTTAGATCCTTTAAAAACTACTAATCTCTGGCTTTCCTGTCTCCCTCCCCTTACCATCAAGCAGGGCAACAGATTGCTGCCCCTCCCTGTGCCTGGTTCTGCCAGAAGGTCCTTCCTGTTAAAACGTAGTTTTTCTTTTCCACTGTGGCTGATGTGCTTGCTCATAGGGGGTACTCTGATTGATGGGATTTTTCTCTGTATTATTGGAAGGTCTTTACCTTACAATATAAAGCGCCTTGAGTCAACTGTTGCTGTGATTTTATGAAACAAAAACTAGATTAAAATAAATATATGATAACTATGCAAATGATCTTTTATTTAAAAATAACATTCTGCCCACTTTGACTGAATAGAACCCATCAATATATTTTTTTTATTCTAAATTTTAATTCATTCTATTTAACTCAGTTTTATGTATATAAGCCACTTTATATTTTGAAGTAAAAATTATAGTGAGATCCTCAATAATATGATGATCCCCTAGAAGTGATGGGGACACTGTCTTATGATTTTATACATGTTCACTGATATTCATGTAATCCACCAGTCCAACCTAAGGTGTGACAGCGGTGGAGGTTTGGACAGCTTCCATCATGGTCATTACTTTTCTTTTCAGTTCTTATTGACACAGAGATTAGTTTCCCTCTTGAACAGGAAAGTCTGGTGTTGCCTTCTTTCTTTCCTCAGGCTCACTCTATCACTTCAGTCAACCTGCCTGCCTACTGCTGCAGCTGTAGTTCTTGATGAGCTGACGATTGAGCCTTTTGGCACAGTTACAGCCAAAAGACTCCCTTCTTTTGAGCTTTTGTAATCTGCCATTCACTCAGTTTAAAAGAAAGAAAGAAAAAAAATCATTGTTTTAAAATCTGCAATGAAGCAAGAGACTCTTCTCAGGCCACACCCTTGCAGAGTCACCTGTACATGAGGTAAGCGAGACAAACTTCTTGTCAGACCAGCTGGCAGCAGATAAGAAAGACAAGCCTGCTCTACAGGTCTGTCAGGGGGAGCTGACAGCAGGGAGCTACCTGCTAAAACACACATCCTTTTTTTCTTCCTTTCGCTCTCTATTGAAAAGAGCCAACCATTGTTATGAGTGCATACAGGCCTGTAATACTGTGTGTGTGGACAAAGGCAGGCCTAAACTGCCGTATTCAAATCCACTGGGTAGGTTTGTGCTTTTAGTGGTCTGGAAATAAGAGATCTGATTGTCCTTCTATTGCGTATGCATCCTCATTCCATTACTCCCACATCTGTCATATACCATTGCTGTACGATGACAGCTGCTGAGTATCTTCACTTTCAGTGGTGCCGAGCTGTCTGTGACCAGTCATTCAGTCACAGCTATTGTGGTTTGCATAAAATATTACAGCAATAAATTGAAAACAAATAAAAAGCGGGCCGCAAACAACCCTACCAAGCTGTATGTCTTTTATTGTTCATCTGAAAGCCTGGTGTTAATTTCCATCCCTAACTTTTGTATCAGTCTTAACTGTGACTCATCCCAGCATGAAAAATACTCGGGGCCTCTTCCCCTCATGTGCGATTCCAGATAGGCATGCGCATATGCGTGTCACTTTGCCCATCACTGTGTAACGCTGAGAGGTATGCTTGCTCTGTAATCAGCTGCTGCAAAAAGATGCAAATTATGAAGACACTCCGTCATTTCTTCCAAAATACCCGCACGGTGATCGTGCTGCAGTGGCATGCAAAAGTGACATAACAGTGACTTGAGACACAGAAGAGATGAGCGAACGAGGAGTTAAGGGGAAGAAAGGAAGCTACTGAAAGTTTCCTCAAACAAAATATCGGAATTTCTTATTCACTTAAGGTTACAATGAAAATGGACTGGTTGGCTTTTAAACTGTAGAACATTTCTGCTCAGATATTGTTGAGCAAAAGAAATAGAAAGATTAATATCTGTTTAACAACAAGACAGCAAAATTCCAATAAAATGATCCTGAAACGTTTTATGTTGTTGCTCATCCTCTGGAGACAACACTAAGAAGATTCATCCTGGAGGCTGTCTCATGAGCCAGTTCTTGGAAAGCCCCACAGCACATTTCTGTTGTGTCACCATGAACACATGACACATGCACACTGGCCCAACAGACTTGTGTATCTGAAAAGGGAGACTTGGAGTCTGTATATAAACAACTTTGCTAGCAGGAGATCCACGACTTCAAACATGATAAAACCAACCCCCACCACAGTTAGCGTAGCGGCTAAGGGAGCTGATGAGACATTGTGATTAGCTCTGCTGGGTCTTTGTGTCAGTGTTAAAATACAGCTTACACCTCCTCCTGTTTTCTTGACATAAACAGTTGTTGTCAACAGACCTGCTTTATACAACTGGTCTCGTGTTGACGTGAATAATTTAGCATTGTTTTTCAAACATTATCATCTGTACGTGACCGTACATACAGTGCTGTGGAAAGTAGGCTATTTGGCCCCTTTTTGGTTTTTTCTTCTTCCTTTTTTTCATATTTGTCACACTTACACTTGTCAGCTCATCAATCAAATTCTAATACTAGACAGAGATAACCAAAGTAAATGCAAAAATGCCGTTTTTTAATGTTCATTTTATTCATCAAAGGCGAAAAAAACTATCCAACCTATTATGTTGTCCAAGTGTGGTGAAAACCACTGCTGACCATGAAGGAACCAAAGGCTCGTCTCACATTTACCAAAAAAACATCTTGATGATCACTAAGACTTTTGGGAAAAATATTCTGTGGATTGCCGAGACAACAACTGAACTTTTTGTAAGGTTTCAGTCCCATTACACATGGCATAAAACTAACACGTTTCATAAAAAGAATATCATACCAACAGGCAAACATGGTGGTGTTAGTGTGGAGGTCTGGTGCTGCTCCCTAGCAGGAAAAACAGTTACTAGAATTAGGAGACAATTAGTTTTTCACACAGGCCCAGATAGGTTGGATAGGTTTTTTTCCCCCTTAATAGATGAACTCATCATTTAAAAACAGCACTGAATTTACTTGAGTTAGCTTTGACTAATATTAACATTTATTTAATGATCTGAAACATGTGGGTGTGACAAATATTCCAAAAAATTAACCCAAGAAGTGGACAAATACTTTTCCATGTCACTGCACTTTAATTGAATTGCTTTCTTTTTCAGTGTTTTTAGGTAGGTTTTTTAGGAAGATCAAAAAAAAGGTTTTTACTCTTTTCAGTGATTCAAGTATTTCTATTGTCATTCCAACAGATGCATACATGTATACACATGAGGAGAAATAAAAGTCAACAAGAACACAATGACAGTAATAAATCCAAAGACAAGGGAATAAGAAACATATTTACAGTGCAGCAGTAGCAGTTAGTGGTAATAAAAGTCAGTTTTCCACAGTAAAAAAACAAAACACACTAATGCTTTCTCATATCTGTTATACATGGTACAATGAAACTTGTTTTAATTTTCTCTTAAGATAAAAACAGCAATAAATAAATAGAATGACTAGGTAAGTAACAGATAGATAAGTAATTATAGATAAAATAAACTTAGCAGGAAACTTAGTAGCATATTATATATATTCCTCTTGGGGTTTTTTTATATTCCTGCTGTTTCTACAGGGCTATTCTATTCTACTGGGAAAGATGTGAGTGCAACTGGAAACATTACAGTATGTGTCTGATCACTGCATTGAAAATTTCCCAAAAAGCAAAAACATGGGTCCTACTCAGTGATTTGAATTTGTCGGGCTGAAGCATGCTGACTACAGCAAAATGTGGCCACACCCACCTGGAAGGCAGCCACGCCCCTACTGAGGCAAAAAAACCAAACATTTCAAGCGAGTTAAAAGACAGAATTGGTGAATTAGTCACAGAGACCTCACCATTTTTTTAGAGTTTAAATTCGAACATTTCTTTTGTTAAAAATCTTTCTGTTTAAACTGTCTTTTTTCTAGATACTTGCACTAATTTAATTATTTTTTATCTACAACTTTTTTTTATGGCATTTCATTTTTAGTTTACTTTGTTTTATATCCAGTACTGTGTGACCAAAAGGCGATTTCATAAATTAACATTACTTGTTTGCTTTAAGAAGCAGCCACAAGTGGCCATTCCAGGAACTGCAGTTTGCAGCACTCATGGCATGTAGAAGGACAATTTTTTAAAATAATATTCTATATATATATAACAGAGGCATTATTTAGTTAAAAACAAAAAAAAAAATCTCAAGTTGGAATCAGTATAAAATAGTTCTTCTAGTGTTACCACTTTTACTCCAAAAATATGCAAACACTTGAGGTTACACCAGCCAATTAGGCAGAAAGAAACTGATACACTGTTTTCTGACATCTCTTTTTCACCTTCATTGTAAAGATGCCCCAAACACGTAGACGCGCTTTTGTGATGGCGGTGGTGACACAAAAACATCTTGAGTAAGCCGATTTACTTTCTGTGAGTAATCCGTCACTCTCTGCTGAACAAGTCCAGGCACGGCATATTGCTCTCACAAAAAGAGTGACTGAAACACACAATCTAGCTATTTATCTATTGTCCTTGACCTTCCAGACCACATCACGTCTTGTCAAACCTGTCCTTACAAGTCTGGGGACTGTGAGCGTTTACATGTAGGTTTACCTATATTTTTGTTTATATTCTTGCATTTCTATTAACACTACATGTGCACATAGTGGTATCTGTACACGCGTGTCTGTTTGTGCGAATCAATATACTTGTCAACAAGGGGGCTTGGGACAATGAGGGTTGTGTTGACTTGCATCACACTCTCACTTGCTTCACTGCCATCATATGTGGATGTCACAACACCCCCTCCCTCCTCTCCTCATCCCCCAACGCCACTGTGAGAACACCTCACCCCCTTGATTCCCAGACGCGCACACACCCAATTCACAGACTCACATCCAATCAAATTGCCTAGTTCCCATATGCAAATGACTGTCATATTCCCTCCTAAAGTTAACTGTCACTTTTTTAAGGATTTGAATCTAAAACACTGATGTAGTCCTGCCTCTATTTATCTGTCTGCTCCATCTCCAGCTTTGCTACAGATTAAGATGCGACTCGATAAGCAAGATAAAAACAAACTCGCGTTAGTATCAGTTACTTATAATTCATTTGACACTATATTACTCAATACTGTTTAATACGCTGGCAAGATCATCACATTTCCATCACTCTGTATGTTGCCTTTTCTATAAGTTTGTCAGAAAAGTTTGGAAAACACTTTGGTGGCTGGTTTAATACACATCCAGTGTGTATTCACACTTTATAATGATTCATGTAGTCACAGTCGCTGAGCAAGACGATCAGTCTCACATACAACCACAGACTCTTTTAATTCAAATTGGAAAGCAGGCGTTAGGCTCACTCATCTTCAGTCTCTATTCAGTTGAGTGTGGCACTGAGTAAATGATTACTCAGTGAAGACTTTGGTTCGAATGCATGTGTATTTCATCACAGATACAAGTTTAGGCACTGGAGACTGGTTTCACATACAACACATGAGCTCATCTTTACGCACAAATAACAAAATGATTTAAAATTTACAATTTAGGACGCCTTCCTGCTGTCAGTATTCAGTGTGTCTCCCCCGGGAAGCACCTTGTGAACCATTTGTAATTACAAGGGTTTCACCATCGATTATTCATAAAATCTGGTTTAATTTTCATTTAAGTTGGCTAAGTTTTGATGTAACTTGACTGACTCATATTTCTCTGGGTTCGTGGGAACAGTTAAGAAAAGTGTGTGGTTTCACTGAAGATTTAGATAACATGTCCCAGTACTTTTGGACTAGTTTCTACTAGCCCAAAAGTAACATGGAAAGGTAACAGAATCATTATACTTGTTTTGATTGAGATAAATAAGACCCATACATAGACAGAATAAGCACTTATTAACAATACAGTTAAAAAGTGAATTATTTTTTTGATCCCCTCTTTGTGTCACTGATGCCTCCAGCCCCCCACCCCCCTCTAACTTCTGATTAAGATCTGTGCAAGTCCAAAGTGTAGACAATGGTAGAGTGACTAAACTAATAACATACAAGGTTTGTGCTCAAACTTCTCATGTGATTGTTGTTCACACTGAGTGATCACTTCGAGTGCAAGCTAGAATGTTTTGTGAAGCTTGGCCCTCCCTGTAAACAAAGCATGACCTTTCTCGTATATTAAGTTTTCTTTCGCAAGAAAGACGTGTTGATGCAAACCATGCCTCAATCACAGCAATTTTAAGAGGATCTTCAAAGAAGCATTAAAGTGACAATTCAAAATGGAATATCCTACAAAAGCTAGACCTGAATATTTGTGTGTCCATAACACAAAAAAGGCAGGGCTGTGGCTTCTCTGAGGTGGGTCTTTCTGCATCCAGCTTCTTCTTTGTCTAATTCTCTGTCCTACGAAAGACTGAATACACTGAATTAAATGGCGTGAATAAAAGAAACCCAAACTTCTCTTGAAAAATGACAAAAACACATTTCAGCATATCTTAAGTGTGGAAAAATAAACAAATAAACAAAAAACTTAATTCGGGGACGGGTACTTGATTTTTCCAAAGGGCCACATGAGAAACTGGGACTATTGTGGAAGTCCACACCAATAAGCTGATTTCACTTCTTCTCAGTATTATTATTCAGTGTGGTTGTTGCACTCTTCTTTTAGTGTGTAACAAACTGCTGCCAATCATTATTATTATTATTATTATTATTATTATTATTATTATTAAGCAGAATATAGTTCAGCTTATTGGAGTGGTCCTCCATAACAGTCCCAGTTTCTCACTATATTGTCCAATCAAATGTGTTTAACAGCACTTTCCTGTGAACTGTTCAGCATGGTGGAGGGAGCATCATGGTTTGCGGCTGCTTTACCTTGAATGCCCGGGAATCACCGAGAACAAAATTGAATTCTGATTTTTATCAAAACATTTTACAGAAGAGTGTCGGGACAGCCCACCATGACCTGAAGCTTAGAGGACGGTGGCTGTTGCCCTCTGGTATATGCAACAAGTTCATGAAAACAAGCAAAGAAAAGATTTAAAATAATGTTTTTATCCAAGTGGTGACTAGATTGGAAGCATAAAACCTGAGATGAAGGCAGTTCCTGCTGAAGGAGGTTGTGAAAGTTACTAAAGTAAAGACTTCCTCTGCTTTTTTTCAGTTTATACTGTGAATGATTACTCATTCTGTTCATGAAAACTACACTTGTACTGTATGTGAGTCATAGTTTGGTCAGACTGTTGTTGCCTGTAATTGAGTATTATATGAAAATACTTACTTTGGCACCTTTTTTGGATTGATACAGAGCTGCTGATATTTCTTTATTGCAGCTCTAATATACACACAAATATAACACATTTATTAGGGTGTGACATTAGCATGTGCTATTTCAACAGCATAGTAGTATCACATAAGATGATTCACATAAATTTGTGTGCAAACTTCAGCTTTGAGCACCTTGGCACTGAGAATTTCACATAGTGTGCTCTGCTTATTGTAGCATTAATTATTCATCTACGAGTTGATTTTCATGCCATGTTTCCATGTGAGCACTGCAGCTCGGAGCCTTATATTATCTGCTGTAGTTTTTGTTTCATGATGAATATTTGCTATCAGTCAAGAAAATCCCTTTTGCTTAATAATGATAAAGAATAAATGTCACAACATGGATGTGGATGCAGTGAACAAACAGCATCACATTACATGCAGGCCTTTCTTCTTTTACACTACATAAAAAAAATCAATAAAAATACTGATTTTGCTACTTTGTCACAGCTTAAGTGTCCTGCTGTTGTCCTGAGCTGTGAAGGGGCGATAGTGTCTGGGTGTTTGAGGGTCATCTGTGGTAATAACGAGCCTTGTGATGAGGCCCATTTGAAGTGCTAATCATCTCATTTCGAAAGCAGCGTGCACCTTTATATGCACACTCCTTTGATCATATGTGATTGTTGATGGTCACTCTGAAGTCATTTTGTCCCTCTTGATAGCTGCAGATTCACTTGCAGGTTAAAACTCAGCATGAACAAAAAGAAAGAGTTGCATTTGATAACAAGCTGAATGGCTCACGTGCCCATAGAAATGACAAGTGCAAAAGGAGCAATGCTCACGTGGCCGTGGTGATGTATTATTACCCATGTATAACTCAACTATCCAACATGAATATTAAGCCCAGCACATGCATATGCATGGAGAAGAACTTATGCTGTTGACTGTGGGACAGAAATTATCGTTGCTGCCTCCAGGCAAAGCCAGAGTCGAGAACTGGGACCTTTCCTTATTGGCTTTGCTTGACATCGAAACTGGCAGTTGTGTTTTTTTCAATGCAGTGTTCTGCACACTGAATGTGACTGACAGGTTGTTTTTGCTCTACAAAACACATCAATATAGATACTGCACGGAAAACAATGATTACCATAGTAATTTAAGCATTTAATAGCTTGTTTAGTTTAAGAACGCTGCAACTCTGTCATGCACATGTCTCAAAATTTAGACCAAAGGCAACAATAACAGGAGCAAAAAAAAAAAAAAAGAAGAAGAAAACAATTATAATCACAACAGTCAGCTTTCTGTCTGTGTGAAAGAGAAACTACAAGCACTGCCAAGTTCAAACTGCCAATTTGGATGACCGAGGAAGAGCAGCGGTGAGCCAATAGGCTTTGTCCCCAGCTAGGCAGACCTGTTGGTGCACCTGCTGATTCCCAGGCCTCCTTGCCAGGCTTTGACTACAGTGAAACCAACCTGAGTGAAACTGGCTCAGTGCCAGAGGAAGAGCTGGTTGACTACTGTTGACACAATCGCTAAAAGCAGGGGATCCTGGAAGGCGGACCAGCCCTCACTGACAGGACGAGAAAAAAAAAAAAAGATGACTAACCATGAGAAGAGAGAAGAGGGCGGAGAAGAAGAAGGGTACAGTTCAATGATCTCCTGGGAACCTGGAACCTGTCCGGCATGGCCTTGACGATTGCTCAATCAATACTACACAACCTCTTAAGTGTTTCTGTTTGCATCATAGGCGAGCGGATGAAACTTCTGACATGTTTTTTGTATTATAGTGAAGGACTTTGCAGAACATTTTTCACTTTTAATGACTGACTGGAAAGCAATCATAGCTTTTTGAAGAAGAAAAGAAAGAAAGAACGAGTGATAAATAACACTGGATGAGATAAGGAGTCTCACGGCCTGCCTCGACTGAGGTCTGCTACCCTTCAAGATGTTAAAACCCATAGTGCTTCTGACCTACAGCTGCCCTTACACACACACACACACACACACACACACACACACACACACACACACACACACACACACACACACACACACACACACACACACACACTCTCCCATCACAATGCCTTCTAATGTTCCTATTCAGTCTCACGCCTTCCTTTTGTGTCTCATCTTCAGCGCATAACACGATTCTCATTATTACACACAAGCGTTAGAGCACAGATCCTCCAGCGACGACTCTATGGGCTCCTCAGTCTTACAAATATCACAGACGTTTCAAAATCTAAGGAATAAAATAATTAACAATTACTGAACGACATGAGGCAAAGCATGCAGCTTTGAAACGGCAACAGCAAGATCTACTGCAGACATCTGAATAAAATCATTTCAAAATGTGCTGTACTTGACAAAATCTGATACTGGACAAAAAGAAGGAAAAACCTTGGTGGATATTAAGATAACCCTCACAATAGTGAGATTAGTCATACTGCAAACAGGCTTTTCTGGGCTTTCCATTCACTTTTCAACTTCTGCTTCTTCCTGCTGACTTTCTATTTGGATCGTAATCACTGTGCAGTAATTCTTACTTTAACTGCTATAAAGAATACACATGTCCATCTTAAAAAAAATTATCTGTCATTTATCTAATAGATTCGATGACTCAAAGAGGACTGATTAATATCTAGGCCACTGCATATCAGTACATTTCCTTTCCATTAGCTATTCTACAAGTTAAGTGTCACAGATCTTTGATATTACAGTGCCAGTATATAATGATGTATTTCAGAAGGCTTTATGTATTTCTCGTTCACGAGGTGTGATCACAAAGCAGTGTCTGAAGACAGAGGCAGTGTCAAAATCTGCTTCAAACTGACCCGAAGGTTCATACGAAGGGTAACCGCCCGGCCATGAGAGCTGGGTGTCCTGTTACAACCAATTTTTATTCAAAAACAGCAGGAGCTCCAAAACAGCCCCACAGGTGAGGTGCACGAGCGGGAGCTCACTTGTCGTTATTTCAACATTCATCAGGGTAAGGATGTCAGCACAAACGTCTTACATTAACATCCTGAAGTGCGTGAGGGAGAACATTCCGGAAACCATCTGAACTCACTTCTAAAAACCACTTTCTCAAGAACATTGAGACCCAAATTTGGATTTGTATAGATAAACAAATTCTCATTCATAGTTTCTTACTGTTAGTTTCTGACTCACCTTTGCAGCTTATATAAAAATGATGTCGTCTAAATGCAACAGGCCATGAAAAGCTATAAAGCTACATTCTCTGATTTTAAAAAGGTTATATCTCTTGCAAGTTTTTCTTAAACTGTGATCATGTGTAACGCCTGTTTTATTCATTTTTGCATATGTCTTTGTACACAGGTGTCTCTCAAAAAAGAGATCTCAATCTCAATGAAAACACCTGTTTAAATAAAGGATTTAATAATAATATCTGTAGTTTGTGTCAGCTTGCAATCGCAATAGCACAGGAGGGATTTTGTATTGGGTTTGTCTTTTTTTCCTTTTTTGTTAGCCATATCAACGCAATCTTTGTTGACCGACAGATTTGCCTGCAATTTGATCCACTTCCTGAAAATGAAAATCATGTTTTATTGATTGCAGTTTTGACACACTGGAAAAGATTCAGAGCCCAGAAGCGCACAAGTACAAATACTGAAAATGGCAAAGATGTGCACAAGATCCTAGATCTATTTTTTCAGATAAAGGGGTAGTTAGGCAGGCAGGTAGGTAGGCAGAAACTTTATTGGTCCCACAAGGGAAATGATCATGTTACAGCACCTTAATAAAGAAAACAAACAATACAGTCTAAAATAAATAAACAACATGGTTGAAGTAAAAGTGCCATGTGCGCACACTGAAGGTTTTAGACTGTGATATAGTGATATAATCAAATATCGTAGCGTAAGACTGAGACTGTAAGAACCTTAAATGTGGGATTGGTCACACCTGTATCAGGTAAGGCTTTTGAGGTTTATGGACCAGTCGTCCCAATGTTTTGATCACACTTCTTATTAGGTGCCAATTTCTGGCAGTATCTCTCGCCATGCTAATATAAATGCTCTGCTATGTTTTCCAGCAGCTGCTGCCCTTAGCTGCTGTTTGAAGCTGGGCAGGTAGCATGCAGTCACCTTTTAGAGTCTTTAGCGCCATACATAATATTAAACTGTGGGAGGTGGAAATAGTGAACACTGATTTGGATGATAAAGCTTTGTGTTTGTCACTGAAAAGCACCCACACTGTACAAGATCATCATTTAAACCATTGCTCATATGGAATTATTTGTAAGAGCAGCTTTAATCTTTCTATGGACCTCTGTGACTGTTGTCAGTGGTCATGGCTAACACCAGCTGGTTACTGAGAGTTCATGTGTGAAAGCGCTGTCACGCTGTCAGATTGCAAAACACCAGCTCCCTTCTGTGACCTCTCCACTGCATGAGGTCAGTAGGCCAAGAGTGAGATGTCCCGTGCTTCCCTATCAATAACAGACGTTCAAACAGAACCCTGACAGATTTCCGCATGACGGACTGCCCACTGACTAATGGCAAACAGATTTCTGAAGTATTGGGGTGAACGCGTTTTCATATGCTCTCGCTCACTGCTCTGAACAAAGGCACTTCTCATGCTTTCCTCTGTCATGTTCACCCTCAGTTTGCTCGGCGACACTCCGTCCACGTTTATTTTTCTGCAGCTCGGGCTTAAAAACGAGTACAAGAGATTCCTTTCAGACAAAAGCATGCTTTAAAGTCTGTAATCAGTGTTCTGTGCTCCACCGCTAGTGTTTATTCTCAATCAGTGCATTTGATTCAGTCATTCTCCCCCGAATGTCACTCTCCTGTGTCATTTTGGAAAAAGGCCTAATCAAGTCACAGCATGGCACTGCCAGTACCCATTAACAGTCATGTGGATTGCATTGGAACTGATCGAGCCGACGCACAGCTGGAGCCCAGAGGTTGTTTATCATATGTTTGGGCTGAGGGTGGTTCAGGAAAACTACCCGGTGTGATCCTGGGGACCTTTCGGGCACCCTGCAGAGAGCAGTGCTTCGGCTTTTTACAAAGTTTTCCTTCGCATCACACCACATAAACAACTGTGAATTGCAAATGCAGACTACTTTTAAAAAATATATACATAACACAGAAGATAGATGAGCTTCACTTCATTTATTGGCATCACATCACTCCATGTAAAGGACACACAGCTTTAGATCAGAAGGTGGTTAAGATTAATGGTGATTTGGTAATGATACAAAATATAACAAATCTGTAGAGTACATTAATCCTGTTAAAACTTGTGCCTCGTGTGATATTTCATAAACATACGCGCGATGATAAGACCTGTTTTTAACAAACAGAACAGTTTAAACATTTAGTTGACTTCCACGAGAAGCATAACAAAATATACAAAAGTTTACACCCACCAGATAACAAAACACTGGAGTGCAAATGTAAGTTGTTTTCATTCTTACACATTTGTCACAGGTACAAGCTTGTTTTTTTAAAGTGTATTTACCTTACACTTGCATTCACACATAGGCTGTTTAGCAACCCCTAACTGTACACACGGGAGGATTTAAGCAGCGTATTGAGCCAACAAAACAAAGAAGAGGCAAATAAGAAAGCCGGGATGAAGATGGTTGGTGGTAGGAAGTCGGGATCCCTGCAGTGCTAGCTTTCACAGATGCAGATTGATGAGGAGAGGGGAATAAAAAGCCAAAGGTCACTGGTCTCTTGCAACCTTTTACCTGAAGACGAGGAGATTTACAAACTAGCTCCTCGGCCCGACTCGATGTGTCACAAACAAAATCTCCCTCTGTGTTTTCTTTATCAATTGTGAATCAGGAAATAAACACCGGCTTGATTAGAAGTGTCAGCTGACCTTAAATGGGGAGGACAGAAAATAGCAACAGAAAAACCAGCCTGGGGAGATTTGCACGCAGGTAAGAATGCGGCAGCTCACACAGCAAGGTGAACTCACAGCTGCTTCATATAAATCGCTGGTGCAGTCAGGCAGTGGGAACACAGCAGCTAAGTGGCTAACGCCCATCTGCTCAAACACAGACCCGACACTTTCCGTTTCTCTATCTCTCTCTCTATCTCTCTCACAAGCCTACATTAAAAGGCAGAGCACCATGCAAATTCACAGCTTTACATGAAGACCTGGTCTTTTCTCTTTTCTCTCCCTGTGCCTGCCCGAGCTTGATCTCTTCATCTCCCCACACTGAAGTGTCAGCTCACACCGTCCTATCCTCTCAAGGGGGCGCAGGCTATGTGAACCAAATCAAACATGTAAATGTAATGTAAACAATACTGTTGTCCCGGGTCAATGTGAGAACGACCCAGAATCCTCTCTGTAGTCACTGCTGATGTTAGCTCAGTGCTCTCAATCGTGTCTTTTGTTTCCCCATTTGGCATCCCACTGAAAATAAGCCAAATCATTTAAAAAAAAGGAAACAGTGCTATGTGGCCACATACTGAATATGTGATCGAAGTGAAAGTAGGAGAATCAAATAAATAACAAGGTTCTGTCCACAACCCACAGGGTCGACAATCACAAGGAGTTCAGATGAAGCAGAAGAACTTCTTCCAGCTACACCTGGAGAACGCTTTGGTTCGCCTGTCAGAAAACCTCCTCTTCTTGGTTTTACGCGTTTTGTTCTTTATGGCAGCGAAGATGGCGGAGTCAAAGGCCTCCTTTAAGTTCTTCTGCGTGAGCGACGAGCACTCTATGTACTCCGTGGCTCTGATCTTCTCCGCCATGCTCCGGGCCCGGGAGCTCAGAACCGGCTTGACGTTGGATCGGTCCAGGTTGATGAGGACGTTTACGTCCAGCAGCAGGTCGGACTGAGTCCCTATGAGAATGATGGGAGCAGTCGGGTTGTTAGAACGGATCTCTGGTACCCACTTCTTGGTGATGTTGTGAAACGAGGTGGGGTTGACCATGCTGAAGCACAGGAGGAAGACATCCGTGTGGGCGTAGGACATAGCACGGAATTCGTCAAACTCCTCCTGTGTGGAGACAGAGCGAGGGTTAATGCCGATCAAAGTGAGTACCAAGTCTGAGTCACTAAATAAAGATACGCCATTAACATTCAGTTTGAAATCCTGTCAGTGAGTCACACAGTGGGTTAAGCAAGGATGTGACGGTCTGTACTTTCATAGCTCATATCATTAAATTCAAAAGGGTCTCATCAGTGGATAATTTGGTATTTTGTGTCAGCCTTAAATGAAACTCTTGATTCAAGTGTAAAGGCATCCATACCTGGCCAGCAGTGTCCACAAGCTGAACTTTGACAGGAGATCCGTCAATTTGGACCTGACCTGTTAAAAACCACATCAGTCAGTCAATTTACAGTAAACACAGTAACCAATTCAAACATCAGAACATGCAGCTCGTGCACTCTGGTGCCATTCCACTTCCAACATAACTTGCCACTCAATGTAAATCTGTGCTGTCATTAAAAACTAAAAATCATCACTCACCGGAGAAGACATCAAAGCCCGTCTGCTTGTACTCTGTCGGATATCCGTTGGAGGTGTAGCTGATGATCATGCTGGTCTTCCCGACGGCTCCGTCTCCGACCAGCATACAGCTGATGACAGCGGGATCGAGCTCATCCTCCCGGGTCAGCCCGCACGCAGATGGGACTCGGGACTCGTGGTAAAAGTAATCCATGTGAGGTGGCATGTCGAGCCGAACATTAAACCTCTGAATGCAAACTCTTCTCCGTCCCGGTCGCAGCGACACTAGATACCGTAGGTTGCCTCTCTCTCTGACACATACCACCAGACTGACTGTAGAAGTACGACTGAGGAGCAACATGTGCGGGGTGGGACGTATTTAGGGTAACTACTGTGCTCAGACAGGTTGTGATTTGCATAGACACGCCCACTGACAGAAGAATAACAACAGCTTTCTCTCAGCTTTTCTCTCTATTAGCTAGATATATAGATTAGCTTGTTTTAATAAAGCCCATATTAGATTAGCTTGTTTTAATAAAGCCCATATATATTAGACATTCATTGAGGAGAAAATATTATATACAAATTCTTTGCCGTCTGTAAGTTAAAAATGAAAAGTATCCGATACTTGAACAACATGTAAATGACAAAAGCGCTCAGGATTTATTTATATTTTTTCTAAGCGTCTAAATATAATCACTTTTGGACGAACTACGCTCCCTGGTGTTTACAAGATAGCATTGCATTCAAAGTGGTCACATGATTCCATGTGTCACCTGATTATCACGGTCTACCCTGCGTTCTGTACGCGGAAGCTAAGTTAGCTGGTGTGAGAAAACGAATGATTGAAATTTCCTCTCTTCGTGTGTTAATGCTGCAGAATAAACGCGTCTGTTGTGCTTTTTTGTTTCTTAACTTAGACACACGCGGAGAAAGGAAATACGTTACTGCAGCTTTAACGGGTAAATTTGTGCTAGCTGGCTAGCTACCTGCTAGCAGGTTTTCTTTCCCACCCCATGTTGGTTTAGGGTTGGCTCCTGTCCTGTATTGTTAATCCATTCAATAAGTGAGCTGAGGCACTTTTAACCATGGCTTCAATTCTCGATGAGTACGAGGATTCTCAAAACATCCGGCAAAGTGCGCAGCAGCACAGCCGCCTGTCAAGCACCAACATCGGGATAACCCATTCTGGTAGGTCGCCCTCTTCGTTTTTTTTAAAGCTCCTTGCTAAGATGCAGTGGGGAATATTTGGCTGATACAGACATTTATATTCTCAACGTTAGGCTTTGTCAACGCGAGGCTTGAAGAAGAGAAGCCGATATTCAACAAGCAGAGGATTGATTTCACCCCACCTGAGAAGATAAATCATCTGGCTGTCTGCAACAATCAGCTGTGCATGAGTCTGGGAAAGGACACCCTGCTAAGGCAAATAGCACAATGACATGCAGTTCAAACGCTCACTGCTGTTTGTATGGCTTTGATTAGTTTCATTGGGTTTTGTTATTTTATTTTGTAATTTACCGTCATTAACCCATTTTGTAAAAACATGGAGGTGCAGTTTAAAATGTAAATCAAAAATGTTTTGGATCAAGTTCCAAGTTCCAAGTTCAACTTTATTGTCACTTCAACCATATACAGTTTAAAAATACACAGTGAGGCGAAACAACGTTCCTCCAGGAACCAAGGTGCTACAAGACAAGTTAGTGCAAAAAAAAAAAAAATATATATAATATATCTAGTAATAATATAAAATAATAATATCAGGGACGTGTTTACCACACTGCTGCATTATCTTTCATTTAAACAACTGTCTGCCAGTGTGGGAGAGGAGCTGATGCTGTTGGGAAATCAAAAACGTTTTCCCATCTGTGCTCGGCATTGAATTTCATCTGCATACAGCAGCTCATGGACTTCTCGTTTGAAAAGTGTTTTTAATCTCCCACACACTGTCACTACACAGCTATGCCCGTGGAATATGTGAACAATGACGTTTGGCATGCTTAGCATTGTCTTCCTGAAAGAAGTAAGGCCTAAGTTTAGAAGATACTGTATGGTTAATATGTTGGACCCTAAACTGAATGTCTCTCTGCAACAGCCCAGAGATAGACTGGTCACCTGTCCAAAGTGTGCTCCATCATTTGCCCTGTGACAGCCAGAATAGGCCCCAGTCCGATCACAACTGTGAATTGGATATGCAGAAGAAAATAGATGGATAGAGCATTTCTGTTTTTTTCAGACCTCAAATTCACAATGGGCACAATCTTCCTAGTTTTAAACATTTGTCAGGTTGTGTTTACGCTTGCTTTAGTTTAGCTGTATTCTGTTTTTATTCACATTTTTACACAGCGTTCTAACTTTGTTGTTAAGACAGCTGTATTATTCAGCACATCTGTTTCAAGATATTTTGTTCTTTTGTGTAGGATTGACTTAGCAAAACCAGATCAACCAAACCAGACTGAATTAGGAAGGAAAGATGACAGTAAAGTGCACAGACTGTTCTTGGACCCAACAGGTGAGATAAACCATAATAGTTTTCAAAATATTGTTTATACATCATAAATGGACTGCTAATTACTATCGAACATTCTTGTTTATGCAGATATTATATATTGTTGTATAATTGGAGAAATAATTGATTTTGATTAGTCATTGTGTATTCTGAGGTGATTCAGCATTCATACATAAGTGCTGTAATATTAGCAGCCACAAACCTCAATGCACAGCGAGTCTGAACTTGGATAAAGACAACAGTTTCATATGATAAAACAATTAGACAAAAATGTCTGGCAGTGCATCAATCTATAAATCATCATCATCATCATATATAAATGCTATGTCACAGTTATGACTGCTTAACAACAGCTATAACCTCCTCCATATTTTCCGTTACAGGCTCCCATCTGCTGATCAGCTTGAACACCAGTGAGTGTCTGTACCTCAACAGGAACACCCAGAAGGTGCGCAGTTTGTCCCGCTGGAGAGGCCACCTCATCGAGAGTGTGGGCTGGAACAAGCTGCTGGGCAACGAGACCAGCACAGGACCTATCCTGGTTGGCACAAGTCAAGGCATCATTTTTGAGGCAGAGATCTCTGCGAATGAGGGCAGCTTGTTTAACACCAATCCAGATCAATACTTTAGACAGGTGAGAAAGTGATTACGTCTGCTATTTAGCACATGATAGCCACATCTGCTTTGTAAGTTTTAACTGTTCAAACTGTATTATAAGCATATACATTTAATGCACTTGTGGAAACAGAAGAAAATCCTGATGTAGTTCATTTCTTCCTCTTGATATAATTGATAACATCCTGATGTAGGTCCACTCTGTGGAGGAGGATGGCAAACCTGCTCCAGTCTGCTGTTTGGAGGTCGAGCGGGGCCTAGAGAACAAGTACTTTATCATAGCTACCACACGCAAACGCCTGTTCCAGTTTGTGGGTAAGGTAGCCGAGGGGTCGGAGCAGCAAGGCTTCAGTTCCATCTTCAATCAAAATCAGGACTTGCTGCCCAGTTTCCAGGAGTTCCCAGTCAATATGGGACACAGCGAGATCACCTTCTACACCCCTAAGCTGCGAACGTCCCCCAAGGCGTTCGCCTGGATGATGGGTAATGGAGTTCTTTATGGTCAGCTTGACTACGTCAGGCCTGATTCCCTGCTGAGTGATGTGCAGGTAAATGTCAGTCAGCGTGTGTGAAAACTTTTTAACATTTTTCTTAGTAATATCTCATCCTTGCTGTGTTTATGTGTCATATACTATCTCCACATCTCCTCTTTCACAAACAGGTGTGGGAATACACTCCAGACATTGACCTTAATCAAAACAAGCCTATCTCCATTGTGCTGACACAGTTCCACTTCCTGCTCTTGCTTCATGACCGAGTTAAGGCCATCTGCACTCTGAACGGGCAAGTGGTTTACGAGGACTTGTTCCCAGATAAATTTGGCAGCCTCAAGAAAATGATCAAAGACCCAGTTGGCGGGTTGGTGTGGATCTACACTGAGCGGGCAGTTTTTCGATATCACATCCAGCGGGAGTCCAGGGATGTCTGGCAGATGTACATGAGCATGAATAAATTTGATCTGGCCAAGGAGTACTGTCGCGATCGGCCTGAGTGTATGGACATGGTGCTGGCAAAGGAGGCTGAGCACTGTTTCCAGAATAAACGCTATCTGGAGAGCGCCATGTGCTATGCACAAACACAGAACTATTTTGAAGAGATTGCTCTCAAGTTCATAGAAGCCAAACAAGAGGAGGCCTTAAAGGAGTTCTTACTGAAGAAGTTAAACAATCTCAAACCCAGTGAGAGAACTCAGATCACCTTGTTGGTCACCTGGTTAGCTGAGCTCTACTTGAATCGCCTCGGCCAGCTGGAGAGTGATGGCAACAGCGTCATTTTCAAAGAAACCCGTGACGAGTTTCGTCAGTTCCTTGGCAGCTCCAAGCACAGAGACTGCCTGTACAACAACCGCTCCACCATCTACGATCTGCTGGCCAGCCACGGCAACGTGGACGACATGGTTTACTTCTCAGTCGTCATGCAGGACTACGAGAGAGTGATATCCCACTACTGCCAGCACGACGAGTACAGTGCTGCTCTGGATGTGCTCTCAAAGCACTGTGACGAAAAGCTTTTTTACAAGTTCTCCCCGGTGCTCATGCAGCACATTCCCAAAAACGTGGTGGACGCGTGGATTCAGATGGGCAAGAGGCTGGACCCAAAGAAGCTCATCCCAGCTCTGATGAACTACAGCCAGATGGGCAGCACGCAGCAGATCAATGAGACCATCCGCTACATGGAGTTCTGCGTTTATGAGCTGATGGTAACAGAGGAGGCCATCCATAACTACTTGCTGTCGCTTTATGCAAAGTACAAACCAGACTCTCTGCTGTGGTATCTAGAGCAGGCAGGCACACACGCCTCAGAGATCCACTACGACCTCAAGTATGCTCTCAGGCTGTGTGCGGAGCATGGCTACAGGCAGGCCTGTGTGCTGGTTTATAGGATTATGGAACTGTATGAGGAGGCAGTGGATCTTGCTTTAGAAGTAAGTAATGTATATTAATGGGTCAGCAGTGCTTGTAAAGAAGTGGTGAACATATGTAAATCATTGAAATGTTGTGTCACTTTTTTTCTTTTTTCCAGATTATCAAAATTATAGACAGCAGTTGGCGATTTCAATTGTTGCACTGTTTTTTGTCGTTTTTTTAATTGTCCGCAGGTAGACGTGGACTTGGCCAAGTCCTGCGCTGACCTCCCAGAGGATGATGAGGAGTTGAGGAAAAAGCTTTGGCTGAAAATCGCCAAGCATGTGGTGCAGAAGGAAGAAGATGTTAAGAAAGCCATGAACTGTCTGTCCAGCTGCAACCTGCTCAAAATTGAAGACATCCTTCCTTTCTTTCCAGACTTTGTCACCATCGACCACTTTAAGGTCTGTAATAAGTAGGATGTTCGTTTTTTTCCCTCAGTGTGTGTGTTTTTACAGTAAATTGAGCGGTCGGGTGAGACCTGATCTCAGTAATCACATTCTGTGTATTCATAAGTAGAATCTTTAAGCAGTGGGCAAGGTTTTAGGCACTTTTTTCTTTCTATTTGTAGTAGGTGATGAATATCCAGATTGGGTGATACTGGCTGGCATCTGCATTCACAAAGACACAAAATAGTGTACTATTTCAAATGAAGGTTCTTAATGCTCTGTTCATCATGGTTTCTCAGGAGGCCATCTGCCTTTCGCTGGAGGAGTACAACCAGCACATTGAAGAGCTGAAGCAGGAAATGGAAGAGGCCACAGAGAGCGCAAAACGTATTAGGGAAGACATACAGGAAATGAGGAACAAGTATGGTGTAGTGGATTCCCAAGAAAAGTGTGCTGCTTGTGACTTCCCATTGCTCAACAGGCCCTTCTATCTGTTCCTCTGTGGGCACATGTTCCACAATGACTGCCTGTTGCAGGTAACTTGCTGCACACAGGAATATTTCACTTTTTATTTAATTCAGTCAGTAATCAATCTGAATATGTCCTCTGACCTTTTTTTTTTCTCCTTCTACGTTTTTTTTTAGGAAGTGACTCCTCATTTGTCGGCCTTCAAGCAGAATCGCCTGGAGGATCTTCATAAAAAGCTGGCAGCAACCACGCAATCATCCAAATCGCGCCACCGTCCAGCACCAAAGGATGAGGGTGACACATCAAGCTTGGGCAAGGCCACTGCGGGCACAAGCCGTGAGCAGATAAAATCAGACATTGATGACATCGTCGCATCCGAGTGCGTATACTGCGGCGAACTGATGATCAAATCTATCGACAAGCCTTTCATCGATCCGCAGAAATTTGAGGAGGAGAAATCCAGCTGGCTGTGAACAAAGACTTTTTTTTCTCTTCGTTACAAACTCACTATCTGTCAGCGAAAGTGGATGATCCACAGGACAGACACATTAAGCGGAGACATGCCGATATCCTGTTGGTAGTGCCTACTGCTGAACACTTAATCAGCTTCTGTCCTCTAGAAACTGCACTTGTTTTGTTGTCAGTATTTGAAACTGAACATTTGCACTAGGAGTATGTAGTGAAGAACATAGAGAAGACATAAACCAACCTGATCTATGCTTGTGCTAGAGTTGTATACTGCATACATGTGCCTAAACCTCAGATTATATATAAGGATACAACTGCTTTACACTCATTTCTAGCTGTTAACTGCATTATGTTGTGTATTTGTTCGATTCAGTGAAAACACAAAATGCACTAACAAAATATCTGCCTGTCCTAAGCTCGGTTTCTTCTCTCCAATTAATGCATCTGTGTTCATCTAAACATTACATAACATATTGGCTGTTTTTGAGTTCAGCTATGGCACAGTACAGCTTCTCAGTTATGACAGATTTTGTTTTTTGTTTTGTTTGTTTGTTTGTTTGTTTTTGACTTGGCTTAAATGTAAAAAATATTTAACAAATCATTTTATGTTTACTGTGGAAAATGAAAAGCCCTGTGCTTCATCAAAGTTTCTCAAGACTGCAGTTGACTACTAACAGCCCAGTAAGTTAAAGGAAGATATGAAAAGAGCAGCATAAGTGAAAAAGATGCAACTGGTGATTTTGTGTAAACTGCATTTTAACAGGAAGATCTGAGTTTAAGTGATTGCAAATGCACGTGTCATTGTTGGGTTCGCTGCCTGCCAGTTTTTGGAAGTTTTTCTTTTCTTTTAAGTTACAATTGTCAGGACAGGATCAAGATTTGAGAGGCTGACAACTGGTACTATAATCCAAACACAGATGACAGGAAGCTAATGTGCCTAGAGTGGTGGACTTGCCATGTTCAATAAACAGATGTGCAAGAATTTTCCTGTATATTTAATTTTATTGTTGCAAAAAACGAATTATTGTTTCTGTTAGTTTTAATTTCTCCGAAGTCTAATTCTTATTTTTATTTCAGTTTACAGAAATAATTGGTTTATAAGTAACTTCAATTCTTAGTTTTAATTATAAAAACCTTGCTACCAACTCCATGAGCCTGTAGTCATTATATAATTCAGTCATTATCAGAGACCATAACTGGTAAATTAGATTATAGAATATGTTTTTCGTTGTTTTTGTCCTCCGAGAATCTTAAGCCAATTACTTACTCACATTTTTTCAAAATTTTGTGACGGTGTCCACTTTACCTAAAACGGAGTTCCCTTCTAGTGACGTAAGACGTAGCTCGGTAATCTTCGCAGCCAGCAGACACGATCAATCAACATCGGAAATTCATCGATACATTTACGTTAGTTGCAAAGACACGTTCCAAACCCAAAGGCATGATAGCGCTGTCTCGTATTTTATTAGCGAAATATACAGGTGAAAATTTTGTCATGGTCATGTCCTAGGAGACGTGGATAGGTTGGCTTCCTTCTCTCTGGGATTGATTAAAATGCCTGCTCCTTGCTGTACCTTCGCCATGGCGTCGTGTCTCTGCTCTCTCAGTAACAGAAAGTGGCCGCCTCTCCGCTGTTGCTGCCGACTCAAAGCTCACAGACTCGCTCGGCGTCTCAAACCGCCATTTTGGAGTCAGAGAACCGAGAGTCGGCAGCAGCGACGAGAGAGACTGAAAGGCGGACACGGGGCCGAGGTGAGAGACTCCGCGGTGGTTGTTATGGCGAAGGAGCAATGGGGAAGATGGCCGGGAGGGAGAAAGAATTAAAAGATGGGGATCATGCGTGCGCCAAGCAACCGAGCCGCGGCTCGTATCCGAAACGAGGGTCCAAGAGGCGCGGGCGGAGGCCCTAGCTGTCGCTGCATGGTGACAGCAAGCAAGCTAAAGAGTTGTCATTAAACCGATTTCATATCTTAATACATTGTTTAGGCAGGGAGGTGGTGGCCTTAAAGAGACAGGGCCGATTTAAATACTTCATATTAATGGTGTGAGAGGACGATGGTGTCAAAACGCCTTAGTATTTGATAAGCTAACTAGCTAACGTTAATGATACGCTAAGTTACAAAGATAGCAAGGAGGGGCTAGCTATAGTAAAACTACCTGTGCTACCTAATTGAACTGGCGTGGGCAAAGCCGTCAGTGAGCGTCTGTAGCAGCACATTGAGCCTCTTTACTGTCACTGATCCGAGGCAATGCTGCTTTTGCTGACAGCTAACGGTCGTTAGCTTTGAAGCTACAGTATTGCTGAAGGTTAGCTAGCAAGCCCTGGCTAACACTAGCTTGGTTTTGCTATCCACCAAAGCACAACGTAACGACGCGATAGCAATGCTATTTAAAAAAGTATTTATTTTTAAACTTTAGTCCCTTGCAGCCTGCTACATTTGAGGAAATGAACTCACAGAAAGTGAAGTGAATAAATACCATAGTGTTGTTTATGGGTATTGTGGACAGCTGAGTTAACTTTAGCATGGAAACTCTCAAAACAACCACCTGACTCTTCATAAGGACCTAATGCATAATAACACTTAATTGATTACACTATGCCTAAAGTTTAATTTTATTTTTTAATAAACTGCAAGTACTGAAAATTATTACCAAGATTACTTAGACACACTATCGAGCATAATATATGGCTGATTATAACGTATCATAACTTATTTTTTATTGAAAATAAACTAAAATAAATTCTCAAAATTGAGTTCAAAGCACAATTTAGTGTACGACGTATTTATACTGAAACATGGGAGCAAATTATTTTTACTTTAAACCGATAGAGATGTCCAAATAAACTAACTTTTCCTTTATCGTTTTGAAATCACGTGCATAAACACTGTTAGTACAGCACTGTAAAATGAGCTTCTAATAAAAGCTTTTGTTTTTGCCATTTAATTGTCAGTGTGTGACTGCATTTCTTATTTTGTAGGCTTTTCATCTTGATCATTAGTGTTGGAATCGAAAATCAATGCCATCCATTATTGAGAAGGTATGTCCAATAAAAAAATTAAATAATAGAATAAACATTTTGTAGAATGGACAGTATCATACTTCATATCTGTGCATTTGGAGGCAAGTATTTTGTTTTTGGTGTAAGTGCCTTTTTTCTGACCTTGACAAAAAAAAATGTAGGCAGTAATTATGAAATCTTTAAACATACTAGGAGATTATCTCCCATTATACCAGATTAGCTGAGAAAATGAAGCAATGTACAGTTCCTTTTAGTCTGGACCATTTTTACTCTTTAGGTGAATAACATTAAAATGTTTTTCTTCACATAGATGTAACTTTCCTGTACTGCTCATTCTTACCTTGTGCCATTTGCACATCTATTTCTTCCATACTTCTCTCTTCAGTAAAAGGTCCTGCCCTGCTGGGCAGAGGTGGTCTGTGGTGTATGGCGTCAGGGCAGGGTGGCCAGCTGGAGGTTGGGGTATCAGGGGCCTCCAGCCTAGCCAAACCTCTCTACCTGCAGCGCTTAGAAAGATCCCTGAAGTTGGACAGTTTTTTGCGTCAAACCGCTGCTATCTTCAACAGAGACATAACCAGGTACAGAAAAAGAGGTGCTGATAGTGGGCATTCACTTGTTGCTTCCAGGCTAAGGTTTGTTTTGGCCACCTATAAAAAAAAAAAAACGAAGTGTTTGCAGCAATCTTCCCATCTTATCAAAATTAAACTGTATATTGTGTTTATTTATTTATATATATATATATATATATATATACATACATATATACATACATACATATATACAAATTTAGATGTTTTGCATGGCTGATTGCACCTCTTGTCATCTGCTTTACATTACACTGTCTAAGAAGAGAACGGATAATATACAAATAGGATGCAAATGTTGAGCTTACGGCCATACATTTCTCTTGCAGTGATGATAGCGATGACAGCGAGGGTGGACTGGAGCCAGGGATATCCCTGGATGCCACCACTCATGATACGGCTTTGACAATAAAGAATGAGTCGTGTGATCAAGGAGATGGATTGGCAGATGGCAAGCCGCTTAATGGAGTACTTCCGCAAGGTAAAGGTAAGATGTATTGAGAAATGTGTTAGTGACATGTTGCTACACATCCACACTCATTGGTTTAATGAATCTTTTCATGCATATTTATCCTGTGTTGTTTCTTTTTTTGTTTGTTTCACAGACCAAAAGGCAAATAAAACAAGCCTTTACAATTTTTCTAAGCTGAAGAAGAACAGGAAATGGCTGAAGGTATTTACACTGGCTAATACTGACCTCCATATCTGAAGAATTTTAGTTTTATAGGTACTTCCTTTCTCATAGGATATGTTTGTGTGTCACATGCTCTCAGCTTCCTTTAACCATGCCTGTACCTACTTTTTTTCTCATGTAGAGTATCTTGTTGAGTGATGACACCACAGACTCAGATACAGACTCAGATGACGCTAACTTCAGCATGTCTCGGGAAGAACTACATGACATGCTGAGGCTCCATCGTTACACGAGGCAGCATCAGAGCAACTTCTACTCTGACCGGGAGGTACAAATACACACATAAATAAAGAACACTAATTGCTAATACTTTGTGTCAATTTAATGTCATTGTAATAATAAGCTTCTTAATTAAGTTCTTAATCAATAAGTGCTACAAAACAAAAAGAGCAAATAACTCTGCTTGTGCTTGATTCATAGTGGTTTCTCATAATTTCTTCTGGTTTAGCGTCATTTAGCTGTCGAAATGTGTTGGAAATCCCCTCTCAGAGAGTCACAACATAATGCAGGATGTAGCTCTGGTGCCAGAACAGGTGGTGAAATATATAATTGGGTGAAATCAATGGCATGGCCATGCACAATTTGCCTCAGGGATAATATATAAGAAGCAAATAAGTGGGGACTCAAAATAGTACCTTGGGGAACCCCACTAAATAAAGAAGTACAGGACAAGACATTTACTTTAAAAAAATGAAAATCAGCCAATTCAGAGCCTCGTCACCTAAAACAAAGTTCTTCAGACATATTAATTAAGATGTATCATGCTCCTCTGTGTGTTTGTGTTTGCTCAGCTTCACCAATATCAGTACTACAGCACGGGACTCTTATCTACTCATGATCCCTTCTATGAGCAACAACGCCATCTGCTGGGTCCAAAGAAAAAGAAAATCAAAGATGAAAAGAAATTTAAGGGTAAGAAGAAAAAAGGCATGTCAGTGCCTTTAAGGAAAACAAAAACAAACAAGAAAAACATATTTTAAAACCGCAAACAAGATCTACCTTTTCATTTAAATGTCTTTCCTTTTTTTTGTAGCCAAACTAAAAAAAGTAAAGAAGAAGAAGAAACGGGGAGAGGGAGAATTTGTGGATGAGGAGCGTCCCTTCGTCACCAAAATATTTGCTAAGTTTTCCCATGATGCTCCGCTGCCCATGGTGAAGAAAAAACATCTCACCGTCGAGCAGCTGAATGCTCGCCGACGCAAAGTCTGGCTCACCATTGCCAAAAAAGAAATCCCCAAGGTTAGTTAAGCAAAGAGTCAGTTTTGTTTTGATGTTGGTCCCATTTTTCCAACATTTTCTAATGCCAACTGTCCCATTTCTACTTTTTTCAGTCCTTCAAGCAGAAGACTTCTGCTAAGAATCTGGTATTAACCAATGCAAAAAAGGTGAGTAAAGTGTACACAGCACTCTATGGCTAGGTACATTTAAAGCATTTTGTTAAATGTTTTTGGTTTTGCACACGTGTTCAGCGTGTTGGTAACTCTCCATGTCTGTATATTGCAAAAGTAACTTTTAACGTGTGATTCATGTCCTCTTAGCTGGCTCACCAGTGCATGCGAGAGGTCCGGCGTGCAGCTATTCAGGCTCAGAAGAACTGTAAAGAAACATTACCCCGTGCCCGGCGTCTTACCAAGGAGATGATGCTCTACTGGAAAAAATATGACAAGGTGGAAAAGGAGCACAGAAAGAGAGCCGAGAAGGAAGCCCTGGAGCAACGTAAACTTGATGAAGAAATGAGAGAGGTCTGTGACAAGGAAGTTATTATGGAGACATTTTTAATTTGCCATTACAGGTTTTTTGAAAATCCTAAATATAGATACATTTTTCTCCCTGGGTTTTTTTTTTTTTTTTTTTTTTTGACTCTCTCAGGCCAAGCGTCAGCAGCGCAAACTGAATTTTCTCATTACCCAGACGGAGCTGTATGCTCATTTTATGAGTGGTAAAGCTAGCGTGGGTGCTCCAGGTGCAGATGCAGCACAGGAGGAAATTCTGAGAAAACTTGAAGACACTGCAGCCCAGAGACAGATAGACATTGGAGGAGGAGTAATGGTCAACATGGGACAAGAGGACTATGGTATGAACGACTCAATCGAGTTTAATGTATTACAGAAGAAATTAGTAGTCATCGTTGATGGCTGAAATTTATACATATATTGACTCCCTTCATCAACTATAACAGTGTGAAATTAAATGGGACGAAACTCATTTTTGTTTGTTTCCTGTCTAATCTTCTACTTGTAGATTAGATTTTTTTTCTTCCTCTACAATGGTAAAACAAAAGTACACTCTCCATCCATTCACAAGCATGATAAAAATGATCTAGTCCTCAGTAGGTCTTAAAATTAACCTCAAATGAACCGAAGCACATGATGTGTTACACTGTGTCATTATGTATTTAACAAAACCTAAGTCAAAATGCAAAAGCGTTGTGTGGAAAAGTAAGAACAGCTGATGACAGCTGGGATAGGCTCCAGCGCCCCCCGCGACCCTGAAAAGGATAAGCGGAAGCGAATGGATGGATGGTATTCTATCACAGCATTTGGGTCAGGGTTAGGCCTGGTCTTTGACTTGGCTATTGCAACACCGTGATTCTTTTCTTTTTCAGTCATTCTGTCATAAATTTGTGGCTGTGCTTGTGATCAGTGTCATGTTGCGTGACTCAGTTTGGTCCAGGTTTTAGCTGTTGGACAGATGGCCTAATATTTGACTCTAGAATACTTTGGCATACAGCTTGCAGTCATTGAGTCATGGTTGACTCAATGACTGCAAGGTGCCCAGGTCCTGTCACTGTAGAGCAAGCCCAAATCATCACCGTTGCACGAGTCTTTTTTCTAATTGTTCTGTCACAAATGTTAACATTTGGCATACTAACTGAGGCCTGCAGAGCCTGAGATATAGGTCTTGGGTCTGGCGTTGGGGTGAATTAACACATTAAGTTAACACACACATGAATGCTCCAGGCCAGCAAACTCCCAAAATGTCTGCTGTTGAACACATGTGCTGATGATCAGGTAAACAAGTGCATTTGCTTAGCAGCAGCTGACTGCTGCTTCTCCTGCTAATTCATGGGGAAGCAGTAAGTATGTACTTTTTTTTTTTTTTTACTCAATTCGTCTGCATTTTGCTTTTTCGGTAAATAGATAACGACAGTGTAACATGTCGTGTTTTGTACATTTGCAAGATTTTAAGGCAAAAACGTTAAAATTTAAAGAGTGTGTACTTTGTTTTTATCATGATTGTTGCTATTATACCATTTACTAATGATAATAATTTGCAGTTTATTTGATTAAGTATAAAGAATTGTGGTAATACATTACTAAGAATTTCAGTTTAGACTAGCTGTGTTTTGACTATATACTCTGTCAGAAGAAATATTACATTTAAATGGTTTGCAATGCATTTATGCACAAGATGATTGTATGTGATTGCAGATAGCGAATACTACAAATCCCAGGCCTTGAGGAATGCCCAAGAGGCCTACCAGATTCATCAGGAGAGAGTGAGTAATTCACGCACATCCTTTATTAGATGCCCTAATTCACACAGCGCAACTGGCAGTAATGTCCAAATCTCCTCCTTTAGACGCGAATGTTCGATGAAGAGGCTAAAGACAGTCGTAGTGCGTCCCTGCATGCAGCTGGCAGCTTGTCCAAAGGAGCCGGCTCTGGGTTTGGAGAAAGCTACAGCCTTTCAAACCCATCCATCCGCGCAGATGAAGACATTCCTCAACCCACCATCTTCAACGGAAAACTCAAGGGCTACCAACTCAAAGGCATGAACTGGCTGGCTAACCTTTATGAACAGGTACACGTGTCTTATTTTATTTTTTTTATTGTTTTTTCTGATTTATGCTGCGCTTTTCTGAAACTCTCGGTATTCCTTTAGTTTGTTTTCATTACTATGAATTGGGCAGTTTTTAATGGCCAACAGTATAAAAGAAATCTTTATTAGTGTTTTGGTTAAGAAAATTTATGAATCTCTAGTGTAACATCTAGGGCTGAACGATTATGGAAAATAATCTAATTGCGATTTTTTTGCCCCAATATTGCGATTGCGATGCGATATGCGATTATTTTTTAAGGTATTTGTCTTCTGTATTATTAAACAAAGACAAGCAATACATCATATAGTATGGCCAATACTATATTACATTAATTTTAAACTGTTCTTTCCTGGAAGACAGACCTCTGTTATGATGACATGAGGTGATGCATGAATTGATGACTGACATTTTTATTTAACTTCTTCAATCACAACAGTATATTTGAACATACACAATAGTTTATTTTTAGCTTACAAACATCTGAGCATAAAGTGCTGACAAGGAACCCTGGTGTAAACATTAAAATGAAAGTCAGTACAATGTGCAGATTGCAGAAATATACATTAAAAAAATCAGTGGCTTTACCACACTCAGTTTTTCGACATCTGTGAACTACTAGACAGTCATTCAATTAAAAAATAATATTAAATAAATAAAACTAATAAATAAAAAATACACACATCTTACTGATCTCTGCAGTCAGTAACATTACACATAAAGTGCAAACATAATAGCAATTGTATAAACACACACACAAACACGCCTTTAAAGTTTAAAGGCGTGAAATTGGACGGTCTAGCCTTCTGATTAGCTAATCAGAAGGCTAGTTCTGATTAGCGTCACCGCTGTCTCGGTGGAGTTTAATAAACTCGGCCGTCTGCTTCTTGCTATCTAAAATATAACCAGACACTGGTGTAAATTCTCGACTGTCTCATACTTCTGTTTAATAAGTTTTCTGTTTGACGTTTAGTCAGCTGTGTGAAAACCAAGGAGGAACCCACCCGGGGGATTAATAAAGTTTTATTTTATCTAATCTAATAACTTTAATCTCAGCCAAACCGATTTACTCACGAACAAACAAAACACTGAAAAAAGCCCAACAATAACATTTTTAGGTTGTCTAAGTGACTTATATATTACGTTTAACCCGAGCAGCGAAACTCCGCGGTGATCTGAAAATGATGTGCCGGGAGTTGTGCCGTTCTCGGCCGCATCAGTAACACTCGAGCTCCCGGCTAGCTGTCGAGCTGGTGGGTAGCAGACGCCTCTGAAAACGTCGAAGCACTTTTGCAAATATGGGATATCTTGATAAACCGAGCAGATATTTGATGTTTACACAACTACTTTCTCGCCTGAAAATATGTTAAAAGTTTATTTTGTGACCCAGAAAGATTAGTATGAGTAATTTTAAAACTTAGTAGCGGCCGCCATTGCTGGAAACTGGAGTTTGGCTGGGCCGCGCTATGAATTCTGGGATATGGTAGTAATTTGGACAGCCTTCGGCGCGTCGCTGTGACGTAATCGGTCTACAAATGCGGCCTCAGGAGGATGCAGCCCATGAATTGTATAATATAATCGCAGTATAATCGCAGCCTTTGCGGTTAGAAAATTGCACTTGATCATGTCGCGATATTATCGCAAATGCGATATATCGTTCAGCCCTAGTAACATCACTAACATGATTCAGGGTTCGTTAGCATTGTTTTTTGTCAACATGTGTACAGTTTTAGGATGTTTTCTAATATTTTTTTTTCCTCCCCACTGAGTGATTTAATTCTTCTTCCCTTTTCTCTTTTGCTCTTCATTTCCACAGGGAATCAATGGAATCTTGGCAGATGAAATGGGACTGGGAAAGACAGTTCAGAGTATCGCTTTGTTGGCACACTTAGCAGAGGTGAGAGAGAGGACGGGGGGCCAAAAGGTTTCATTCACCACACTCTTCCAAAACACTTTGCGGAATATTCAGTTGACTCCACCATTGTTTTCGACTTGTGATAAAACATCTAAAAGGCAGCCTATTTGCACCTGCATCCTTTAAAGGGTCCCCAGTTTCTGGCTTTTTGCAGGTGCTGGAACATTTCAATGAATTAGTCATATGACTTCACTCCTCTGAAGAGCTGATTTGCCAGCTCTTTACATTTTTTAGTCTCACAACCCCAAAGGCCAAAAAAAAAAAAAAAAGGTGGAAATGCGAGCTTTTCAGTCAACTGTCGTTGGCAGGATGGTGCATGCTGTGGGCTTCACAGGCCCTCCAGGACTTCCTGTTTTCTGGGTGCTGCTCACACAAGCACAGCAGACCACCTGTTGCGGTGGTTGACATTATATTTGCTTTTCTGTTCCTGCAACAGAGAGATAACATCTGGGGTCCATTCCTGATCATCTCTCCAGCGTCTACACTCAACAACTGGCATCAGGAGTTCACCCGCTTTGTGCCAAAATTCAAGGTGAGAACCCATCGTGGCTAAGCGAGCACACACACACTGAAACATCTGCAGAAGCACATCCAAAGGAACTGCTGATTTGTCATTTCTGTTGTTCTTCCGCCAATGCATTTCTCTCTCCGCTTCTTAATGCAGTAGTTTGTTAGTTTTGACATTCTGAGAGCAAGCGCAGGTTACCAGATGAAATGTTATCTGGAGCTGTCCATTAGGGGGCAGTATTGTAGCACTGTTCGCATTGACACATAACTACATAGCTGTTTTTATTTTTGTTGAGTGATACATCTCAAAAAAATCATTTTGCATGCCATAACTGGCTCTTGAAAGACTGTGCGTAGCCAAAATATTATCAAATGCATCAATATGTCAGCTATGCTTGAACACACACACACACACACAGTCAGTGATAAACATGACTCTTTGTTGTGTACGACATTCAGCTTTGCCCATTTTCTCAGCCAGTTTGGAAATAAATCAATTGCAGTTTGTTTTGCTAATGAGGTGTGAAAAGACCCCATTACACAATTTGAAGATAAGCTTCCTGAACATTCAAAGCAAGACTGACTGAAAACAATGGGAAAGCGGCTTGCGTTGAGCGACGTAATGATGTGTAAATCTTTTCACATCGCATTCTATATCTCAACAAGTGGGGCAGTGATTCATGTGCGATGTTATGCCTAGACATTTTCTCTGAGAACATCACTGTGGCTCTGTTTTTCCAGCATTGCTCAGTCTTAACTGTAGGGTTTTGTTTTTTTGCTTTAAACATGTTCACATGGGGATTATTTTGATCTATGAAGGTTTTCTGACAGAACAGTGTTACTGATATGTCCCATAGGTGTTACCGTACTGGGGAAATCCTCACGATCGGAAAGTGATTCGGAAATTTTGGAGCCAGGTAAACATTGAAGGATACATCACCGTACATTTTGCAGCCAGTAAACTCAGCACTTTTTATCCTTTTAACTCTTAACGCTGTGTTTTGTCACACAGAAAACCCTTTACACGCAAAATGCACCATTCCACGTGGTCATCACGAGCTACCAGCTGGTGGTCCAAGATGTCAAGTACTTTCAGAGGGTCAAGTGGCAGTACATGGTTCTAGATGAAGCCCAGGCACTGAAAAGCAGCACAAGGTAAAGCATTATCATGGTGGCATTGATATTTGTGATCACAGGGTCACAGATTCATGTGTTGATGCGTGATATCTGATTTATCAGACTTTGTATTTAAAGATTTTATCTTACCCTTCTTTGGCAACTCAATAACTAGCCTGAGCATACAAACATTATTAAGATGTTTTAAATGCAGACCGGCCTTTTAACAACTTTACTAACCAATTATAATGTCATTCTGGCCAAAACACAAGTGTTGTAAAATAAATGACTCTTTTCTAGTCCCAGCAGTTCTAACTTGCACAGAATGCTGTGGCCATTTGTAAGTTTTCTTGTTTTTTGTCAGAACAAATAAAGCCCTGCATGCTTTGGATAAATGTCTTGAGAAATGCAAGTGAAAAAAGTTTGTAATAAATCAGCTAAAATATGCAGAACAAGGGAAACTGTTCTTTAAATCATTTGGTAAATCAACAAAAATGTCTGGAAAAATACAGTAACCGGTCTCTACGGTTTCACTAGTGTGTGTCATTTCTCGGCTCCTACTGGAGACCAGCCAAAATCAATAGACTGGCCAAACGTACAGCCACACACAAGCGATAATCCCAAAAAATGTAGTACATCCAGTGATTACATTAAATGAAGTGTTCAATGCAGATGATAAACATCTGTAGCTGTCACAGCAGGTGACGGTCCTGGTTTCTGTGCTTTTTCAGCGTTCGGTGGAAAATCCTCCTGCAGTTCCAGTGTCGGAACAGACTTCTGCTAACCGGGACGCCCATTCAGAACACAATGGCTGAGGTGAGCGACGTGTGTGTGTGTGTGTGTGTGTGTGTGTGTGTGTGTGTGTGTGTGTGTGTGTGTGTGTGTGTTGGCAAGTGTGTGGTCATCCGGGCAGAACTGTAAGAGACTGCATGTTTTCCTCTCAGCTGTGGGCCCTGCTGCATTTCATCATGCCTACGTTGTTCGATTCCCATGAAGAATTTAACGAGTGGTTCTCCAAGGACATAGAGAGCCATGCTGAAAACAAGTCTGCCATCGATGAGAGTGAGTACAGCAAAGGCTACTATTTTTTCCCCCTATTTTATATGTATGCTTTTTAGCTTATTTGAAAATAGGTGTACCAACACTGTTCTTCTATCCTGGCTCTATTTGCGTGTGATATGATTTGTAAGTAAACATAATTTTTTTTGTTGTTGTTTTTCAGACCAACTATCCAGATTGCATATGATCCTGAAGCCTTTTATGCTGCGCAGAATCAAGAAGGATGTGGAAAATGAACTCTCAGACAAGGTAGAAGAACCAAGAGTGTATTAACAATTAAGGGTGACACGACAATCTCATTTTTCAGTTTTCCTAAGGGCAAAAAAAGATGGGTTTCTTCCCCCCCAAGTGGTATCCTTCGTGTTATGCCACATTCCCTCTCCATATTTTAATCCCTATACTCTGCTAAGATAGTATAAGAAATATTTGATTTACAGTGGTCCCTCCTTTATCGCAGTAGTTACGTTCTAAAACTAACCCACAATAGGTGAAATCCGTGAAGTAGCCAACATTTTTTTTTACAATTATTATTAAGGCTATAAAACCCCTCACTACACACTTTATACACTTTTCTCAGACAGGCGTGAACAATTTCCCACAATCTGTCTTGTTTAAACACTCTCAAAGCTCAAACCTTCGTAGAAAAATAAGTCCAGAAGTATAGAATCAAACCAAAGGAACCTGCAGGTGCCTTTGACAGTCCAAAATGTTTCGTCGACATTGTTGTTTGTTGGGGAGAAAAGTTACAAACATACAGTACACCACTCAGAGTCACATTGCTAGCGATCGAAGATTTATGTAAATTTGACAAGCTGAACGCATTCTGTACCGGACAGGAGACACGGCACGGAGATGATTGATTGAAAATGGTCTACAGCCGATCAGGATGCAGAACACAATGCTCTGTTTAAAAAAAAAAAAAAAAAAAAAAATAGAATAGAAAATATGTCCAAAAAAGAAGTGAGGATCTCAATAAATGAAATCTAATATGATGCAATAAAAGAGCTTAAAGCTAGAATAAATGCAGGTGTTGTGGTATTATGCTTGTCACCTCTCCTGGTTAAACATGGAGCCTTCCTCCATCTGTCTCTCTGTACACCTCATTGACAGAGAAAGTATTGTAATGAAGGTATGAGTGATGCTTGTGCTGGCAGATCCTCCTGACAGATGTTGGACCCGAGGTCACACACACACACACGCAGTCGCTCATGCTCTGTGGGAGTCTCGAGGAATGGCAGAGTTCACCACTCCCCCACATCTGTCTTTTTCACTTTCCTTTGCACCCACATGTAGTCCTGCCAGCCCACTTCCCTCACTTCTCCGCTCTCCGCTGGTTCCTCTTTGTTTTGTCAGAACACTGAAAGCCAATACTAACCAGGAAAGTTCACTGGTGGTTCACGGTATGGTTTTATGGATTGTTACCGTTGGGTTTCACGGCTTTCATCAAAGCGTGGCACAAGATAAAACCAGAGATTTGAATGTTTGTTTAAAGACTGTTGGGCAAATGGCATGAAGTCCATACTCACATAACAGTTTGGGCTAAGCTCACAGGAAAACACTGTGTGTGTTCTAATGGGATAGAAATGCTGACTCAGAAAAATCAAAACCATTTTGTTCGGCTGACCAAAGGGGCATGGACAATGTAAAGTTAATTTGAACTACACATGATGAAGCATCCTTCGTTGAGAACAATGATTCTGCAGCACAGTTTTAATAAGGCCTTATTCTGCATGTATGTTATGTGACTTATATTTCTTTTTTTTTAATGTTTGAACTCTCCTTACCTTCTTCAGATTGAGATCCTGACCTACTGTCAGCTGACCTCCCGGCAAAGGTTGCTCTACCAGGCTCTGAGAAACAAGATCTCTATCGAGGATCTGCTGCAGTCCTCGATGGGCACGGCCCAGCAGGCTCACAGCACCACCTCCTCCCTCATGAATCTGGTCATGCAGTTTAGAAAGGTATGAGCTCTGATCCATATTTTATTGTCTTTATGGTATTCAATGCTAAAAATGTATGAAAACTAGAAGGGCACTTGAAGAGACCTATACGCTCAGCAAATAACTAGATATTCAAGAACAATAAATAAGACTATGGCTACGCATATGTTTGGATGTTTGAACAATAAATTGGTTACATCGCACAGCACATAACAATACGAACGAATTGCCAATCACAAAGTCATTGTGCAATGAGCAGACCCTAGGTAATCTTCTTTTCTGTCTGATATGACCAAAATATACAAAATAGACCAAATCTTTTATTTAGTATGACCTAAATTGCATAATTCATAGAGAAAGGGGGCCATTTTCACATAGATGCCATCACAAATTGTTCTTTAGGGGCCCTTTAAAAGCCTTGGACCCTAAGCAGTTCCCTGGCGTATGTGCTTGTGACAGGATTGTTAAAGTAATTGTGAAATCAGCACCGTAATGCTGCTCCAGCTGCTGAAAATTGGCCTGTTACTTTTTGGCACTAAAACAGACAAGCACTGATGTAAACATAACCTATTTAGTTATTATTAAGGTATAGTGGGTTTAAAAAATAAATTATATTAATTCTCATATTTTGGTTGGCTGTGGCTCAGGAGGTAGAGCAGGTCATCTGCTAATCAGAAGGTGGCTGGCTGCTCCAACCTGCATGCCAAAGTGTCCTTGTGCAAAATACTGAACTGCTGATGCGTTCTGCAGAGTGTGAATGTGTGACTATTGGGTAGGAAGCTCTTAAACCTGTGTTTGTGTGAAATTGGTGAAAAAGATATGTTGTATAAAGCAGTTTAATTGCTCAAGTAGAGTAGAAGTGCTTTATAAGAACCAGTCCATTTACCGTTTGTTGAGAATGTTAGTCTGATCCGAACAATGACTTGCCTGCACAAAACAAACATGCTGATTCCTGAACTCCAACTGTGCGTATGTTTGTGCGTAGCTCTGCAACCACCCTGACTTGTTTGAGCGTCAGGAGACCCGCTCACCTTTCCACATGTCCCTCAAGCCCTACGTCATGTGCAAGTTCCTCTACCGTCATGGCCTCATTCACACGGACAATCAGACCAGGAAAAAGTGAGTTCTTACACACAGAGACATTCACAGGATCACGTAATCTTCACTAATATTCACTTAATCCAATAATAGACGGTCTGTCAGAGTTTCTGTTAACAGTGTTTTAGGGTTACGTTTACATTTGAAATTACTGTGTAAACACTTTGAAAACTGTCTGTTTTTTTTCTTCAACAAATATTCAGCCTTGTGGACATAAGCTGACTTTGGGGCTCACAAGTGGTTATTATCCCAATTATAGATAGGAAAATAAGAATTTGTGTGGGTTGGACTGAGATCAGATGATCATGTCAAATTTAGGTTCAGGTCTGCTATCCCTCCTTTTTTTTTAAACTTTGGTGTAACCTGGTCTTTCTCTCCATGTCGTCCTCAGATTACTTCAAGTGCTGCTGTCTCCCTTCTCCCCGAATCACATACAGCAGTCTCTCTTTCACAGGAAAGGTGAGCACACGTCAAGCTCTCAGCTAGAATACAGACAGTTCTTGCTCAAACCAGGAGTTGGTTTTCTCCTGTGACGTGACCTGACATCCAAACCTCAGTTTCTGTCTTCTTAATTTGATGTTTCCATTAGGGATGCACTGATAATAAAATGATACTTATGATGGCAGTGGCTGATGATAACCTGTTGTCACACCAGTTTGGTGTTGGCTACATGTTCAGTCAGTGTGGTGAAGACCTGAAACACAGTTCAGCTATTTTTAATCAGAAATATTGTCAGAAAAACGGGCACAGGGGGCATTTTAAATACCTGTGTTTGCCTCCATTAATCAAAAGTGGTTAATCCCTGACTTCCATTAATCCATGCTTAACATTTTCTCCTTTTTTGATTTCTTTAGTGTCATGTTTCAAATATTTTAATTTTTTTTTTATTTGCCATTTTCAGGTGATGACAAAGGAAGCTGTTTCTCCTTCTTGCGTTTCATTGACGTGTCACCAGCTGAATTGTCCAATCTTATCCTCCAAGGCACCTTAGTAAGGTAGGCATCAAATAGGCTTTAGACTGCTCTAAATGCTCTGTTTCAGACGGATATTTTTACTCTTAGCTAAGTAAGATGTCAGTGAGAGTGGATATATATGACCTTATGTGACCTTATATGGTCATCTTAAGCACAGCCCCATCCTCCTGCTGTTAAATCCTTTTGTTTGTGAAGATTTGGGAAGTAAGTTGGCTTAAACAGTGGGTTGCCTTAAAGCCAAAGGGGTAAGCAAAATTACTGTAGTCCAATTTTAAACATTGAAAAGTTGTAAATCCACCTTAATTGAGGCTGAGCTTATGTATCACTTAAACCCATTTCTACAGTTTTTTTCCCATTTGTAACTTGAGTCTTCATTTCCTGCCTTTACAGGTGGTTAGCCCTTTTTCTGTCTCTGAAAGCTGCATACCGGCTCCATCATCAGCGCCTGTTCGACCTTGAAGAACAGGGCCAGGAGGAAGCCGGAGACGGGGAGGCTTGCAGAGGAAAGTTACAGCCAGGGATTAAGTGTCTGTCTCGCAAGGACCTGATTCTGTGGCTGAACCGACCCATTTCCTTCCCCAACATGCACAACAGTCCTGTTTTGCAGGTAAGAAACATCAAGGTGCATGCATGCTGATGGCAAGCTATACGCAAGAAATTCCTGAGTAGCCATCTGCAGTAGGGCTGCTCGATTCTGGCAAAAATGATAATCACGATTATTTTCACTGAAATTGAGATCTCGATTATTTGACGATATTTATTTAACCCTTTAAGACCTACCATAGAACCAAGTCCACCAGAACTTATATTATTTTTTTTACATGCTGTAGTGCCATTTTTGGGAGCATTTCAAGTTGCTATACATCAATACAACTGTTATAGCCCATATTTTAATAATATGTATGCATTAAGTGACCGAGGACAAGCTGATGACTTAAGCTTGTCACTGGCTTGCCATCACCAGTGTGTGAATGGGTGGATGACTGGATATGTCCTTAGGGACTAGTAAAGCGCTATATAAATACAGGCCATTTACATAAGATGTAAGTACAACTCCTCCGGTTTCTTATGCAAAACTAATTATTGCGCTAGCTTACACGGTTCCGGTTCTACAGGGATTTAAAGGGTTAACAATAACAATGTATTGAATAATGACTTTAAAAAAATAATATAAAATAGTGTGCAAATACTGATAACAGTGCAAATGTTTGCAATATAAAAAATAAATGAAAAATGTAAACATCTATGTTTAGTGAACTTTGCAGTGTTGCTCTGTGGTGCAGCTACTACACCGTGGCAACGTTTACACACTATGTCTACTTGATGTCTGACTCTGCGATCCCATAATGTTTACACACCACTGAAGGTTTTTTTACCTCTCTTTTCAACCAACGGCAGTCACTCTCCTCTCCAAATAACTTCTGCTTAGCTTTCCGAGCTTCCCTTGGGTCCTCTTAATTGTTGTGACGGGTGTTCGAAATGCAGAGAGGTGCGCTCGATTTGCCACACGGAGCAGCGCGAGAGTAAAGCACGAGGGAGGGGCTAATAATCGGCTCAGTCATTTTTAATGATTGTTGAAAGCCCAGATCGTAATCGTGATTAAAATTCGATTAATTGAGCAGCCCTAATCTGCAGTACACATTAATGTGTGGCAGAAATGAGAAACGCCAGTAAAGGATTCATGTCCTGCTGACAGTGCTGAAATTCTCTCCAGAGCATCAGCCGGTGTTTGGCTACACATCATGCTCTCTGCCCCAAGCTTCCTCTCCGTCCACAGGGACGCAATGTGGAACCTAATCCCTTTGTAGCCCTGTGACCCATTAATGTCGATTTCCCTCCTGGTATATGTTTCTATGACCTCGCAGCACACCATCTAGCTTCACTCTTGCATCAGATGTGTACAGGAAATCTCCTCAAATCATTAAACACCATTTCAAAAATATATATACAAAGTCTTGTATTAATAATTAAAACATATTGATCTGCTTTTAGTACAGACTTTTAGCTGGTTGTGAGGTCTGTCTGTGTGGATTAGTATACATGACCAGTGTGTTGCTGGTGTTTTATGACAAAATATGATTAGTGATGTGTAATGTTCGTCGGTAAAGATGATAAATGTAATGCATACAGCAAAGCCTTTTCTCTACACGCAAATAGTTTCATGGGTACTGCTGAGACAGCACATTATTGCTTTGACTTTTTTTTTCTTTGTATTATTTGGCAATATGGAAATCTTATTGTTAGTACAGAAGTGGTGCAATGCCAGTTCAAATACAAAGAATAGTAAAAAATATATAATAATAAAAGCTCTACACTGTCACTGCTTAAAATTCCTGCTCCTTCACTTATCTGCTTAACTGAAAAGCCTAAAAAAATCATCAAGATTTCACTCAGCAAACTTCTAGCCATTGGCAGATACTTTCTGTATCACATTTCCACCCTTCCACCAATTCTAGCTTAACTTGTTGGGTGGAAAATACTCAGGAGTAAATGCTGCCGGGGGTAATTCCATCCTCCTCTTCCTTTCCCGGCCTCATCATGCTGGGTTAGGCAGCTGTCTAGCATCTTAGGTTCCCCCCTGGAGCTTCTCAACATATGAGAATAAGAATATTAGATGCAACTTCAAATATGAGCAAGGAATAGAAACTCGCAGACACCTGGAGAGTTTTTACTGTATGTGTGCTTTATGACCACGCTGACCCCAAACTCCTACTTGTAGAAATGACTCACTCCCGCAGTTCTTGCCAACTTCTTTTAACACCTCATTTTTCTTTTAAAACTGCATGGAGCTGGCACACAGTGGCACTTCTTTCTGCTTGGCTCATCTCTCTCTGGCTGTGTACTTGACAGCGTGGCCAGTATTGCTTTCAGCTTTCCTTTTGCTTCTATCAAGGAATTGAGAAAACCGAGAGAACCAAGACGCGCACTATTATACCCAGAAAGCTGTGGGGGAGCTTTGGATTGGCTGTCTGTCCCTCTGTTTCACTCTCACTCCATCTCTGTTCCATCTCAGTGCTGAAACAGTCGTAATATACAAACAGCATGTTGTCTTTCTCTTAATGTCATCCATATCTACCATATGAAACTCTGCTTTTGTTTGTATCTGACATCATAATTATGTTTCACAACCATAAAGATGTGCTGATATGATTTTTGCATATTGTCAGCACATTTTTAAACTGTATTTTTTTTTTTTTTTTTTTTGTCTTAACTGCAATCTGCTAACAATCGTAACATCCTCCTGTATGTTCAAAGAGGATGAAGCTTTCAGTGCTCAATGTGAAAATAATCTGTTCTTGCTGGGTTTGAAAAACTAACATCTTCCTTGGTGCATTGCTTTTGTGAAACACACACAAAGCATTATGGCCTTCAACAAAGAAAATGAAGAAAAAATTGTAGTTGCTAAGCACTGCCTGAGTTGGTCTGACACTGATAGTTGATTTATTTATTTTTTTTATCTGCCATTAGATGGCACTGTGTACCCATAATCTCACACACGTCACACAAAAGCAGACATTACCATATTCCTTTAAAAACCTACCATTCTGTAATACTCTACTATACTTTGTTCCAAATGAATGTTTGTGTTTACCACAGTGTTTTATCCTGATGCCCACATGCTGTGACATGTGGAGTTTAAACCATATAGGCTGCAGTAATCTTACATTTCACATAGCAATTTCAGCCTTAAGTTGAAATGTTATGTAATATCTTTGGATAAAAGCCAGATAAACTTAAATATAATGTGAAAACAGCTTATAAAACGATGAGCACTGAACTCAGTGAGCTTTGTATGATCCTACTTTGTTTACTTCTGTTTGCAGTTCCTCTCTTTTCTGCTTAAACAAAATCATTGATTCATTGTGGTGATTTCTGTATATGCTTTTCAGGATTTGGTGTTCACGGCCTCCAGGCCCGGCGTGGTGGGGCACACAGATGTGAAGGTCCACTGCAGAAAATTGGGCACCTTTACAATCCAATCCTGCCAGCCCACGCTGCCACCTAAGTTCCTGCTAGCCGCCACACCCAGGGTATGTGTATAAGAGCAACAAACAGACTGAGGAGGACACACTTGGAAGTCCTGCCTGTCTGTATGTGATGACAGTCGGGGTTGTGTGCTGGCGCGCTTAAAACAGCTAAGCATTTGGGTGGTCGTGGAAGAGGGAAGCGCTGTGAACAATGCTTTTGTGGCTTTTTAACAATGAGAAGCTCTTATCTGTGAAATGTTTGTATGACTGTGTGTGGTTGGGGTACAGGAGGTCAACACTGTGACTCCCAGCTGCACTTAAAACAAACGGAGTCTCCAAAAAAGGGCTTCTTGCTCAGGTTATTCAGTAGTTGTTCAGCTTCCTCTTGCCCCCTCACCTCCTCCTCCCCCTACACACACAAACATACGCAGATGCAGAAGTTGCTGATTCAGTGAAACCAGGACTGCATGCATCGACATCTCTCCATCTACAGCTTGAATCTCTCTGGAGCAAAGTTATCAGTTTGTTAAAGAAAAAAAAAAAAGAAGTCTTAAAAACCGAGCCTATGTCAGCGTACAGTATTTGTGCTTTGCCATCGTAAAATGTTGTTTCTATCCATCATGCAATGCTGTCTTTTGTTTCCAAGGTGACAGCAGTACCCATGGAGCGCTATTGTAACGACCGCAGTGCTGAATACGAGTGGCAGGTGACACGCAGCGGAGGAGGTCCGATCTTTAAACAGTGTTTCCTGTACGGCTCTCCTGAACTGGCATCAGAATGGCGTGTGAGGGCTAATGCCTTTCACCCACAATGCCCTGGGGGTGTGATGGCCCTCTATCCCCGCCATGGATGGTCCTTTATACGGATACCTGGTAAGTCCTGTCTCTGTGTGTGTGTGTGTGTGTGTGTGTGTGTGTGTGTGTGTGTGTGTGTGTGTGTGTGTGTGTGTTACTACTGAACATTCAAATGAGTCCCCCTGGTCTCATGCACAGCTTTTCACACTAGGCTATCAAATCCCATAAGTAAATGTCCCACAATTTGCAGTCTAACAGATAGATGTATTAGATGTAGCATGTAACAGCAATGACTGTTCAAGGGGCAGCTAATCTGAAGAAAGTTTGCTTATGTGGAGAGAGATACAGAGCTTGTTTAGGGCAGTAAATGAGGTAAGTTTAGCTCCACACAGAGGTGACCAATAACAGTAAATAGTGGATATCCTCTTTTATAGAATAGTGAGTAATAGAGGCCCGTGGGAGAATCCATAGATCTTAGTCCTGGGTCAGGAGGGCAGGGCAAGCAACATCACCCTCCACTATCTCTACCTGTAGGTCACACAGTGACTTCCCAGGGAACTGCTGAGATAAAGGGCTTCTGCAGAGGTTCACAACACATACCAGCAATTTCCATTGAATTATGAGATTCAATGGAAAGATTGTGTTTTGTTTTGTGGGGGGGTTTGTCCAAGTGAATTTATGGCTTAGCAGACCTTTATCAGAAAAGATTGGCTTGTTGAGCAAAGGGTTAGCTGCAGCACACTAAAAGGTGATTCACCACCAGGCTTCAGATGACTGATGGATGTCTAAGGTGAGAGAGGCCGCTACCTTCTTACAGAAAGCACATCCGTTCTCAGTGACCTAATGAAGGGGTCTCTGATAAACTCTGTTATGGATTATGATGACTGTTTTGTCAAATTGTCCCAGCGCAGCAGACACTGGATACCTTGTTTGATAAGCCTGCAGTGCGCTCATTTAACAACCTTTAGTACTTTCTGAGGTGCACTGTAAAACAACAGCTTCTCTAAAAATCATAATAGGTCCTTTAGATCCTGTCAGATAAATAATAATAAAGCTTAGTCCTTTTTTTAAGCTCCTGTGTATACATGTGCTTGTGAGAGCGTTTCTGTGTAAAAGTGAGAAACACAACAAGTATTTGTTTGTCTGTGTGAGAACAGCCTGAAAGCTCTTGTGAAGTTATACGGAGGCAGACAAAGCGAGGAAGTTTAGCTACTGGTCATTGTTCAAGTGCTCAGTTAGGTAACACTAATAGATGGTCTGCCTGTGTGCGAGTGAGTGTGTGTATATGTGTGTTGTTTATGTACAGTCGAGCCCATTAAGTGACGTGTGCGGTGCTCACACGGGGACCGAGGTGTCTCTCAGCCCTCCGCACACACTGTCCCACGCTCAGGGGGACAAGCTTTTACCTCTGTCTCTCCTTCACTAACAGACAGGACGGTGCGCTGGGCTGAAATCAGTATCTGGCCACGGGCTCTCAGTCCGTCTGGTCTCCCACTTCTTTCTCAGCCTCAGTAGGAAGGAAATGACCCAACACTCAGGCACCCGTCCTCCGCTGAACACATTGTTGCCACATCAAGGCTCAGATATGTACAGTAGCTCAGCTGAAGTTTCCCACCCTCCGTCTCCTCCGCACTCCCAGCCCCACACCTTTAGAACAAATGGCAGAGCTGAATAACTGTTTGTTTTGAGCGCCATGGCGTGAGTACAGCTGCCCACTGATATCGATGGAGGAATCTAATCAGAGGACTTATTAGGAATCAGGCCATAGAGGAGGAAAAAACAATGGGCTGTAACATTTTGGACCGTACATTATTTTTTGTTTGTTTGTTTATTTGTTTTGATGTCATTGTAATTGTATTATTTCCTTGAAAGAAAAAAGAGAGAGAATTAATTACATGTAAAAAATGTTAACACCGATGATGACACGATGCTTCTGTATGTCTCTGAAAGAAAGCAACATGTATTATCGGCTCAAAAATGAAGCCCAAGCAGCCACACTGTCTTCTCCACGGAGACATGGCAGAAAAAGAAGATTGGACTCTAGTTACAGAGAAATTCTGGGCCAAATTAGTTTAGTTTGCTTTGTGAAAATTCTACTCCTCGCAACCACTCAATTTAAAAAAAAAAAAAAAAATTCAAATGGAGACAGATTTGAAGTTTAAAAGAAACTTTAAGTTCCACAGAAATAGCTTTCCTTGCTGTCTGTGTGGCCTCTGTCTCCCTCGCATTAATTAGAAGCAGCCACTCCACAAAATAACGGGCTTCTCACTATAGCACCGACTCTTTAACTCTTTTTCTAGCTTTATTGTGTACTGTTAAACGACTGTTGCTGCCGTGAAGGAATCTCTGAAGGAGATGGTTGGCAGGTTGTGGAGCTGTTTTTTGGTTGTTGTTGGGGGTTTTTTTTAGCTGCATTAGAGAGCACACAGGAGTCTGTGTGCGCGTACTTCCATATCCATCAGTAAAGTTCTGGCCCTGCCGTTCACATTAGGCTGTGGGAAATGCAGTTCTGCCTTCCTGTCCCTTCAAAGAAACTCTGCTCTCCACCAAAATGGCAGGAAGCTTCCCCGGCCCTCTGATAGACAGGCACAAAACAACACAGACTGCCAGCCTCACCACATCACCGTCTGACTCTGCCCCTTTTAATCTGCATTAAGCTGGCACCGGTGTCCGTCTGTGGAATTCAGCTTTTTTCTTTTTTTTTGCTAGCAATGAAAAACAAAACATACAGCCAAGTGTGTAAAGGGATTGTGATTTCCTAGTCCAATTTATGGCTATAAATGTGTCCACAAGAAAGAGCAAATTTAAAAAAAAAAAATCCAGTGTAGACTGAAGGGGGAGACATTAGCCACATTATTTTTCTATGCTGGGATCTTTAAACATGGAAGCCAAGTAATCTTTGTGCTTTGATCTGTGGTAAGTTCTGAGTCAATGCCAGCCAAGGGTAACTAGCAGTAATCTGTCTTAATGACAGAGTTCAGAGTGGGCCGCTGTGGTGTGGTGCGGTGAGGTTCCCCAGCGAAACTTGGGAGTCTTCATCAGACTGTCTGTCTCTTCCGCTGCTTTAACGACTCCTAGAGAACCAAAAGAAGCGTTCCTCTTGCATGTTTGAGGGGAGGCGGTGGTGTATGTGTGAACATGTTCCATATATGCTCCTCCATCGCTCAGACTCAGCCACACTTAGTTGTGCAAGCATATTTTTTTCTTTTAAGGGAATTTATGTTCTTCTTTTTTTTTTTTTAATGACTCTCTTTCAGGCTCCAGAGCAGAGATGCTGCTTTCTGGATGCAGACAGACTTTGTTTGGGGGGGTTGTAAATCTTCACTAAATTCTCCTGTTTTCTGTCGGGCTTCTCACTTCCTAGCTTTCAAATCCTCCCACTGGCATCTGGCTCTTAGCTTTACTGATGCTGTCGCTGTAAGAAAATTAAGTTTCACTCTGATTTTTGTCAATATATGCAGAAGCAGCAAAGTAGTGTCAGGCTAATATTTCCATCATCAGCGCTGCTGAACAAGTGTTGCTCATTGACTTATTGATTGCCCAGTGTAATGTATCATTGTACAGTGAGGGGCTGGTGCTTGGTTCGATCGTTGATTCGACCTGTTCTGTGGCCTCCCATCTGTCTCTCTTTCTCACATAACCATTCATCCATCTTCCTTCACTAACTCCTTTTCTGCAAAATTGCTGTTCTTCATCACATCTGGCTCACTTCCCTCCGTGTTCAGGGCAGCTCCCCACTTGGCTTTGGCAGACAACAGCAGCAGAGGGGAAGGAAACAGAGGACAGCATAGAAGATTGTAGCGGCGTATTAATGAAATTAGCGCCATAGTTGGTTTGGGAGTATCAGGCGCCAGGCACCAGGGCTGGGCCGGGGTTAATTAGCTGGCAGCAGGCCTCTAATTGGGTCAGGACCATGTCAGACCCCTGGCTCTGGCCCTGCAGGGATTGGATTACAACGTCGGGGGACAGACAGCAGGGGGAGGAAAGGGGCGAGCGAGAGAGGGTGTGTATCGTGAAGTGGGAGGGTGAGTGTAGAAGTGGAGGAGGGAAGGATGGAGAGGCTGCTGGAGGGTGCTACAGTGGATGTAGTAGAATGGGGGTGTGAGGAGGGACAAGGGAGTGCAGCTTAATCTGCCAGCAGGCGGTAAGCATGAAGGAGATGGGGAGGGCCTGGCTGGGTGAATACCTCTGTTAGACTGGATTGGATTGAAGCGGGTGGTGGTGGCGAGGAGGGGGGTGCTGTGAAAGGGGGGCAGGGCAGGTGGTGAAGCTTGATATGTGTATCCATAGCAACGGCAGAGTGGTGTGACACCACATGGGATTTGCTCGTGTTTTGGGGTGTGGTCTTATCGCAGTCCTCATCCCTGTCAGGCCATGATTTTAAAGTTGTTTTGTGCCCCCCCCCCCCCCCCCCCTTTTTTTTTTTTTTCTTGCTTTCAGTTTTACTCCACATTTTGATCTACACACCACAACATATTTGGACATGATCTCTTTGTTTGCAATCAGCTACATAACATTGCTGTTGCTATGTCAATGAATTTTAGTGACTCTTTCGAGCCAACACACTGTTTGTTTGTTTTTTAGCTGTATCGACCTTTTCATTTAAATTCCTCCAAACCGTCCATAATTCATGGTACATGCGTAGTTACTATATCCAGTTTGCTCACGCTTAAGGGCAGTGGTCCTGCATTTCATTGCCACCACATGTAGCTTATAATGTAAGCATAAGTGTTACATTGGAATGAGACAGACCACCAAAGTCCTCCCAAATTGTAATTATTCATTTTCTTGGCTTCCCTTTTATAGAGTATAGCAGCAATATGAAACTGGGGTTTTCTCAATGCAGTACTAAATGCTTGAACTCTGCAACCTCTCTATAAGCCACATTGCTGTGGGACGATTTTTTTCTGCCTGTTTTCTTGCTTGCCTTTCTTTCTTTCCTTTTTTATTGTCTTTGTGTTAATAATTTCTCTGTGTATGAATGCAACTCAGAATTCAATATGGTGATGATCAAGTGATGCCGATAAGCAACTACCAAATGCTGTATCATGGTCACCGGTGTCATCAAACACCAGAAGGTTGCTTTCTTAAGGAGCAGAGCAGCTTCCCTATTAATGGTCTCCCTCATAATCCAGTCATAAACAAAAGGATTATTGTGACTGACACGTCTCTGTATACAAGAATAATAGTATCCAACTGTTTAATATGGGATTTTCTCATTGCCTGTTAATGCCATTCAAGACTTAGTTTAAGTACATGCAACATTTAGTCCTCTTTGGCCAGAAAAATCCTCAGATAGGGGCTTTTAACCTGTCTTAAAACATGACACTGGAGTCTGGAGGCTTAAATATAATCTCCTAAACAGAAACAGATCAGTAGCAGGGGTTTAGCAGTGTTGTCTTATATGAGTATTTGTGTCTCTGCCAAGTGGTGGTTTTGCGCCTGGGTGGTTGGCAGCGTGGCCCGCAAGTGTTAGTCAGTGCCCTTGACTGAGCAGCGGCCCTGGTTAGACTGGCACCTGCGGCCGGGAGGCCCTGTCTGATCTCAGCCACAACATCACCGCCACCACCACCAGGCTAATCCAGCTTCGCTGTAGCCGGAGCCACCACAGACCCCCTTTCCTCTCCGTCTGTCCCTCTCTGTCTGGACCATTTTTTTTTCTGTTCTGCATGTCTAATCTGCTGCATGCCGGCCTCTCTTGTCTTTTACTTTCTCAGTCCATTAACTTTCTTGACGCCAAGGCCAATTACAGGCCTTTCACGGAAGGGTACATTGTGTATCTCATGGTTTGCGGTGCACTGGGCTCTTTGTACAAACCGAATAGAACCACAGCAATGCACAACTGCCTATTTTAGAGTAAATAAAGTGTCACATCGAATCTGCTTCAGTTGTACTTTAATGCCTTTAGCTATAGGTGTATTATTTAAGCCATTCATTATCCTCCTTAAAGCATTTCCTATGTCATTTCACAATTTTTCAATATTTTGTGAGTTAGCTCAATTCATTGTAGGTGTTTTCTCTTTTGTATTTACAATATAATGAGAAAAGATACTGATGTGGAAGAACGCATGTCATTTACTAAATGTAGACCCCTGTTACACCTTTAATTTTACATAATGACAGGAGATAAAACGCTCATCCTGCTAACCAAATCTTTCTAGCAAGTCTTGCCCTTTGGCAGCCATCTTGGTAATGCCCCCAAGCAGCTATTTGGGTATTTCGAAGCCTCTGTCTGAATAAGGAGAGAGCGTACCTAATATCAGGACATAACAGCTGTATATTTAAAATGTTCAGCTAAACCCATTACACACACCATGCATGTGCAAAGCTTCATAACATTACAGCTTTTTAACAGCTCAGCCAGCAGTGCAGTAACTATCAGCTTCTTTCTACCAGAGCACTGAACAAGTACCATTCTAATTCAGCCTGTATGATAAACTGTGAAAACATGCAGTACACATACATCTTTTCTTCTATAATGACTAGATGCGCCCTCTACAAAGCTGAAACTGTGGGTGTAGCAAAAGCACGGTTGGCTCACATGCTTTCCAGTTTGACTGTTAGAGAAGTCTCCTATAGATTTTTTTTTTCCATGTCTCCTTCTTTAAAATGTCTCTTTATAAGACCTTCCTTTCAGTTGAGCTGGTTCCAGGTGTTGTTGGTGAACTTCTTTGTTTATTGTAATGGCGTAAAGTACTTGCGTGATACTGCGTTAGTAGTGCGTAGGTGCTACGTAGAGCTTTGCAGACCCACATTTACATGTTGCTATCTACGCCATGCATGGAAAAACCAGTAATGTGGGCTACTCTTATTTATGCAAGTGCTGTTGATCGTCTTTAAGCTTGCTCTAGCTGCAAAGGAGACAGTAGTCATGTTATACAATGAAATTCTTAGCAGTGGAGTGAAACTGTTTAAAACAAAACTATTCACTGCAGCCATTGTCTGCGTTTCTCCTACGTGATTCTTTGATATTTTGCACTTCTTCCTCTACGTGGCAAACTCCACTGTGGTCTCGCTCTTTCATGTTCAAGCCAACTTTTTGACCGGTCAACACACAAACCTTTGCATAATCCTCTTTTCTGCAAATGGAAAAAAATACAGGATACTTGACAAAAAAGCTACGCGCCTCAGAAAACATTAACCTTTTTCAGCTTTTCAGCTGTCCAGAAGAAAAATACAACAAGCGAAATTAAAGACATGTATGAATTTAATCCAGAACAAATTTTGCCAGCGTATTCCCAGGAGCTGTAGGTTGTGAGTGTGAGTGAGACCAGGACTGGATGTATTTGACAGGCTGACACCACTCCACAGTGACCTGTAGGTGAGCTCTCCAATACTTCCCCAGAGCATTTCACCTATTCATCTGTTCTATTAGTTCCTCTTTAACACCTCTGCCAGGCCTGACATTTTTTCAGAAGGTTATACTAAAAGGTCACAGGTCAGGGTTCAGTCCAAGTACAAATTAGCATAGAAAGGTCTCCTTAAAAAAAGATCTATGTGAGATTGTGGGTCTGTGGTACATCTTAACACAGGTGTATATTTCAATTTTTTTTGCATGTTTCAAATATGTTCCAGGAGGCTATTCTTTTTGAAGGTATCCCAGTCTGTTTTTTGCTTTTTGGAGAATGTGTTTTGAATTAATGGCCGAAGCAAAGTGAAGAAATAACACTGGGAAATATTTGTAAGCCCAGGTTTGCAGCGCACAAAAGGGCTTGGGGGACAGGAGTCCACCTCTTATGTAAGACGGTCAAGCCTCACTCTCCCATAGGGACTCTCTTCTAATCCTGACCTGACCCTGTCCCCTGACCCTGGACCTGGCCTTAGGTTCTTCCTACTCAGGGCCACGACCTCTCGGTCAAACACCATCGTGTGCCTGTCACAGGGTCGAATGCAGGCACAGCTTTTTCCTTATTCTATCATTGTGTCAGATGACGTTAATTCCTCATCAGCTGGACATCGAGGAAACCACTTCAGCAGCAGACCCAGGGTCAGAACACCCCCCTCTTTCCCATTGCTCTTGTCGGTAAATCATTTGAAGGCCAGCGAATACCTGATGTGGTATCAACAGAAACGTGACCAACTGCCAGGCCTGTTTGTTCACCTTTTGTGCTTTTGTCTAAAATGGAGTGTAAATCACTTTTTCCTCAGAGTTTCACTTTGTCTCTTATTCTCTCTGCTCTCAGCAACAGCACAGTCAATCAGGGCACAGGCTTTATTTAAACGGTCACTAAATTAGGGCCAGATCTAGGAGGATCGACCCCCCCCCCCCCAGCTCTATCTGTTCTGGTGAAAAGGGTTATTCAAGAGTCTTATCTAACTTCTGAATTGATTGGAGTTTGTTTTTTTAACTTTGTAAGTAAGCAGATATTTTATTGTGTCAACTCACTAAATATTTTCAGTGATTAATGTGATTTCATCACACAGCTACTTACTGAGAGTAACATGGAAAAGTTGCTGTGTTGCCACCCGGGTGGTTTGTGTGGTAAAACTTTCTTTCCCTCTTTCAGATAAGGAAAGCCTGATTACAGAAAGTGGAAAGCTCCACACCTTGGATATCCTGTTGAGTCGACTAAAGGCTCAGGGACACAGAGTCCTCATCTACTCTCAGATGACTCGCATGATAGACCTGCTTGAGGTATAAAAGCACACATACACGGCATACATCTATAAATAGAACAGTTTGTTCCTCATTTTCATTACCTTTGCCCCTTTACAGCTCTGCTCGCTCTATTCATATCCTATTTATAAGTTACCCTCACACTATTGCTAAGTGTAGAAAAAGTAACGTCCTGAATTCCATTCAGTAATATGTAACCTGAAGGTGAGTTAAATCTTTTAGATATCTGCATAAATCAATTCCAAGTTTCCAAGTAAGTTGTTTAAGCTCCTCACCCGAGCAGTGTAACCGTTGGGGTGTGGCGCTACAGCACCTCTAAACCACCTGCCTGTCCCTCGTTGGTGCACTCATTAGACTGCTAATTAACAGGTCAGGACTAATTAGAGGGGTCTCATCTGCAGGGGAGGCAGCCAGATGGGAGGGATAACTGGGTGAAATAAGGAAAGCGGGGAAGTGGAGGGGAAATGGGTGATGGGAGTGGCAGGGTCTTTGGGGTTAGAGGAGAAGGAAATAACATGAAAACCGAGACAAAGGTAGATGGATGAGGAAAAGGTGGGAACAAATAAACGATCACAAAATCCGTTTTTCCTGGTTTGAGCTTGATAAATGAACCCGTATTACTTTTACCCACATGCATGTTTTTCTTTTCAACTTCTTAGTTAGTTATAATCTTATTGGAAGGTCAGAGGCTGTCAGTTTGGAATCCAAGATGAAGATCGAAGTGCATTACTGCTCTCCCTACAGGAATATAATGCTGAAACACAGCCCTGACAGTGATTATGTGTCGACAGCCTTGGTGTACTCTGTTGTTGCCTCCATATTTGTTGCAAACATCACTATGGAGCCAAAAGCCTCTCGCATGATGTCATTCTGTCCCTATTCACACAGTGCAGAGCCAGTTCCACAGCCAAATGCTTTGATGGTAGATGGACCTGGCCCAGGTGGCTAAGGACCGTCTTCCTGTGTGTCTGGAAAACAGCAAGAATGCCTCGTGTTAAAGGCCACTGGAAAACGGCAGTGATGAGAATGCTCAAGATGGCTTCGATAATGCTGGCTAGTCATTCTGCTTTAGTGTTCTTCTCACTGATTGCCCCACCTATAGTTGTTCCCTCTAGCTATGATTTAATGAGACAACATTACAGCGCCCTGTGTATCACAGAAGTCATTGTGTATAAGTGACCTCATAATGCAATGGGAGGTGGGCGTTGGTTGAGGGGGAGGTTGTATATGACAGCATCTCCTCTGCTAATGGGCTCAAGGCAATCACGGATGAAATCATACATTCACCCAATTTGGCTTCAGTGTTTTTTTTTTTTCCTTTTCCATGTTTGTCATTGGTCATAGCTAAAAAAATAAATAAATCTGCAGATGGAGTTCATTATCTGAAAGTGAGTCTCTGACTAAGAGAGAGAGTGCGGGAGAAGTTGATGCTGATCTGTGTCATTATCATCATTGTTATCATCACCAGTCGGCTGCCGGTTCTTCTGGTGACATCACGCGGTCAGTTGATGGATCATTAAGATTCGGGTGGCCCAAAGAAAAATAACACTGTTTGCTTTCTTTGGCAGCAGCTGATAGTGTAGCGGGACCACGGAGTCACTGCCTTCCTATTTAAGCTGAGTTTTTTTTAGACATCATTTTACTGCAAAGTCTGCAAAGCTTAAAATGCAGGAATGAGGGGAAATGCCCACAGTCTCTTGGAACTGCTGCCAAACCAGAATAGAATTTTGTCTGTAAATGAAGTACCGGTAATGCAATTTGCCTTTCAGGTGTGCCTTGTTCATTATTCAATTCAATTCAGGTTAGTTTTATTTATATAGTGCCAAATCACAACAGCAATCACATCAAGGCACTTGATATTGTAAAGCAGACACCCTATAATAATACAGAGAACCTTTCAACAATCAAACGACCCCCTAAGAGCAAGCACTTGGCGACAGTGGGAAGGGAAAACGTCCTTTTAATAGAAACCAGGCTCGGGGTGGGTCGGCCAGCTGCCATCACTAGTTTGGTGTGAGGGGAAATTGTCTTGGAGTGTTGGAGTGACACACAGTGACCTATTATTCAATGAAAAGCACGGCTTCTGCATAGATTATTTTGTGGAACATATTATGACAGTTTGTTTGTACGTTTCTGCACACTATGATTGCAAATATAGAAACTCTACAGCCTGTGACACAGAAGGAAAAGCCAGAGAGTGGAGTTGTAGTTACCGTGTTTGTTAACACTGTGGTTTTGATGAATGAATAGTTTTGCAGGTTTCATCACCTTGTCCTTGTCTGAACTGGTTTTCTGCTTATACATGCGACTTTTTAGCAGTAGCTAATCAAAGTCCATGTTCTTGCTTGCTGACACTTACTGCGGTCATTTGGCTCCTGTAATATTGTGGAACTATTTTTGAAGCCAAAATGATCTGAACTGTTGTAGTGAACCAGAGATTGCATTTTTCCTGCATTTCATTCTCCTCAATGCAATTTGGTCGCTCACTTCTTAGTATGCTGTACTAGAGGGGGATAGAAAGGTCCAATGAGCTTTCTGCTAAGGTGTGATTTATACTGCTGTGTTGATACCTGTCAAAGATATGATGTAGTTTTCATATAGCCTGCAGAAGCCTGCCACACACACCCTCCCCAGACATTTAATGACACGCGCACACACTGATTTGTCCGCTCAGTGGCAATATGCTTTGCGTCTGTGAAACAAAATGTGGTCATTTATATATTTATTCTCATTTTCTTTGCTATTTCAATCTGTGTATAGACTCTCTCTTCAGTGTTACATTAATTTAATGCTAAATAACTGTGGCTAAACATTTATTAAGTGGAAAAAAAGCCAACACGATCTGCTTTTGCAGTCACCATGAGAAACCGAACACGGAGAAACTCGACAGACTGGCATAGGAGCCAATGCCAGATAGCATTTTTGTAATTGCAGAATGATTCAGCCACACATGCAAAAAGAAATGTGCATAGACTACACCATAGGATGTTTTACAAAGTGTTTTTTCACACATCTGTATTAATGCCTAAAATTGGAAACACTGTTTAATAGTTAAGGTCAGTGAAGTTCTGCTGCTCCTGTGGTCTTGGGCAGGTGTTGTATGTACCATGTCACTGACAGCAGACATAACAGTCTTAAGCCCAGCTCAGTTCTGAAGTGGACTCTGTTTTATTATCGTGCCACAGCATGTTCTTTTCAGTTATTACAGCTGTTGGGTTAGGAACAGTCTGTGACCACGCACACTAATCTAACAGCATTTGCTTGACTGTGGGGACTCATTTTTAACAGGAAGTTGGGAACAGCCTGTGTTCCCAGAGCCACTTTGAAAGAAAAAGCAAAATTGTAATTGGAGTGGATACAAAAGTATCGGGCATTCTTAAAACAAATTTGCGTGTTCCCATGCGTCGTGAACTTCAGGGAACATAGGGGTTTTGTTTTGTTTTGTTTTTGGTTTTTTTGGCGATATGTGGTTCATAATGGGCCGATGATAGTTGCATGAAAAAAGTAAACATTTTGTCCAGTCAGGCCAACCCGACATAGTGCTTGATTTATAACATTTGTAAAGGAATACATTAGAAAATGAGTGAAAAACTGCAGAAATATCACACTTTCACCTACGGTTAGCACAAACTGGATCAGAATATTGTAGAAAATTGCCAGCTGTTGGGATTTATATTTCAGTGTGGCATCTTGGAAGAAATCGAAAGCATGCTGCAACTAACCAGGACTCCAAGTGTAAACCACAAAAAGGCTGCAGAGGAATTTGATCTCTCAGGTGTAACTTTTCTAAAACTTTGATTCTGCTGATTTAGATGGAGATTAGAAAGACAGCAGCGTTGTGCTGGCAAGATACCAAAGCCCAATTCAACAAGGTTAGCAGCATTTTGGCGAGCGCTGCCCTAATGGTCCCTAATGTAGTGTTCAGTTAGAGCAGATGGGGCTGTTGGGAACAGAGCCAGACACTCAGAGCGATGAGGGGGCAGGCCCTGCTGGGACTGAGGGCCCCGGGTGTCGTGAAAGGGGATTTGGAGGGGGTCATAGAAAACATAGCTTCAAATCATCGTTATCATTGATAATGGCTGTGTGAGGGGAGTTGTTATGTGTGGCCATTTATTGTAACTGGTTCAGGGGGGACTGACATGTTTCATCGAGGAGGTCGCGAGTTCAGGGCAGCGCTCAAAGGAAGCTCAGCGAGTCACCTCATCACTGCTGTTGCTCTGACTTCAGAGCTCCTCCCATCAAACCCACACACAGGCGCACACAGCGCAGCTTAGCAGACTTTGGGGGGGATAGAATATCAAGCTCTTGATTTCTCAATGCCTCCCTGGGCTCGGATTGAGGTTTCAACTCCAGCGAATGCACATAAGAAATGTGGGATTTTGGGATTTTGGACACAAAATTGCTGTCAGAAAGAAATTCTTACAGCACAGATGAATATTTCTTGACCCTTGAAATTTAACAAGTAGGGCTGAAGGCTTTATCCACTCCTCAGAGAAAGAATAGAATTTCATATTTGAGAGCTTATTAAATTCAGTGTGTAGTTGCTGCTTGCGATCCCCAGAGCAGAGGCTGAAGAACAGTTTGAGATTTGAGTTTTGGATTTGAAGTTTGGATAACTTTGGTTTGCTGGTTTCGAAATCAGTGGTGAGAGCGATCTATGAATGCCAAATATTGGCTAATCCTAGAGTTAAGTTTTAGTTTTTTTTATTAACTTGATGCAGATCTAGTTATTCTAGTTATAGGTTTTATGAAAATAAAGCAAAAGATGTTGTGAAAATTAGAATCAGTTATTCTATATCTACATATTCCTCCATACTGGAAGTAAGCCAACCTTCTGCTCTGTGAAAGACCAGAATAAATGAGGAGTCATTATTTATTTATTAGTAATTATTTTCTTTACTGTCTTTGTCCCATCTTTCCAGGAGTACATGGTTTATCGCAAGCACACCTACATGCGCCTCGATGGATCCTCCAAGATTTCTGAGCGCAGGGATATGGTGGCTGACTTCCAGAGTCGGTGGGTAAAGATAAAATACGACCTAGAGTGCAAGTGGTTGTGCATGCATGAAATAAGACGTCACCCATACATCGAAATATATATGGGTGTGTTTAGTCCACATTCTCTGGTTTGCATTAGTACATAGCTCTCAGGCGCCAGCATTACTCTTTTTGGAGGACAAAAGAGTTTGAAGTTTATTGGAGTTTATTGAAGTTGCTTTATGTTGCAAGGCTTTCACTACTGGTGCACATTTCACATCCTATACAGGACTTAAGCTTGACATTTTTATTCTTAACTTACATTGCAACTTCATTTAATGGCATGATATGTGGATATTTGTGCTGTAGCTGCAGTTGGGAATGATATCTTCTGATTTTGTCCCCCTCCTCTATTCCCTCCACCCCCCACTCCTCTCTCACTGCCCTCCACAGAACGGATATCTTTGTCTTTCTGCTGAGCACACGGGCCGGAGGGCTTGGCATTAACCTGACTGCTGCTGACACTGTGAGCCCCTTATTGATACCATATCATAGTTTAAATAGCACTAACATTTACTAAAGGTCTATATCCAGGGCAGCACACATTCTCTGTCGTAAAACACAGTTTCAGCATAAATAAATACGTTTGGATAATGACTAAGGAGCATGATTGTGTATGTAATCAGTAGGGCTAAACACGCCTCTGAAAATGATAATGTCAGTGTTTATTAACATGTCTCGCTATAAACTCCCTGTAGCCCTGTTCGAGTGAAATTAGCTTTCATGACAATGAGCGTGAAGCGATTGTTAACACAGGACATCTGTCACGTTAAAAGGCAGTTCACTTGGGAAAACACGTCATTGTTATTAGTCTCCGAAATTGCAGAGAAGGGAGTGTCTGTTTCACGCTCAGGCTTTCTTCACAAAAAAAAATTAGACAATGTGGTAAACATGGATATCCTAATTTTAGAGAAAAATATTATGACATATATATTTTTTCCTGTGCAGGTTATCTTCTATGACAGTGACTGGAACCCCACAGTGGACCAACAGGCCATGGACAGGGCTCACAGGCTGGGTCAGACCAAACAGGTCACCGTCTATCGCCTCATCTGTCAGGGCACCATCGAGGAGAGGATACTGCAGCGGGCCAAGGAAAAGAGCGAGGTGTGTCAAAAATATCCTCTATTCTTTTTAAACCAACAACAACAAAATAACACAAGTGCATAATGGTCATATTAATAACAGAGGTGATTAATGCTTTAATGGTCTTCTTTAATAAGATCCAAAGGGTAGTGATCTCTGGAGGCAACTTCAAGCCAGACACGCTCAAACCCAAAGAGGTGGTCAGCCTGCTTTTGGACGATGACGAGCTGGAGAAGAAATGTGAGTGTTTTGATTGGGCAGATGTTAGAGTTTCACTGTGAGGGGAAGGAAAATATGAAAACAAACATTGTGTCTCTTTCTGTAGTGCGCCAAAGGCAAGAGGAGAAGAGGCAGCAAGAGGAGAGCAGCAAGGTGAAGGAGCGCAAGAGGAAGAGGGAGAAGTATGCTGAGAAGGTATGGAACTGATTAACTGAGTTGGTGGCTGCCTGGATGTGGAGTGGAATATGTAGAATACTTCGAGTAGAAACACATGTGAAATGTTAGAGAGAAAGTTGGAATGGAAGAAATTGTAAGGTAGGAAGATAAGGAGACAAGAGTCCTGGAAGAAACTTTTACAGAAAGTTTTGTGTTCAGCTCAAGAGTGAAAACTGTAGTCTGTCTGTTAGATGATAGACTCTCTTCTGTCTAACATAATATAACATTGACCTGATAGTGAAGCTGCAGGAAGGGTCGAGGGGACATTGAAATCATTATGACTTATTCCTTTGAGATATTATACAGTACATAGCTGGTGAATCTGACAGAAATCAGGTCACTAGTTTGAGATAGTCAGTGACTAAAGTAGGGTCAGATGGAAGGTCAGAGGTTCATCTAAAATCATTAAATATCTTCCTCTGGGGATCATATCCATACTGGATTTCATGGCAATCTGGTCAGTGGCTGCTGAGTTTTGTCTTGCTCTGAACTCAAGAGCTGAACAGAAAATGTATATGCCATGCAACTGACTGTCAGCGCATTCAGTTCAACTCAATTCAGGTTTATTTATATAGCACCAAATCACAACAACAGTCATCTCACGGTACTTTACAATGTACGATAAAGACCTTTCTGTTAATAAGAGAAAACCTAACCCCTGTATGTAAGTGGCGACAGTGGGAAGGTAAACCGCCTTTTAACAGGAAGAAACCAGGAAGGAAAACCAAGCTGAGGAAAGGGCAGCCATCTGCTGTGACAGGTCTGGGATAAGGGGAGGGATAGGACAAGACAAAAGACCCACTGTGGAAGAGAGTCAGAGATTAATAATTAATAATAAGAAATAATAATAAGAGTACAATAGCCTATGTTTTATCTGAATTTAGAGATCATCAGTTTAAGTAGTTATTTTGTATCATCTGGCTTCATTGATAGATATAGCTGGGTATCATCTGCATAGCAAAGCCTTCTAACAATAAGTGGCTTAAACCACTGGTTTAATATATACTAGTTAGGTTAATTCTGTTTTAGAGGAAAAAATAATTTCACACCCCTACTTCAGCAGAATTGATTTCATCAATACCCTCTCCTGTTCTCGTTTCTGTTGTTAACTTTCAGAAGAAGAACGAGGAGCTGGAGAACAAGAGGAAAAAGGAAGTGAACCTGGTCATTTCCCACGCCCCCTCAGCAGACAACTCTAACTTGTCGGCAGATGGAGACGACTCGTTCATCAGCGTCGAGATGGACTCGGCCATGCCCAGTCCTTTCAGCGAGGTGAGGGATCCAGAGGAAAAACAGAAGAGATGGATGGTGTGTGCATGTGTGCGATAAAGAGAGAGAAAGGCTTTTGTGAAAGTGTAGGTCATAGATGAGGCGGGAAAGGGATGAGATTTATGTTAAATGTGATGACTTGTGGCTGCTCCATTAGGCTTCTTTGGCCTGCATCCACAAACTCACAATCTTACTTTGCATGCTGTGCTATTAATCCTCCTCCCCTTTTCTTTTCTTATCTTTTGTTTCTTTTGGGTTATTAATTCTTCCCCTATATTCTCTTCTCCGGCTTTCCTCTTCTTTCGATCCACTCTTCTGTCCGTCTTACCTTTTCCCAACCATTTGTCACTTTTATACCCTGCACATTGAATCTTTCCTTTCCTTTCCTTTCCTTTCCTTTCCTTTCCTCTCTGTTCCTCGGACTGTTCCTCTTGTTGCCCTTTACTGTACTTACCTGGTTCCTCGTTCCCTTGTGGTGCTGACCCGCAGCCTGTATGTATGTCTGTTTGTACTCCTATGCATGGACAGATCTCCTTAAGTAGCGAGCTCCAGCCCGGCTCATTACCTCCTGATGCCGACGCGGATGAGAGCAGCAGCGACATGCTCGTCATCGTGGATGATCCGCTTTCTTCCGCGCCTCAGTCTCGTGCCACCAACTCACCCGCCTCTGTGTCTGGATCAGTCTCTGACAATATGAATGGTGAGAAAACAATTTCAGTCTAGCCATCGTTCATGGAGCGAGTAGAGCAGTATACTTTATGTTTTTCTGCACTTTGCATAGACTTGCTCTGCAGTTGGTGTCCCTGGAAAATTTGCTGTAGATCAAGACCAGATTTGACTTGTTACTGATACTCCCCACCTCTGAATTTAGGACATATCCGTTTGTATAGTGAGTGATATCAGCAGCTAAAGTTCAAAGTTTCCAAATAAATATGTAGCATATATGTAGCATTAAAGACAGTCACTTAAGCCCAAAGTATGTAAATGGTGCTAAAAGTTGTGTTCTTCCTATATAAAGGCTTTAGAGGTCTCTCTTGCTCTCTGGTTGTTTAGCCAATGCATTTTTGGCAGTGTTAAACAGCCAGCCCACCCAGCAACGTATCTCATACACTATCAGAAACCTAATGGTTTGTCCTAACTAAAAATAATCTAAGTACATATAATCTCTTCCAAGTGTGGAGTTGCCAAATAAAACCTAATCTGTCCTTTCCATGAGACTATTATCTTGTTCTACTGTTGCTAGAATAGCAAATTAGTGTGACTTACATGAAAGTCATCGCTGCACGTAGAAGGCTGGCTTGTTATGTTCTCTCTGCTATCTCGCCTTGTGTTTTAATAGGCTGGGGTCCATTGAGACAAGTGGCTTTTTACCTCATAAGCTGTATGCAGCTCGTTTCTTGCTTGTTTTACATTTATAACAGTTTTATTTTGGCTCGGCCGCACTCAGAAATCAAGATACATGGTGAATGTTTTTTCCTTTTATCTTCACTTTGGAATTTTTGCGGCAAGATAATCTCTCCTAAATCCATACTTCTTCGTTAAAACCTGTTGGGAATTTTTGCTGCCATGCTAAGAGGTGCTTGCCAGCAAGATTATTGATGCGCAGTGATAACCAGAGCCAGCAAGCTGGGAGAAAGTTGGTTCCTTCAGAGATGTAGATGATGTTTAAATGAAAGGTTTGGAAGATGAGATGGAAAGCAAAGAATCAAGAATCAACTGGTGAACTTGAAAATGGGAAAGGAAAGAAGAGTGAAATTTAGACCTGAAGGTCGGGGGAAGCGTGGGGAATTTTATGAAAGGTTTTCATGTGTGCTTTGGTGTTAGTGATAGAGTAGGGCCTTTTTCCCCACATAGGGAGGTTGTAATCCAGAGTATTTGGAGTGAAACGTGTAGAGAAATGCAGACCAGTGGTGGGATGTGGGGAGTCAGAGAGGGAGAAGACAAGGTACTGGAGGATTAGGTACATCACCACTCTGGCTCTGATTGTGCAAACAGTATGGAAAATGAGAAGAGTGTTCCTTTTTTTGCTTGAGCCAGCACTTACAGTAATGATGAGCCGTGATTAATGTGCAATTGCGCTTAAATGTTGCAGAGAAATGACCACAGTAGACTCTGAAAGACTGGGTCAAGGCCAAACCAAACTGAGTGTCTCTGACAGTGATGTTGATTCCCGCCTGACTGTAAAATACTGAAGAGGTTTTTTTTTTTTACTATTTTTTCCTTTTATTGCCTGTGGTGTTCAGGTGTTTCAGCCTCGGACACAATCAGTCCAGGCAGAGGCAGGTCCGGGCGGAGTCGTGGGCGGCCTAAAGGCTCTGGAGGCGGTGCCAAGACTGGAGGGAAAGGACGCGGGCGTAAGTCAACTGCAGGTAGTGCAGCAGCAATGGCAGGAGCGATGGCAGGCGCGGCAGCTGCTTCGGCAGCAGCTTATGCTGCTTATGGCTACAGTGTTTCGAAAGGTATGTAAATATTGTACGGATCTTTATGCACAGGCACTGGCTGTCCAGAAATCAAAAAGAATATGTGTGCTTTGTTTACCTGTCAATGCATTTCTTGGACAAATGTTCTTAAGGACTGTTGATGTCACAACAAACATGCTTGTTCTGTTTCTCATGTTCATACATCCATATTTTCAAATGAGCACTCTTAACTCAAGAGTAACTCAGTTTTTTTAAAAAATATTGTTTTAAAATCTGTCCTTTTCCCTGCAAGCTAAACGTCTACTACCCATGCACAACGTTACAGCTTCACCAATGTTTCAAGCCAGAGTGCTGACCTGTCATCTCTTTTCAAGCCACAATGAATGCACTGAATGAATACCTTACTGGTTCCTGTTATGGATACATTAAGCCAAAAGAAAGTAACAAAGGAGAAGATTGTTAGAGTCCATAATCATTCCACATTCCAATCAGTGCCACACAGTTGACACTGTTATGAACTTCTCCCAGAGATGTCTAATCGAGACTTTTTTTGTTTTGGTTTTTTGAGGCCGATGTATTTTGTTGTGGTATCACTGCAAAAAAACAAATACAAGCCAGTTATGTCCTACTGAACTGGCTGTTTGAACATGATAAATAACCTCATCCTTTCCTGTCCCTAATTTCAGCGGGCCTCTCTGCATCCAGCCCTCTGCAGACCTCCCTGGGCCGGTCTGGTACCAGTCCTGCCTTTAGCCTCAGCAGAAGCTCCTCCCCCCAGACCAAAGGAGGCACCTCCACGCCGAGCCCCCACAAACAGCTGGCCCACAGCCACCACCACAGCAGCCACGGAGCAGTCAGGAAAGGAAAGGGTCCTGGCGGTCCTGGGGCTCGATGATACATGTGTACGCATATTCGTATTAATATGCCCTGACAGATAACTGACCTGCTCTTCACTGTGATTCCCAGAGATACCCCCCGCCCCCTCCCCGCCCACCTAAACTAATAAACAAGAGTATTTATAGTAACTGAGGCTCACTACCTGGAGGACCACGCTCTCCCTTCTGGCTCAGCAACTAAATAGAAGCTAGAGTAACCACAACAATTTAAAGGTACAGCCTCAACCAGCCTCTGCATTAGTTCATTTATATTCATTTAGTTTTTTTTTTTTTTTTTTTTTTTTTGTCCAGAGCAGTGGACAAAAACACTGCCTTGAGCATTTTAATTTGAATTTTGACAGAAGTATTTCTAAGTGCTTTTTTGAGAAGACAAGCTGTATTCTACTATTGACGACAGGAAACCCAAAGGCGTGTAGCTCAAAGGGCTTTTCAGATCCTTGGATTTGCCCGGGTAGCGAGAAAAAGGAGTTCCTGTCAAATGCACTGAGCCACGTCTTCCCTTATTTTTTATTTTTAATTGTTATTTTATTTAGATTTTTGTTCTGTGTTACTGATTCTCCTACATGCACATTTGGTTATTTAATTGTTCTGTAGATATGTTCAGCGCAAAGCTGGTGGACAAGTCTGCATTTTACAAAGCTTAATGTGAACCCACCATACCAAACAGCTTTTGTACTAAAGCTCCTATTTTTGTAATGAAAGATGTACTGAAACCAACAGGCAGGCAGGTAAAACTGTATCCATAAAATGTGTTCATGTATAGGTGGAAATGGAAAATTTCTGATTATTTTTTGTGTCCAATGGGGAAAATAATGTAAAAACAAAAAAAGAAAGAAAAGGTCTACTAAAATAAGGGGTACTGATTGATAGAGCAATGCTGCTAATGTTAAACGTATGAATCGATTCACATTTATTTTGGTTGTTTTAAGTTATTTAAGTTAAAAACAGGCGATTCACAAAAATTGCAGAAAAATCTTCACCTGTAAACTGTAAATTGCGAATTCTAGAGCCATTTTTTTTTCTTACTTTTTCCAAAATTGTTTTCTGTGATGACAAATCTGTGGTTCTCTTTGATGTCATTCATGTTTCAGAAACAAAAAACGGGAAAAAAAAAAAAAAGGTGTGCACCAGTGTCCTGAGTTGAGCACTACATCTGTTCTAATGGGTTTGTTTTTGTGTTTATAGCGTGAATAAAATGCAATGTTCTATATCGATTGTACATAATGATGAATGAAAGCGACATTTCCTCTGGCTTTTTCTCTCATTTGCCTGACTATTTTTATAAGTCACATGTACATATGAAGAAATGCATCTGTCATTTTACTAACAGGAGTCAACTGAAAATAAAAGATGGCGAAATCTGAGCAGTTTGATTCTGCTGCTTGTTTGTTTGTTGGTTTTTACATTAGCACTGTCCTGGGTTTGAACCCATTGCTTCACGAGGGTTAACTCACTGTATGATATCCTGGAAAAATATAAATAGGCTGTAAGGTAAAAAATGATAACTATCAATATTAATTGATATTAATTAATTATCACAGTTATATTAAAGTGGTCACCAAGTGAAACTTTATAAAAAGTACACACTCTTATGTAAAAAGCCCTTTTTTTTTCTCCATTTTTTAAATTTTTTAATTTTTGCTTGCTTACTTGCTTCAAACCCACCAGCCAGCCGTGGCTTTTCTGTTTGGAGTTTGCATGTTCTCTCCAGGTACCCTGGCTTCCTCCAGCAATCCAAAGACATCCATGTTACATTAATTGGCGATTCTAAATAGATTTTAACTATGAATGTGACCGTGAAAGGATGCCTTTCTCTGTGTTAGCCATGTGACCCGTCCAGAGTGTACCCTGCCTCTCAATCTATGAGGCTGTTGTGGACTTCAGGTCTGCAACAGTGGAGGGAATCTGCACTGGCAAAGAAAAGAAATGGAATAAAGGACCAAGAATGTAATAATTCTGCTTGTAGAAGTACTAGGTTTAAAAAGTACAGCTGAATGGGGGCTTAATGAGATTTGGAAGGCCACAAATTTCATAAAAGCTTCATATTACTTAATATCTTCCACAAATGGGTGGTCACATATTAGTAGACTACTGCCAGGTGGAAACATCACTTTGCCAGCTGAGAAACATGCCTTGCCATCTCTCAGAAAACTAAAACATCTGTGTGCAGCACAACAGTGATAGAACACTGACATCTTCATGTCAGTTTCTCAGTAGTTGCACGCTTTATTTCCCTCGTGGCTATAGATACAAACAATATTCATTTCAGCCCTTTATTTAAATATAACATCTGAAGCTCAGAAACAGCAGTTTCTGTTATCACACAAATGTTTTCTCACCTGTGGCTTTTTTTAAAACCATTTTGTTTGGCACCCCTCTTGTTATGTCTCTGCTTGTTTACCCTTGTAAGGTTCTCTGTATTCTTCCTTCAGCCAGAAAGTGATTTTACGGCATCTCCTGACAATCCCACAATCATAGATTCATAAACTCACCAAAACCCCTGGAAACTGGGACTTCAGAGACCAGAAACCAAAATTCACATGTTTTTGATTTAAAAAAAAGATAAAGGTACGATTAACAACTCTACAGAGAAAAACTAAACTTTATACCTGTAATCTCATTAGTAAGACATCCTTATACAGCCAAGGGTCACATTCAACCCTAATTTAATGGGTGGTCCTTACAGCAATCTTAAAATTACATTTAATCTATTCTACTGTAGTCGTTCCAAGAAATTAGATCTCTGTTGCTCAGAATAGGCAGACCTTGCCATGGGCAGTTTTTGTTGGAGTAACTATTAAAGAAGTCGACTGTATAAAGATTGCCAAATGTAGGGTTTTTTTGTGCTACAGGGAGCGTTGAGCTTCGTTGCACTGGGAGGGAAACGTATATCTCAGAGATAAGATATTCAAAACCTCTGGCACTTAAAATAGAAACTATCTGTAAGGTCTGTTTATGAAAAATCATTTGGAAGAACTTAGCCTTGATGTAAGGAAATGACAGAAAAACAACCCATTTGAGAGGCGATCAAACTGACAAAGATGCACCTGAGACCCATGTCGCCGTTTTCATGTCACCCTGCTGAGATTTCATCTCAGTGAACGCATCTGCAGTGTGTTCTTCCTGGTGCACTCTTGACACGACCACGGGGCAGACTTGTAAACACAGGACTTCCAGGTCTGGACTTGTTCCCGGTCAGCAGTTATATAAGCCTTTTCACCTAGATAGACTCTTGGACTTGAATCACATCCAGGGTACAAGCTGCTCCGGCCAATGTTTGGGTGTGTCTGACGTATGTTTGTATATGTGCACTCAGGAGACCTGTTCAAAAAGCTTTACTGACTTCTTAGAACATTGCTGTTGAGTTACAGTCTGCAAACCAGATGTGAACCAGCACGTCTGTTTTTTGTTTTTATTCCAAGAGCATGTCAGAAAAGCTGCTTCTTGGCAAGAGAAGACCCTCATGGTCTGTGTTCTTATGACATGCACACAAACACCTTGAAAGCCTCCCTCACCACAGGTTATTAGCTGGTGTGAAAAAGTTCTGTCAGCTGGTTCAATTGCAATCTTCACACTGAGTGCTTAGTGTTTTTGTTTTTAAACAGGAGGGGGGAAAAAAAAAAAAAAAAAAACCCCACAAAATACTCCTTGGGAAAATGCAGTACAGAAACATTTTCTCCTTTAGTGTACTTTATTTTAGGATTTCTGGTTAAATCAGTTCTCTAGAATACATCTCTTTGCTGTGCACTCATTAAACTGCCACTTTTGATACCTCCAGATTTTCCTGACCAAGAACAGAGCCTTTTTCTTTTAAAAGAGCCACAGCTCATTTAAACAAACAGTTTCTGTTGCAGCAATAACACACAAAAACAGTCATTTTCCACTTTTTTAAATTGGTATTTATTTTACTTGACACTCAGTTGTCACAAGCAACTTTTCAGAGTCAGATTTATTCTTTGACACATCAACGCACTCAACCACGAGCGACAGCAGTACCTTCTGAATTGGACGGAAGTTGCACCGTACAAATCAAAACAGTTAGTGAAGAAAAACAGTGTTTACAGTGAACATTGTAGGGATTGTATTAAGCTACCCTTCTTTTTTTCCACTTTTTCAAGTACAATGGATGGTGATGAGGATGTGAAGCTACAGAATGTAAAACACAGGTAGAACATGGCAGATCAAAGCCTCATGTGTAGTGTATTCTTTCCATTACATGCTAGTGAAACAAAGGGTACGAGCTACTGTGCTGCTAACAGGTAAGACACCATGGTCAATGCTGTGGCCTCGATGGAGAACAGGTGATGGTCCTCCACATGTGGGCAACTGCTCCTCATGAACTCCGCAAGTCGGAGCAGGTACTCCAAGTTGTGGCCCGTCTTCCCTCTGGACATTGCGATCTGGGCACCGATCTCCTCCGAGGTGGCCGGGCCCAGGTAGAGAGGGTTGTCGGAGGTGGCAATGTAAACCAGCGCCTGAACCGGAGGCTGGTCATTCCCCTCAGGGAAGAAATCCACCATTTTGGTCATGTAGCCTCCGCAGACCGTCTCTCGCACATTGAGGTACTTCAGGGACTCCTCCAGCTGTGAGCCTGCCACCTCAAACGCCACACCCCAAGTAGTCTCCTGTGGAGGAAGATGAAAACATATTAAGTCATCATTCAATTAACTGATGTAGACTGGAAACTCCACTGCACTTTCTACTGTAAACCAATAGGAAGCAGAAAGTTCCACTTACGTCATCATCTTCGATCAGCGTCACCACTCTTCCGGGCTGCAGAGAAGAAGAAAAAAATAAATCACGTCACGGACAACGCCTGATGCAGTGTGAGCCCAGCTGTTCAACATATCATGCCACCCTAAGCAATCTAATGATGTTCCCGTTAACAAGTAAACATATGCCCCATCTTACCAACTCATCGTTCCCACGATGGAAGTTGTCTCCGTGCCAGAAGCGTCTCTTGTAGCCTTGAATGTAACCGACCTTGCTCCTCTGATATTTGAAGTCAGGCTTCCACACCAGCGACCCGTACCCGAAAATCCACAGGCTGGTCTTCCCGGCGATGATATCTTGAGGCTTCATTGTTTTTGGATCGTTAGTTTTGACGACGTTCAAATGAATGAATGGATCTTTTTTCCTGAATGATTTGTTTTAAACCAGCTAAGATGACTAGCTAGCTAGCGTTAGCTTCCGTCGGTCCAGGAGCAGAGGTACCGGTTGGCTCGCAGGTATACCGCGGACGGTATTTGAGCCCAACTGCTTGGCAGTTGCGAAGATGGAATTTCGCTGTTTGTTTTGCCTTGCACTGTGCATTGCCATTGCATTAGAGATGCCGCATTATGCCTTAAAAATCCATGGCAGCCGCTTTGGCCCTTAGCTCAATGTCGAAAAAAGACAAAACCCGCTTTTGCCAGCTGCTTGCCGGCTGGTGATGGTTGGCTTTAAAAAAAAAACCGAATTAAAAGATCGAGGATTTACAGATGTTACCGCGTTTAACGCCCAGATGGTACCCGCCAAGATGTATCTGTCTGTCTGACGCGTTTCTTCGATAACATGGCGAAGCAGGGATCTTACTTTTATAGAGTCCGCAGGACGTAGGCGGGTCCTCTCCTACCGTTTAACACCAATCATATTTAAAGGGGCGTTACCAAATTACCCCGTTTGCCCAAACAGATTTCGGTGCGCCAAATAGGGCGGGACTAGGAAACAAATTCGTTACACTATTGGTTAAAAATGACTTGCCCGGCATTGCCATCTTTTAACGCGATTGCTCGATGAACTGTCACTCAAAACAAATAACTCTGTGATTGCTCCAATGCGTTGTCACTCTCTTCACAAGCTTTAGCGATTCATACGGCTGATGCAACTTCCCAAAGCGTTTCAGGGCCTCAGCAGGAACCAAGCAACATACCAAGGCATTGCATCAGATGTTCCTATGGGAGATTCCCTATAGGAATCGTTTTATTTAACCACGTAAAAAGAGCACATAAACAACTGCTTCACTTTGATACAAACCACAAATAAATTATTCTAACTGAAAGATATGACTTTACACAGGAGAGATGGAAACCACATCTGGTATAGCAGGGAGTTACACAGGACCTTATATGGATGTACATGTGTAAGAGAGAAAACATATGATTTATTTATTCTACTCAAAAAGTCAGAGTTCCTGACTTCACTTTGTGGCATCCTGGAAAAATACAGTCACTTAAGCTGCAAATGAACCAATTATTAGTATCACTATTATATTGATTAAATGATCACAGTTACTTTCAAGTGGTCATTAATTCAAAGTTTACAAAAAGCACACAGGTTATGTTATGTAAACTAGGTATGTATTAGTCTTTTCTTTTTCTCTTTTCAATTTTTGATAATACATAAGCAGTGTGTCACTGTGGGGTGAACTGATGGTGGCTAAAATTAAAATAAAGAAAAATCATATATATATATATATATATATATATATATATATATATATGAATTAATAGGATTTACTTATTTACTTACTTACATACTTATTCTTCTGTGTTCCTGGGTTCAAATCCACCAACTAGCTGTGGCTTTTCTGTGTGGAGTTTGCGTGTTCTCTTTCTGCTTGTGTGGGCTCTACTCCGACTTCCTATTACAGTCCAAAAATGATCATGTTAGATTCCAAATTTTGCTGTAGGTGTGTATGTATGCCTAAAAGGTTGTCTGTCTCCCTGTGTTAGCGCTGCAGTGGACTGGCAACCTGTCCAGGGTGTATCTAGGGTGTATTTCACCCTAGATAGGCTTTAGCCCAAGTCGAGCCTTCAAAAAGGAAGTGGGCCATTCACTGGATAACTTCACTGTGGCTACGTTCATCTTTTCAAGTCAGTCTTTGCATGCATTATGTATCTAATTGGGACCCATTACGACACCATAACATGTTAATTTGAGCTTTGATTCTCTTTCTGTCTGTGTAGGTACAGCAGGTGATTGTAGGTTACAATCACCAAAAAGCCTACTAGCTTAAACTCCAAAATGTAACCAGATTCAATGCTTTTCTTGCAGTTATACTCAGGAAGCATAATCTTTCTGAATTATTTAAACACAGGTTCCCTCATATATATTGTAATAATCAAGTGTGTTTTCTTTGGATTTCCTGCAAAATAATAGCATGTATGGGTTTCTACTTCATGTAAGATTTAAAATGCATTTGAAACCCTGTTAAAAAAAGATAAGAAAGAAAATGGCAAAGTGCCAACACAGCTAAAACATGGAACTCAGTCAAGACAAAATAAAAGACATGGGATGGACAGAAAGATCCAGCCTCAGATCTGATCAAACGCACAAAAATGCTCACCACTCTTGTTAGATCTGATATACAGTTATAGCAGAGGCTCATCTGTGCTCAATACATAGATTATCTATAAATAGCTGGCATTACCTGTCTTGATAAGAGGCCAGGCCAGTATCAGCTCTTCATAAATCTAAAGCTACTGCATGCACGAGCTTCCAGCCCATTGTGCCTTCATGTCCATCCGCTTCTCAAGCTCTCTGCTACATTATCTCGTGTTGCTCTCACCACAGCCTGCTAAGGACTTCAGTGGCACCCACTTCTCCGATGTTTGCACACGTCCGTTTATCATACATTCATTTGTCTTTGCCTTCAAACCAATCTAAGATCATCATTCAAGCCTCATGCTGACACAGTCTACATGTTTAATTAGTCCTGATATCCTAGTAAAACCTCCCGACCCCTATTTTTTCCCCGCACATATATGCAGTGACTCAGGGTATGCATTCTTCTACTAATGTTAGATAAAAGGTTAGGGGGTAATTAGGACAGATGATTTGGATCTAAAAGTAAACTATGAAGGAATTATGATCAGTGCATGTTTATCTTAGATGAGGGTGTGTGTTAATAAACTGTACAGTGTGTTTGACTGGTTTACATTTTGATTAAAGGTCGGTTGTAGATCAAGTAAAAGCAGATCTGCTTATTGCTCTAGAAGTGTGGCATTTAAGTTAAACATAAGGGTTCCTGCAGGTTTTATGTTGGCATGTACTGATCCCCTGTTTCCTGTGTGTGGGGGTGTGGGGTGTGTGTGTGTGTGTGTGGGGGGGGGGGGGGGGGGGTTCTTACTGACACCTAGTGTTAAATAATGAGACAGCTATAATAGCAGGGCAAGGACAGTAGTGCTGCTCCATACTGCAAATCTGATGTTAAGTAAATACAGGGCCAGCATTGCAGATACCAGTACCAGTACAGATACAGATGCTGATAAGTATAACCGAGAAAGGCAGCTTAAGTGGGGGAGAGTGTGTGTCAGTGTGTGTCACTATTTATGAGCTGAGTCATCATCAATTTGTTAACTTCTTAACACATTTTAATAACTACTAAATCACTGTGGTGCTTTTTACTTTGCATAGTACTCAGTTAACACAGTAAAACACATCTTTCAGCTTTTGAAACTGTATTTTGAAATTGTTTTTGGAGACCCTGAATGTACATATGTCTGTCTCTAAAGCACTTTGCGTCAGCTTCTGTTGTTTAAATGTGCTGTAGGCTATAACTAGAATAAACGTGATGTTTGAACAGAAAAAGTTTTAGACATTTTTCATAGTGCAACAAAGTATCAATCCTATCCGGTTGTTCAGTCTAACGTCACTAGCCGTGTCTGGGTCTAAACTCCGCTGCAGGTGCATATATCAAACGATCACTATGGCATTACTGAGAGTTGAAAAACTGTCTAAAGTCTTTCATCTTTAATAAAATGATCAGCGTTCTGCTCTACCAGGTGTAACAATTGAGTTTAACATCCAGGCATCCATGAAAACCGAATTTATGACATTTAACGGAGTTAGAAGTTAGCAAGGAGTTAGCTCGCTAGCTTCTATATAAATACAATATAGCATGTCCTGACTGCGGGGTTTTGGAAACAAATTAAAACGTGCAGCTCTGCTATCACTTCCAGCATAAATGAAGACAGAAAACTAAACAGCAGTGACGTTTGTAGGGTTACTGAAGTTGGGCTAGCTGGTATATAATGATGTGCTACATGACCGCTAGCGACACAGCTATGTTAGCATAATATAAACAAGCTAACTTTTTTTTCCACTCGATAAAAGTTACCGTGAGTGTTCTCGGTGGTCAGGAACAAATGTAATCGCATGGCAGGATGCTGTAAAAGGACCAAACTTCAGCCAGGAGAACAACTGAGATAATCCATCCACAATACGAGGTTAGTCATTCATATACTGCTGCATGGGCTGGGCTGTAGTTACATCCTAGGGTTTTAAAAACTGAGCTTAAATAAATGATTAGCGGTAATAAAAGCCGAGGGAGGTCAACAGGGATCACTGACTGTTTTAGGAGCTTTTTGAGATCAAATAGAAGAAAATACATAACATTAAACATGTTAACAACACAAAAGCCATATTAAACGCACACTACTTTAGACCCGGAAGTAGGATTCGTCGCGTCATCACTGAACAACCGGATTGTGCTAGTATTGATCCAATACAAATACCGATACCAGGGTTGGTATCGATACTATCAATATTTGGATCAGGCTCACCTCAACAGGGCAGGGCAAGGACACATAGGCCAACAATAACAAACTCATGCTGTTTGAAGCCACTTAAGGATTTTAACAAACCACAAGAGCTCCAGCTATAAAAAGAAAGACAACCTGCAACTTTCAACTCCTGATTGGCACTTTCAACATCTGCTTTGCTCACACATCAATTTATACATTTTATTTTCTTCCCTTTTCCTAGATTGGGAATAAATAGCACTGATTAGTGTGTTTGTCTGGGCCCTGGCTTGTTTTGAGGATGTTTCCTGAGAGCCCGAGTCATGTGTGCGAGCTAAGTACAGAACGAAATGAAAACGATGCGTGAGAAAAGCAGTCAGCATGCAGTGGCATGTTCTGCTTTTTTCCCTTTTTTTTTTAATCAGGGAGGAAACAGGAACTGATGTCACCGGGTCACAAACAGGATGCTGTGATTATAACACAATGAAAATGCCTGACTGTGTTATGGACACCGAGAGGCCAAAGAGCAGAGCCTTAGCATGTGCGATGGAGTGTGGATGAGAGAGCGCTCTTGCTCGTAGGTGTGAGTGTGGGGACGGTGGGAAGCGCTATCAGGCTGGGTCAGGTAACAGATGACCACAGCGCGAGAGGCCTTTAACTGGGTGATTCATCACTGTGATAGCACGTATGTTTTTTCCGAGCATGTGCGGAAGCTCCCCTTTCCAAACTCTTTTCTTTTTTTCCTTTTTTTTAATGAACACACCCTAGCTGAGGATGAGGATGCCTAGGTCAACGGGCTGACAGGATGAGTGTGTGTGGATGAGTGTGTGTGTGAGGGAAAAACCATCCAGATTCTCTGCTGAGTGTTGATTGCTGCTGATTAGGGGGGTGTTGACTGTTGCAGCATTTGTGTTAATTGGAGTCAGGAGAGATTCTGATAATGTGCATGACACACACACACACACACACACACACACACACACACACACAGAGAAAGAGAGCGAGAGAGAAAGGAAAAAAGAGAAAATAAAAAAATAATAATAAAAACACTGATCCTTAAGCGCTCTTCCAAACTGTATGGAACAGTGGCTATTTTCCAAATAGATGAGGATGGTAAATGATAGCAAGACGAAGAAGAGTACTCTGATAAAGATCTCTATTTTAGAAAAGTTGACTTATTTATTTATGTGGAATCCTCACAGATCCGCTGGCTTCCATCTGGTTTCACCCTCCTCTCTGCTGGTGTCAGGTCCTCTCTCCAGCTTTGTTTGCAGAGGAGTGGGTGGTACGGAACCGGGCATTGAAATATTGCTCTTAACCCTGAAGGGGAGGAAGAGCAGTTGGGGAGCCTGCAAGTGCCTGAGTGTATTTTTTATGGGAGGAGGTCTCTGTGGGTCGTGCGCACAGGCTGAGAGGCTTGGCATATGCTGCTGTTTTTATGGCACTGCAGACTCACACCGCGCTCCCCCACGGCATCTGCTTGGACGGCTGCGCGTGTGTGCACGTTTGCGTGCACGAGCTTTATGAGGAGGGAGGGGTGAGAGAGAGAAGAGTAGTGGTGGTGGGGAGGCATTCCCCCTTTTGCCCCGCACCGGGCTTTGTTTCACCATTTCCAGCTTGAGGGGGTGGTATCCGTGGAAACGGATTTGAATTTCAAGCCAATTTAGGGCTGGAGAGAGAGAAACAAGGGGGTGGGTGGGTGGCTGAGTGAGTGGGGCCAGAGCCAACAGCATTTCCAGGAATTACTCGAGGTAGACATACTACATTCAAGGACCTTCATTTACCAAATGTCCAAAACATTATATGTGATGTTGTGTTACTGCAGGAGAGCAGTTAGCACTGATTAAACCAATGCTGTTGGCTGAAATGAAGCTAAACAGATATAAATAAATACTAGACACACACGGTCAATAATGTAAAAGAAAAAAAAAAAGGCCTCATAAATAATTTCTTTCCAGAAATTTTCACAGAATTTTTTATTCTACAGAAGTTTGGTCCTTATAAATATGCATTATATACAAAATAACATTATAAAACATATAAAGAGCAGTGTGTCATATTTAAATTAAAACTCTGGAAATACTCATTTAAAAAAAATTACATTATTGGTTCTGTACTTTTGAAATTCATTATAGGCAGGCAGTGGTGTGACAGTCTTTTTCTTCTCGTTTTGAGTCTCTTGTTTTCAGTTGCATTAAAAAGAACAAAAAAAAAAAAAAAACCCAACACCTTTTTTCTATGCGCAAACTTTTCCCTTTCTCTTGGATCGTGCTGGCACTGCACTGACTGTTGTGCTCCTGTGGTTTTCTCTTCAAATCTCTGTTGATTTTCAAAGTATTTTTTTCCCCCATTGTTTTTGTTTATTTATTTTGGTAGTGCAAATCGATCCAAGGATAGACAGGGGCACACAACTGAGCATTCAAACCCCGTTTTTTAAGGCTTCTAGTGAATTTGGGCTGCATACGATCTTCACCCTTGCGCATGACGTGTCCACCCCCCCCAAATTTCTTTTTTCCACGTGATTGACGGCTGAAGATTAGTTTCAGACATTCAGAACTCAGCAGTGGTGAGGTTGGATTGTGACACGGGGTGAGTTCACTCGTCTAGACCCTGAGTCTTGCATAGCAGGCGAAGCTGGCTGGAAAGAAGGAGAAAGGTGGGGGGGCGGATTTGGAGTGGTCAAATCTTTAGGCACCTTTTCTTTTTTACTGATTGGTTGGCTGTCAAAGTCATCATGATTATCACACAAGGCCAGGTTAGATACACAGGGCGACAATCCACCCTTTATCTCTCTCTCTTTTTCTTTACTGTCCAGGATGGCCAAGGTTAGAAGTTTAATAATTTCACTGATGCTGTCGTCACACCTCGTGCAGTCAGTCTATTTTTTTGCCAGTCCATTTAACCATTGTCGCGACTGAGAGAGGTCCTTCACTGTACATGTGTTGCATACAAACACTCGGTCAAAGTTTTTCAATTCTGTCCTTTTTTTTGTTGTTTTTGTTTTTCTTTCCTTTTTGCAGAGCAGACTTTTCTGCCCTCTCCAGTTCTCAAGTGTTCCAGAGCAGCAGTGAACATCTAAAATGATCTCCAGTCTCTTCTCAGCATTTGTAAACAATCCAGAATATTACATTCTGCCTTGATTGTGTCTCCCCCCCTCGTTCCCTTGCCTTCTGACACTCACAGTTTATACCTGTGGGATAAAAGAGAGAAAAAAATGGAGTTACACCAAATAATTTGAACAACATAAAAACAGCAAATTAAAAACAGTTTCCAAGCACTCCTTTAGCTCAAACGCACCGGTATCACTGTTATGTTTTGCTTGGAAGTAAACATCCTAAAAATTCCACTAAAAGCCACAGCACTAAAACATAGCACCTTTGAGACTGAGCAGAGCCAAACATGTGCGAGAAATCATTATAGGTTGTCACTTTAGGTCTTCATGTGGCCAAGATAAAGTGTAGCTAGCATAATTTATAGAAACCAATAATGCACGTGATTGCGTTTCCCCCCCAGCTTAGGTCAGAATACCAAAAAAAACAGGGAAAAACAGCAAGTCTCATCTTCTCCTATGAATGTTGGTGTACTAGTGAGGAATCGTGCACTTGAGACAACCTAATGGATGTCAAATAGAGGATCTAAGGCAATGCTGATGAAGACGTGATTTTATTTTATTTCATTTCATTTATTTATTTATTTATTTGCCTTACCTCAGTCGCTATGACGCATTCCTTCCTCTCTTCCGCTATAACAAATACCGACTGGTACATGGAGTCTCTCGAGGAGCATATTGTAGATATTCTACACTCTGGCTTTTCGCTGCAAAACACAAATCACACTTTGTGTTAATGCAAACTAGAAGCACATGGCAGAACTATGCGTTAGGTGTATACACATGCGGCGAAGCAGCAAAGAAGAGTACATAGCTAAGCACTTGTTCAATATAAACTCTGTGGATGAAGAGCAATGTATGGTTGGGGGCCCACTGTTGGGTGCAAATGAGGATTACATGACAGAGGCTTCTCATACATAACAGTCATTTCTACTCAGCAGAGCCCTGTATATATACACACTATCTATGTGAGTGGAATAAATAGTTCTTTAACAGACATTATCGCAGCCAAGACGAGAGTATAAAGACATGCAAAGATGTTTTCTCTTACCTGTACACTCTACTCAAAGGCATTTTATCATCTAAACCCTTGTCATAAATAAGACTTTTATCCTCTTGTGACTTTTCGTCCTTGAACTCCTTTGATTTCGAGTTGTAAGGGTCCAAGTGATAGTTTTTATGAATAAAGTTTGATTTCTCTGAGTCACAGTCTACTTCCAGGCTGATTTTCTGGTTGGTGTTTTTGAGCTGGGACACTGGGATCAGGTTATCCCTCTGACTGCTGGACAAGTTGTTCATAGTCTCTGATTCTCTTCGCTGCCTCTGGGCTTGCCTGTGGATGTGCCTCAAGGCCAAGACCACCATGCACAGCACCACCAGTAGTGCCACCAGCCCAACAGCCAGAGAAACCGCCGCCCACTGGAAACCATCTTTGTTCTCTCCGGTGGTCACAGGAGAGGTGACGGCGAAATATTCGCATTGGGGTCCAGTGAATCCAGCGGGGCAGCTGCAAGTTGCTGGAGACTTGCCCGGCCCACCTCCCCCACTGCAAGTACCCCCATTGAGGCAGGCCCGAAGGGAACACTCGTTCAGGATCCGGTCGCAGTTTCGCCCTCCATAGCCGGCAGGACAGATGCAGGTGTAGTCGTTGATTCGGTCCTGGCAGGTGCCTCCATTAAGGCAGGGGTTTCCAGCACACTCGTTGATGTTGATTTCGCAGCGCTGGCCGGTAAACCCTGCGCGGCAGCTGCACACACGGATGCCACCATGGAGCTGACACAGACCTCCTATGAAAAAAAGAGAAAGCGGATGTAGATCATAAGCATCAACGAATACAGGTTCGGAGGAAACTCAGAAGCTACCATTAGCAAACAGAGTGAGAGACGTTTCGACACTGAGGCGTTTCAAAATCAAAGACAGAGAACACAATCTCCGTAATCCCTCCCGCGAGGCTGCTTGAGTTCACACATTTCCACTGAATCCACAGTGTGACCGCAGTGCTGCATATTGTTCTCCCAGCGCAGAACAATCCCAGAGCCCTCTGTGTTTACATGAGGACAGAAATTGAACTGCGCTGGCTATTTGTCCCCTTTCATCAACAACCACAGCAAGCTGTGGTGACATTTACAAGCTGCTGCTCGAAGCTGCTGAGTGTTTACATGGAGGACAATAGACACCAAGTTCCCACCAATTCCTGTTGTTCCAGTGGCAGGAATTGGAGTGGGGGGGGGAAAGGGAAGTTCAGAAAAAAAAGGGGGGGGGGGGGCAAAGAGGAAAGGAAGACTGTACCATTAGCGCAGGGAAGCGACGTGCACTTGTCCACTTTCTTCTCGCAGTTGAGCCCGGTGTAGCCTCTGGGACACTCGCACATGTAGCTGCGCCCGTTGTCCTTTTCCTTACATTTCCCCTTGTGGAAGCAGGGAGAGTCGGCACAGGTCAGCAGGCTGTGCTCACAGTGGGAACCCTCAAAGCCCTGGGGACAGGTGCACATGTAGCCACTCTCCAGATTCTTGAGAAATGGAAATAAAAACAAGTCAGTGAGTAAGTATGATCAGCAGTGAATGTTGAAACCTAAAGGTGGGCATGCACCGCTCAGTTTCCTACTTACTGTGCATGTCCCCCCATTCCTGCAGGGGTTGCTGTCACACTCCTTCATCTCCAGCTCACATTTGACCCCCGTGAAGCCTGGCAAGCATGTACACGTATAGCTTCCCTGGCCAGTGTTCATGCAAGTGGCGCCATTCAAGCAGGGATGGTGATGGGTGCAGAAGTTCAGGTCTGGATTGGGGGAGAGAGGAGAAGAGTGTTTGTTTACAGGGTGTCTGCAGGAGACACACACACACACAACCAATCTACCCCCGGATGTGTAGAAAGCTATGAATAGAACACTTCAGAGGAAACCTAATTTACTAATGCTTTCAAGTTAATTCAAATGAAAACAGGGTGCAAGTAATATGAGAGCATCTTTTTAAAAAGGAATAGCAGCAGTGAGCCAAGTTGTCTGGCGTACCTTGGTCACATAATAGGCCTCCCCAGCCCTCCTGACAGTTACACTGCCACGGCAGCTGGCAGGTACCGTGCTTGCAGGCCGGGTACTTCCTGCACTCGTCACAGAACGTGCCCTGCCAGCCATCTCTGCATCTGAAAAATTAAAACAAAAACGAAAGACATTTAAAACATTAGTCTTTGTTTTTTTTCTCATGCTAAAAGTGTTGTGATTGCAGTCTTAAGCCATCAAATAACTCAGATTAAATATCCCTGTAACAGATTAATTGGATGTTAATATTAAGAAATCGGTTAACATCAGTAACTGCGTCATACCACAGTTGGACACAATCATTAGATGATTAATTAATGCATCACAGAAATCTGAAAAAAACAAACAAACAAACAAACTTTCACTTGGCTAAAAGTGAGATCTTGTAGTAGTAAAATCTTGTTAGTTCATCGCTCATCACTCAGTGAAACTGCACTTTATTTGTACAGGTAGGTTATACAATGTATGTACAGCATGTGTAGACGTTAATGCTAAGAGTGGGGCTGGAAGCAGGGATCTTTATTGTGTTTAAAGATTACTAATTATAATATAATAATACCCAAGCAAAAATATTTTTTAAAGATTAAGATGCTTCCTAAAGGTTCCTAAGATCGTGGGACTTAAGATGCTCTTTTAAAGGTTAAAACATTTTTCTGTTACTTAGTGCGCAGAGACATGGGAGCAGCTTTACTGGTATCTAAAGGATTTAACCTTAATCTGGAATGGTTTTAGTGGTGGGAACGGTGGATTTGTGCCTAAAAAGAGGGCAAAAATAAAAAATCAGGAGGAATTTCCCACAGTGAGTGGGTGAGTGTGTGTGTGTGTGAATTATCCACGCTGGTGAGTGAGATAGGGCAATGACAAGGAGGGAACATGGGAAGCGGAGAACTCAGTGAGTGATGCTGTGAAGAGAGGGCGCGGACCGAAACGCTGACGTGAACTTCAGCCTCACTTAATGAATCATATGGAAATATTTCAGCTCATGTGGATCCTCGGATGATAAAAGTGCTTTTGTTGCGCATAAACTGGGAGGCAGCTGAGTGAAGAAGTTGAGTGAAAAACAACCCAGGCCTTCCACATGAAAGGAGCTGACGCTGTGCCCATATGTGCTCCTTTCCTAACAGCCAACACATATTTCAACACTTGCAATTATTAATACTTACACACACTCGCCAGGTTTGGTGCAGTTTCCATTCCTCTCGCTGCAACCCTCCAGACAGATAGCTACAAGCAGAAAGAAGAGAGAGAGAAAAATGAAACTTACAGTAAGGGTGCTGCTCTTTTACTGTTCTTTGCCTGTTGTCCACCTGTTCCTCCTGACACAGGTGTGACAATTTCACATTTTCCATACTGTTAAAAATAAACCACAAGCTAAAATGTCACACAAGCCCCTTGCACTGCCATTAGGCACACCACAACCAAGGCTTTCCTTGAAATAGCCAACTGTAAGCTCTGTATATTAAAGTACACGGGGCCTTGGTGAGGCTCAACTTTCCTCAGAAGCCTCCATTTGATCTAAACCTGTCCGCCACACCCACAGCTGCCACTGGGTGGGTCGTTTGTGTGTGTGTGTGGGTGAGAGTTTGTTTGTCCTGTTTTAAGTGTACCGGTCATGACACTGATTCGCCGGGGCAACATATCAGGCGACTGACAGTAAGCGGCCGGTTTAGTCCAGAACAGATGCTCGCTCTCAATAGCAGACAGCTGTCACTATTGTTGTTTGTGGTCTGCCAGAACCATATTTGCAGCTGCCACTACCGCGCGCCCAACAATGGAAGGGGACTAAACATCGGTGGCGCGTGGCGGATAATAATGCTGCGATTAACCTTGGCGCGTGCAGTCGCCCGGGCTCCTTCTATCAATGCCCGCGCGCACCCCCTCGCGCCCTCCCCTCTCTCCTGCAGATTAAGTTACCGGGCACGCGCTTTCTGAAGGTACAGTAGTAAACAGAAATTAACAGCTCTTCCTTTAACTTACCTGGACAGAAACGGCAGGTAAATGTTCGCTAATACGCGTAGATTTAGCTTAAGTTAGCCAGCCATTTGTGTCACGTGACTACTACTACTACCACTGTGCGCAAGTGTCCACAGTGTGTGTTTCTGCATTAATGTGTTTGCTACTAAGCTCCTTCAAACTCTACACTATGGCCCCGAACGGCCGGGCTTGTTAAAATTTATGTATGGGAGCGTGTGAGCGAGAAGGCAAATTATGGCCTCTGAAAGATGCCCAATCTGTCTTTCTCATGTATATTTTCTGTAGTCAGTGGCGATTGATGTGTGTGTAATTGCAACACGTGAGCCCATCTGGTTAGAATTTGGCGCCACAGTCAAAATAGCACATGCCAATTTCTCTTTCACCGCCAAGTGACATGGATGACAGATCCGCTGTCACCCGTGTGGCCACATATCCAGCACATGGTAACTATTACTCTCACGGTGCCTCCTTCCAATCTACTCTTTGATTAATTTGTTTTGGTGAAAGGGGGCCCTTGGTATTGTGGAGCCAAATGGCATCGAGCCTCCTCATAGGCTCATTCAGAACTTTCCAAATCTTGGGAGTGCTGGTGCACGATCTGGCCAAGTGGGTTTGCACAAGTATAATGTGCCTGTTGTCGTGCTAAGCCTGCCCCCGCCAAGAAAACCCATATTCAATGAGTACCCACAAACCCACCAATTGCACGTCAGAATTACATGATTACAAATTATATGAAGCAAACAGCTATGAAAAATGCATTCCACACCAAAATTGCCTATCAGACTTGCCAGATATCATGAGGTCATGTCTAGTTATAGCACTCAAACATCCTGTGGCCTTGAGGATGATGACCTATGGGTTACACAACTCACATACTAGCAACAGCTGATATCAAACTTATGCATTTCTCTCTATAGGCAGAAACCATTATAATGATTATGAAGAGCAAAGGACGATGTACAGAAACAGATTCATCAGAGTATTGGACAGTTAACCACTTTAAGGTAAGGCCTGTCCACCAAATCCTGCAGAACACTATCCAAAAACTCATTACAATCAGATTGAGTTGAAGCAACTACAGACTGTGATCACCAAGAATAGACTACTGATAGCAAGTGAGCCAGACAGTTGTAAAACATAAAGATTATGTAGCTGGTTGCTTACGTTCTTCGCAGTATTTCCCCTTCCAGCCGGGCAGACAGGATAGCTGTCCATCACGGGTGCAGGTGTAGTGGCCGAATCGGTCATCCCTGGGCGTGCACTTTTTGGAACAACTTTCTCCGTAGTAACTTTCATTGCAGATGAATCGGTACGAATACTTCAGCTCTGTCTGCACATTGGCCAGTGTATCCTGAGACCAGTCAGTTCCTACACCAAGTTGTCTTTGGATGGTAAAGAGGCTAATCAAAGCGTCTTGGTTGTTGGTTTCTGAAAGAAGATGAAGAAAAAGAAAAAAGAGGAGAAGGAAGAGGAAGTCAGAACTAATGGAGGAAGTTTAGAGTTTAAACCTGCCCATGTCCTGGATTGATTATGGTTTTATGTCACTTATGCATCATAAATGGCTTGCGAGGTCAAAAGTCATCCACTTTTGCTTTAATAATCTGCCCAGTGCCAAGCTGCATCCCTTATCAAATCCCATACAGCTTAGATGAAAGATAAACTCAGGTTGAAATTTCCTCTTTCTTTCCGTCAGCAAAAACATTCCCAGGCCCAGTCCCCTCTTCCAAAGGGCAGAACAGAGTAAGGTGTAAAATACAGGAAGATGTAGTCAGGGGCTTTTGGCAAGCACTGAGTATTCTCACCAAAGCCCACAGCTCTTTCCCACGCCAAAAATAAACTAGAGGAAGTTCAATTGTATTGGGTATAAGAATGAAAAAGGTGTTCTGAAGTTCATAACAAAGGCATGAATAGGCGTGAAAATTGTCTGAAATGATGAACAATTAACGGGAGGTGGAGGGGGAACACTTCAGTGACTAAACTGCATTTAATAGCCCAATTTATTTTCTGCTTTCGTGCATGTTAAGTGTGCAAAAATTGTAAACCGACTGGAGTGTGTTAAACCTACAGACAGAGCTCCCTCCTGTGGCAAAAAAGGCTGCACTTACCTACAGGTAGGTTTCCATAAGGTGAATGCCAGGCTTCAATTATTAATGAAAAGGACCCCTAAAGAGAAAACATATGCCGTTAATACATGCTACAAATACTATAGCGATTAAAAAAAGAGTGCTCGCAATTTAGACGAGAGCCTAAATCTTGCTTATTTTTGTATTTCATAGGCTCCTGCTAATTGAGAAGAGAAATTTAAATCAGACTTAAGACTGCACGAGGAAATATGTGTCACAGTGATCACGAGAGCCTTTCTGGATTTTGAAATGAACGACATGGCAGCAGTCCAATCTGTTAGTCGAAAGAGTATTACCTAATGATATGGATTAGACTAGCTGACCAATAATCGGTGCGCTCCCAAAATGCATAGCAGTTCCCCGAAATCAACATAATAGCAATCGCTGTAGTGAAACAAATAAAGTGGATGTGCTGCTCCACGCCCTTACCGGCCAGCCAAAGTTGAAGGGTATTTGAATCGGTGTAGGTAAAGTGCCACTGTCCTTGGCGCTGAAAGAGTTTGTCCCCAGCACTGGTGTCATTGTACTTCCAAAGATGCAGTCACCTGGAGAGACCACAGCCTGATAGTTCTTCAAGCAAATTCTAAAATAAGTCCTGCAGTTGGGTTTGCATGCATCTCCGTTTGCAAGCAGACCTTTGTGGTTTTTAAATTCGTGGAGATCCAGCTCAAAAACTCCGGATCCAAATACCTAAAAGAGAAGGAAATATTATTTAAGAAAACGCCGTGCAGCTACATGAAGCTTATTCTGTTATTTTAAAAAAGGAGGGGGGTAAAAATTAAACAGTCGGCTCTCCATCTGGTTTCGCCGAGGTCTCAGGACCACCAAGGAGATGTAGATCCTCTTTCATACCTGTGATATTAACGTGGTGCTAAATGCGATGGTAAAGGTGAACCAGGCTGCCATCCTTCTTGTTTCTCCAGGGCAGCCGCGTCACCAGCCACTCACGCAGCAAAACCTTCTTATTCCGAAGTATTGACGCCGAGGTAAACAAATAGGGTATTGAAAAAAACCCTTCCACGAAACACTATAAATCCTCCACTCCCGATTAGTCCTCAATAGCTCCTTGTTGCCGTGCGTCAAAAGCGTCCAGAGGAAGCGTTTCCAATCTCCAAGTTATCCAAAGGTGAGGGAAGACCAATATCCACAGCTGTGTCCCACTCCGTCAGCAGGCGTCCTCTCCTTGCATGATATTGTACTCCACAATGGTCAACTCCTCTGTGTGCGCGCGGCTCAGACCTTGTTTTGGTGCTCAAGTCGGTGCGTCAGTGCGCCACGGACGTTCATCACTCGTCTTATTACTACTGAATGAACCCTAGTGTGTCTCCTCCCAGATATATAGACTACCACTGCGCTGCTCATTACATAAACTGCCACTCACCCAACTGGCACCGCCCACTTTACATATTCAACCCCCTTCTCTTTCCACCCCAACAATTATCCAGATTTAATACCCACTGGCAGAGAGATGACTGACCACCATGGATACCGGGCGATTATTAACAAGCCCCCAACATCTGCTGACTTATTTTTAGCGCACAATATGCGGGGCGCACATTTAGACTTTTTTTTTTTTTGCACAATGAGAGGGGACAGCGCAGGAGAGCCGAAACTTCGAGAATGGAGAGCAGAAATTCAATTACTGTCCTACTCTCCTTGTACCTTCCTTAACCCCCGGTTCCACTCAATTGCACGCCTAATTAGCCCTTACTGCAGCACTGGAGCCTCGCACACTTGGGCTATCCTTCCAGGACCCTCCACTCTCTGTGGGGTCACATGTGCGCCTCCCTCGGGATGTAAGACAAACAATGAAAGCAGAAATGCGATTACAGGGGGGGAGACAATCTTTTGAGTTGTTTTTGAGTTTTCAGAATGTTACTTTTTTTCAGACTAAACCCAGAAGCACAAGAGCCAATATCTTACAACTCCCAAACCCAAATGATCCCACTAAAACGCACGCTTGCTTTAATTTAGAAAAAGGGCCTTTGCTCAGCTCCAATAAAAAATGTATTTTACGCACACCCACCTACATTTCGTATTATGTTTCCATTCTGTTTTTTCTCCTTTCTGAACATCTTATTCTAGTTGTGTTTAATGTTGCAGCGCGTGCGCCCCTTCATGCCCACCCAAGTATTTTTACGGTTAATGGCAGCGTGCCTCCTATTGTTGCGGCGCGTGTCCCTCTCTCGCCCTCATGCGGGTGTACAGGACTGGGGGACTTAACTATTCAGCTGTATGCAAATGAGCTCTCTCTCTCTCTCTCTCTCTCTCTCTCTGTGATACCCTACAAACACACACGGAGAGACTGCGCGTGGTTTCACCCGCGTGCGTAAAACTGATTTATTCTCCACGCGGCCTTTTACATCTAATAGGAATCTGAGCCCCGCATTTTCGAGATAAAATATTTGATTTGATGGCCTGAAATTGGCAGCGGTGATGCGTCCAACTATTAAACTGACAATTTGTCTTATCTTAAATCCGTTTGACGCAAATAATAAATAAATAACTTCCAGGTTTACCCACTAAGGATGACGTAGACGCCAGTGTAATGCACAAAGAATGTCAATCACATAAAATTTATACATGTTATTTATTGAATTTGTATTGAAAAGACTTCCGGGGGATATTTAAAAGAAAAAGAATCCCTATTTGAATTTTTGGAACCCACTCTTTACCTCAGTTTCCCCCCTCATATCCATTGGCTGTTTTTTTGATTAATCTCATCGGTTGTATTTGTTGTTCGATCGCCCGTGTCTCTCTCATTTACCATCTGGTGGGAGACTGGCAGTCCGACGCACCGTTTTTCTATCGTCTGTTCGCGGAGGGCACGAGCCAGTTTTCTCCAACCTGTTCATCTAAATTCTGTTTGGCATCATGTGAGCGTTTGTTAAGAGGAAACTACAGTAATAGTGTAATAAAATGACTTCCTACGTGAACGCTGGGGATATGACAAAACTTGTTGCTGTGCAGCAACACCATTTGCCCACGTGAGGAGGAGGCTTCTGGAAAATATGATAATCAGGTTGTTGAAGACAAAACACTGAATACTGTAGTCAGTGCTGAGCATATGAACTGTGCACTCCTCCATCAACTCTTTTATTTCCCCCCCGTTTTTTTCTTGTAGGTGTGCATGCTATGCTTATGAAAAGGGAACAAATGTGTCCAAGTACATGTGACTAGAGTCTGATTAATCTTAAAATCTTAGTCACCTAGAATCAACAAAAGCTGCTTTCCCCCCCTCCTAAAAGTGTATATTTATGACTTAACGGATGATGACACGCTTAAATAGTCTGTGATTTTCCCTTGACCTCGGCACAATCTCAAAGTGTTTGCATTTCATCTGTTGTTTCTGTGCACTGCTGAGAGTGAAAATGGAGAGCATCTATATTTATTCAGTGTTTATATGAGGGAGACACGATGGATTGGTTGAATGCTTGTCATATTGACACACCTGTTGTGTCTCCAGTGGGTCCGCAGAGACACAATGGCATTGGCTTGACTGAGCCATATGCCGTGCAGCTCTTCCCCCCCCTTTTTTTTGACTCTCGGATGCTAATTCTGTAACTTGTTGACACTGCGATGTTGATGACTCTTTCTGATTTAATGAGGTGTTTTTAAACAGAATCTGTGTGTGCGCTCTATAGGAGCTGCACCTATTTATTCAATTCACGCATTTTGAGTTGGTTCAGGATTACTGATCCACATTAGCACATCAGTTTTTCTGCCAATAATGGTTTCTAATCATCTTCAATATTCCCCCGCTTATCTGCTTTATGGCCCTATGTCTCCAGTCCAGCTAAAATGTCACCACCATAAAAAGTGTGACAGTTGCAGTTTAACAGGTGAGTGCAGCTGATAACACAAAACTGTCTTTACTATGAAGACAATGCCATATGGGCTTTGTTTTTTTCTTCATAAAGCTGAACTAAACCAAACAGCTTTGCTTTTTTTATACAACACTGTTAATGTCGGCAATATCAGACCCTTTCTTTTATTATAGTGCTTGTACAAGATAGCAGATATTACACTTTTATATACTTGCAGATGGCCTATTCATGCTTACTTACTGATTATATTTGGCAAAAGTTGAAAACTCTTTAAAGGGAAAGCATTGAAGCTGTAAAGCATGGTAGGCAAAAATCAAAACACGTCGCACGATGTCTGCAGTCAGAAACATTTCCAGTAGAGGATCTGAGATAGAGTTAAGCCGCTGTCATCAAATGCTCTCTGTGGTTTTATTTATAACATGCGTTGCTGAAAAACCATTGTATTCTTGAGCTCTTATGCAATGCCAGGCAGCAACTGGAGCCCACAACAAGCCAACTGCTTTGGTGCAGCTCATTCTTAAGCTATTTGGACCCATTCTCTAAACCACAAGCTGGGACCCTGCATTTATTAAGATGTTGCATCAAAGCTCGCTGCTTTCCAGCAACACAGCAGGATCTGACTGACCAGGCTTCAGTTCATGCTGTAGCCTTCATCCGAGCGCTTTGATGTTTGGATGTGTGTGTGTCTGTGTCTACGAGCTTGTATGTGGGTGTCGTGGAAGCTGAAGAAAGCGTACAAGCTCATGTCTCCTCTGCTTCCTCTTGCGTCCCTCTACTCCACAGCGAGCAAACCCCCCTCGTGGGTTTTGCTGGTGCGCTTCAGATCGTTCCGCGATGCTTTCCTGGCTGTTTGTGGATTTGAGGAACGCTGCGGAGAAAACCGCGTTTCCTGTTCTCACCATTCTGGACAATTCTCATGAATAATTGTGATCTGACAAGGAAGTGTAAACAGGTTGATCGGTCAGAGAGCGGCCAAGAAAATATCTATTGTTGTCAGTGGAATGTGAAGAATGCTGTATTAATGGAGCAAGCAAGATGATGTCAGCCTCTCCATTTATCACACGAGTAATCTGAAAACGAAGGGCAAGCGCTACAGTATAGGCGCATCTGTAATGATACTTGAAACTTGGAAATATGAGAAGACAGATATTTTTCTAATATGCTGCTCCTTTGTCACTCTATATCAAATTAATTTATACAGTTTTATTTGCCACACATGGCTTAACATACAGAAGGCTATTAAAGTTTTTAGGGCCGCAGATCTCTTACAAGGGAGTTATAAGTATGCACACTACCATTTGTACTACCTTGAAACTATTTATATTTTAAACTTTTTGTGGGTAGATGAAGTGGGTTTAAACTTCAATGGGTGCTAATCTAAAAAAAATATAGACTCAACTAAATTGACATAATATAATTTTGCTATGACAGGAATCTGCTTCTTTGTTCAACCAGACCATAACAGCAATTTTAACTCCGGTCGTACATTTTTGGAGTTATCTTTGAAGTAGAATAGTTTGGATAACAAAGTGGAATCAGAAATCTCTTCTGCTTCTTCCTTTTTTCTTCCCAGGTTAAACTTCTGTGGACAAGATGTAAAGTCATCAAGTGTCCACTTTTACTGTTTTAGACCACAGAGAGTGAAGGAAGGAAAAGGAAGCCACTAATTGTCTAAGGTAACACATGCTGTAATTTGAAGCCTTGACAGTTTTACATTTCACTACACCAAGCCTGTCTTATAGGCAGAGAAATAACAGAACTGGGAGTACATCAGGTGAAATGGTTTGGACTTCACATTTTGTATACTATGACTCAGTCGTTATATACGACATGTGTATGCAGTCAGTCATATTTGTCTGATCCTGTTTAGCTGGATGATGATCAGGAAGGCCGGACCATATCTACTACTCAACGAAGCTTATATTTGACGTCCACCTGGGCTTTATCGTAAATGTATCATAAATCCTGATTTAATTGAAAGGAGGCCAGTGTGTTGGAGTAGACTGACATTGACATCGACAGTTACACCAGAAGACGGCAGATTTATGACCTGCTCCTCAGAGGTACAGGTTCACTGCCTGGCTGTATACAGGATACTTCTTAGTCACACCTGAAAGACCTCATTTAAGGAAGTCACGGGTGACCTGCACAAAAGTGATTCAGAAAAAAATCCGTCAGCAGATGCGAGTCTCTCTGGATTTTCCATTTTCTTCAGTTGCAGGTGAAGGAAATGACCTCGAGAGGTCAAGCTATAAAAAAAAGTGTTTCTTTAATGAAACCTGAAGAATGTATAGGTTAACATTTTAAGAAGTTCTTCATACAAACCAATTTAATAAAAGTCCAGTTATTTTAATTAAAGAAGGTGAAACATAGTTTAGATAATCCATGATATTTGGTTGAAAGGAAAATTCAGACATCTGATTCAACTCTTGAAATTTGGACTTCATTGGAGCAAAATGCCCCGTATCTGTCTACCTTAACAATGCTTTCCCTTATGTTCTGTTTTGGAACCTGTCTTTTCTTTCTCTGACTTCATGGTGTTTACTACAAACAGCACTGTACCAGCACTGACTTGGCCTTTTGACGATTACAGTGGCAACATGAACCATCTGGAGTTGTTTAGCATGCCGCAGACTACAGAGAATGTGCCGTCATCAAAACTCACCTTGTCTGAGAACATCATAATCTCAAGGAGGGGGTCGAGGTCAGTTTTACCTTATCTTAATGGAGTACACACTAAGGTTTGAGGTTAGCTTTGAGTTTTATAATTTAAATGAAGAAGTCACACAAAATCAAATAAACATGTTTTTTTCTCCCATATGTGATATTTTCTAGATTGCTTCAGTGCAAATTGCCCTTTTTACAAAATGAACTATAAAGATGTCTGCCTTCTGATTGTTATAATGGACCAAAAACCATAAAAAGCACAAAAACATACATCAAATTTTACTACGTAAAAGAAATACTTCCAACATGAAACAACTCAAAACAAAGGGTATTTCCAGGATTTTTTTTTAAATAAGGTGAGACAGAGGAGACTGAGAGCACAGGATGGAGAACCCAGACAAATTAATATTTAAACAGAAATAAAATCATTGTGGAAACCTGGGATAGAAAACACGTTTTTCAGGCTCATGTGCAGTCCTGTGTTTACACATTCATTATGTTATAAGTAGTCTGCATAAAGAATTTAAACATAATGTTCTGATAAATAATGTTTTTGAAATCCCTTAAAAGATGTGAAAATGCTTATCTCATACGGACTCTGAGAAATGTGTCCCATATCAAGCCGGTTAGATTATTGTAATGCTCTGTTTGCATCAGTAGGGTGACTTCAACTCATTCAATATGCAGCAGATGGAGTCCTTAAAGGTACGTGGAAATTTGACCATATTACCCCAGTATTAAACTCTCTTCATTGGCTCCCAGTGCAATATAGAATTACCTTTAAAATCCTTCTATTAGGTCACAAAGCTCTCAGTGGTTTGGCCCTCCTGGGACATCTCTGACTTAGCTCACTGTTTATAACCAAATCAGACCTCTCAGGTCATCAGGTGCAGATCTTTTGAATATTCCTAGAATCAGATTCAAGTATGCTGAGGGTGCTTTCAGTTACTGTGGTCCTGTTCTTTGTAACAAGCATTTGTGCTCACATTCAAAAACAGATTCAAAACCGTCTGGTTCACACAGGCTTACAGTCAATAGCTGTGTGTGTTTTGTTTTTTTTTTTAATTGATGCTTTTCACTGCCTTGAGGCATTGTAAAATCTACACAGATTTTTATGTTTTTAATCTCCAAGGTTTATGATAATGACATATGCTATATAAATAAAACTGCTATGTTATATTTTGTATAATGAAAAATATTTAGATTTGCTCAATTGTAATAACTGATTGATTGATGGGTATAAAGTTTGGTCTTTAATATTGCAATTCTGCAAAAAAAGTACCTACAGCTTTAAAATGAATAGCTCGAAGTACAAACCACAATAATTGCATTGATATATAATAATCTAATATAATAATCTCACAGGGAATAAAAGCAGAAAGCATCATAAAGGTACTTTCTGTTCCTCTTTTAGTCACAATGGGTTGTCACTGCAGGTAGCGCTGCATGATTGATTTTGTAGATTTATTTACTCATTTTCTACACCAGTTACTCTTCCTGGCATGCTTCTTACGTTTGTTCGGTGTGTAAACCAGCACCTTTACCTGGTGTGTTATGTGTTCAGTTACATTGTGGTCATGTTTTATATGCAGTGCCAGCCGATACAAACAAATAAAATGCTGGGACTTTTTTCTATGTTCTTTGTTCTGGTCAGGTTTTTTTTTTTTTAATTTGGTGTGGGGGTATATTTGTCATATTTGTCCCTCGAGTGAGACATTTGTGAGTCATTATGCTATGATTATTATTCCTTATATTGAGATGGTAATTGTTTAGGGTTGGGTTGATGCAGTGTGTAGTTACATTTCTAGGGAAGAGCATGTCACGTTACTCCAACTTAACTCAAGACAAGCTTTGCAGAATTTAATCAGCACAATTTTTGTGAAGATGAAACTGAAAAATCAAACTAAAATACTTTTTTACTGAAACAGTTTTTCAAACATAAAAATTGAGTACATGAATTCATATAACAGAGCAATGCCAGTGTTATGGACTTAATGATTTTAAGTTCTGTTAATGTTTACTACAGGACTCAGGTGGAAATGATTTAGTATTCTGATACAAACGCTGTGATTGCTGACATGATTTACGAGGATGTGGATTGTATAGGTTTCCTGCCTTTAACCACCACAGTTTAACTGTAGTAGCCATGGAAACACAGGCTATATAAGCTAAATATAGTGACAGCAGCTCCTGAAGTTGATAAAAGCAGCAGATATCATTCACCATGAACAAAGAGCTTTCAATAATTATTCAGATAAGTGGAAGGACTCACCGCTCAGGTGAATTTTTTGATATGTAGTTCAAAGTCAAGGCTTTACTGTAGTGATAAATAATAAGAGTAAAAATCATGACATAGTGTTTAATAATAAAAGCACACAATAGGTTTGTGATTTCTGTGTTTCTTTGTATCTTTTAAGTTTAGTTTTTCAAGACTTCAGAATCAGTCATTTAGGAATTAAATCAAGCCATCCATTAGATGAGCAGTGAGTGAAAGAATCCACTACACAAATCCCTCCCTGGGCATGAATATCCCAGTGGATTGGTGCCATAAATACGTGTTTGGGAGTGAGAGTGAAGTGGGTGTAGGCTATGCAGTCTCTCCAAAGCCTTAACCACAATGAGATTAGTGTCAGTCGGCAGCATTAATCCCAATAGTCTCCCAGCAGCAGCAGCATCAAGCTGGCCCACCGTTAGCTGAGAAAAACACCGGTGGGAGGCTGAAGGGAGTGGGCAGCAGCGACTTAACCAAATAATGGATTAATCAGTTACAGATAGAGGAGGAGATGACTTTCTACATAATGTGCAAAGAAAAACAAAAAAACTTACTACTGTGATGCAGGCTTGTCCATTTTTTTCCTATACGGGCAATTTGCTGATATTGTTGCCTTACATATATCGCAAGATTTATATTGTATGCCTTGTTGTGTTAGTATGTTAGTATATGTTTTGTTCATCCTACAATGATAAGATGACACAGCTGACACATTATTAAGCGTTAAGTATATTTGGATTAATTATTTTGTGACACAATAAAACAAATATCTTTAGACTAATGTGAGCTTATCGGCTCACAACACCTTAAATCATCAAAAATTTTAGAACATTTTCTTTTTGACAATCTTGGATTTACCCAGAAATTTGGTACAAATACAATATGATGTATAAAATACTATTTAAGATAGATTTTTCATCGACTTCCAGCATATCTAAACAGCTATTAAAGGTAACTGCCTGAAATTTTCACTGAATCAGTCAATTCAGTACCTATAACTTGGGACAGATATATCAACAAAATAAAATCAAGCAGTAATACATAGTCACACAAATAAAAAAAAAGCTCCACCATAAAAACAAAAGTATCAGTAGATAATTTCATCTAACTAGAACACAACTCTGATGTTTCCAGATGGTAGTCTAATTATATGCATTTGTTAAATATAGCCCCTTACGACCGGGTAATAGGATGGATAGACATACACATTTTTTTATTTTCAGGACCTGCTGTGCTAGATGAGTCCTATAAATCAAGTTTAAAATCATATTAAGAAGCTTTAGAAAAGCAGAAACCCAACAAGTTGCCATGTCAAATTTTACACAGTTGAAAATACTTATAGCAAAACAATTAAGAGTAATGAAAAAGCGATTACTACTCACAAGCTTATTTCTTGTGAGTAGTCTTGGAGAGCCAACTTGCCGTGTCCACATGGTGTGATTCATAATCTGTTACAAGACCCTAACCCTAATTCCATGACAGCAACAGGGAAGCAAGGATCAGGCAACCGGTATGCTGACTACCAGAATGAATGCTGTTTCACTATATTGACGATAGATTATTTATGTATATATGTGGGCATGTGCCCTATCACGTCCTCAACGGGTGGGTCAGATTGACGACCTGTCAAGGGTGTACCCTGCCTCTCACCCAGTGGCAGCTGGGATAGACTCCAGCCCCATACACCCACGACCCTGATGAGGACAAGTGGAAGAGAATGAATGAATGGATGGATGGATATATTATTTCCCCTGTGAATGTGATGTTATGTTGTCTAAGGACCTTGGAAAGAAAAGCGACTGGACTCCTTTAAGTACTGTAAGTTTCTTGAAAACGTTTCACCTCTCATCCGAGAAGCTTTTTCAGTTCAATCTCCTCTGGCGCAAAAAATTTGTGTAGCTATCCATCCAATTCAGGGTTGTGGGGGTTGCCCGTTTGTGTTTGTTTCATGTGTCGTGTTCATCGACGTTCCCATTAACGTAACTTAAGGGTCACTGGAATTTGTTTCCATGACAGAATTTTGTTTGAAACACCACTGAACACAGGAAAAAATATTACTGGTTAAAAAACATTGATTAACTACAAAAATGATCAGTACTGAATACTGAGAATTGTGAGTGTTGTAACTTTATTGCAGTTTATTGTTTGATAACAGCATTTTGGTTATTTTGTAAGTGATTTAAGTGTTAGCCACATGTCTAGTTAGAGCTGTTAATTATAGATTTAATTTTCTGCTAAAGGGGAGCATTTAACAGGTATTTTCATTAGAAAACTGCATTTCCCAGAATCCTTTGTGGTAGACGAAAGTTACTCTGGGTTTTAGCTAGCAAAGAAAGTTTCGGGAAGCCTTTATATGTTGCTCTGATGTCGAGCAGTTTATTTGTTGTACATTCCCCTTTTTGAAGCCTTATATAAAGACTATCGTTTCTACAATTGATGTCCGATCCATTTTTTTGGCTAAGTGGATTCGCCACAACAGTGAGCCCCAGTGCCATATACTTGTGATTGTTCTTGATTGGGATGCTTTGCTTTGAATATACAAATATTTTTTGCTGAGAATTGAGAATGCAGCTCAAACATTATGTAAAATATGTAAATGCTATGTCATACATAATGCCCTTTTAAAAATATAAAGATCCACTTTTTAATCAGAATATAGCATTAAGTAAATTCAACTTCTGGGATATTGATCCAGTTTGGTCAGTTGGGTAGTGGGGAGGGTTGCTAATCAGTTTCAGCTTCTTTGGTGTTAATGAAATTAACAACAGGTGCACTAGAGGGGCAACAACTAAAACAAGAATGTTTTTTTTCACTAGTCTTCATTTGTCTAAGCTCAATGTCAATACTGGTGATAGGTGCCAGGTTGCTCAGGTAGCCCGATTCCTCAAGGATGGCACATCAGTATGTGCCATTGCCAGAAGGTTTGCTGTGTCTCCCGGCACAGTCTCAAATGTGTGAAGGAAATTCCATGGAGACAGACAGTTACTCTATGAGAGCTGGACAGGGCTGTAGAAGGCCCTTAACTCATCAACAAGACCAGCAACTTCCTTTGTTCAAGGAACAGGTCAGTGATATTCTGAGAAGGCCTATTCATGGATTGATGTACAGACCTCTACATGCTGTGCAACAGTCCCCTGACTGCCATTAGGTATTGGGATGCAATCCTCGGACCCACTGTCAAAGCCTACACTGTTGCAGTACAACCTGGGTATCTCCTGATGCTCTACAATGCCTGGCTCATGTGGCTAGTGTATGCAGGCAGTTTCTGGAGGTTAAAGGAATTGATGCCACTCACTGACTCCCACACTTGCCTGACCAAAATGCTTATGTTTCAGTCCATCCAAACGCGCCCAGGTTGCACCAAGAGCTCAGTGATGCTCCAAAATTGGGGGCAAACCCCCAGTACACCATCCATTGTCTCATCAAGAGCAGGCTTAAACATTTTCAAGCATGCATACAAGTATGTGGGGGCCATACAAACTACAGTGGAACCCCGACTTACAAATACCCCATTTCATGAAAAATTCAAGTTACGAAGGCACTGAACGGCAATATTTCTGCCCTTGTTACGGCAAAATGCCCGGGTAATGAAATCCGCTGGCTCTGATCGGCTGAGCCTACAATGCCCACAATGCCTTCCGAATCATGTGACAACCCCTTGGCTTCTGTACTTGCGCTTCGCTGTTTCACTTGAACGACGTATTGTTGTTCTAGTTAGCAATTAGCCTATAGCCTATCGTTCAGCATCGCCTCACTCAAAACGCGCAATGGGTGCTTCGACTTACGAAAATTTTTGACTTACGAAAGAACCTCGGGAACGAATTAATTTCGTAAGTTGGGGTTCCACTGTACTGAGTATCATTTTGAGTTGCTCGATGATATTTCGGAAAAATGGACTATCCTGCTCTATTGTTTTTTTACTTTCACTTTTTCACTTTGCATTCAGCCCTCTGTAAGTTGATAATTTTCATATCCACCAAACAATGTGGCATTCCTAACACATCAGCCAGTCCATATCCATATAGATATACAGCAGTGTATTATCATTGGATCACTGTAGGACTAGAGTCTGCTAACACGCAGATTTTCTGAGATTATACCTGTTCCTCCCCCCACCCTTTGGCAATATATTAACTATTTTGCTGCTCTCTGCTGCAAAAACTCTGCTCAGCCCACTGATTCCCCACCAGAGACATCTCCTGCCTCCCGTCTCCTCCCGTCTCCTCCCTTCCCCTCCGACGTTGGTACGATCCAAAAAGCCGGCAGTTTGTTTGCTTGGGAAAGGAGAGTATCCTCTGAGGTCAAGTCAAACAGGATGTGCTAGAGTGTGGTCCTTCGCTCCTATTGGCTCTTTGTAATAACTCTCTCAGTGGGGCTAACACGCACGCACACACTCACACACGTAAACACTTTTTGAACATGTGCACACACACATCTGAAACGCCATGCCTAACAAACACAGACATAGTTTTGTGAAATGCTTCTCTGACAGGCTGACAGTTGTATTTATCCTAAAAGAGCAGTTTGTGATTAAAGCAGCGTGCTCGGCGCAGGCTTGTTTGAATAAGACGTTGCGTTCGGAAAATGTCAAACACTTAAACTAATAAACAGAAACTGCTACAGATGAAGACACCACTTAGCAAATCAGACAAACTGCTGCATCAGCAACTGCTCATGGCTTACATGAATTCACAGATATTTTTCAGTCTAAACTCCAAAAGGCCCTGGAAATGTTTGTAAATCCAGCATATCTAAGCAAACACAAGCTTTTCATCGTATGAAACATTCCTTAATTGCCACAGAAATCATTTTCCTGCTTCATGCTTTGTGTCAACAGTGTAAGAAAAGGAAAGAACAAACAAATTGCAATTGTTGTTTATCTGTCCCGAGTTCTTAGTTTTGCTGAAGTGGCACATTTCCATGGGCAAGTATCTGTGTCAGTTTATCTAATTCCTTTTTATCAGATTAAACAAAAATATATCAGCCATGTTTACTAATATTTAATAAAGGACAAAGATTAATATTGTATCCGGTTGTATTAGAGCAAAATTTTGAGTTTACGTGAATTACCCCGGGTGGTTCATGGACTTCAAATGAAACATCTTGTCTGGGGCTGCCTGTAATTTTTCCAGTGCAGTGGTGATATTTTATCTTAATTAGAGGTTTTCGCTCAGTAGTCACATAAACGAACACGTAAAAAGTAACATAATGAATAAACAGACATAAGAACAGCCCGAAGGAGACCAGTCTGGAGTCCTCGTGAGTTGTTTAATTACCCTGATGTCACACTGTGTTTACATCTACACAGAAATGGGTCTGACTTATGGACTGAAATGTTTATGGATGTTAACACGGTGAAATTGACTTATCGTAGGACCTGCAGCAGTTTAATGTTCACGATCCCCTTGGTGTGCGTAAGGAAGAGAAGCAGTGATAATGACATTTTTACAGTCAGAAAAATAACTTCGTATGTGGTAATGGAATAAAAGTAAAATGTGGTGATTGCATACATTCTCCTGATGGTATGGTATTGTTTTCTACCCTCACCTGCTTTGTAGGGCAGTCAACCTGGAGCCTAGTCTAAGCAGCGTCTGATGGCAAAATAGCAGTCACATGGTGCCCGTCACTGGCCTGACAACTTGTGAAACATGCTTTGGTAAGCAAATCAGCAAATTTAAGTTTACTGTAATATGATTACATAAGAAAACGTGGAAAAAAATTTGTTACATTCTCGAAAAATGCTGATGTTTTGTAATCAATAGTTTCATTTATGCTGCAGTGAAATTCTTAACGTCACAAACACTTATATCCCAAGATAATGAATGTAGCGTACGTTTGTTTATATCTTCCCCGTCTCCCCCTAGATGAGTGGACCGAACTTAATGAAACTTTGCACAAACATTGCCGGGGCCACTATGAGTTCCATCATCTATGTAGCATATGGAAATATTTTATACAAATCCCACAGTTGTATATATTTGTAGATTTGATGAGTAATTTAAGAAACGAATAGAATGTCAGATTAGAATGGTGTATCACAATATAACGTATCATAGCATCATACTATAATGAATGGATATGATATGGTACCCTATCTCCTGTGTAGATATGCACACACACACACACACACACACACACACACACACACACACACACACACACTCTATCATATATGCAGTAGTATATAAAATACTGTATGTTTGTAATTATAGTTGATTATTAACAACAGTTAAAGTTACAAGTTAAATTAAACACAGCAGGAAAATTGATGCCAGATATAAACAAGTATATACATATATAACTCAGTTTAAACCTGTGACTGTTTTAATCTTTATCTGTGTTATAATCCATTATTGGATGGTATTTATTTATTTATACTGTGCAAGAGGTGAATTTTGTTATTTGTATTTGTTTATAACAATTTTTGTTATTTTCTCAGCGCACTGGGCAAAATTGTATCACTAAATAGTTTTGAATGTAACTGTATGGTTTAAGCTTTCTCAGGCAAACTGCAGATAAGCCATTTGCCACATCTTTTTTTCTGCAGTCCCACATCTACTGCATTCCACTTGAGTTCAACAGATGACACCGCTATTTCATTGAAAGGTTAATTATGTAATTTAACGGTTATGCACATAGTGAGGGAAGTATGCATTTAACTGATATCACATGTGGATAGAAGCAGAAATTTTAGCAACATGAATTGAGTTCATCCAAGTGGACAGCATGGAAATTTGCCCTATTTTAGTGACAAAAGAAAGGGACTTAGAAAATGTGGCACTGGTCTATTAGAACATCCTAATAAAGGGCCAGTGGCTTGGAAATTGAATCAATTAGGAAGAAGAGGTCAGAGGAAATGGCCTCACGGTCACTTAACCCCACCTTTTATCCACAGGAAGACCTCTGTCAGTGAGCTGTCTACTGGACCCACTGGCAACTTTTTTTCCCCCTATTTTTCTATTAAACAAATATAATCTGAGTAAATGCTACATACCATTTTGAAGTGATGGTTTCATTTGTTAAGGGGAAAAAGAAATCCCAACCCACTCTTTGTGAAAAAGTAATTGCCACCCTTGTCAAATCATGAATTAACTCTGATTAACCACATTTTTTGGAAAGCTTAGATAAGTTTCTTAAGCCGCATCCAGCCCAGACCTGTTGAATCAAGAAATCCCTTAAGTAGAACCTCTCTGACAAAATGAAGAAGGCTAAAAGATCTCAAAAAACAACACATCATATCACAATCTAAAGAGATAGCTGAGAAACAAAATCACTGACATCTCTAAGGCATCTCTAAGACTCCAGTTGAAACATTGTCAAAGCCATTATCTACAAATGGAAAAAACCTGGAACATTGATGAACCTTTCCAGGAGTGTGTGGCCTACCAAAATCACCCCAAGGAGGTCACAAAAGAAACCCAAAACAACAGTTGCCTCATGGAAGAGGTGAAATGCATCTTTTGGGAAAATTTTCCTTTTACTTATGAGGCAAAAGTTGAATTCTGTGGGAGGTTTGTCTTCTGTTACATTTGGCATAAACTAAGACAGCATTTCATAAAAAGAACATCATATCAAAAGTCAAACATGGTGGTGGTAGTGTGATGGGGCTGCTTTGCTGCATCATGACATGGATTAAATTCCTCGCTCTACCAGAAAATCCTGAAGGAGAATGTCTGGCTATTGGTTCTTGCTCTGAAATTCAAACAAACTTGTGTTACGCAGCAGGGAAATGATCCAAAATGCACCAGCAAGTCCACCTCAGAATGGCTCAAAAACCAAAATGAAACTAGTTACAGTCCAGACTCAAACCTGATTGAGATGCTTTGGCATGGCCTTAAAAACAAGCTGTTCATACTTGAAAACCCCAAATGTTGCTGAATTAGAATGATTCTACAAAGAAGAAGATTTACTGTGGTTATCTTTAATTAAAAGATTGTTAATGATCTGAAACGTGCAACTGTGACAAATATGCAAAAACATAAGAAATCAACAAGGAGACAAATACTTTTTCACGGCACTTTATATCCACTTGCATTTTGCATGTATTGGATGGTTCAGCCTTACAAATTAAGAGCTATATTGCAGAGATCACCCCTTTTCTATATATACTATCTATGGGCCATTCATGCAATTTATAATAAACTTCAGATTCTACTTCTCCAGGTTTATATGGCTATGATGCAATGCAAAACCATACTGCACCAGTTCATTTGAAGCTGTGAAGGAGAGTGGGTACTCATCGCCTAGCATCAGGGAAAACTACTGGCTGAGTGTCTGGTCTGCTATTTAGGGATTCCACACCTCCACTTAACAGTGATTAACTCAAGGCCTTTCCTGGCCTGAGTGAGCGAGGAAGGCTGGGCAGAAACATCTGAGGATCAGCCACTCTGGGTGAATAACAAAAATCTCTGCAGCTTCGATGAATGCTTCCTTGATTGAGTAGCCAGAAATGGCGTTGAGTGGTTGAGGATGAGTCAAAGGAAGTATGTAAGGAAAACTCCTGAGCGGGAGGATGAGAGTAATGATATTTCTGTTTATCTGCAGAGATGGTAGTGGGGTATTTTTGGATGGCTGCTGTTTTTTCCTCCGTAAATTCCAGGTTCCGGCTGTTTTTCCTTCTCCTTGTTCCCAGCCTGTGAATGCAGGGCCGCTTCCTCTCCCTCCTTCCTATTCTGAGCCTCTGATTGCATGGAAGTGGGGGTGGTTAACAGGATAGTGTGTCTATACGTGTGTGTGACCAGTACGGTGCTGCATATATGTGTGTGTGTGTGTTTGTGTTGTGAATCTTGAATTGGGGGGTGGAGGGTGGCGAATGTTGCAATATGTATTTTTTCTGTCAGTCAGTTTAAAGTAATGAAAGCGCGTGTGTGTGTCTGAGCATCTCGGGTGTTGGGTGTGGAGGATGTAACCATTAAAGAGATCAGCATGTCAACTGTTCCCCAAGTGCTGCTTTCTCCAATCCAGCTGGCGATGGGAGGTGTGTGTGTGCGTGCGTGTGTGTGTGTGTATGCACTCTATGCCCTACACGCTCCTCTCAGCAAGGAACAGACAGATGGATCTTTGGTTTGGCCAATGTTGTCTGAGTCTGGCTTCTGATCTAACTGTACAGTCCTGCTGCAGGCCAAATTACTCTGCATCTCTCCCTGCAAATTAACCGACTTCTAGCAGAACAAACAGAGAGCTACAAACACCCCAGAGGAAACGATTCATGCCTATAAATACAAGGTTTGCATTTGTGCTACATGGTTACATATGATAAACATCAAGTGTCTGAAGCATCGCTTATTTCTCAATGTTGCATGTCAAGCAATAAACATTACATATAAACAACATGGTGATTTTGTTTTCTCCCCTTTAGTTGCTATGCAATCAACCATGTTGGTACAGCATTAATCTTAGTAAAACATTTTATTTGACATCCCGGGGACAAGGGATGGACTATCTGCCGGTATCTTCATTTAGTCCCTTTTGCCAGTTTACAAAGTCAGCTTTGGGAAAGTCACAAAAAAGGTTGAATATCTGTGCACTAAAATGCTGCAAGGTCAGAGAACCAAAAATGTTATTTTATGATTATAATTCATTTGGGGAATGTTTACATATTTCAATCTGATATTGCATCCAGCTAATGCTGTGTAACCCTGGATGGCGATTGCTTGATGTTATCGTAAACACTTGAAAAATGAAAAGAAACACATTTCTTCCTTAAACTGTTGGGAGTCTCTGGGCTCTTCATTATCAGCTCAGTGTTTCTTTCGCTTTTCGCTTTTTATGTAAACAAAGAGTGATCTATTACTTGCAAAGCACAGACACAGCAACACATGACTCATATTTTGCAGGACAAAGTGCAGCTGAATTTGAGGTTAAGTTTAAATAAACCTCAAGTGCAATTGAAATAAAAATGGAGATGTCCAAAAAAAACCAACTGCATATAAGCTTGTGGAACTGACACATGGAGCTAATGTGGAAGTGACTTAAAATTGCATTATTTCCAGTGGCCGGTACAGGCACCACTATGAGAACATAGCCATACTTCTCATTTGATTGACTGATTTTTTTTTACCTCGATTTTCATTTTGTTTATAAATACACTGAATTGGTATCAGTACAATTTAATCTTCATTTTGTAAATCATTGTTCAGTTAAAATAGTAAAGTGATTCACAAACAAGGGAATGCCAAACTTAAGGTTTCTATTGTTCTTCCAGATCTATTTCTGTTTAATTGACTGGGTCAATTTTCATAGAGCTTTACCTTCTGACTGTAATTGCTTTCAAAGACCAAGCAGATTGAAACAGAATGAAAATGTTGTTTATGATGAATCAGAATAAACTAATTTTTTTTAGCTTTAATTTCTGTCTGTGCACATTCCTCCATCTTGATGCTAATGCCTGGGAACATGCATTTTGCACTTTTCCAAATAACTGTTGAGTCTAGACCTGACCTTCAGCTGTCTTCAACACTAATCACTTCAGTAAGGGAAGAATGGTTACATGTCTTAACAAAAATCTGATTCTAGTATAGACTACCGTAGTATAACAGTGTGCAGAGGAGGGATAGTTGATATATTAGACAAAGGATGTTGGTGAAGATGGAGCTGCTAGGCAGGAGGGAAAGAGGAAGACCACAGAGGATGTCATAAAGCAGGACATGAAGAGGGTTGGTTAGACAGAGGAAGATGCAAGGGATAGGATGAGATGGTGGCAGATGATCCAATGTTGTGAGCCCTAAAGTAGAAGACTACTGTAATACCCCTGAAAGTAAAATTAATTTGTATCTGTCCTGTCTTTCATTTGTTAGGAGTTAAAGAGAAAAGACTGATGCCTTTTTAAAAGTCTGTGGGCTAAAATATGAATCTACTTGGAGCAACCATACAAAATAGAAAAGATGACATCAACCACTGATATCTGCAGTCTTGTTTTGAAACCTCTAGATTAACGCTTTTGTCTCTGCCATCTTGGTTGTAAAAAACTGAGTGGGACATGTCTGACTGTAAAACTGCATGCTCACTGGCTAACGACTTATCAGTCACAAATTGTTAGCCAATGGGTGTGCAGTTTCTTACCACAGACAATTTTCCATTTTGAAACATAATATGACCAATTTAACTAATGACTAATTCAAGATGACCCCAAATGAGTGACTATAGCCATTAACTCATCAGAAAAGCATTTACAGAGGTCAAGTCAGAAAGCCTCTGTTTGCAACCACATCTATAGCCATCCGATGGCCTTCAGATAAAAAACAAAGTTGAATGCAATTCTGCATTGGCTTCTTTTTTCAGACCTGGAAACTGCATTCATGTTAGTAAGTAGGAAGAAAGCATGTGCATATAACCATCCTGATTTTGTCCAACCAGTACCCCTGAAGCACTGTGTGTCTCGGTTAATTATAAGTTCTTTAGTTCTTTGTTATGTTAGGATGGAGACAAGCTTGTGTTTGTAGAGTGTATTGGTTAGCACATTCACCTAACACACAAAAGGTTTCCCCGGTTAGCAAATGGGAGGAAACACAAAACCAGCCTAGTGTACTCCTAGTGCTGGTCCAAAGCCCAGATAAATGGGAGGGTTGCTTCAGGAAGGGCATCCAGCGTAGAAAATCAGCGCCAAATCAAATTACCTTAAAATGATTTCTACCACTGCCGACTACATTTACAGAAGCTGGCATAAGTCAAGGTGGACAGACACAATTTTGAGTGCATGCCCTTGCAAGCGAGTGGTCCCTTGGATGAATATTTCAGTGTTGACATAAAAACAATGCCACACTGCAGCCTGCTCCTCTGTTTATTGTACAACAAACCACTTAAACTACTGTCATATTGGATTTTTCTTCAGCCTCTTGTTTTTGGATTCCAGGCTATACTGCTGAAGGTGGAGTATAAATGGGTTGACATTAGCAGTCACATATAGACATATCACCTTTCCCCCCGAAAAACCCAAAAAACAGAAACACGAAAAACGACAAAAGACAAAACCCCCATTTTCGAGGTGTGTAAAGCACTAGGTCAGGCTTGCATTGCTATGTAGGAGTCTGTCATTTATCTTCTGACTCCTCCAAACTGCACTTGAGTGTTTTATGTGGTCTGATTTATCAGATTAACTGTATGATGAATCGCTCTAACGCATCCAAAGATGATGATTTCCCCAAAGACGAGTGATGTAAACTGTACAGTGGTGTTTCCCGAGTTCTTTTACTATGATTTAGTGTTCAGGGAACTGCATGGTGAATTTGTAAAACTATTGTTTGTATCTTTTTCCATCTGCCTCACACAGTAAATCTGAGATTTTTTTCAGTCTGCTTCCTCTCGGGGACTTTCAGGGTTGTTTTGACCGACAGCGGAGACGTTTGAACTCTTTCATACCAGCAATATGTGGACGGACGATAAACGCAGTTGCATTTTCTTGAGATTATGAATTATGTTTCTTCCCTAGACAAGCATGAAGTTTTTTGCTTTAAAAAAATATGTTCTTATCCACTTTCTCTATCAGAAGGTTGACTGGAATTTCCAGCTGAGAGCGAAATGATAAGGGTTGGTGTTATCTGTGTTTAGACTAAAAATGTTTAGGAAGAATAAAGTTTAGAGTATAGCCAAAAAACACATTCTTTGTTTGAGTGCGTTTACATGTGACTCATTGATTTAAGTATTCGTGAAGACCAGCGTCAGGTTAGAAATGGATTAATAGGCAACTCATCCTTGCTAGGGTTTGTTTTACAGGGATAGAAGGAATTTGTCTTTTCCTGGACTCATACATCAATATGGCAGATGTTTCCTAAAGGATGGATCACAAGGCCTTTCAAACGGATCCACAAACTACCTTAATTGCTGTTTGTTTTGTCTCCCTCCGCCTCCCCCTCCTCTACTCTCAGTCTTGCGTCAAACATCTGAGGAGCATTTTCAAGAACAAAAAGGAACTCATATTGCCGCTGCGAATTTGGCTCTCGGACACACGGGGGATCTGGGTATTGTTTCCCCACCTTTTATCCATCCACATTTGATCTCCGCTCTCATTCACAGTCCAAAATCCGCTCGGTCTTCTCAAGCTTTTTATTTATTGATTTTTCCTTTTTAACCAAATTACGATTCCCATTCATGATACTCGCGGTGTTTTTCCATGCCCGAGATGGGTATTGGGTGCTGATAGGATATCAAGCACACCTAAGTGCTTCCCTTTCCTCCCTCTCTTTATTTTCTTTCCTTTTCTCATCGGCCTCTGCTTCTCTATCAGGCCCCTCACACATGCTCTGTGTCACGTCCTGTAGCAGACAACAGCCCTACCTTCCCTGAAAGGCACAATGATTCCAGCCACAGATCAATCCTCTTCATGTCTACAGAACTGATTGAAATCTTGGAGAAAAAAAAGTATGCAAGCAAGATTAGTCATGTTTTATCCCCCCAACCCTTGTTCTTCCTACTCTCAAACCTTTTCTTGCTTATTTCCACCTACAATGACTCATGGGTGCCCTTTTTTTCCTTGCTTTCCTATCCCTCTAGCAACCTGCAGTGTAACTTGGTGAAAAGATTTGAAGCTCACTCTCCTTTCAACTCGGCGTGTATGTTTATTGACCAGTAACCACCTTTCAGCCCTCATCATTGTCAGGTAGGGTTGTGTTTGTTGATGTTGTCTTAGTAACAACATGGGTTACCAAGAATCATTTAGCTGTTGCTGAAAAGGATTAGAGTACGGTGTTTTAAAATCCCCACATCTCAAACCAGTTTGTCTTATCACAGGAGAGTCTGGAGAGAGAAGGAGGAGAAACTGAAACCTTGAAATCTGGCTCACACATCGTCTTGAGTTTGTACGGTCGCAATGATCGTGATGAATGGTGGCGTCACTCAGGCCCACTTGCATTGGCTGCAATCAAACAGCAAGGGCTTGCTAAGGATGTTTGAACAGGGCAAGCTCAGTCCTGATTGGCATCTTGGGTTCACATCTCACAGGGGAAGGAGGAATGACCTCATGTTCAAGTGACTCAACATTTGTCTTAAGTGTGTGCACCAGAATGTCAGTAAATGCAGCACGGTAATGACATCATGTTACGAATAACATGCAGTACTGAAGGGATGGCATTAGCTCATTGCACAGTAAATATTATACTGCATAATTTGGCCATATGCGATTTGGGAGAGTTGTTTATAATTGCTGCCAGCCCCTCGCCCTCAACATGGCAGTGGTGATTCATGTGATTGAGAAGAGTGTGGGAGGGGAAGTGGGGTGGAAGGGGAGGAAGAGAGCCAGGAAGTAGGGGGGAAAGCTGGTCTATCAACGAGGCCTGATAATGGAGACCCACAGGAAACTGCTGAGGAGGATTTTCCACGATGTCGCACAGGAGTTCTGGCACTAGAGAACACACACATACATACACATATGCACTATTTTATCCCTTCCCCATCCCTCCCTGCTCTAATCCCACACAAACAGGGCCACCCACACCCACATGGGTAGTACAACAGTGTCCCCTCAGCAAAGAAAAAAAAAGCCTCGGAGTATCAACGCCCTCAATCAGTGATTTTAAGTTGATCGGCAGGTCTGTCAGCACGTTTTCCTTATCTCCTATTCTGGCTGCACCTGCTCCAGCGGGGCACCGTGCCAACTCTCATCCCCGGCTTGTCATTGGTTCGCAGCTCTCAGAGACCACAGGGCATGTTGGCCAATAAACAAGATGAAAAGAAAGCGTACACAGTGTTTGGTGTTGCCCTCCTCTTCCTAAACTTAGAGCTCGGGATGCATGAAGTAGAGCTTCACTGCATCGTCTGGTCCGACATCAAAACACATCCTTCAAATACAAAACGCAAGCCAACCAAGCACGGCAAGAGAGAGGTGTCCAAGAGAAACTTGGCCCCCCTCCAGATCAGCCTGAAAGGAGGGCGACGAGGCATGTGTGTTAATGTGTGCGTGTGTGCGTCGAATGTGTTTGTCCCATACTCGGACAGGGAGGGGTCCTTGTTTTCCTTCTGCTCTTCCCTTTGGTTACACTGTTGTTTCCCAGACCCCCCTGTATACAACACATCCCATTAGGAAGGCTACTACCTTCACACTTGACAACACATGCACACACACACATACACACACGGACCCAGGAGGAAAATCAGTGCTGAGAAGACCTTGCTTCTCTTCCTATGGTGCAGTCGTTAGGGAAATGGAGAGGCAGTGCCATCAGTGGACTCCTGCTGCTAACGACACTGTTCAGCTGCTGCTGGTGTTTTTTTTCTCTCCAAACGGTGGCCATAGTTAGAGCTCTAATATATTTGCAGCTCATTAACAAAAAAAGCTGCCCTTTGAATATCTGCCAGATCTGGCTATCACGATTGCTTGGTCATTAGCTTATTGATATTTAATGTCTGTCATCAGCTGTCCTGTAGCCATTAGGGGGTTTAGCAATCAGTTGTTTGTTTTTGAGCTGTTTGCCCTGTATATGGCTCGACGTGGTGCGCAACCTGTCTCCTGTTTGAAAAGCTCGCCATTCTCAGGACGTCCTGTAGAGTAGCGCACCCCCCCCAGAAAAAAGAAAAACACACAGACACAAACAGACACAAACACATACAGGCATACTTCATCAGAGCAACCCCCCTCCCCGCACCTCACAGCTCCTGCTCCTTATCTTAAGCGTCCAGGCAGCTGCGTGTTTGTCTGTGTGTGTTTATATGAAAACGAGGAGACAGATGATGTGCATGCGCAAGCACCCTTGTGTGTAAGGCAGAGAAAAAGGTGTGAAGTACAGTCACCGAGGTTGCCTTTCAAGTTCTCCTTCCTTGTGTGGCGGCGGTCAGTAGTCAGAGATGGGAGGGAGCAGGATTAACAGCTGCACGGACTTGGTGGGTCTGCCGGCCGTGGATGAAGGAAGGACGTTGAATCGTTCCAGACAAGCGTCTGATCCAGCGAGCAATATCATAACCAGAGATCCCTCGCAGAATTTTTTGCGCTACAGGAAGAGTCAAGCATGTCATTTAACTGAAAATAAAAACTGAGTATAACCAATCAGTGTTAAGATTTGCACACTCATCACACAGTAAAAGAAAATGTTGTCATAGATTCACTTGAATTTAGTTTTTTGTTTTTTTTTTTGTGGTAGTTGGCGTGCTTTGTCATCGGGATCCATTAGCACTCATTAAAAACAATACAACTCTTGAAACACAGTCCAACAACCCCTCCAGCACACAACATACTTTTAACAGCATCTTTTATTCAGTCAGACATGATTACGTTTAATTTCGTCAGAATTGTAAAAGTACCATCACTAAAGTTGAAATCAAGTTTTTTGTATGAGACGCTCTGGGGCGATATTTAATTGTACCATGATGCTTTGAACTAAATGGCATGCTAACATGTGCTGATGTTTAACATGTTTAATGCCTACCATGTTTGCTATCCTACAATAGTGTGTTAGTATGCTAATCTGTAATTAAGCTACTAATAGTAGCAGTAATTATGCTGATTAAGGTGTTCAGGTTTTTGAGATTAATGCTAATTGCAGGCCAATTAGTAAGGCTTTAAAATGCTTGTTTGTGATTGCATAGTCAACTGTCCATTGGTATAAAACACAGAGAAACTGCATCCAGATGGTCTCCCTCAGGTTGCTCACCGGGTGGAGAAAGTCGGGGTATCTATACAGTATATTTTTATGTCTGTGTGCTCTTAGTGCATTAAACATTCTCCCTGTCTGTTTACAGGCAGTATGATAAGTTCAAAATGGATTTATGTGCTGCTGACACAGGTCAGGTGGCCATAAAGGAGGTTTTGCTGTTGAGATGAAGCATGAAGGCTCTTCTTTCTGTTATGTGCTTCAAATAAAATGGAAATGTGGTGCCCCACTGTAGCATATTACACAAGGAAATATGATACATTAGAGCATCACTCTTGAAGATGTGAAGTTGTCTCACAGTTGATCCTACAGTGTTTGTCACACTATCCTCTGTTTATGCCTGTTTGTACCATTCTCTGCACGCATCTCTGCTCATTCCTGCATGCGCCTTTCTTTGATTCATGGACTGTTTAGGTTTAGAAGCCTTTGATTTTGGAAATTGATGCATTTGATGTTCTCTTTGGGAAATCTCTCCATGAAGGGGGGCTGTTTGTGTTTCTGTCACGTGCTCTTTTTGGGGCTGTTGAACGTTTGTGCTGGGTTTTGGGGTCGTTTGTCTGTGTTGTCTGTCACTTTGTGTCTTGTGGTGATTTGGGATTGTTTGTCAGTGTGTGTTTGTTTTGTTTTTTTGCTGTGATTATTATGGGATGCAGCTTGCTGCTGAGCCACTTCCTGTTTATTGCTCTTATCCTGTCCTCGGGATCATCACTGACATCACAAGGTTGTTTACGATGTGGGAACCAAGGTGAGCTATATTTACTGAGTGTGTGTAGCCATCTCAAAACCTCTGACCTCATAAAAGTCAACTGTAGTATTTTTTTATGTCAGAGCTTGGCAGTGCAAAGTGTGTTTTTTTAAAAAAGTACCCCACATTCCCGTTCCCATTTTACAGTAATTGCAATAGATATAGCTTTCAGCCTCTTTCACTGACTAGTAATAAAAAAGCATTTGCTCCGTCCATTATTCACACTTTTCTTCAACTTGAAGCCAAGTGATGTAATTTTTGGGAAGCAGGAGTACATTTTATGTCAAGAACAACATCCTCTTCACACATAGCCTTCGGCTGATATCTGTGAATGTCTCATAAACAATGAGATTATTTCTGTAGCACATTTCAGTTTATGGACAGATGACCACCACTGTGAGTCATGGAATAAGATGATAATACATTTTCAAATGTTCTACACTTGTTGATTACATGCACAAAAAAACAAACAAACAATGACTTTGCATGGAATACCCAACTGCAAGTATTATTTCAATGAATAATGTCACTTTGGAATAAGTACTAAGAGTTTTATGTTACCATTTAGTTAACAAACTTAAGCCATTTTTACACATGGGTCATTCCATGGAGTACCAGTGAGTACAGCCTAATGCCCCAGAATCACATGAATTATTATTAGTATTATTATGTTTTAATACAATAACTTTCGCATCTACTAACAGTAAAAAGTCTGGACACCCTTATTCTTTTGGGACTATATTGCATGATATGCATGCTCAAAGTTGATCATAGAGTTTGAATTAGAATTAATGCCATTACAAACCATCCGTGTTGTTAAAAAATTGCACAAAATTCTGAATTTTTTGGGAGCTCAAACTAGTTGTGTAACATATGTACACACCAAAAGTATTTTCACCAAAAATGTGTCCTATTTGTCCTGTGAATACAAATAAAGTAGACATCAAGTGATGACAAGCTGGCCCTGATATTATTAAGTAAGAAAAGGAAGAAACATTGTATTTTCAGTACCAGCACGCAGTTTGAGCTGCAAGCGGACTTGTCATCAAATGAAGTGGTCTGACTGGTCAGATCTGTTTAATCACATGTGAAAATTCGAGTTTGGTCAGCGTGAACCAGCGTGAACCAAGAACCTATCTGGAACCTACCTGGAACCTATCTCGGCGGTTGGGATGGCGAGAGGCAGGGTACACCATGGACAGATCGCCAGTCTGCCGCAGGGCTAACACATAGACACAGACAACCATTCGGTCTCACATTCACTCCCACATTCACACCTATGGGCAATTTAGAGTTTCCAGTTAACCTGTCCCCACTAACAAAAATCATTTTGTAGTAAAAATACTGTTCGTAATCAACACACATTCATATATATACATAAATAAAACTTGAATAAAACTACATAAATACATCAAAGCATTTCACTATTCATTGTACTAAATGCATTTGCCACAAATGAGTCCTTATACACAGTTTTACTAGAGGCATACTGTGACGAAGGCAATAGTTCAAAATCTGAAACGTACGAAGATGCTTTATATAGATGAGTTTAAATTTCATGTTGCTAGCATCTGCATTTAAAAAATAATGCAATTTAAAAATGGCAGATTTGAACCTCAGCAGCTTGTAACAGTTTTCATAGTAAGATGCTGTTTAAAAAAAAGGCAGCTGACTCTAAAGGTGCTAAGTGGCAACATTTCTCAGAATAAACTGACACACACTTATGGGCGATGACCTGCATGACTTTCATAAGAATTGGGTCATAACATGGCCGGTAGTTTCCTTTTCCAACAAGCAGCCAGTTACAGATGGTCTACAATAGGAGTGGCACAGTGCACCAGTGGTTAGCACTGTCACCCCAATGTGATGGGTCTGGGTTTGAATTCAATGGTGGACAGGGACCCTTCTGCATGGAGTTTGAAAGTTCTCCCTGTGTCTTCATGCTCTATCTGCAGGTACCCCGGCTTCCTCTCATAGTTCAAAGTCATTGGTGATTCTAAATTGGCAATATGTGTAAATGGTTGTCAGTCTCTCTGTGCTAGCCCTGCAATAGACTGACGACTGGCTTGTCTGTCACCCTCTGACTCTGCTGCCCCTACCACCACCTCCTGAATTGATGAAAGTGCTTAAAATGGATGGAGAGACAAGACAAATCATACTACTGGAAACACTCCTTTTGGTTTAGGTCAGGGGTGACAACTGGGTAGAGTGCGCCGAAGGTGCTCCATTACCGTAAATAAACAGCATAATTACCTCGCCTTTTCTCATGTGGGCTGAGTAAGAAATCACATAGACTTTGTACTAGGGAGTGGGCAGGATTTAATGTCCAGTCTGTCTAAATCCGACATTTGCTTTCTCACATACAAGTGAATGTATAGAAGTTTTGGGCTGCAGTGAATATGTGAAGAAAAACAGGCATACCTTCAGTACCTTTAGACCGAAGGCCAACACAGCTGTTTCCACCGCGTCCACTATTAAAGTTAAGCTGATGCCATCCTCATATTTATTGTCCAGACATGACAGAAACACTGATCTTCTCATCTGACTAGAAATATAACATTTAAAATAATTTGGAGAAAATGAAAAACTAGTTGGTATTGGAAACATATTAACCAATGCAAAATGTGCAAGTATTCCACTTTAAAGTTCTGTGCTATGGTTGTAAAAAAAGAGGATGAGCATGGCATGCAAAGGATAAAACAGAGAAAGTTTGGCAGTGCAGCTCACATTCAGAAGCTTTAATGAGTAACGGCACAGGGTGGAGACCGTTTGATGCCTCAGTGCCAACCAGGTCGGGGCAATGTGCTGCCAACTTCTGTTAAAACAAAACAGAGGAATGGGGCACAGGCAGTCCCCTTATTTTCCTCCTCTCCTTCCACAAATGCTTTCACTCCACACCCCGTTTCCTCTAAACTCGCTGCCAGCTTCCTTTTTCATCTCTTTCCCCGTCCTGATCGTCCAAATCGGCTCTGGGGTCTGTGTGCGATGCAAGAAGAGGAACAACAAATCCAGACTTAGCTGCTTAATTGTTTTGTTTTGTCTTGCGAGTGTGTGTGCGTCAGACGACAGAGATGTCAGTTACATTTTCACATAACAATGACCTCAATATGTTTTATCACATCACCAGAAGTGCCCTTTCAATGCCAGCCATCCTTGAATTTAAAGACTCAGTATTCAGCAGATCAGTCATTGAGTCTTTCAGCTTCACAAGCCCTGTTATTAACCCAATCAGCATGTTTGGTTGTCTGCCTCTGAAGTGTAGCTTTCAAGTGATGGGCGCCAAACTCACAGATGCTGTTGTTTAGGTCCTTAAACAAGCACTGAATAATAAAAGTAGCAATGTGCTTTCTTTTAAGCGGTGTGTGCATTAAATTGCTAATAAGTGCAAATAACAGACTTACTTTCAACTCCCAGTGGTATAAAACATTGAATAGAAACACAGCCTTGTTCTACGTATACCACTTTGATTATCTTGTACAGAATAGGCTGTCAGATCTTCTCTGAGAAGGAGATTTGGCAGCAGTTGTGTGATTTCTATGCATGCTTTATGATCTTTTTACACATAAGCACTGATTTTACTGGGGCGTTATGCAAACACTGCTAGTTCACAAGGGCATATAAAATGGTTACTGGGCAGCTGCACGCAGGGTGTTGTTACTAGCAGAGATAATAAAGCTGCACAACAACATACTTCTGTGCCTGTCATATGTAAATTTTGGTCTAAAGCTGCATTTTGATGTGAATCTGCTGGGTTTGTTTTTAGTGTTAGGTTTAATATTAAATGATGCACTGGGAGATAAGGAGTAAATACATTCCTGAAAGCCTTAGCAAAGACTTGTGAGTGTTCAAACACAGAAACTTAAAGATCCCCTCCAGCCATGTTCGAAGATATATAAATTCCCTCTGAGCATTGGGATTTAAACAAGAGAGGATTTTTGCTTGATTTGCCTAAAAAACTGTTCTGTAAAAAAACAAAAATGCATTGCTTTGGACAGGCTAAAGTTTTTCCTCTCCTTATTTCCAGAAAATGCAAATTTGAAAGATCTCTAACAACCGCTCTTCCTTTTCCAATGAGCTCCTGGCTGTTGGTTGTTGGCAGAAATATTTGAAAATCTGTCATTAGACTGAAATGCGGTGCTGGCTGATTTATTTTAGCATATATACTCAATGGCCCTTTGATAGGTACACATGTTCAGCTGATTATTAAATCAAATATCTAATTGTCCAATCACATGATAACAGATCAGTGCATTTAGGGATTTAGACATGGTCAAGACGACCAGTTGAAGTTCAAGGTGAGCATCAAAATGGGGAAGAAAGATGATTTATGCGACTTTGAATGTGGCATAGATGTTGGTGTGAGATGGATGCACCTGGGTTTGCAGAGAATGGGCTGAAAAAGAGAAAATGTCCAGTGAGCAACAGTTCTCTGTGTGGAAATGCCTTGTTGATGTCAGAGGTCAGAGGAGAATGGCCAGATTGCTCTGAGCTCACAGGAAGGTAACAGTTACTCAAATAACCACTTGCCACTGCCAAAGTATGCAAAGAGCTCTGTGAATATACAACAGCAAACTTTGAAGCAGATGGGCACCAGCAGCAGAAGACCACACCGGGTGCCACTCCTGTCAGTTAAGAACAGGAAACTCAGGCTACAGTTCACATGGGTTCATCTGGACAACAGAAGACTAGAAAAATGTTGACTTTCAGTTTCTCCTGCAGTATTCAAATGGTTGGGTCAAGATTTTGTGCAAACAGCAAGAAATCATGGCTCAATCTGTCATGAATCGCTGTGCGGCAGGCAGGAGTTGGACCCAAAATGCAGGACTCACAGACTCGGGGAGGTGAACTCAAAACACAGCTTTATTTGCTGGTAGAACAAACATACAAAACTAGACTAAACTGGGAAACCATAAACTAAGAACTCACAGGGAGACACAGGGAGATCCACACACAGCATGAGGGACGACGCGACACTGACTCAGAGAAACACAGGGTTTAAATACACTGGGAAGTAACGAGGGGAATGAGACACAGAAGGAGGGCACAGCTGGGAGAAATCAGGACTGACGAGACAAGCAAAGCAGGACGCATTCACATGAGACACGGACCATCAAAGTAAAACAGGAAGTATCACACAGAGACGCGAACTTGACACAGTGGAGACAGCAACTAAGAAATACAGAGACATAAACCATAAGGCAGAGGTCTAAGAACCAAAATACACAGGGAAATACTCAGCTGGGAACACAAGAGACTAGACTAGAGAGAGTAACAAAAAACCAACCATGAGAACATAATGCACAATGCAGAGTGACAGAAAACAAGAAACTCAAACATGCAAAGACACACAATTACACAGAACAGAGGGGACACAGAGAGACATGAAGGGCAAGGGATCAAAACTAGAAGCCATAGAATAAATCACACACAAGTACAATAATACAAAAATCACAAAGAACTAAAAACGCTGGGTCAGGAGACCCAGGACCGTGACACAATCCTGCCTCGTATCAACAGTTTAAGGTAATAGTAGTGGTATAATGTTGCAGTAGCAGTAGAAGATGCTTACTTATTGGATCTGCAAAGGTTTGGCGTCAGATGTGGGAAGCTTCCAAAGCCCAACATCCACACCAGATGATCAGCCACTAACCAATGGTTGCTCCAACTTTACTTCCCTGAGGTGACCTTATTAGGCCACTAGGAAGTTGAGCCTTGCGTGCCAATATCACTGCAACATCTGCCCCGACAACAGCTGATAAGTCTGATTAGTTTTTATACAAACACTGGCAAGGCACAACAATATAATAATGAACAGGGAAGTGAAGGGGGCAGCAGTGTGATAATGCAAGGACTTGAGTTTGTAGTGTACTACAGTTCACCTGTGTGAACAGCGCTCTGTATTCCCGGCTCAGTGATATGAGGCGCTGTTGGGACGTGTGATTTTAATGCCACGCCCCACCCCTCCATCTCACTAATCAGCTTCAGGAGTCGTAGCTTATGTCACCATGGCTACAAATGCTCCTGGTCGCATAGGTTTCCTCTCCCCTCTTACCTTTCCTGATATCCCTCTCTCTTTTTTTCTCTCTCTCTCCCTTCCCACTGTCGGCCTTATACCTCCAAGCCTGGGAGCGGAATTCTGGGAACATTTTTCCATGTGAAACAGCGAGGGTCAGCCTAGGGGTGTGACGCCACGGCATTGTTCCCGCTGCGAGGAGAGGAACCGTGCGCCGTTAGGCCAATTCCTGTCCGCTCCAAAAAAACAGCCACTTTCTCACACTGCTTTCCTTCCTCCGCCAGACAGCTCAAAACAATCCCAGAGTGTTTGTGGGTACGAGGTTCGGAGAGGCAAGCCACAGAGCAAAGAGAAGTGGAGGGAGAAAGAGTAAAGAGAAAAAAAAAGTAGAGGAAAGAGCGAGAGAAGTCTTTTTCTGTTGGTTTATCCAGACTGTTTATGGGCCATTGAAAACAAACAAAGGGGGAAAAAAGATCCCACTGTGCCCAACTGACACTCGCTGAAACAAACGGCAGGCTGACATTATATCTCTGTAAGTGGGCTTGAGCAACCGGCTGTGAGCCCGCCTGCCTTCGCCTCGGCATCATAATCTGTTTTGTTGTAAAAACAATGAAACATTCTTGTCATAAAAAAGTGCACGCTGCTCCCTCAGTCATGAGCTTTTAATTTCTTTTTTCTCCCTTCTCCATCACATGCTCATAAAGATCGTACATATTCAGATGGGTCCTTGGGGGAAAACTATAATCTCATTTGAATGTTCTGAGGAATTTGCTCACGCACAAGTGTGAAAGCGAGCTTTTTAAAATGAAGTTTTCCTGAGAATCTTCAGATGTTTGGCGGTCAAACCCATTTTGCTCCACTTAACCATAAATGGTTCCTGAATAGCCAAACTAGTGGTTGCAATCTTAGAAACATTACCATGACCCAGAAGTAAATGACAGAGCCCCATTCCTGTAAACAGAAACGTACTATTAAAGTTGCTGAGATGACACAATGACAAAAGGATGCACCTCTGTTATCATATAAAATTTGTTACTTCCTATGATTTTCTAAATTGCAGCATTGGGTTTTTCTCTTTTCTTTTTTGGGTCTCCACAGAACGGTGAAGGCGTCTGGCCCAGTTTAGATGGAATGAGCACTTGCACTATGTTTGCATCCCTCCTGAGGTCAGAAGTTTAAAGGGTTGCAAATGTGCGTCTTTGTGTGCATATTTAATAGGGGACGCGGCATTGCATACGTGCACAAATTGGCACTGAATCAAAGTATCCCCCCCTCCTCCTCCCTCAGGCTTGTCCCCAACCCCAGCCGTCCCCTCTCACGACCCCATCATGATGGTCCCATTGTTTTATTCTGCCATGCAATCTGCACGTATGGATAACTCAAAAGACACATTCTTCTCTGTCTCAATGTGTAGAGTTGATACAGCTTGGCGGAAGTCCTAAACTTTATATGCAACTTATGCTTTCCTGCAGACTGTGAGGGGGAAACATGATAGGAAGTATGAGGCATCCAAATCCCTCTCATACGTAAAACGGGAGACGATCCTAATTTGGTGCTTTTAGTGTTTTCTTACAGGTTTATTTGACGTTTTCATTGTGCTCCTGTTTATGTTTTTGGGAATTTTAGACCCCCCCCCCCCCGCCTGCAAGTGTTTTTTTTCGCCTACCTGTTTTGACCGAAATGGAAATTGAACCCATTGGAAGAGGAGAGAAAATAGCCTCGGCTGCTCTCTAGAGTTTCCTGCCTGTTGTCAGGTTTGTCTGTGTGCGTGCCCTGTCCTCCGTCCTCCTTGGCCTGCTTGTCTTCCCACCCCGCCCCTCCTGTCTGAAGATGCATGAGTGTGTGTGTGAATGTGTGTGTGAGCGTGGGCTGGATGTCTGGGAAAGCCTCGGACACAGCTGAGGGAGGGGATGAGCAACAGGCCTAATATAGTATGCAAGTGTGTGTGTGTATGAGTGGGATGTGTATCATTAAGGAAGCACCTGTCCTGTGTGACCGTCAGTTCTGCTGCATTTATCTGACCCCTCTCACATCAGGTGGCTTCCTGGTTTGCATCACATGCTGCTCCCCGATTCCTGCAGGGATTGGCTGATGTAAGCTCCTCCTCTTCCTTTGCTGCTGCTCATTGAGCTGTAGAGCAGCTGCTTCTTCACACATCTTCTGTGTCCACCATTCTTCTTCTTCTTCTTGTTATTATTATTCAGGCTTCACTGTTGTATAAATGGAAGATGTCTGGATTAATGCATGTGGGTAAATTATGTAGTGTTTGAGCATATATCTAACAAAATAGAAGACCTAACTCAGCCTGGACCACTATAGACAAAAGATGATTGTTAGTATTAATATATAATAGCAATGTATATGGCTGTATGAGTCTGCTTTGGGACAGCAGAGAGCAGCAGCAAGACCCCCATTACTTAAACACAGCAGGCATCAGTGACAACCGAAATTAAATCTGTTAAGGAAGATGTGACATGAAAGCAGCATCTAGGGTGGAGGTCGGGTTGCAAAGGAGCTTGCAGATGCACAGGTACTGTTACAGCTTAAATACTTTGTCCCATCTTAAGTTTAGCAGTTGGATGCTACAAAGAGCTAAGCTGACCACTGATGTGGACTGACATTAAGATTAGCTGATCTGGCTAAAGATCAGACCCATACTCTGTGTAGAGAATTTGAATGAATTTGACATCCCTGAAACCAGGCATGTCAAACCCATACTGTCAACATAAATATGTTTCATTACAAATTTTATCACTAAAAATGTCTTAATATAAGAAAAAGAAGTGCAATTTCAACTGGACATGTCAGTTCTTTTCTAAATGATAAAGAAAAGTAATAAAGTAAAGGAATCTGTTAGCACAACTCTTTGTGCTCTTTGTAATTGTAAGAGTTAAAATGTAAAATTACAGAAAAGGTTTTAGTGTCCCGTAATTATAAAATGGAAAGTTTTTGCTGCGTATCCAGTCTAAAAACCCCCTGACATTTCTATAATTGATACTGAAACAGCAACCTTATCATTATTAATTGTTTTTAATTTAATTTATTGCCTAATTACATTGTTGTAGCATTAATGCATGAATGTAAGAGATCTTTATGCAAATAGATTCCTAGTCCTAAATTTATGTCTTTCTTCATGTTTTCAAAAGCTGTCCATTGGAACCAGATACTTTACTCAGAGGCCCTTTTGTTTGACACCCCTGCCCCAAACCAAAAGGCTCAAATAGCATAGGCTGTAATCTCTGGCATGACCAGCTGACTAGTAGGAAAAATACAATTTTGCATTTTTTATTACATCTTAACAAAGGTAACAAAGTGTCACAAGCTGTAGCATTTTCCACTTATTGTTATTTAAAAAATGTCTTACTCAGCATTTTCCTTTAGCCATAGAGAGAAAGAGGAGGCTGACATTATTTTTTTCTATACGGTGGCAGAGCTTTCACTAAGAAAGAGACAGTGAAACAGCTCAGACCTCTAAGAAGTACCACAAAGTAGAGCCTCCCTCTACCATGACCTGCCCCCAGGAAAACTGACAGATAAATTGGAGTACAGAAATACTGCACAGGCTTTACAGTCTGTAAAAAACAATTATCACTTTAAAACCCACTTAAGACACAGAAGAGACTGCTTTGACCCTGCATGTTCTGAATTTTTATAGCTGCCATTGGCAAACAGACATTAGTGTCTTCTTCTCATCCTTGTGTTGAATTTTGCTCTCTGTGCTCCTGTAATAGCCTTTTATCATCCTCTCTATTCTTTTCTGTAATATTTGAGCATCTAATGGGGCCAACGTTTAATCATTTAGTTTTATTGGATTTGAAGTAAAGCAAAGTAAAAAGGGCAAATTGTGATATTTTTCCTTATTTTTCTTTTTTGCTGTTCCTAACAGAACAACACATTTACTCCCTCCCTGCATCTGTCTTATTCCTGTAAACACTGATCCATAAAACCCACTACAGTTCTTTAAATTAGTCCCTTTTATTGCAAATGCACCCTTAAAAAACTTCCAGCAAGCAAGGTTTTGAACTGTGTTTGTTTACCAGCAGGAGTCTTTTCCTTGATCCCTTCAAAGGCGGCCTACTGTATTCTCTGATCCAAGCCCAGGACGAGACCAGCTGGGTTGCTGCATACATCATTTGGGGAATTAGATGATTGTGAGAGCACAGAGACAGATTTAGCAAACACACAACACACAGTCAGATAGTTGTGTGACAGTATTTCCCGCAAGAGTCAGGGTAACACTAATGACTGCTGACAAACTCCATTTCCTTAAAGAGTGACCAGGTCAGTTAAAAGCATTCAAGCTGTAAAAGTCACCTATGTCGAACAAACTTAAAAAGCATAACCTCCTATTTGCTTTGTGGTCTTGGGCACTTGAGTTATACATGAAGCTTTCTGGTATAATTACAAAGTGGGCTCTTTTGCATGCAGCTGTCATTGTACTCATGTCAAGGTCAGATTACCAGAGAGCAGCAGGTGTGCGAAAGTTAGCAGTAATAACAATTTGGCTGAAAAAGCACTTTTTCTTCATTGTCCTTGCGCAGACAAGGACAAATCCACCCCTTCACCAACACTGTATATAAATTCCCTTTGACATTGTGTTTAGACAATAACTGTTCGCATTGCTAAATTATACTTAGTGTTACTCCTTAAGAAAACCCTGACTGTCTCTTTGACTTGATAAATGGACCCATAGGACAGCTAACCTGACCATTTATGAGTGGCAGTAATTGAATCTGGCTTAAAGGAAGTGATTCAATTACTTTTGTGTGTGACACAGCTTGCCCCCACCTTTCTCTCAGTCTAATGGTATGGTGTCTTCAGAGAAAGCCGTCTGAATAACACTCTGTCATTACACTTAAGGAAGACTGCGGGATCTGCAGCTAGCTTTTCAATAGTCTAAAGTGCCCTCAATCTTGTCTCTCTTTTCAAAAGAAAAAGAGGTAAAAGCCTATTTCTTTGTGTGTATTGATTTGGACATATAGGCATATTCTGCATTTATTACCCCCACAATTATTGTTCTTTTCAGAAAAGGACTCATGACATGACAAGGATGTTACTTACTGCTGATGTGGACCCAATAATTCATACACTAGAAATACATTGGATTTTGTGCAGATGGGATATATTCCTATTCACTTATGTTTGTTTTGCAAGTATTCCAAGTCTATCTGATCACTGACTGGTATCACAGAATTACAGAAAGTCAGTTTAGTGCATAATGCATTATATTTCCTACATTGTCTTCAAGAATATTCTCAAATTCAACATTGTTAAGTGCTGTATGCACCCTCAGGCATCTCCATTAGGTATACATGTTCAATTCTTATTGCAAAAATTGGTCCAAAAAAGAGAGAATTTCCAGAAAGTTACAGCTCTCAGGACCATTGTGTTGTTGGTGCTAGAGATTGAATAGCTACAGTTTTCACATGAGCTTACCAAAACTTTTCCGATATGTAATTCTCAATTTGGTAGATGGTAGGTCTTGATGTCATACTCACTAATCCAGGTAAGCAAATCCCCAAAAGTTGATTCTGTTCATCTGGGCGTAGCGTTTTCAGTGGGAGAAACATTTCGTCACTTATCCAAGTGACTTCTTCAGTGTAAGCTGACTGCAAGTTTCCCCAATCTTATAAACAGTACATTTGCATAATGACTGAAACTAGCACGTAATGTAGTGTACGCTGTTAAGTGCCAGGAGGATTGCCAGGATTTATACATCGGGAAAACCAAACAACCTCTGGCAAAGCGGATGGCATAACACGGAAGAGCTACCATATCAGGCCAGGACTCCGCAGTCTATTCACACCTACAGGCCAGTGGACCCTCTTTCAATGATGAGGATGTACGCATCCTGGACAGGAAGGAACTCTGGTTTCAGCAGGGAGACAAGGAGGCCATTTACGTGAAAAGGGAAAGACCATCTCTGAATCAAGGAGGGGGCCTAAGGGTACATCTTTCGCCAGTGCTGTGATTGCAGCCATTCCCCAACTCTCTGTGAATGGTACTCATGGTCTTTGATCAATGAGCTTTGATCAGTGGTTGTTGATCAATGGTCATGAGAATTTGCATATTAATGATCAAGGACCTGACCTCCCAGCCCATTGTTCTTTCAGTGGTGCTAGATTGAGTCATTATGCAAATGTACTGTTTATAAGGTTGGGGAAACCTGCAGTCAGCTGAGATTGAAGAAGTCACTTGGATGAGTGACGAAACGTTTCTCCCACTGAAAAAGCTACGTCCAGATGAACAGAATCAACTTTTGGGAATCAAAATGGAAGGTTTAGAATTTCTGATGAACATGGATCCATCTTGCCTTGGTATCTGGAGAGAACCCACAATGACATGATGAGATCATGTAAATTCTCCTGCCTGGATTTGAACCCTGGCACTTTTTGCTGTGGGGCAACAGTGCTAATTAGCACACTACTGTGGTGCCGTTCTGTGCAAAATTGCAAAATTTGTTCAGATTAAATCAGTAGTTCAGTATTTTATGACTATATGTTTCCCTAGTAGGAGCTGAGAAAAAAGGTTGTGGCAGCAACTGATTTTCTTCTCTTTTTTGTTGTTGTTGTTGTTGTTGTTTTTATAGTGGATTAGGTGCTGAACTATTCCATGGTTGAGCAGGACTTCCGGTACACTATGGAGATTTTCCACACAAGGAGGCAAGACTAAACCCCCCCATCCTTTGTATTTGAAAGAAAATAATTTGCTACAGCACTAGAAAGTACAGTGGATGCAGTAACAATATGTTCTAATAAAAAGAGCTGATGATATTTTAGAATTACACACCTCTGCCTCCTCCATGCAATATTGGACCCCCATAGCTAGCGGTTCTGTATGAAAGACTGACCAAGTCGGAAGGGTGGCAGTGGCTTTAATCGCCAGTTTGTTGACCTGGAAGCTGCAGTTCATGATAGCTTTGTGTATTGTGCATTGTTTTCATTCTCTGTTTATTTTAGTTTTCACTTGCTGTTCGGTTAGGTTTATCCACCTAAAACAAGTGGTTAGGTTTAGGGAAAGATTGTGGTTTAGGGTGGACTACGCCCCCTCACAACATAATATCTGCTTGCTGAAAAATGACAGTTAAAGGTCCTCAATAAGCTTCGACAACCAGTAAATTGTGGCAAAACATGAGAACAAAAGCCAGTTTGTGCATTGTTTGTGACAATTTGCGACAGTTTGGGCCTGAGACAGGAATACTTGGAGTCCTGGAATGGCAGTGGAAAAACGCTAGTCCCAGACAGCTTGGTATGCACAACATGTTTTAAGCAGAGCCTTATCGCATTGGGATCGAAGCTGATGTTGTCGCTATGGTCTGGTTTGCAACAAACACTCACTAAATCTCCCATCACAATCACAAATGCCTTTAACTTTGTCAACATGTTGCTTTCTGTTTCTAATTCACAACACGGATGCCGTGCATAACAAACACAGGTTGCTTCCTTCTTGTAAACTGGCCCGTTTTCTAGCTCTTTGTACAGTATTCAGACCAAGCCTTTAAACCCTCCAACCCCAACTCCTCCTCTTTTGACCGCCTGTGACACACTACTGAAGAAAATATAATGAGCCTAATTGACTTGGGGTCAATTTTTGTGCAATTTCCTTTTTAATGGGCAATGCTTTGATGCCATTTGTTTGGCAAATGGCATATGCCCCTAATTGTCTCTCTGTGAATTAAGCCTCCCCCTTTCTCTCAAGTCCCAAGTGATCTCCAGATCCTGTGAGGGCTTAACTTGGAAAATCTGTAAACCCCAGTTGGATGACAACAAATGATGCTGTGGCTGCTAATTGTGTGTGTGGAGCTGGCAGGAACAGGATGATTAAAAGTCAGAGCAGTCAACTTTGCATCCAGTGCTTCGTATTTGACAGATGACCTAGTGGAGACACCTCACAAAGCTTAGATTTGTACCAGGTATGTTTTTGCATAGGTTCTCTTGTGTTATTGTTTTCCCAATACCCATAAAGGTGCACGTGTGAGCTTGGCTGTAGAGGTTCCCAGGGATATTCATCCCCTGAGGCAGAAAAGTAACATTGGCCAGAGTGTGACTTGGTGGGAGAAACACAGTCCCTGGATCTTACAGTGGAACACATGGCCAAAATCACACACACACACACACACACACACACACACACACACACACACACACACACACACACACACACACACACACACACACACACACACACACACACACACACGCACACACAGCCATCTGGGCAAGGCAAATGTCAATTAAATCCAATTCACCTCACGTCACTCAGAAATTGAAGCCATAGTGCAACATTATTAAAACAATGATGTATACTCTATTGGAGACAAATGAGCAATACATTTCTCTTCTGATTGCCTATAAAGGATGAAAGATGTCTCCTCTAACTCCAATAAAAAACATGAAGATGTAATCGTGATTGGATCACTTTAATGAATGACATGTCAGTCTACAGCAGTGGACTGGACCTACTGAGGTATTGGCTCAATTATCTTGAAATATTCCAGCTGCAAGAAACAAATATTTCACTAGTTTCATGTCAGAATTATGTATGCAGAGGTTTCCTCGAGTGATCTGGGAAATGTATCTCTTGAGGGGCTGAACCTTGTGGAGTTGCTGAGACCTGACACACTGCTCACATATGAACACCACAGACGAGCAGATTCCTTAAAAACAGCCCCAGGGAGTTTTTTCTTTTTCTTTTTTTAACCAGAGAGATGACATCATGTGAACTCCACAGACCTCAATATACTTATTATATGCTATAACTTATATAATAATTAATTCATCCATATTTGTTTTCTTAGTAGATTTAATTCTAGAGAAATCCATGGCATGTCCAGGCCGTTTAATTATGCAACAGTTGGCTTTTTATTCAAGGGCTGGTTGAAAGATGAAATCCAAAAGACCTCCAAGCAATACATATTTGCATTAAAAATAAAGAAATCATTGAATATCACAGCAGTCATTATGTTACTCTCTGTAGCATCAATATGTTTTCTGCTCTCTCCGCTCTTAGCCCATCTTTTGACCAATTGGATTTAATGTCCTGACATTTAAATTTGTGATCTAAACATTATTCGCCAATCGCAGAATATGCAAAATAAAATAATATATTCTGTATTTTGTTTTAGTATTATTTACAATTTTATTTGCACACAGTGCTTACAAGGTAAAGCCACACACATAAAATCTACATCTACTTCCAGTAGAGATCAAACAATACTTTGGCTCTGGTCTTTGTTTTTATCTGTCTGAATCTTTTTACTTTTTACTTTCACTAACAGTTTCAACTTCACGTTTGCCATCCTGCACCAACTTGCAGTAAGAATGACATCAGTAGTGCTTCTATCTTATTGATCTCAGATCAGTGTCAGGGGACTTTCTTTGGTCCTTAGTCTCTTTGGACTAAGGACTAAAGAAAAATCCCTGCTTTGTTATAGTCCTACACATGCCGCACAGTACGGACACTTTCCTTATCTCTTGGCCTGCACGTGCAGTCATGTTTCAAAGCATTCTTATCTGATTCTCGAAAACATGTCCTGCACTGGCAATCTGCACACAGCTTGAGGGATTTTGTGAAGTTCAGAGTTTTTCTTTTATGTGGAAGTGCAAGGACAGTGCTATATGTGTTTTGATTTAACCCCTCTCTAGAATCAGCATGAGAAAAGACGAACAGAGTTTGAGTTTTGAGCTCTTCTTTCTTTATGCTTTCCTAGTGGGTTATTGAAACATGCAAACATACATGGAAATACAGTGGTAAGACCACCTATATTGTTCAATACTCTTTTAGGCAGCGTTCTTGTCATTTCTTTAAGTAGTCTTCAGGAGTAGTTCTCCAGGATTCTTGAAGCTCTTCTTTGGATGTTTTCTGCCTTTTGTTCTGTTCTCTGTCAAGATGATCCCAAACTGCTTCAGTAATTCAGAGGTCCGGGCTTCATATGACTGATAGCATTCCTCTGTGTACTTTTCTATTCATGTTTGGCAGTGTGTTTGGATCATTGTCATGCTGAAAAATGAAGACGCTGCCAATCAGATGTTTTACAGATGGTGGTCTATAGTGGATCAAAATCTGATGGTGTTTTTCTGCAATTCCGTCACTTTGACGTGATCCCTGCTGAAATGTAGTATAAACCATGACAGAGCCTCCACTGTGTTTTACAGATCTCTGTATTCTTATGCTTTCACCTGTTTTTTCCCCCTTTTCTTTACTCTTTTTCTTCCTGCCTGTCATCTCTGTTATTGTCATATCACACATGCACTCATGAATAATAATAGAAATGAATCGCTAGGTAAATAATTAAAAGAATCAAAATAAAAACACAAACAAGCCAAGCCTATAGCAGATCTATAGAGCTCATCTTGGAAAGGCTAACGTGTTTTGTTCAGCAGTGCATTCAGATACTGATTCTGATTGCACGAGCTACCAGACACGACAAGCTAAAAAAACAAAACAAAAGACAAAAAGATGGCTGTAGACACTCACTATTGTACATCTCCCCTGACTTTCTCCATGCATATTGATAACAGTTTGAAGAAAAGATTCCTCACTCCATCAAACCTGTTGACACTGATTTTCAGTCCAGTTCTTGTCTAATTTGGTATAGCTCAGCCTTTTCTCCCTGTTTTCTATCATTAAGAATGGCTTCTTGACATCAACCCTTCTACTGAAACCTTTTCTGATGAAGCTTCAGTGAAGAGCAGGTTGATCAGCTGAAGTTCCAGATGCAACTGTCAGGTCCTGTATCAGGTCTTTGCCAGATTTATTCCTACTTCTTAACGACACGACTTTGAGATGCTGTTGATAGTTTTCTAAGAACACACCACACACTTTGCAAAGATATTATAAATGATGAATGGACTTGTTCTTGCATAGAGCTTTTTTACTCTAACTGAGCACTCAGTTGAGCTCTGAACTGTTGTTGAAGATCATGTTAAAAATAAAAGAAAAAGTCTGGCTCCTTTGAAGCAAAATATAAAGAAATGAGTGGCGCTCAAGACCTTTGCACAACACTGTACATAAATACAAAGCACATATATTTGCTCATAACATAAACATTTTTAAGAAGAAAGTGAAACATTAGAAGCCTTACAGTTGATGTTATCCACAGTTTTTGCCTGGCATTGATTCGTGACATGTGTGCTGAATTTCCTCGACTCACAAGGGCAAAGCAGAAAATAACAGTGGCAGCCCAAATGAGCGTGTGGCAGCAGACCGTCGTCACTAGCCCCACAGAGCTGCCTCTGGCCTTAATCAGCCAAAGTCAAAGTGAAAAGTAACCTTCCTGTATGCTGGTGCAATTTTATGTGCATTTTTTTTAAATATACAATTTTTCACAGTAATGTTGATTATATGTTTTTTAATGTATGCGGGCGTGTCTTCATTTGATGCCAAAATGGGACAACCAAACCATCCTTCTTCTTTTTTTACAGTCTTCTTTTTATATGTGAAATCAGGAGGAGGTTTTCAGACATTCCTGAGGCTGGAAGAATGACAGCTCGCCTGGTGATTGTCTGGATCTGGAGTTTGAGCGGAGGACAGAGAGAGAGGGAGAAAAACCCCCCACAGCATGCCAAAGATCAATGGGGGTGGGGATTAGGGAGCCTTCAAAACGAAGAATTTTTTTATTAGATGGGAAAAATCTTGCTGTTGCTTTTTTTAAAGAAATTCACAGTGAATATAAATACTTAAGTCAGAGTTAACTTACAGAAAGGTTAAGCATTACTCCTCTGAGATAAAGCAACAAGTGACTTCTGAGGGGAGGGGTGGGGGGTGGGGGGGTGCAGTTAGAGTAATGTGAATGTCATTTTTTCCCCCTTTTCTTGTGACTGTATGCCTTAGTGGACAGTCTACTGTGGAAAAATGAACCCAGCAAATTTTAAAGACTTATCACCACTGGCCAAAATATTTCACATGCTTGGAGAAACATACAAGGAATTTCTTTGCAGGCAAACACAGCTGCCCAGAGCTCTCTTGCAGGGTGTGCTGAAGTATTCATATTTTTGCTCTAATTCATTAGCAGTGATGAAGAAAACTGAGTTTGCTTGCATTTATTGATAAATCTTTCAATGAACATTTTATCTGAGCACAAAACTCCATCCTCGAGCAGGCCCGCAGCACTATGTCTTACTATTGAAGGTCACTCAATAAACAGCTGGAAGTTCCAGTTGATTATTGGTTTCCAGTGGCTTACTGCGCGTACACACACCAAAAAAAAGTCTTTGTCACATAATTCTTTAAAGACGCAGTATACTCCTTTGTAAGCCGAGCACAGCTGCCATCAGTTGAAATCGCTGCATGAGCGCATGTTTATTGAGAACAGTCCAAATAGTTTATATTGTCCCTTATCGAAATATGGCATGCACATTTCACAAAAACGCTCTCGTAAACTGTTCTCTGCCACTTGTGTTCCCTCATGAATTGTTGTTCTTATCTTCCTGACACCATGCCCCTGAAACAAACAGACCATGGCACAATGAGAATTAGAAAAAAAATAGAAAGAAAGAAAGAAAGGAAACAAAGTGTGATCTGTGTGTGCGTGCGCGTGTGCCCCTGAAAACCGTGTGTGCGTGTGTGTGTATGGAGGATTATCTGTGTACAGTACGGTTGCTTGGTGTTTTGGCGTGTATATACTTCTGGGTATATCCAGGTGTGTACTGTACACGAGCTCTTGCAGGTAGAAGTGGAAAAGCTGAGCCTTCTGATGGCTGATGACAGTGTGACAGGTCAAAGTGGGGTTTATTTTTCCAGGCTTTTATTGTAAATACAGCTCAGGACTACAGAGCATGCAAAATGGGTGTACTTAGAAAGAGAAAACACAGATGGACACCTGGAAGAAAACCGGGAGGGAGGGGGGGGAGAGAAAAAGTTTGAAAATGTTCTGCTCTGTCAAACAGCTGCGAGTCAGCTCCTCATTCAACTGAGACTTCAGTGCTTTTGGCAGACGCCAGGCTACAGCAGCAGTGATTGGGTTTCAGCTTATTGGGCAATTCTCTGCGAGGTGGGGTATGCACACATCATAAAATCTTTCCTTTAAACACCTTTTATGGGGCTTCTTTTCTAACAGAATGGTTGAATTAATTTTTTCGCGTGTAAAACGGAGCTCATTTGCTCTCAGTTTCCTTCTTCTTCCTGGAGCTACAATGTGGTAGCTTGTCCTAAACACCTTCCCTACTTCAGGTGGCTCGCTCTCTGTTTAAAACATTAGTCTAGAAATCTGGTAGGGCACAGCATGTGCAGGGGGAGTCAATTATTGTCTGCGTTTGCCGACATATGCAGACAATAATAGAGTGAATATTTACAGTTCTTTCCCCGCGCCTTGAAGTTCTTGACATTGTAAAATGAAGGACGACTCACACATGGGAAGCTCGGCGGTATTTCAGATGGCTTATAGAGCTGGATGTATGGTGTTGTTTGATCCTACAAAGACTGACGCTGAAATCTGTAAATCATAAATATTGTAAAGCTGTTAGAGTACAGGTTGCTGTTCTGCAAAAGGATGATACGCAAAGAGCTGTGAGCAAAGTTGGAAACTTTGTTAAGCTGAATTATCATAATGTTAAAAAAAAAATTGCCTCTTGTCCCTCTGAACCGGACAGCGCTAACTTTACTTTCACAATTTACAAGAAAGCAGCTTTTGAGGTGTTACCTGTGCCTGACCTGACTGACCTGCCTGGCTGTAATATGATGAGGCAGCACGCGTTATTGCCTGTTGTGCAATCTGGCCACAAAAGAGACGCGGCAACTCAGGCTTCAAACACCGTCTTGAATAACAAGCCGCGCAAAAGGGGAAAAATTGCTTGCATTTAGAAAGCCTCTGGAGGTCAATCAGTCATAAAAGAAGCAGAGGAAAATTTGGAGACGAACAAGTCAATGTGTTTGTTTTCAGTCAACGCGTTTGAGTTTGGAAAGCGTTCTGAAAATTCCTCATGTCTGCCGCAAAGAAAGAAAGCACCTGATGCTGTTTCTGCTCCATCTTTAAAGTCTTCTAGAATATGTTTTCTGATGTATCAGTGACTCTCGCCTGTTTCAAAACCACCACCACACCAGCTGGGCCTCCGCTACCAGAATGGGCACAAAATTATTTTATTGCAGAGATTCCCATGAACATTTATTTAACTGTGATTCATGCTTCCCAGAGGATAAAGCCTACAGATGTCATAAACTATATCTAGCAGATGTCGGTTAAAGTAAGTGGTTTTGACTGAAATATTTTGATCTCATGCCATTTGCTAGACACACTTATACCCTCAACAGTATGATTTAATAAAGATGTTTTTATTACATTTGGAAAACATTCGACCTACAAATCATCAGCCTTTCATGTCATTGCCATTGTGAACTTGCTAGCATGCTGATGTTAACATTAAACTCAAAGCAATGCTGTATCTGAGTTCAACTGCAGGTGCTGTCAAAGACAAGTGATATAAAAATGACATAAGTTTAATCTTTTTTAACATGAACAATTTCACAGAACGATACCAATGGAGTGGGATATATATCAGAGGGTTATACGTTCACACAACCACATGCTGGAGTACCTGCTCACTAGCCCCATCCAGATATAAAGCTGTTGTAGCTCATTGGTTTACAGCTTCTCACGGACAGTTCAGGCTCCTGTTGTGCAGAAAACGCTTTAATGTAGTTAAATAAGTCAATCAATAGTGTCCTTTGCTGCCATTTTCTTTACTGATCCTCTTCAAAAATAAAAAATGATGATTTTTGTTAATGCAAATTACTGGATTTTATTGACCTTGGTTACTACAGCTAATCTCTTCTCACGTAGATGTTCAGATAGATGGGAAGTTAACCATAACATGTAAAAACCTCAAAATGAAACATGTTTCTTACAAAAACCGAGCCATAGTGTCTAACAGCTTCAGTTGTTTCAGAATTATAACAACCTACAAGATTTTTTTTCCAAAAAGCTACTAAACAAAAAACTTTTTTCATATCTTGAGCAATAGCTCTCCAGGCTTTCTGGACGTCTTCCAATTTTTTTTGATTTTATTTTGGCAGCTTTTCAGTCGAGTCCTTGTATCTGACCATTTTCAGGGCATTATAAAAAATTATTCAAGTAAAAAAAGAAGCTACCTAAATCAGTGGATGAATAATTGTGAACAATTTTGTTTAGACATAGAGATTACTTAGCAAAGAATCAATTGTAAATTGTATCTTTAGGAACTTTATTATCAGCAGCCTGTCACAAAAATTCTCTAATTAATGAATTGATCAGAAATGATATAGGTAACAAAGTTTGATAGGCATAAAATAGTATTTTGAATAGGATCTGAAAGTCATGTCCTTTAGAGACAAAGACCTGAAAACCTTTGGAATGCAAGCATGCTGATCCACACAGGTATGCACACATGGGTATTCACAGACGCGGACTAAAGCTTTCTTGGCTACTGCCTCAAAGCACACTGTGCGCTGTCTATCTTGCGTGCTGCACAATATCGTTTATTATTAAGTAAATATTGATATCTATGACTAGCTAGTTTATTGTGATGGTGCTTTGTTTTCTCTATTATTATAAAAAAAAAAAAAGAAAAAAAGAAAAAAAAAAGAGACAAAGACCTGACACAGGACCTGAAAGATGTGTCTGGTCCCTCTGTTGATACATCAACTGTTCGTTGAAACCTCAACAGAAATGGTCTCAGTGGAAGGGTGACTGCCAAAAAGCCATTGTTAATGAAAGGAAACAGGGAGAAAAGGCTGACTTGTAACAAACAGGTAACAGGTCTTATGGACTGATGTAGCCAAATTTTATAATTTTTGCTCCAAATTGTTGTCAGTATGCACAACAGTGAGTGTGTCAGCCATCTGTTAAATGGGGGAGGCTCTGTTATTATTCGGGACTGCATTTCAGCCAGTGGTGTTGGGACTCTTGTTAAAATTGCTGGAATTATGAAGAACCATCAGATTTTGATCCACCATATAATACCATCTGGATTGACAGCAGCTTCATTTTTCAGCTTGACAATGATCCCAAACACACTGCGACTGCAGTAAAAGCATACCTGGATAAAAACACACAGTGGAACAGCAAAGACTGCTCTCTTCAGAGCCTAGACCTAAAGATTATTAAAGCAAACAAAAGGCGGCCAACATCCAGAGAAGAGCTTTGAATGTCCTTCAAGAACCCTGGAGAATTATTCCTGAAGACTAATTAAAGAAATGACAAAAAAGCTGCCTAAGAGAGTCCAAGCTGTGTTGAAGAATAAAGGTGGTTATTCCAAATATTGACTTTAAAGTCAAAACCTCTTTCCAATTCAGCTCTGTTTTTGCCTTATATGCTGTATTTCCATATAAATTTGGGCATGGCAATAAATTGCTGCACCTATTTCCCATTTTCCTAGTAAAACATAAAGAAATAAGAGGTGGCTCAAGACTTTTGCATAGCACTGTAACTTGGAAGCCCCTGATTTGGAGCTCTATAGAAGGTAGATGGAGGCAGCAAACATAAAACTTGCTTTTGAATGTTTCTTATTGGTCATGACCGAGGGAAACTGGAAACATTAAAAGCCTTTTTTCCAAACTAGTGTGATTAGCACACGTTCTCAGGTACTTTCCCTACCCATGGCCAGGCGCTTTTAGAGGCGGGTAAATAGAAAGCAGATGCTGGCTGAAACACAGGAAGTCTTTTAAAGGTTTGGATCTAACTCTTTGTGACATACTGTGTCGATGCAGAGGGCCAGATGGGAAGGCTGTGTGCTTTTGTTCCGAGAATGATAGGAGGTGTTGTTGGTGACATTGCAAATATCTTCACCTGTGTCCAATATAAGATTGAACTTTTTGTTGAGAGCTTTCTGCTGCAAACAAGCCGTGACCAGAACAAGGCCTTTGCACAAAAGGAAAGCTTGAATGATTAGTTCTGCTTGGAGGAGGGATTACTGTGGATATACTTCAAGTTATTAAAATATGCATGTAAGGTTTTAAATGTTTATTAAACATATTCTCTAGGAGAAATGACTCGTGCGATTTTCCTTCTTGGGCTGGATACCCATTGTGTGAATGTGTGTGTGCAATATCTATATCAGTGTCATCTTTTTTTGTCTACCGATGTCTGTTTGCCACCACAAAGTTTGACTTCATCTTTCGTTGGTGAGGAGGTCACATTATGCCTTGGGTGTGCTTCACTAGCCACAGAGATCTGTGTTATCATCAAACAGAGATACAGATTGTTCTCATTTAACTTTGCATGGGAGAGGCTTGGCAGAAAGCAGCAGAGGCCTCTTCAAACAAAAAGGTCATTTAATTCAATGCAATTGGAAACATTTGACAAACAACCTGTGTGCAAGTGGTGAGTTGGTTGAAAATGTAATAAATGTTTTTGTTGTCAATATTGTATACTTTTTTTGCAGCGTGCATGCAACAAAACAGATCTTAGTCCACTTTGAGGATCTTCCTGGTGATATAATTCCGGAAATGATTATTTTTCAATATTTTTTAATGTGCCTTTGAATCGCCGAAGTCTAAAAACATGTGTCTTCCAGAACCTTTTTTAAAAAATAATTTTATGCTTCTAATAATCAGTGACAGCTGCCTCAGTGTGATTCCTGCTAGATTGAATCCAACTTTTTTTTTTCGTTAAAGAAAATATGTTGAAAGAAAGATTAGTGAAGATTAATGAAGTCATAGCTGTCCAAAAATCACTATAAAACAAGAACATGCCAAGAAATGGAAACAACACAGGAATTAGCTAATGGACTGAATTTGACAGTTGCACTCACTATGGTGGCTTGATCACTAAGTTATGAAGTGTGTAACTGTGACGGCTCTGTTTCAAATTCAGGCAAGACTGTCAGTCTTGTCACATTTTCTGTTTTTCTCTCCAAACTGCTGCAGTGTCAAATGTAGGCAAAAATGCCTTGTAAACACTAATAACCAGCAAAATAAGCATGTCCATGGCATTATATGGGATATACTTGTTTGCTCATACTGGCTGTAATTATTATAACAGTTGAACCATTGCAAGAAAACCAGATAACTTTAAACGTTTAAAGGAGCAGGGAGAGAATTTCTTAAAAAAGGATGACCAGAAACGATGGAACAGAGGCCAAGATCCCCGCACATTTAAAAACTTTTATGGGTGTAACTGCCAAGCAATGCTAGGCCAATCATTTCTATTAAACTGTTAAATACTATAAAATATTTACATTCACTCAACTTCCTAGCCGTGCAGGGATTTGTATGATAGGGTTGCTGTCCAAAATACTGTCAAAACTGTCACATTTCAAGCTTCTGAAAAACTCTGAGGGGGGCCCTTTCAATTTTGTTTCTACTTTTTCCTTATTATTCTCCTGCATCATATGTATCCATGATGTTTCAATTTAGTTTTATTTATATTGTGCAAGTTCACTTCAGCAGTTGCCTCAAGGTACTTTATATTATAAGGTAAAGCTCAAAAAGGATTAGAGAGAGCACCGATGATCATACAGTCTGCTTTGAGCAAGGAGTTGGCGATGGAAGGAAGGAAGAACTTTGTTTTACCAGTGACAAACTTCCAACATTACCAGGTTCAAGGAGGGCAACCACCTGCTGTTAGAGTTTTAGGAGTGAGGGGGAAAGAGAGAAATGAATATAGGTCATCAAAAAAACCCCAAAATAGAATCCACAGGAGTAAGTGGACATCAAGTAAGTGATGAATGTGAATTTCTGCGCAAACATAGCTTAAAACCGTCCTTTCCTCTCCTGAGTTAAATGAACAACTCCCCTGTAAAACTGAATTTGTGTTGGTTTACGCAGAATGAACCATAAAAAACACAATTCGATGTAATTAGACTGTATCACTGCCCAAAATAAAAGACCGCAACAGTACGCTACTTCTAAAGACGTTTTTGCATTTAGATTGGGATGCCATTATCCTACTTTTTCACATGCACATGCTCGGATGGTGTGATAACAAATGAACAGCGGGATCCTTCTGTGATTGCAGTTCTGTGTGTGTCAATGTGAGAGAGTGGTTGAAGTTTTAAGTAGTGGTGGTGTGGTTTGCGGACAGCTGGCACACGCTCTCTGCTCTGAGTCACTGAAAGGGAAACCCTGATGGTGACGAGCTGAGCATTTACATCAATTAGCCACAACATTTAGACCTCTGATAGGTGAAACAATGCAATGCCTTCTGGGAAAGGTCAAGTCCTGGCAACCATGTGGATTTTACACCTACACATTGTTACAAAGCAAGCACACTCCACCGTATGATGCATAACGCAACCTACAGGACACAACGGATCTGGTGTTTAGCCGATAGCACAAAGGGGACCTAGGCACAAGTCAACAGATGGTTTTAATGTCATGACCGATTGGTGTAAATCTCCATTTTGCGATACTACAATGTTTTGATGTGCATTTTTGTGCCTGCATGTTACACATTTGTCTCCTGACATGACTGTAACCATACGCTGCATTTAGCAGCGTTTCCTCTGGGAAATGTCAGGAGGTTCATTTAATTGAGTGGAAAAGCTGGTTCAGGCAGTATTATATTTATGTTTTACTGACAGGTGAGCCCAGCAGGAGTTCACCTTTTGTTGGGGAATGAGTCTTTTAACGGATATTCCTGTCCAACTGCTTCACGACTTCCAGCAGGAGAAAACAGCTACAACAAAGTGTTTGCAAAATACTGACCAACATGTGCTGCTCTGTTTGTGGTGCAGCTGAACCTTCCAACAATACTAATACATTGTAGAAATATAGAAGCAGTTGTTCCCCAGGGGGTGTGAAGGTCTTTCAATGTGTGTGTGTGTGTGTGTGTGTCTGTCTTCTTTTTTTTCTTCACATATTTCAATATGGTGTGCGATGAACCTGACAAGTGGATTACAAAAAAGTGTCAGGCATAAAAAACTATCTACAACATCTAAAAAAGTACAACAGAGACCTGACACAAGACATGAGAGATGCATCTGGCAACCTTCAGTTGATTCAGCTACTTTTTACTGAAATGATCTCAGGGGAAGAGTGGCTGTCAAGAAACCTTATAAAGGAATGGGAACAGGGAGAAAATGCTGAGGTATGCTAAATTACACAAAAACGGGTCTGAAAATCAGTAGCAACAGGTCTTGTGGAGTGATGAATCCGGTTGGGGCTCCATTTCAGCAAGTGGTTTTGGGGATTTTGTCAGAACTGATCAAATTATGATCGATCTAGAAGTTGTCTGATTAACATGACTTCATTTTTCAAGCTTCATTTTCATGACAATCCCTGTTGACTGATTTCTGCATGTTGACTGACAGGTTCAGCCAAGCTCTTGAATCAGTAGTTTTAGCCATGCAAGTATTTCTTAAAGAACATTTTAGTGAGTTTCCACAGAAGAGTGAAAATGTCTGCTTTTGGTAGGCAAACCAACCTAAATGAGAAGTCTGGACTTCTGTGCAACACACTGTGCAAAGTGCATTCTGAAAGCACTTACTTTTGGTGTTTACTTTAGTTTTCACTACGGGTTAGAAAAAGATCAGGATTGGGGTTATTGTATACTCTTTCACAAGGGGTTTCATATGTTAGGAAAATCCACATTCTTGGTTAAGCATCTATAGAACACCATCTCAATGGCATGGACACCATTGCGTATTTTATGTGCATTTAATTACATTTTCATTTGCAGTAGTGTAGCTTCACAATACAGTCATAGATCACAATAAGAGCGATGACCTTTGGGGTTATTTCATTGGGTAGAACACACCAAATGAGACGGGTATTTCATTATTTGTTTACTCTTTAATGTTTAATCTAACCACCGCAGTGAGCAAAAGAATTGGGGATCTATGAAAAAGGAAGCCGCATGAAAGTACAAGCACATTGCTGATGAACCATAAAGATTCACCAGCAACAGTTTTTTTCTCTATGTCAAAGCAATGCTATATAACTAAGAAGTGCTTCTTTGAAGAGCTTGTTGCTTAAACTCTAAAAATCACCCCGAACTGTGACGCAGTTTTTGTTGAGCAACTGGCAGACATATGGACCTCCACACCCTTAACACTGCAATCTGTCCAATTCCAGTTAACCGCAGAGAGGTCAAAGTGAGGGCGCAGAGCGCCAAAAGACAGAGCCTGCTGCTTTCTCACTTATCATCTTTGCAAATACACCCACCATTTTCCGTTACAGTGCGATTTAAAACCATTGTGTGGGAATGAGAATTTAGTGGTTGCAATAATGTCATTAGATGATTTGCAGCTCAAGTAAGTGTGCGGCGTGGTCCCCCCCCATTCTTGCAGTGTGGAACTGTTGTGCTGGGATTCACAGGGGAGCTGTTTACTGTGGCACCACTCATTCCACCCATTGTTTCTGCACTCTTAATGACAGACTCAGCCACAATGTAAAATCAAAATGGATACTCTGTGCCAATGTGATATGCATGCAAACGGCAAGTTCATGGGGGCAGAGGTGAGGAATGGGACTCGAAGAGGATTAAACAAGTTATAAAAGCGGAGTGACTCACAGTTGGATAGATTTAGAAGGATTTTGTATTACATTTAACATGCCCTATAAATGTTATGAAGAGAAATCCACACAGCTTTACACTGTTTCATTTTTCCATAATTCACAAAACCTTTTCCCCCTGCTTTATTTCATTAAACGTGTGGCAACAGATGTCTATTTTCTTCCACTGAGTGATTATTATAATTACCCAGAGCACTGATGTCTGGATTGTCCATGTAATCGGCTCTGTTCAGTCTCTGGGATATTTATAAGTGAATCAGTCAGCACATCTGCAAATTAATGAGGCTTGCTGTGCACAATTTCATGGTGTGCTCGCACATGTAGACAATCCAGATTGATTTCGAATGAAAATTTGTCATAGATGATGATGGAGCGCTTTGCCTTGGAGCAAACATTACTGACGTATCTATATATTGCTCAGAAGTGTGAGACAAATTGTCAAACTTGGCACATGTCTTTGTGTTATTATGCTTAAAAGCTGAGCTGCTCTAGTGACAATTAATGTTTCATTTCAGTTTTCATGCTGTCACTCTACGTACGGAGTAATAACTACATTTTAATCAGTCTTATTTGCCTGTCATGCCAAGGCCAAGTAATGTAGTTTGAGGTAAGATGTTCGGCGGGAAGTTCCTTTATTTTAGGGCTGTTAAAACTACTTGTATGACAGGCAGGTTTTCCCCACAGGGCTAGTCAGTTACCCAGTCCAGTAACTGCTGATGGTCCACCAAAGCTTACAGAAAACTTCAGTTCAGTTTTGCTTATGTAGCGCTAAAACAACAGTTACCTCAAGGTGCTTTAGATTGTGAGGTAAGGCCTTACAACAATACAGAGAAAAGCCCAACAATCTGACAACCCCCTATGAGAAAGCACTTGGTGACAGTGGTAAGGAACAACTCCCTTTTAACAGGAAGAAACCACCAACAGAACCTGGCTCAGCAACAGGACCAAAGATACAATACAGACATTAATAATAACTGCTCAATGTAAAGTGGTATATAAACACAGTGAGTGAAAAAAGGTGAAAGAAGAAGAAACACTCCTCTCTGGATTCCCCCAGCAGCCTAGGCCTATTGCAGTGAAATAAGGTAGGGTTCAGGGTCACCTGATCCAGTCTGGTCTCATCTTAAAGTAGAGAGGGTGTCTGTCTTCTAAATCCAAACTAAGAGCTGGTTTCAATAAAGAGAGACCTGAAAGCCAAAGGCCCTGCCTCCCATTCTACTTTTAAATATTCTAGTTAGAGAGTGAAATACTCCATTGGGGTGATAAAGTATTACAAGGTCTTTAAGATAAGATGGGACCTGATTATTCAAAACCTTGTATGCGAGGAGAAGATTTTTAAATCTGATTCTGAATTTTGCAGAGAACCAATAAAATGTAGCCTGTATGAGAGAAAAATGCTCTCTGTTTCTAGTACCTCTCTGTACTCTTGATGCAGCATTCTGGATCAAATGAAGGCTTTTTAGGGAGCTTTTAGAACAGCCTCATAATAATGAATTACAATAGTCCAGCCTAGAAGTAATAAATTAATGAACTAGCTTTTTAGCATCACTCTGAGCCAGGATGTTTCTGTCTGATTTGTAAAACCGCTTTCAGTGACCATCTGTCCTATCCTTCCTGTCACATCAGCACTCAGTTTTCAGTTTTAAGGCAGACAGTGTCGATGTCAGAGCCTGGGAGGAGTTGGCAAAGCTAGCTAGCCAGATAAAGGCTTGTGCCACGGCCTGTACAAATAAACAAGGGAACGACATGGGTCGCCTAGCTCTGAGTGAATTAAGAGTGCCCCAACTCACAATGTCGATAAGCCAAACCTCTGTTGCTCAGCTCTTGCTTCTGTTTTCTTAACTAATGCTTTCCTCACTCTCTTCCCCGGCTTGCTTAATCAGTTTAAGATCTGTGTTGGAGCTACTAACCATTCAGGAACAAAAATGTCAAAGCAAATGATCTGAATAGCTGATTCACACATCCCATGTGTATTTTCTGACCACATAAGTGTGTTGGATATCAGTGTGTTCACTATAGCTTTCTTTGTGTTTGTCAGCTATGCTGTCATTTTATTTGCCAGCATAAAATTTGCAAGACGAGCTGATGACACATTGACTTAACATAAAAAGTTAAGCAGCCTTTTGTCTTTCTTCAACTATAGACGTTATGCAGTTTTGTGGATTTCAGTTTCCATATTAGGTTTACGTCAAAGCTTGTATATAAAAAAATTATATATATTGAATTTTCAAATGGCAACAAGGCAATCCAACTCTTCAACCATATCAGGGCATAATACATATAACCCCCCCCCCCCCCCTGTCTCTCTCTACATATGTAATTTATCTCTTTTACACTTTTTCTTATAACCTAAGCTATGATCTATCCTTGTATGTCGGCTTTTCCCAAAAATATATCAATCTGACTACAAATCAGTTCTATGAAATCCAGCATCGAGAAGCCATGTGTCAAAACACTAAGAAGTGGTGTGATCAAAGATTACTATGGTTTAATATGAATATGACTCCACCTTTTCCTGCTATCAACCAGGAAATTTTTTTTACAGTATAAATAGCCAGGAAATAATCTATATTTATGTTGTAACTGTGAATTCATTCTAGGATTGAAAATACTTCAAGGGTCTGAAATTAAGGACTCATTCATAAAGGCTTTGATTACCCTGGCTGAATGTGAGGGGGAAACAGGTTTCTGTAGTAGATTGATCTAGCTTTTAGCCCTGCGACAGTCTGGCAACCTGTCCAGGGATTACCCCGCCTTCTGTCTTGGGATGGGTCCATCAACTTCTCACACTAAGAGTTACAGAAGGCTTCAGATGCATTCCTTGTATATTAACATCATGAGCTTTTAATCATTGAAGGTGGCAGGGCCTTACTACATTTTGTTGGGGAATTTAGCCCCTTACAATTCCAGTTTACAAACCAAAGTGGATTTCCTCTTTGTTGTTGATAGAGTTGAGACTGAACCATATGGGTCCAGTACAAAAGAAATCTGAATAGGTTTGTCTTTGGCAGGTACGCATGACAAAAAACACAAACAAAACAAGAAGATAAGTCTGTTCCGGAAGGTTAATCGCTTAGGGATATTGTTTTGTAAAGACAGTGGCTGCAGCAGGGTCATCAGAACTGTGTGACATTCTGACTGGTGCGGCGATTCTCAGTATTGCTGGGTGGAGAAGACCAAACGTAACCTCTGGGGAAAAATGAAGAGGAACATGGAACAGTAGACATACAAAAGACTTTTCAGTTTGCTGCAGCAATGAATTTCAGACTGGTGGCAGACATAGTGTACTCTTGCAGTAAAATGCCACGGTGGGCTGCCTTCCCTGGATTTCTCACAAAGGTGCATGTGCATGGTCTAGCACGGGGTTCTCCTCCACACCAAGTAGGTCTTGGGAAATAAAGTGAGTGGGTTGGGGCTCCTCCAGTCCTTCTGGTACAAGCATATATGTATTATTTCTTGGCCTCCAGATCCTGGCACTGTTCATCCAGCGCGAGGATTTGGAGGCTGCTTACCCAAGTTCTCTCACTTGCTCAAGCTTTTCCACTTTTATCTTGCAAGTTCATGTGCATTGACCTTGCACTCGAGTGGTTCAACTGAATTGTACAGCTCATGTCTCACTGATGCTATTTCGGAATGTAGGCTCATAGACAGGGCATTAATTTTCCCAAATACATTGCTCTTCAAAGAGTCAGTCATGATTTGACGCAGCACAGCAGTGAGGATAGCTTCATGAGAGTGAGAGCGACTATGTTGTTGGCTCAACAGGTTGCGATGCTTTGCAGCCTCCTCTCAAGCATTCTGGTTTAGATCGGAATTTGACATTTTGTGTCAAGGTAAATAGAAGTTCCACTGAAGAGTTATATTAAAGTTAACGTATTAAGAGTAAGTTTTTTAAAATCACATCCTCTCGGGGCTGCACAGAAGCATGTCTGTTCTCCACGGTATGCGCCGCCAAGCTTTTTTTAAGCTGTCAAACTAACATTATAATTTATAAGTACATTTTTGGAAAGCGGGACAAGGGTTAACTTTATGAAATGATACATTACAGCCATGTCTTTCTTGCACAATATAAATAATGATTCAAGTAATCACTAGAGCAAACAACTTGTCCTGGAAATAATCCAACTGATCCTCTTCTTTTTGAACCCCTCTCTGTTTTTTCATGACTTTCATTCCAAGTGGATGGTTTGCAGATGTTTCCTTGCTAAGACTCATCAGTGAAAACTCAACATTTGTAGCAGGGACTTGGATTACATTCTTGGTTTTTCTCATTGTGAGATGGAACTAAATGTAGATAAAAGAAGGAGTGTTATTCTATGATTAGAGCCTGAGTAGCTCCTTAATTACCCCCCCCCCCCCCCCCCCCCCGCCTCCACACACACACACACACACACACACACACACACACACACACACACACACACACGACAACTCCCTCCTCCTTCCAGATCAGTCATCAGTCGTCTGGTCTCTCTGGCCAGCATCACGTAGACCACAGGCCTTTGGTCTCCATTAGTCCCCCCTATCCTCATAGAGTATCTCTGAGTCCACTAGTTAAAACACCCATACGGGTTCCGTTCTGCATTAGTTTTGCCTGGCATCTGGCTTCAGCTGTGTATTTGTGCCATTGCCCTTCAACACTCCATGATTATTGAGCTGCACTGAGTTTCCAGTCCTTTGATGCTCAGCAAGGTCTCCTGCTAGAGAAAGGATAGACTTATTACTCTCCATTTGAGAGTTGTTTTCTTTACCCTGAGCTAGAAGGAGGCACAAATGCTGGTTGTTGGACTGGTTAGTACAAACTTATATATACCCAGGAGGTAAATTTGTGTTTGTCATACTTTCATGGTCCAAGCCACTGAGTCAGAGAAAACAAAGCTTGGGGGAAATGAGTTAGTCAGGTCCTGTTCCTGTTGTCAATATTGTCACCATGACCACCAAGAAGCAAGCAGGAACATGGACATGACTTCATTACCATTGTACAGGGGTGACGTCCTCCGTTTGACAGGATTTTGGCCTCCTTCTACCTTCCGTATAGTTTATACTTCACTTTCTATCAGTCAGGGTTTCAAATTTGATGCTGTTTGTGCTCATACAGGCAGGTTCATATTGGAAGTTTGGTAATACAAACTTCAAATATGTCAAGAACACAGGTAAGATTTGCTTTTAATTTAATTTTAACAGTTATGACAAATAGATACACAATAATTTAACAACATACACTTAACAGTGGTATAAAAAGTATTGTACATAAATGTATTTATCCATCCATCCATCCATCCATCCATCCATCCATCCATCCATCCATCCATCCATCCATCCATCCATCCATCTTCTTCTGCTTTATCCGGGGCCGGGTCGCGTGGGCAGCAGCCTAAGCAGAGAAGCCAAGACCTCCCTCTCCCCAGCCACCTCCTCCAGCTTATCTGGGGGAACACCAAGGCGTTCCCAGGCCAAGCGAGAGATATAATCTCTCCAGCGTGTCCTGGGTCTGCCCCGGGGCCTCCTCCCGGTGGGCAGAACTCCTCACCCTATCTCGAAGGGAGAGGCCAGCCACCATTTGGACGAAGCTCATTTCCGCCGCTTGTATCCGCGATCTCGTTCTTTCGGTCACTACCCACAGCTCGTGGCCATAGGTGAGGGTAGGGACGTAGATGGACTGGTAAATTGAGAGCTTCGCTTTTACACTCAGCTCCCTCTTCACCATGACGGACCGGTGCAGCGTCCGCATCACTGCAGCTGCAGCCCCAATCCGTATGTCGATCTCCGGCTCCCTTCTCCCATCACTCGCGAACAAGACCCCGAGATACTTAAGCTCCTCCACTTGGGGCAGGAACTCATCCCTGACCCGGAGTGGGCAGTCCACCCTTTTCCGGCTGATAAAACAGTTGTGTCTTTCTATATTCTGACTTTCCAATTGCCTGCTGAGCACTTCTGGGAGCTGTCTGAAAATTTAAAACATGGAGAAGGAGAGAAACAACTCTTGATATGAATCATATCACATCATCTGTCAAACATGATGGTGGCAATATTATGGCATCGGCATGTATAGTTACCCATGAATCAGGTTCACTAGTGTTTGTGACATGCTGATACTATTTCTACATATCTAGAAAAGTAATGTCAAGTCTGGTTCAGAGATGGTCAGATTATCTGTTTTATTTACATGTATTCATTTGTATTTTAAACATCAGTTTAAAACAGAAGTTTTGAAAGTCTACATAATTCTATATATTCCTATACCTTAATTTGGACTCTTTAGTGTCTTGGCCAGGTAATAACTAAGAACCTCAAGGTACTTTATATTGTGAGGTAAAGACCCCAATAATCGAACAACCCCCTTTCAGCAAGCACTTGGTAACACAGGAAAGGAAACACTCCTTTTCAGCAGGAAGAAACCTCCAAAAGGGCCTGGCTTAAAGAGGGGCAAACATCTACTACGATGTGTTAGGCGTGATGGAAGGAAATTATTATTATTATTATTTTTTTTGTTTTAGCTAAACATTAATTAATTATTTAATGATGCATGTAGTTATTTGATTTTGGCACACTTGGTGTGCCCCCATGCTTATGGATGGATGGATGGATTGTCACAGAACGTTAAGCAATCAGTTCTTCCCCAATTTGCCAGTGCCAGCAGGATTGTTATTCAGGTGGAAAAACCTCTATGTATTTGGTATCAAGCACTGTAACAGTTTAGTCTTCTAGTTTTGGTAATTCTAAGTTTCCAAGAATGCAATACCCTGTTGATAGCATTGAATAGAACCCTTTCAGATATAATCTTCCTTTTGTTTATTTATTTAAATGCTACAGGTGCAAATTGAATCATTTACTACATTTCTAACATTGAGATTAACAAGGAGTCCTTTTACTTAAACTGTAATTTCACAGATCCTATGAGAGAGCACAGAGTATTTAGTCATAGTTTAGCTGAAATGCAAATGTGAACTAGATACTACAATTGGTGTCCAACCACTTTTTCTGACGTGCTTCCAACTGAACAAATAGGACCAGCCAGTGTTCACAAATGTGCATATTCTAATTGTTCAATTATATAACAACAGTGTCTGTGATTGTTGTGAGTACTGGCTATATCTCTGTTGGTCAAAATAGCCCAGCAACCAATCAGAAAGCTCTCGGTATCTTTTTCCATCCTTGGAAATCTGCTGAGTGACAGTGGCCATGGCAACAGCCCGGCTCTCCATGGTTCTTTTGCACCCCTGCTGTGCAGCGTTTGATGGCAGTTAAATGTGTTGTGGAGTAATTGGGCTGTGGACCGGATGAGATATGTCCCCTAAGGTGTGACAGAATGTGAGAAATGGAGCAGGTGGTGGAAGCCCAGAGGCTCTCCCATACCCATCGCAACATTCAGCCAATGGTTGTTTCCTTAACAGGTGTAAGTCATTCCACTCTGTCATCCTGTCTGTGTGACAGCATGGACTGTGAACACGACTGATGAAATTAAGTTATACAGTTAGATATGGGTGTTATGATATACTGCAGCACAAGACGCTGCAATAGAAAGAATTGTGACAAAAGTACAACATCAAACAACTCTTAAGTCAGACAATGTTTTTTCTTGAAGACATATAAGAAAACTTTGGGTAAATATAAATATTGAATTAAACAAATATTGATTAACATATTGATTGACATTGATGTCAATGTAAAATTACATAATTGGATGTGCAATCATTTATGCTTTATTAAAGATTGAGAGATTTTGGAGAAATCTTTGTAAGTGAGGAAAAAGACCAAAAGCCAGTTTTGAACATTTGTGACCTTCAGAGCCATAGTTGGCACTGCATTAAGAAAAGATATGATTCTGTGCACATCTGTGGAAACGCCTTTAACGTTAAGTGACATGTACAGATTTTGGAGCAACATAATGCACCATTCAGGGAAGGCTTGCATTTTAATAAAACTGTATAACCAACTGTAAAACCTATGATAACCAGGAGTTAAAGTGGACTACGGAGGGGCCTTTTGGGCACCTTGAATTAATGAGTAAGCAAATCTGATAGCCAGTTTAATACATGATGCTCTCAGGTTGTTGTGTGTCGACCCCAGTGTTTCTTCCAGCTGATTGCATAGAGATGCTTGCTCACTAACTGTTCTCTCACTAAGAAAGTAATGTTATCCCATTGCCCACTTATACCCTCAGCACAACCTTTTTTCCTTCTTGTGACTGTGATACGTTAATGCTGCAGATGTCAATAAAGCTGTCACAGAATTAGCATTTCGCTGAGGACTCTGGCTAGCAGTAAAGAAGATTATTGACCATTAATGGAGAATTTTTAATTGATGCTTATACTTTTCAAGGTAATTTCAAATGCTTCAAAGAGCTCAACAAATAATACCAAACACAAACTGCAATTTAGACCATAATGTCAAGCTAAAGTTACAGAGGCTGTATTTCCAAAGCAAGAAAAATACATTCATATGTGATGGTGAGGATGGAGGAAAGATGTAAAAAGGAGTTACCAGGAGAAATAGATGACAGATTATTTTTAAAGGTGAGGACTGCTCAGTCACATTGACAAACAGGAAATTGCTTAATCATATATTTGTGTCTGATTTTCTTATCAAGTTGTGAAATACTTGAAAAACAATTTGATGTGTAATGATGTTGCATGAAAGTACTAGGCAGTTTAATATAGTTTAGTGGAGACTACACTGATTAGTTTACAGTATTGTGATGAAGTTTACACTAACGTATTGTGTTGGACTGTTTACATCTAGGGTACTGTTATTAGGTTGTCTCAATGTTAGCAGACATTTATATTTATGGTAGTGATATGTTAATTTAATTAACTCACTGAATTCTACTTTTTATACTAGCTTTATAGTATCAAACAGTTGAATATTAGCCATATAGCTTGCATAACATCTGCATATATCTTATTAAATAGATTTGGCTAAATTTACAGTGATGCACTGTGATCGACTTGTGCAGAGCCGCTGTGGTGTTTATGGTCAATTGTAGATTATGTCAAAGGTAAGACACATCCATTTAAATTGAAACTGATTTGTTTGCTTGCTTCTTGCTGAATTCAGTTAAATTCATACAGAGCAGAAAACCTCTGAGCAGCAGCAGCAGAGGTCAGCTGATCACGCACTTCAACCAAAGTCAATAAATCTACTGAAGCTCACAATAGGAAGTTTTACATGTCTTACTTTTGAATAATGGTTTTGCCGACACATACATATCATGAGTTCTCCACTTATTAAATCCCACTTTCACCCATGATTATAACACCATGAGGCCAGTGTAAAAGAAAGAGAATGAAACTCTGGCCCACCTGCAGGCCAGACCTGATGGACACTGATAAAATTTAGCGCAATAAAACAATAACACAAAAGATGTAGGTCCTTAAAAATTTAAGCATCTGAAATATATTGAATAAGACTGGGGCTATGGTTTGCAAAACTACAGCTACCAATATCTTCATTTTAGCAAAAAAGTTGTTTAGGAATTCTTGTCCATGTTGTCTCGGAAAGCTGAAAACAATCTGTTTGTACATTATAGATGCTGTGAGAGATCATACAGATTTTAGTTCTGTACAGTCGCTGCCTCTTATTATTAATATTTGTCTTTTTTATTTTATCAGTGAGCTCTGCGTTGTAGACTATCTCTATTCTTATGACTGTGGCTGTCATAAGAACAGTTTATATATATGAATTAAAGTCCCGCTGGAGATCACAAGTCACTCACACCAACTTCTATGCAGCACATATGTTGCGCTTAGCATCTTTTGCTTTTCCCAAATTGCTCATGTGATCCAACTTGAGCGATCCAAATGGATCTGCATTTCCTGCACCCTGGCATGTGAAGAGCGCTGTAACTGAGTAGCATAAGTCTATCAGTGTGTGCAGAGACGACATCAGATGCATGCAATGTGAAAGGAATGAGCTGTCACATTACACTTGTACCAACATCCATGAACAGCTCCAGGACCATGCCAAACATGATCAGGTGTCGCAGTGGCAGCAGAGCCCAGCCAGGTGCATGACATCATCGAGTATCACAGCCCAGATGGGTGATGCCAGCCGGGCTGCCATGCAACACAGCAGGAAGTGGGAAAGAAGGAGGGCAAGACCGAGACCGTTTTAGAATGTTTTTATCTTATTTTGTTTTTGTAGCTCAGCAAAACCGTCATTTTCTGAATTTCTTTTTCTACGTAAACATTTAATATTTTAGACCCCTGTGTTTTAGAAAAGTTCATTCTCTGTAAAAATTACACTATTGATTCCTATGAAAGGTTATTCTGTAGATTTGACTGTCCTTCATACGAATCACATAAGCCTCACCTTAGATTTCTTTTAAATGAGGTCTGGTTAAGAAAGCTGGTTGACATCAGGACATTTTCTTTTTATTTGGAAGATGGAGAAATTCACTTTTTGGATCCTAAAATTAGATAAAATAAGGAAAGAATCTTTTGCAACCTGTGCTGTAAGGCAGTTGTTGCCTTTTCTTGGCATTAAACAGCGAGGAATCAAAAAATGCTGGAGACTATCCCAAAAAGGGTCAGTGGCAGCAGCATCGTCATAATTGTGACACATTCTCCTCATGCTTTCACACTAAACGATACTGTAGGCATACAAAGGTTTTACTTAAACCTGTGGAAGTCTGAACCCAAATTAATAACCAAAAGACTTACACTTGGCTTTTCACCATCATTCATAATCAAAAATGCATTTCCATAATGCCCTCAAGGATAAACATAACTACCGGACTGAGTAGGATACAGTGGTGTGAAATTGTACCCTGGTGTAGGACATCTAGCCGGCATAGCAACAACACAGTGCAGTCAGAGGGATTAAGTTGTTTTGAAACCACAGTTGATTGTGCAGCAGATAGTGAGAGGGAGGGAGAAGACCAGATAAGAGTGAGATAACCTCCCACAAAGCTGCATAGCCAAGGGCCTTTCTATACTGGGGAGTGTGTCTGTATTTGTGTGTGTGTGGATACTTTACACAGAGAAGATTTTGTATGAGTACACATGTGCTTACGTATGCGCTTCCATCTGTTTGTATACACTTGGTAATTTGAATCGACTGTGAAACTTGAGCAGGCTCGCACAACACGTGCTTAATTATTCAAGGTGCTTTGGCTGAAAACTCAATCACCTGGAGGATCTGTTCTGCCACCGTGCTCACCACCACTTGCTCCTAAGAGGGGAGAACAACTAGAAAGGGAGACCACTGGGCAGGAAAGAAGATACCACACTTGGTTTCTGTGGTATGTTCCCTTAAACAGCCTGAATGAATAATCCAAAGATGCTATATAATACCAAAGATGCTATTTGTAGACCTCCAAATCTGTAAATTCTCTGTAGACTAATTCTCAGAATCACTAAAAGATTGAGAGGAAATTAGATACTACAGCGTCAGCTTAAAATTTCCAAACGTTTTCTCTCAAAATTAGCGTGTCCCTTATTGGTTGTATGAAAACACATCAACTTCCAGTGTCCACATAATCCCCAACGGTTCTCCGGCAGCTGCCTTGATGTCATCCAACCTAATTTGCAGGGGAAAGCTAATTGTGGGCATGTGACCATCTGGTCCCCAAAAATAGAGTCTTTTCCTGTCCAGTCAGAGGTCCCAATTTTGTTAACAGCATCGGGCAAAGGACACCTGGAAATTAACCCTCTCCCTAAGTATACAATGGGGGCAAAAGGCCTGGCTCTGCAGGGGAAGTCAGACCATGAAAATGGTGATTTGTGGGTGTTGTAGCAATGAAAAGCATCTTCCCAGGGAGCAGAGTTGCTCTATAAGCCTCCAACTGACAGGGAATTACTTGGTTCACTAGAGCAGGATACCAAGGTTGTTCAGTTTCCGTGTGCCATCGAGGACTCCAGGATCACAAAGCCTCATGAGAGCCAGAAAGACCCAGAGCTACTTATTCTGGTTCCTGCCTGCCCAGCCAGCTCCCATGATGAAATTTAGTGGGGAAATGTTGCAAGAGAATTTAGGCTGAGCACATGCTCAGTATAATCATAATAATAAGTATGCCAGGCAATTTGTGGGTTTATTTCCATTTTCTAAGACTGGATCAAAGGTCATGGACAACACTTTATAATAATTATGAGCCACTATCCCATCATGTGATGACCTGTTATTTTATTGGTTTCAGTGAAACAGTGTGTATGGTACAATGATGTAGTGCGTCACGAGAGTCACGTCTAAGCCCACATGAAAGTGTCTGCTGGCAAAAAACGAAACCTCATGTGTCTGAATGGGGCCTTCAACCCCTGAGGTAGCAACGCAAACACTGGTGAGTCTATGATTATCTGGCCAGCTTAATGAATATTCAAACTCAGCAGATTCACAGTGAAGCTAAGTCAGCAGCTGGGGCCTGGGGCCCAGGGCCCACATCCCACAACTGCTTGCTGGAACGGCTGCTATTCAGCTGGATGATGAGATGGCCACTACAGCCAAGCTCACCAACTGTTGCCAGAGCAGGACTGGATTCACGAGCCAGAGACATGTTTAGGTAATCCATCCAATTTTTTTTTTCATGAAATAAAAATATGGTAATATCCATCACAAACACAGCAATGGCCCCAGAACTGTTGTTTTTGTACTGTGTGGTAGTATTTTATGTTGTCAGTTAATTCCTTAATATAGAACGCCAAACTAAGGACTCCATAAAATGTTTATTTCCTTGTTCAGGCATGGTATTAAATTAGATTTAGCAGTTGCTTTAAGATACCAGACATTTCAGGATTCGACATTATTTTCATGCCATTCAACAGTTGGAGCACACAAACAAAAGAACAAACAAACAAACCCTGAAAAACAAAAACTGTTACTAAGCAAAGCCAATCAGCTTCTTCTACATCTCTTGCGAATGAATCAGTATTACCTTGTGTGTTGTTAGAAGTTTTTTTTTTAACCAGAATGTTTTGTCCCTTGAACCTATGGAGACTCTCAGCAAGAGCAAACATTTTCAAAATTTATTTGAATTCTGGGAAGTCTTTTGAGCTTGATTTCAGCATATACACAACAGACTGATAGCCAGGCCTTTATCTGAGATCCAAGATACTGTAGAGATTAGGGAACATCACACTGATAAATGGCAGTTATAAAACCTTACTGTGCTACATTTTTATTATTTTTTTTATTGTATGCAGTTTGTTCAGTGAAATAATAACCGACCATGTAGACATAATGAAACACCTGTCACGTCTCTTACAAATGTATTATAAAATGACAAACTGGACCAACAGCAGTGATCACCCTGTGCTCTAATTGCGATCTGGAAAAACACATTGGCGTGTTTCAACTGCAAACACAAGCCATAAAACAGCTGTTTCTGTTGATCTCTTCTCGTCATAATGGACTTATGGAGATGTTTTGTTTGATTGTGATCCATTAAAATGTTACTGCCCATATGCTCCTTTTCACTCTTGTACAAAATATTGCTTCTTTATTGTACCTTTTTATAGCGAGTGCTTAGTTGGCCACCTTACAATGAACGAGGTGACGTCAGACATATGAAGGATTAAGTAAATGTTATGAAGTCAACTGTCTATCTGTCAAGAATTACAGCTGACATTATATGTTTGTTTGAAATGACCAGAAATGAAGCAAAACTTTCGTGTTTCAAGGGTTGAACAAACCACTGAAACAATAAAGTGGTTAAAGTGGTTTGGTTGTGAGCAACATTCTGTAGACCCACAGCATTGGAACCTTAGCTTTGAGTGGGTTTTGCCTGTGTAAACGAGTTTCCATCCACAGTCCAAAAACGTCAAAATTTGGGAGAATTAGAACTTGAATATAAATGTAAATGTTTTTGTCCAAACTAGATTTCAACTACACTCCTCCCAGCATGCTTGGTAGTAATGTTACCCAACATTATTGCCTTCGTACGCATCGTGCTGCACTCTGACACCCATTTTTTTGAAAGGCTTTTGCTGTACAATGAAAATCTGATCCTGGAGAAAGGAAAGTCAAAGTGCACTACCCAGCTCAGGGGCTACTGTAGTCAAAGATCAGTAAAACTGAACTTTGACAGCTTTGCACTGTGATGACTGCTAGTTTGGCCAAATGAAAGAGAAGATCTTGCTGGCAACAGGCAGGTAGGACAAAACAGAAGTAAAATTGGTCATGTACACAAGAGGTTTAGAACAGGACTAGGGCCACCGAAAAGTAATATTTTTTAACTCCAGTAATTAATAGTGAGCAATTATTTACTCAACAACACTTGTAAACATTTGTGAGCACAACCCCATAAAACTGGTGATGAGGGGTGGAATGATACTTGAGTTACAGCAAAGAGTTGCAACAAAATTATCAAGGTTATTTTGGAATCATGAAAAAGATGCTACCAGTATTAACCCACTATGCAATGAGCCAACATCTTCCAAGATAACAGTAGCCTACCTGACCTCTGGACAAAATAACCAACATGTGTGAGGAATTGCACAGGACATAACAGATTACTCTTTGTGTTTGTTATCTGACTTTTGTATACAATGCATTAAAGTAGAAAAAGACACTGAAGATGGAAACAAGAGATGGCAGGTCTTCTAATTCAGTTGCTAAAACAGATTTGTTTTCATATTTATTATTATTATTATTATTATTATTATTATTATTATTAGTAGTAGTAGTAGTAGTAGTAGTAGTAGTACTACTACTACTAGTAGTAGTAGAAGTAGTTATCAGTATGTATATGAGCATTTCTGTGCCCTGTAAGATTCTAAGTCATATTACTATCGATATACAGCATCTGTATAACATACAGGAAATAATTGCTTGTCCTTGTCACCTGTTTTATATAATTCTGGATGCATGAAATTGTGGACATGCTTTTTGTTTCTGTTGTAACATTCTGTTTTTCAGTGGAACTAAAGTGTCTCTAGTTTCCCATCTTCATCTAATGATGCAGTTCTCTGACCTAGTACCAAACAAAGCAGTAAATATTCCCTTGTCGTTTGATCCCAAAGAAAAGGAAGAAGCTTTGATCACTCTTCCTGGAAGTCACAGCATATCCAGCTGCACAGACTGAGTGTTTTTTCCTCACTGACAGACATTAAGTAGTATAGAAGTGGTATACAGTACTTCAATCGAAAGAAAAGAGGCCAGTGTCCAACATAGGGTCAATTTACACATCGAATAAGGAGGTCACCTGATCATGCAGTGGTCAGCCCCAGAGACACTGCAGTGTAAACACATATACGCACACACTTTCAGAAAAACATGCTCCACCCCAGAAGAGCAGTAAAGCATCAGAGGGCAGAGACAAGAGGATATCCATTAGCAAGTCTCTGCAATTGAAGTGCAGTCGGGCGGCAAAAATTCAATGCAGATAGGACAAGTTTTAAAGCTAAATTAGAATTTCCTTTCCACACATTTAAGGTAGCTACATAAAATTCAAGGCCTGGCTTCTAACGCTGTACGAGTCATCTGTCTGAATACTTCTCATAAATCTTTACATTCCAGCATTAAGAGTGGAGGCTCCACAGATGTTGCCTTTTTATGCCTCCTTACACAACTGGTTCTCTTTAGCGATAAAGCGAGACAAGCCAGAGAGACAGCAAGTAAACTGACTCATCCTGAGCTGTCGCTTTATGCGCTTCAGCTGTCACTGAGGTCCATTTTTTAGAATTCTTGTATTGCTGCTCTACTGTTAGTTTGCACTATTGCAGAATTATTTGGAGAACAAGAGGGTTGCATTTGTGAAAACAAAGACATTCAAATACAAAACCAACTTGTGACTCCCCTGTGGCTTTTGAGGGGGTCACGCTGATCTTATTTCCAGATCGCCAGACCACGCCTCTATTTTTGCTTGTTAACAGTGCAGACCCAGCAGGGATTCAAGTGATACATTACCGTTATAGTATTATAATCTCTTCCATTCACTGTCAGATGATAGCATGGTACTTCCAGGGTTGCACCATTCACACAGTCACTTTTTTCCTTTTTATTTGTCTTTTTCCATCTTATTCTATCGACTGTCCATTTAACTCTGGCCGCCATTATTCTCTTTTCCGTCTTCTTTATTGCTCCCCTCTCCTCTTTCGATCCATCCATCCTCCCCTGCTGTTTGACAGGGCGTGTGTGTTGTTTTTATCCATGTGACATCGGGTCTCTTCCCAGGGCACGTCCCGGGGAACAGCAAGTTCAGCTTGATGGCCCCCCTGGGTACTGCCCCTTTGTGAGCCACTGTGTTCCTTCTGTAAATTACAACCTGTCCAGTGCAAACACAACACTCATGAGCTAAAACTGAAATATACTTTCCTCGCTGTAGAGCGTAATGTCATATACCACAGTATGCATGTGAGCAAATGCTTACATTGTTTGTGCAGAACTGCATCTACATGCTTTTTATTTGTTCTTGTTTCTAATGTCTCTGTAAAGCACTTTGAATCACCTTGTTGTTGAATTGTGCTATACAAATAAACTTGCCTTGCCTTGCCTTACACGCTGACATACATTTCAGTACAGTTTTTGCAAAAGTGTGTGGTCTTTGTAGATGCATGTACACACATTAAACCACAAGCGCGCGCACACACACACACACACACACACACACACACACACACACACACACACACACACACACACACACACACACACACACACACACTACATGTTTATTCAGGTATATCCTTCCTGACTTTTCCAGTAAACCTGTAGTCATCATGTGGTTATCGCTTTGTGTGAAAGAAAGAACGAAAGAAAGAGAGACATAAAAGGATTTGAAACTGCCAAAGGTAGTGGTTTCTTTTGTGGATGCATGTCTGCTTTGTTATGTGATACTCTTTGCCAGTTTTAACGGAATGAAAATGAAAAACACAGGGAGTCATGTCAGTGTAATGAAACAGAAAGAGATCTTAAAGTAGTCAGACGGAGAGAAATCGAAAGAGAGATTATTTGTCCAAGGAGAGACAGAGTGGGTGATGGACTGATGGAAAGATTGCCAAAGGCTCTGAGATAGTGGCACTATAATTAATAGGTTGTAAAAGGAGACGAGCATGCAGTTTACAGGACGGCAGCCCTTATGGCTCCCCATCAAAGGTAAATACAGCCACGCTGAAATAAAGGTGGAGTTCTCCTCTTTGATTTTATACCTGACATTAAAGTAGTAAGTATAACATGTTCATGGTAAGAGGAACCAGCTCATACTAGTGAAACTTTTGAATCTGTTCTAGATTGTTGCCTAACGGGAATGTTACATAAGCTTGTATCTGGAACAACAAACATGAAGATGGTTGGTTGTCTGCAATATATACTTTCCATTACATTCAGATCCTTGCTAATAAACAAACACACAAAACACACATAAGTAGGCAGAACAGCAGGCCTGCAGTTTATCTGTGGTGCTGCCAGAGTATTTTATGCCTCTTGTATGACTTTTGGCAGCTTTACTGCTGCTTAGTAAACATCCACAGTCTATTACGTGGCTCAAGAGTTGGCAGTTCGTCTTGTAAGCGGAAGGTTGCAGATTCGAGCCCCGGCTCGGACAGTCTCGGTCGTTGTGTCCTTGGGCAAGACACTTCATCTACCGCCTACTGGTGATGGTCAGAGGGGCCGATGGCGCGATATGGCAGCCTTGCTTCTGTCAGTCTGCCCCAGGGCAGCTGTGGCTACAACTGTAGCTTGCCTCCACCACTGTGTGAATGTGAGAGTGAATGAATAGTGGAATTGTAAAGAGTTTTGAGGGTCTTGAAAAGCGCTACATAAATGCAATCCATTATTACCTGCAACTCACTCCAATTATATTTCTATCCACCACAACTGCTTGTCACCAGAGAGCACAGACATTGCCCCAACTATCAGTGTATTTGCATCTTTTAGATTGCTTTTCTCAGTATGTCCAGTTTCATTTCTTTTTTAAAAAAGATTTATTGTGGGACTTTTGTTTATTCAACAATTCAGCAGTGAAAAGCTGACAGGAAAGACATGCAGCAAAGGGCCCCCTGCCTGACTCAAAACTGAGCTGGTACATTTCAGCCATACGGCATGTAAGCACCTGCTCAGTCAGTGAGCTAAACTGGCAGGTTGCAGTAATGCCAAATCTTTACTTATTGCATTGTTTAGCAAAAAAAAAAAAAAAGGATCCTCTGTGTATTAAGTGTTTTCCTGATTGCTTATATCTCAAAGGTAGTTCCATGTGTATATATATATATATATATATATATATATATATATATATATATATATATATATATATATATATATATATGTATATATATATATATGTGTGTGTATATATATATATGTGTGTGTATATATATATATATGTGTGTATATATATATATATGTGTATATATATATATATGTTTATTTTTACTTTGTTTTTGTGACCAATCATTGTTCTGATGACAAAAGCAAAGATCAACATCAGATATGTTCTTTCTTTCCATGCAGGAGTTAAAGTGGGATTTAACAAATGGGGGGGACACTAAGACTAGGTATAGGCGTGGGGAAAAGAATTGCTGATTTCCTAGCCCTATACCTACCTAACTAACCTAAACTGCAACCCTTGATGTAACCTAGTAAGTGTACTTTAGGGGTAGCCACTCCCACATAATGCATCACTGTGAACTTTATCGCAATCCTGCAAACTTTGTAAGCTTTGAACAACACTCAGCTTTAACATCATTCTTCACTGGCTTTGTGTTAGCATGTTGTCTGTACAGATGTTTTCCAAGAGCAGAAGTTGTGTTGGAGTATAATGCAGTTGTTTCTGTCCTGGACACAGTCTGCATTTTGTCATCGTGCTCTTGTCTTTTCTTGCAATAAAATGAAAAATAACGTCCAAATTACGACTCCTCAAAAGCTACAGACTGCTCCACCATCTTCCACCTCCCAGCACACAAAGTGGAATCCATTGAATAAGAAATAAAGTTGTTGTTAGTATGACATTGTATTGTGTTTTTTATTTGTATTGCTATGTATCGCTTTTATTTTATTTATCTCTTTAATTTCAAATACTTGTACAGCACTTTGTTTGAAAGTGCTTTATAAATAAAGTTATTATTATTATTATTACATCATTGTCGCTGTAATGTAGTTAGTGAATTTAGTACAGAAACACATTACATTACTGTGTTATTGAAAAATGTAATGTAATTACAGTCACACATTACTTTGGAACATGTTACATTCAACACTCTTGATAACAAGTATGCAAGTATTCATATGCATTCATAATGAGGAAACATTAGTATAAGAGAACTATCGCCCATATCTGTAACTACTTTTGACTTCAGAAGATCACTAGCTGTGTTACTCAGTGTTTTTTCTTTAAACTGGACGAACATACTTTTTTATAACAGATTTTTCTTACTTATTCTACTTTTGTTGCTGAGCTTCTGTTTATGCTATTGTCTTACAGACCACAATTTCTGTATATTTTCTCATTCGTGGTGGTCCCAGTAGACTTTAATTAACTGAAGCAGTACTAATTCAGTCTCAAACTTTGTTTATCTGTGTTGTAATCGGGAAAACTTGCATATTGAAAAGGTTAATTCTGAATGTTTATATCAGCTTGTTCGTTCAGTCTCATATTTCTGATCCCTACAGACTGTTAACTTCACACAAAGAAACACTGAGGCTCTGAGTGTTTGTTCCCTTACTGTACCCTGTAACACAAAGGCTTGTAATCTTAACAGTCACCAAGTACTCATAACAGGGAGGCTCAACGTGATTTAGTGTGTTTGTGTGAGGCCAAAAGAGGGGATCTGAAGGCGTGATAATGGGGGTCCAAGGAGGAAAGTGATACCACACTAATCTAACTTCTCATTTTACTTCCCTCCTTTATTTTCATTCAGCTGCCGCTCTTTTTTCTCCCCCTCCCTCCTTTTATGCATCTCCCGCTCATACCACCCTTACTGGTGTGCATTTCTTTCCATTAGGTTACTGTCTCCACCCTTTACTTTGTTGCCCTTTCTTAAATATATAATAATTTGGTCTATGCCTGTTAATTCTATTTGGTGTTTTCAGTTGTTTCAGAAGTAGTAAAAACATGGAGAACAAACACTGTTACAATGGTGTTACAAGACTCTATAAAAAATTGCTGTCAAAATACGGTACATTTAGATTTGATATGCCTTTATTTAGCGCAGTCGTGTACTGTTCTGTGTGAATACAACTGAATACTTTAAATACTGACACATTTTAGGAAAACAAATATCATCAGCAAGCTGCTCACATTTTTAGAGTGTAATACAGTATTTTTATTTGGGGACCACAATGGAACTGAAAACAACTGAGCACAATTACTTAAAAATGATGATGGAGGTTATTTCAGTTATTCTGTATATAGACTTGTAGTGGATATCTATCTATCTATCTATCTATCTATCTATCTATCTATCTATCTATCTATCTATCTATCTATCTATCTATCTATCTATCTATCTATCTATCTATCTATCTATCTATCTATCTATCTATCTATCTATCTATCTATCTATCTATCTAACTATCATAGAGCAAGCAGCTGTGAAACAAACTGTTATTTAGGGAAATCTAAAAGCTCTGGAGTCACATCAACATGTACTTGAATGTGCGGTCGAGTCGTATTATGGGAAACAAATGTGTATTAATTAATTAATTTAATTGATGTTATTATTGAGCTGTTATGTAAATGCTGCTATGTTAGCACTCTATGTCTAAGACAAATAAAGGGACAATAAACGTTCATCCCTCTTCTTCTTCTTGATTCAATTCTGATTAGCCATAATGACGATGTCACGAAGTACATTTGAGAATATTTTTAGAATTGTACAAACTTTTTGCCTTATACTCTGTATGTTTGCACATGTTTTAATAACATTTTATTACAATAACATATTTTCTTTTCCATTGATTTTCCATCTCTTTATCTAATACACTGTAGTTCTTTACCCTCTGTGATGTCATTGACCCCTACTGGTCACCCCAATAACAGCATCTTTTTGAATACTATACAATTTTAATTACTTTTTTTTAATTTTTTTTAAAGATCAGTTTCTTTTAAATCACTGTTCCTTCAGTCATTCCTGTCTGTTTTCCTTTGTGTAACAGATGTTGAAGTGCTGCCATTAATCAACTTGTGACAGATATTAGTAAGTCGAGTTGTGAATGTTTTTAAAAGCTAATCTTGGATTTAAATTCAGCTTGAATTGAGGACAGTTTCCCTCCTGGCTGGTCTTTTCGTCCAGATCTGCTTTCAGCTCCATCCCTTCCTCTCTCTCTCTCTCTCCCACTCTCTCCAGCCCACTCAAACTCCTACACACTGCTTATCTACCTCTCACCTACATCCTCCTCTCTTCTTTTGCCTCTCTTTCTAACTCTCTATTTCTATCTGTTAACACACGCTCTTCTCGAAACCCCCTCTCACCAGCTACTCATTGATGTGTCCATGCTAACATCCAAAATAACAGTTTCCAGTTATAACTTTCTATTTTAGAAAATAAAAAAAATAAAAAATTAAACTTCTAGGTTCCATAAGAAACCACAAACTGCAGGTGACAGTATCAGTTCAGTATTCCTTAACAACAATTAAGGAAATGAGAAATATCATCTTCCTTTTTGAAATATAGAGAACTGTATTATTAAAGAAATGTACAAAGACTGTATGGAAAATTAAGAAAATAAAATACATTTTTTTCCCTCAAGATATTACTTGCACCAATAGAGATGATAGCTGCATGCATAAATTGATGCCATTTGTATGCAGACACACACACAAACGCGCGCACACTCTGAGGGTAAGGCGGTGGATTAGGTCCCATTTACACACGACTGTAAATTACCCAACACTTCTCAATCAATTATTCATAATCCGTAATTAATTATGAAACAATCAGTAATCCAACACCAGTCCACTTGGCTTGTGGTTGCCTAGTAACCATGACCCATATTAAATGCCACCATTGTTGTCCGTAACCAGAGCTCCAATTTTTCACATAGGTCTTGTGAACTGGAGGGCATTGCATTTGAGAGTAAATAACGTGTGTGTGTGTGTGTGTGTGTGTGTGTGTGTGTGTGTGTATGCACAGTGAATGCATTGATGCCTGGCTGTATGTGGCCATACCATGCTGGTTGCTTCTAAGGTTGATCACATACGGAAAAACAAGCAAGGCTGGTTAATAATGCATTATTTTGGCTTGTGCCGGGAATGAGTTGTGGCCTGCAAGAGACCACTAATGGGACACGCCATGGGGAGTATGAGCAAAGAGCGCGGCGCTTACAGCCAGACAATGATGCTATAACACGTCTGTGGGGACACATAACCGCGTAGTGCACTACTTTGTGGGCACTTGTTCTGGAACTGCATCAGCAAGTTCCCATATGGTGCTCTAGAGGCCTGAATGAATGATTTATTAAAAGTTTTCGGGTGTTGAGTGGCCATTTTTTTTTAGCAGGAAAGTGTACAGTAGATCACTCTCCTAGCACTCTACTGCAACAGCACTTTGAAAGTTAACCTTTTCTTTCTCTCCCCCCTCTTGTTACACATCTCCATCAATAGCTCTTGCCTTGCCCTAGAATAGGACAAGGCTGTCTTTTTTAAATACAACTTCCACGTCCTACTTCCACAACAGGAGATAAACACAGCCTGTAAAGATAGAGCTCGTGTTTTTCGCTCCTCAAACCATCTCCACGACATGTGAAAATATCCTTCGTTCTGGGGAACATCCTGCCATCGCCGAGAAAAGTTTATTTGTTTGTTCGAGTGCCCTCTCCTTCAAGAGGTAGCCCTTTTTTTTCTTCCCACTGCCTGAATCTGTGTGGCCCTGCTTGGGAGGTAGAAGGAGACAAAGGTGAGAGCAATGAGGAAAAAGTAAATGACATAAGACAGCTGAAGAATGAGGGAGAAAAACTGAATGAAGGAGAAGTTTGAAGAATGAAGGGAGGGGAGGGAGGGAGCACCGTGTGACCAGACTGTGCTTCCTTCCGCGCCAGCCTGAGAACCAGGAAGTATAACTGCTTGTTCCTGCATTATCGGGACTAACAGGAAATGCAGAGGTCTTCAGAAGGGGTAAAGTGTGTGTATAAGACTTTGGGTCAGTAAACAGTAGCTCGTTGTTATCGCACATAGAAGGCATTTGCATTTTTGCAAAAAAAAACAAAACCCCAATGTAACATAATTGTAAAAAAGAAAGGAAAGAATAATCAATCTAGTGTATGCTAATGGGAATTTTTACTGACCAAGACACAGAAGAAGTTCCCTTCAGTTATAGGGAGCATTTAGCATTTCAGCCCATTGTTTTGCTTTTATGGCTTGCAACTTTGTAGTTTTTTATTGACTCTCATGGGCCTCATCAGCATCAATATACCACAAACAAAGCTCTGACAAACACTGCCTGCTAGGAATCAAACAGTGGGCAGTGAGTCATTGGCTCGCTGGCAAAGCACGGAGGAGCTTTTGATCAAGAGGTGGTTGAGACACAAAGCAGAGCAATAAGTTTAGTTCAAATTAGATTGAACTCAAAATGAACCTATATGATTAGTTATAGGTTTCAGTTTGCACTACCCATAACTAACCATATCAGCTTAAATGGTTACACAGTACTGTGAACAATAGGTGAAAAAAAAGTTAATGCAGGTTTAATTTCTCACAACATGCTTTAATCCTTTTCTCTCTCTCTGTCTGTCTGCTGTCTGCCTGTCTAGCTCATATGTTACCTATCTTTAGTAGCACTAAATAACCATCCTACATTTGAGTCTTATGATGTAACTTCTGTTGAAAAGGATCATAACCACTAGCACAGCGCTCACACAGTGAAACTCCGGAAAGTCTGGGGTTTAAAGATCGTTCACCCCGCTTCTTTACTGCGACTCACCAAAGGCTGTCAGTGCTTTTATACCCTCCACATGTAATCAGTTCAAAATCATCCAGCCATATTCCCACTGTGATTACCTCACTTTGATGATAGTGTAGAAATTAGACTGTAACATGTAACTGGGGATCCACTGCTAAAGGCTGCACCAACCATGTCACAACTGTCACTCAAGGTCTCCCATCATTGTTACTTTTTTCTAGGCTCAATCTTTTTTGTCTCCGCATATGAGGCATTTCTTCAGCACATTTCCAGCTGAGTAAATGGATGACATCTAGGAGGGGATGTTGGATCAGTGGATACGGTCTGCAGTGTGGGCTTCTAGCAAGCCAAGAGATCATCAAAATAATCACTGTTGCCTGTGCAAACACTATGCAGGTGCTCAGGCACAACACAAGATGAGACAAGGCCCCCCACACCAAGGGCCAGGGAGCAGCAGGTTGCCTTGGGAACCCTCGGCTTTCTTGTCATTACTCCTTCGCACATCCCCCCCCCCCCCCCCCAACCCTTTTTAATCTGCACCATGCTTTCAGTGACAACCCCCTCCCTCTTTATGTATACACACAATACATGCATGCGCGCACTCACGTATGAAGAACCTCTCACACACAAGCAGGCAGTCAGAAATATAGCTACATGACCACAGACACACAAACACACACCAGGCCTATAAAGATAACCATGATAATACCATCTCTGAGCCTGTAAACCCCCTATCAATTTGTCTGTGCCTGCTCAATTTGGATTTCTGGCAGGAATTGAATAAAGCCATTGTAATAGCATATTTCTCTTATATACTCTATAAATCATACATTACTAGAGAACCAAGCTTTTGATCCACTTAAATGCAAATGGGATTCTTTGTTTAATAGTATTGTTCACTAAGAGGTAAACCCACCCTTTTCCTTCTTGCTCTCAACCTTATCCTTCATTATTGTATAATCAGAGGCTCCTAATACAACCCCCAGCCCCCCGAGGTCTGAATACTGCTCGTCTACTTTTGTCTAGGCACACATTTACTTTTATACAATCTATATAGCACTTAGATTGCCCCAGCTAAGGTTGTGACCCATGTTTAGGAGTGCAAATCTTGCTCTATCCATTGAAGTGTAACAGGGAGGGAGATGAAATAATGTTGGCAACCTCCGGCAAACTACCCTGGCTCATCACCAAGTGAAATCACTGCACTTAAAATTGTTCACATAGTAAATCTTCATGAAATAATAAATAGCAACCTGCTATTGTTCCAAGGTGTGACCGTAAATCAAAGCACAAGTGTAAGATTTGCACAAAATGTGTGTTTTTCTTTTGATAGAAATGCTCTTTTTATGCCCTGTAAATGCACACTCTGGACACCGTGAGGATTTTTCAGCTCACTGTGGTGATTCGGTATGTCGTGCCTGTATTTAAGTGAATTTGGGCCTTGAGTAAATATAGTTTTGTCTGCAGTATATCAAGAAATATTGAATGTGTTTGTGATTTGCTTGGCTTTCGTTGAAGGTGGCACTTAGGACTGTATGGTGAGGCGCTTAACACTGGAACTCTACTGCCTCTCAGTGGTAAGCGCCCAGTTCAGAGAGGGCTTATTTGAATTTTACATCTGGAACTGAGAGCAGATTGGAAAAGATACAAAGCACATAAATGAGAGAATGGTGGGTAATGAAAGAAATACTTGAATTTAATGCGCAAAGTTTTAATTCTTACTGGATCTGTCAGTTAATTAACTGATCATTTACATCTAACATCTAAATCTTTAGATGCAATCACTCAGTTTCAGACTCTCTAATGTGCTTTTCTTTGGCTTATGTGACTGCGGACATGTTTTCGATTCAACGATGACTACAGTTGACAAATTAGATTAATCAGCAATGAAAATAACTATTGTTTAAAGCCTTAAAACACTGCTGTGTTTAAGCAGTACATCAGGAAAGACCCAAAGGGCCTGTTTGGGTTGATATTTAGCAAGATGAGCTTAAATAAGCTTCCAAAGTTCTCAAAATTTTTATAGTGAACTCTCTGATGTGGAGGTGTGGTTACCTTCACGTTAAAAGCCCAAAAGTTCTGCATGGTAAAATCAGGTGGAAGGTATAACCTGTAGTCTAAACTCACGCTGGAAATTGGCTGGGTCAACACACAGCACTCCTGATTTCTGGCTGACACTGAACACATGCCCAAACACACCTACACATCCAGTCATCTTGGGTCATGGGAACGCGACGGCGCACTCACACTGTGTTTATTCTGTATGGCTTCCTATTTGAATGTGTCCTTCTCACGAGACTGTTAATGGCTTCCCCTTTCCCAGGGCAGGGCAGCGCGATCAGACCTTATCCAGGTCATGCCAGGAGGGCAGGAAGTACCAGGAAGAATGAGGTAAGTCGCAGACTCTGTCCTCCAAACGGACTCCCTTTTTTCCAAACTTCAGCCAGGAACTGAAAGAGCAGACGTCTCCTGAGAAATATGAAGTGTGATTCCTAAGAGCGCTTGCTGGAGAAGTATTTGTAGACTGTTGTTGTTGGCGTTGTTGTATGCGCTCATACACAATATCTGTGTGTTTGCTGTGATTGCCAGGCAGACTATTGAAGGCCTTATGAGAATTTGTGCATGCAGGGGAGGGGTGAATTTGCACATAGTGAATTGACGAATTAGCTAAAGACAAGCACCTTCATTTAAAGTCACAGCAGGTTCGGTCCACTTATGATGAACGGCGAGCGTTATTGGTGTACATCACTTCACAGCATGCTGAAGATTTATTGACTAAAGGTTTGCTTTGGCGATAGGCCCATCCCTTTAAATGTCTCGCCTCGAGGTAAAAGGGTGTATCTTAGCAGAGGGCTGCAGGGGAATTGGCTCTCCAAAAGAATGCAAATGTGACATTTTAGCTTGAATAATCTTCAGTGGTCCGGACAAATGTTGACGTTTTGTAAAAGTGATCCAGCTACAGAGATGGCTGCTTTAATTTAAGCAGGAACTTGTAACTGAAAAGAAAAAGGAAAAAAAAAAAACCTTCTCCCTGTTGAATAGACATTAGAAGAACATGTAGGTAATATTAGAGGAACAGAGAAGCTTTTCCACCACATGAGGGAGCTATTGTTAGATGGTTGCCACTCTGTCATACAGCATGAACTGTTCAGCTTCCAGAACAGCTGAGATGACATGAAGTTCGAATAATGACGTGCGACACATGCCTGTGTATGTGTTATTAAATAGCTGTTGGAAGCAGAAGACAAAAACATAACTGAGGAGATCTATTCATTTAGTGTCAACACACACATATTTACCCACAGGATTGCTTACACACTCTCACATAGGGCCCTTGAAGGGAGTTTGGTATTCAGCGTTGCTATGCAAAGGTAAATTACAATAATTTTAGAATCCAAAGGTGGAAATAACGCACTGCTTTAGTGCCAGCGGGACTAAATTGTTAACTTCAGTTTTGCTGTTGCTCAGAGCTGCCTGAGGTTGGAACAGGAGTAAAATGAAACATGATGGGTATTAATGAGAGAAGTGAGACCATAGGAGAGGAGTTGCAATCCTTATTTCAAGCAAATTAAACTTTGAAAAAGTATCTGAAATGGGTGATAAAGAGGGCAGATTTATTCTAGTAAAAGGGAAAATAGATGGGAATTTGATCACCCTCTTAAATGTTTATGCCCCACCAAAGAGTGATATTAGCTTCTTCCAAAGGATTATTAATATTATGGTAACAGAAACAGAAGGCCTTTTGATCTGTGGAGGGGATTTAAATATACACCTGCAGCCAAAATTAGACTCGTCTAGCAAGAAAACATACGATATGAAATCTCCATATATCAAAGTGAATGCACTTTTTGAGGAGGTAGGATTAATGGACATATGGCGAGACCTTTTTCCTAATAGAAAGGACTATACTTACTACTCTGCCCCACACTCTCTTTATACAAGGATAGATTATTTTATAACATTTGGTAAAGATAAGGATAAAATATATACTTGTGGAATTGGAACGATAGATATAAGTGACCATGCACCAATATATTTATCCATTGATTTTAACTTACGGTTAAAAAATAATACATGGAAATTGAACTCAAGTCTATTGAATGATTCACCTTTCAAGGCACAAATTAAATCAGAAATTAGTCTCTTTTTAGAGTTCAATGATACCGGAGAAGTACCACCTCCCATACTATGGGATACTCTGAAGGCGGTACTAAGAGGGAAAATTATAGCAATAGCTTCATTTAGGAAAAAAGATAAGAATAGAAAATTAGAAGAGTTGAGTAAGAAACTAAAGGAATTAGAAAGAAGACATAAAAGGGACTTAACACAGGATATATTAAGGGACATCAAAAACATTAGGAATGAAATTAACAATATAGCCACACAAGAAATCAAGAAAGATTTAATGTTTTTGAAACAGAGACAATATGAAAGTGGCATTAAATCTACCAAAATATTGGCGTGGAAATTGAAAAAAAAGATAGCGGAAAATACAATTTATAAAATTAGGGACCCAAGTACAAAAGTGATAAAAAATAAATTAAATGAAATACAGGAAGCCTTTGAAAGATTTTATAAAACCCTATACTCTGAAGCCCCGGGCGGGACTGAAGCTCAGATGGATAGCTTTCTGAACTCTCTAGACTTACCCACTCTAGATGAAGAACAAAATCAAGCAATGACAATGAATATAACTGAGGAAGAATTAAAAGCTGCAATTAATAGGCTTAAATTAAGTAAATCACCAGGACCAGATGGTTACACGGCAGAGTGGTATAAAGAATTTAAAAAGGAACTGATACCTGTCTTACTGCCTACATTGAATTGGGTTTTGAAAAAGGCACAAATGCCCCCCAGTTGGAAGGAGGCAATTATTTCAGTTATACCAAAAGAAGGCAAAGATAAAATGGAATGTGGATCTTTCAGGCCAATCTCTGTTCTTAACGTGGACTATAAACTTTTCACATCTATCATGGCCAAACGGCTAGAAGAGTTCCTACCAACACTGATATGTAATGATCAAACAGGTTTCATACATCAACGCCAAACACAGGACAATATACGAAAGACACTACACATTATGGACCATATACAAAAACACAAAATCAAAGCAATTGTGATGAGTGTAGATGCTGAAAAAGCCTTTGACTCTGTCAATTGGAAGTTCCTCTACAGGGTACTATATAAATTTGGCTTTCATGATATGATTATTAAAACGATACAAGCATTATATGATAATCCTACAGCCAGGATCAAAATTAATGGATGCCTATCCAACAGTTTTACCCTAAAAAGGGGCACTAGACAGGGCTGTGCATGGTCACCGTTACTTTTTGCACTATACTTGGAACCACTAGCTCAATCCATCAGGCAAAATAAGGACATTAAGGGAATTTTTATCAAAGGGACACAATATAAACTGGCTTGCTACGCGGATGACATTTTGATTTACCTTGGACACCCAACATATTCTTTACCCAAGCTGATGCAGTCATTTGAACAATACGGCCAATTATCAGGCTATAAAATTAATATAGGTAAAACCCAGCTACTCTCATATAACTACAGCCCACCAGAAGAAATAAAATGTAGCTACTCTCTGGTATGGCAAACGGAGTGTTTTAAATATTTAGGCATAAATTTACCGAAAGACCTTACAAAACTATTCGAACAGAACTACCTACCCTTATACAAAAAAATAAAGGAAGATATAGTAAGATGGAATTTAATTTCTTTCTTTAGTTTTAATTCAAGAATTGATTCTATTAAAATGAATGTATTGCCAAGATTTTTGTATCTATTTCAAACCCTACCAATAGAGATTAACCAAAGTCAATTTAATGAGTGGGATAAAATGTTATCTAGATATATATGGCAAGGTAAAAGACCAAGGGTTCGCCTTAAAACACTACAGCTGGCTAAGCAAAAGGGAGGATGGGGCCTCCCTGACCTCAGATATTATTATTTTGCAGCGCAGATGAGAGCAATAATATGCTGGTGTAACCAATCATACACTGCCCAATGGAAAACCATTGAGGAACAAATGCTGTCTATACCTATTCAGGCAACTCTAGCTGACAATAACTTACAAACCTGTATAAAAAATACTGATAACATGTGGGTGAAAAGGACCCTTAAAACATGGAGAACTATTATAAAGGAATATAAACTCGAGACCAATATTACAGTTCTTAAATGGTGTGCTTACGACTCAGAGTTCAAACCTAATGAACTGGATTCTAGATTCAAGGACTGGACAGGTAAGGGCATAACAGCCCTGTGCAGTATAATGAAGGATGGAAAATTGTTCAGCTTTGACATGCTTAGAAAAACATTTTCATTAGAAAAAGAAGACTTCTATCGATATCTGCAGTTAAGGCACTATGCCGACACGAAGATGAGAAACGTAACAATGATAAACACACGCTTGATGGAACTGTTTATAAAAAGCTATAACTCAGAAACTATTGATAGAATTGTATCATGTCTCTATAAGGGTCTAATGGATTTGAAACCACATTCGACTTCATATATTAGAACAAAATGGGAGAAGGAAGGAGGGATAAAAATATTAGAGGAAGAATGGACGGCAATATGGAGATATCAGTGGATGTGTACCAGCTCACAAAAGTGGAGGGAATTTGGCTGGAAGTGCCTAATTAGATACTTTATAACACCTTCTCAGAAGTCTCATTATGATGATAACCCCCCTGCTTGTTGGAGGAACTGTGGAAATCAAAGTGCAAATCATTACCATATTTTCTGGGACTGCTCAATCTTGAGGGATTATTGGAGAGAAATACATAATGCCTTACAGGATATCTTTAAACGTGAAATACCTCTCGAGAGTAAGACTATGTTCTTTGGATATATACCTCAGGAATGGCCTAAATATGATAAACATTTAATAAATATTTTATTGGTGGCCTGTAAAAAGAATATCACCAGAAAATGGTTAAACTGGGTTAAATATATCACGCCTCATAGGCCAGATTTTACTATTACAAACCAATAATTATGATGTATGTATATATATTTATAGGATCACCCCATACCAACACATCCGTGTTTTTTTTTTTTTTTTTTTTTTTTTTTTTTTTTCTCTTTTCTTAGGTTTGTTAGTTTTGTTTTTTGTTTTTTGATTTTCGGATTATGTGATGGTTTCAATTACTTCTATCGTTGTAAGTATTCTTCCCTTATGACTTGGATGTAAATTAAAATACTATTTCAGTATTTAAGGCAGATAACCTAAGTATGAAGAATGCTTACATGATGTACATACTGTGAATGCCTGCTTTTGAAACCTTAATAAAAATATGAATTTAAAAAAAAAAAAATGAGAGAAGTGAGGTGAAAAAATGCCACTGGTATCTCATTTAAAAGCCAATATTTAGTATGGACTATATTAAGGCCAGTATTGATTGCAGCTGAGCTGTGTGTCTGGATCGATTCACTCATTGAGTGGCTTGCTGAGTAATATCCCTGCCTGCAGGTGCTGGGAGTAAAGGTCATATCCCCACCTACTTCTCTTACTCTCCTCCTGCCAGCCACCTCTTATTTCTTCTGCACCAGTCTCATTCCAGATGTCTTCATTTTGGTGTCATTCAGAGTGGGTCTGGTTACCCACGGCTGTCTTTTCTTTTCCACAGAAAGAGCTCCCAGTGTCACTGAGAGAAACATCGTTATCGCTGATTGAACAGGCCAGATAATTTACAGTCTTATACTGTCGTTCGTAGATGGTAATTAGGTGCCTTTTCACACTTGGTTTCAGATGAATTGACAAATGGTGAGTGGTTCACGAGATGATGGCTATGTAAACGAACCGGCTTCTGATAGATCTGTTTGTCTTTCCCAGTGACCTATTAAATCAAGGCCATTTGTCTTGTTCAAGCAGCCATAATCAATAATTTTCAAAACAGCCCTGGATCAAATAACAACATGCAACATGAAGTGGTTGCTTGTAGGGACGAGACCCTTGAGAATAATTTCTGAGAATTATTTCACGGGTTTTTCGTTCTCATCATCTACACTGAGATCTTTTTTTTAAGATTCTTTCTGCTCTTTCTTTTCTTTATTGTAAACCACAGCTTTGCTGCTCTATTTGTATTTCTTTCATCTGTGTTGAAAAGGCCTTGAAAACATGCTGAATGAAGCACAACAGACGGATATACATTTGCAGACAGTTTATTAGGTACACCTATTCAACTGCTTGTTATCGTGGCATGGTTGTTGTATTTCAGAAACTGCTGACCTACTGGGATTTTCCCACATAGCCATCTGTAGGATTTACAGAGAAGCCCAGGAAAAATTGAGAAAATATATAGTGAGCGGCAGTACTCTGGGTGAAAACACCTTGGTGATGACAGAGGTCAGAGCAGGACACACGGCTTCAAGATGATAGGAAGGCAACAAACCTCAAAGAACCACTTGTTACAGTACAAGTAAGGTGCACAGCAGATGGGCTGCAGCAGCAGAAGACGACAGCGGGTGACACTCCTGTCAGCTAAGAACAAGAAACTATAGGCTAGACGATAGCAAATTGGAAAAAGCATTGCGTGGTCTGTTGAGTCCTGAATCCTGCAGTGACATTTGGATGGGAAGTCAGAATTTGATGTAAACAACATGGATCCATCCTTCCTGGTGGTGGTTCTGTAATTTTTGTTGTGTATATTTTCCTGACACACTTTGGCCAACCTAGCCTCATTTAAACACTACAGACTTGAGTGCTGTTGACCATGTCACTCCCACATGACCACAGTCTGATTTCTTGAAGATGACGGTGAGTTCATGGTACTCAAACAGCCTCCACAGTCACCACACCTCTATCCAACAAAGCAGCTTTGGGATGGGGTGGGAGATTCACATAAACTGATATATTAAAATATATTCCTATCATGTCTTTATCTCAAGACATGATCGGAATCATGATCGGAGGTTTCCCATGTTATTTCTGTATGATGATGTTTGCAACAGCTGTTTGTTCTTAACCAAGCAACTCCTATGAAATTATTCCACATGCTGTTTTGCAAAATTGTGAAACATTTCTCAATATTTTGTGTAGAAACAAAACAAAAAAACACCATTGCTACCTTTTCTGCGCTGTATGTCTGCAGTCTTTCTTTTTTTCTTTTGCCAGCATCTTATCACCTTAAAAAGTGCTAATAAGAAGTAATAATATGTAAGCATTGTGTTTAGCATGGGCCCCAAAATATGTCCTTATAGGTTACAGAACATATTTTTACTCCCACCAGAGACTGTAATATAAAAGCAGTAGCCAACAAGGAGACCTTTCATAGTACTGCACTGTAATAAAGTAAGTAGAGGAGGATATCTTCATTAGATTTCTTGGCTTCCTCTTAGCTCTACGCTTCAAATTGTACTGTTGGCTGCAAGGCTCCAGCCCAGTCAAGCCATTAACATACCTGACATGGTACTGTACTGACTCTGCTACTAATGAAATGTCGATACAGACGGCCATCTAGCCCAGTCAAATGTTAATTGAGGATGTGATGGATAGTGGCTGCAAGGCTTGGCCCCTATATCTCTTCCTTTCCTCGTCACCAGTGTGTGAATGTGAGAGTGAATGAATAGTGGAATTGTAAAGCGCTTTGGGTGCCTTGAAAAGCGCTATATAAATGCAATCCATTATTATTATTATTATTGTCTGAGTGTGTCTCTTTCTCTGTGCTTGTGTGGGAGACTGAAAAATGTGTCAAAGCATGTAGAGAATGTGCTGAGCTTTTAGTACGCTTTACCAACACTTCCTACAAAGCTTTGTCAAAGGGAGAGTGTGAATGCTGTACTTTTGGTATTGTAAAGTCCTCATATTAAAATATAAAGTGCCTTGAGATTGCTTATGCTGTAAATTGGTGCTCTTTCAGAAAGACTGAATTGAATTAATCATTCACCGAGTTCTTGAAAGCTTGTACCTACGAAACTGGTTTTGAAACCCCTTCTAAAAGCACTGAATTACGCAAAGCACTTCTCTGTATGACATTTTTGAACATCTCTCCTTTCATTCGGAGCCCAGCTTACTGTTCTAACCTATTGTGAGAAACTAGAAACACAGATGTGCAGGGTTATGGCACAGAGGCTGACACCATCTACATAAAAAATGAAAGACATTAAAAAGAAATGATCGGGCGGGCTGGAAGCGAGTCCTCACGGGTGAGTAGTTCACCTTTAGATATCATCTTCATGAAGCCCCCTTGTAGGTGGCGGTGCCATTTAAGACAATAAACAGAAGCACAACTCTATTCATCTTCTTCCTCATGAGCGCTGCTGCATTAACTTCAGCTTGAGGCAAAGAAATAAACTCACTCGTGTCTCTGGATAGCAAGGATAAAGATAAGGAGCAGAGCACACTGGGGTCATTAGTGGCATGGAAGAGAAATGGAAAAGGTTAGTAATTATTGCTCGTGTTAATTGGCTATCACCATTAATGAGATGCAGTGGCTGAAGAGAGGAAGAGAGCGGGTGGGGGTTTAAGAGTTAGGTGAAAAATGTCATGCGCAAGATCAGCTCACCCCTAGAATGGAAATGTTGTCTCACTTTTATCTGTGCCGTGATTAATAGGGCGTCCGAGCGCGCGCACGCATGCCTGTTTTCTCAGATGGTGGTCTGCGTACAGATTCATACCCAATGAGAAATTAGATACTCTGTCTTGTTAACATTGACCTTTAGTCTAATTACTGGAACTGCTAATTACAACCCCGCCCCCTCCCCTTTTCTGCCCTCGGTGCCCGTGCACACTTGACACGCTTGCCACAGGGTATTAAATAGTGCATGTCTGCTTCAGTTAATGAAAGTCATACATTTGCAAACACTACACTGAGGGAATTATATGCCACTTCCAACCTAATATTTTATGTGGTTTTTTACTTTAACCACTTTAAAATTTTAACATACCTTGTTTAATCACTGTTCAAAAACTGCTCCCATAAGTGCTTGGGCAAGCATGAACATTACAATACGTGCACGTTCTTTCTCCACAATGAATCATACTGCAGACCTTTTGTCTGCTTGTGCAGGAAGCGCATGTGATTCTAGGCAGAATCAGTGGGGGGCAGTGGATATCAGCATGTCAACACTACTCTGGGGAATGCTGTGGGAAGCATTAACTGTAAATATAGGAGTGAATGGAATTTCCCTTCCTCCAGATGTGGGCTTGAATGGAGATGGCACGTTATTCACAGTGGATTTAAATCTGATGGCCGCTTTAATGGTGACAAGTGTGGGCTCGGCATGACAAAAGACAATGTGATGAAATAGTAGAAGAGAGAATTGGGAACGGTGAGACACAATCTGGGAGTTAATACAGAGTCCCAGAGAATGTAGACGGATGTGTACAGCCTGGTAATTGAGGCGTCTGCGTGTGTGTCTAATGCCTGTGTCTCTATGTGTGTGTGTGTTTTCTTTTTAGGTGCAGAACTCTGAGTTCCAACATTGTTGACCATGCTTGTATTTTATTTTCTAGCTAGTCCACCGAGTGGACTAGCTAGAAAAGAGCAATGCCAGCCTTGCTGTCTGGTAGAGCCTCTGACAACACACATAAAAACACACCTAAACACAGACACACGCACACACATACACACACACGACCTCACCAAAAACAACAGCAGACCCATATATCAGCAGCTTTCACACTCCTGAAGGACAAAGAGGATAAAATAAAAACCTTTCACTCATATTTTTCCCTCAGTTGTCACAATCTATGTTGTGGAAGGAACATAAATTTGTTTACTTGGTTGATTTACCGAGGAGCACAACATAACATCACATGAATCATTTTCTTTTTTTTTTTATTTCTGCCTGCAGTGGCTGTTGCTGACAGCTCCTGGATACATTGAGGGGAGGTGTTAGCAGTAGACGCTTACTGCTGCTTGAGACAGTAGTGAAGAAATGTTTTGTACAGTGTGTACTATTGTTTGCATCACTTGGGAAGAAGGTGCTGACTTTGAAGGCGGGCGTGGTTGAATATAAAGACCTGAAGAACTGAAAGGGGGTGGGGCCTATTCCAGTTCTCATAGGGCGAGCAGGAGGGCACATCCCAGACAATTTTTTTAATCAGTGAAATACTTTTTAAATCAATACTTTAATATTTTTATACTTTATTTTTAACTTGATTTTGGTGCCTTGACCCTCCATCCCTGTCTGGTTGTTTCAGCTTTGTTTGTGGAGAAAGTTTTGTTTTCTCTTTGAACTGACTGCACGATGCCAACAAATTGGACTGGCTTTTAAAATTCTTTCATGTAAATACACTTTCTAGCATAATTTGATACCAGCTGCTTATAATTAAAAATGATTATCTGACTGATGCATATCATTTAATAGGAAGGTGTGTTTAAAACTGAAGGCATGGTGTGGGTAAACAAAACCACAAGATCAAACTAAAATTAACATATCAAATGAAGCTTTTATCAACAAAAATGTGGAGTGATAGGCTTTTGAGAAACCCCCCCCCCACTCTGGACCTTGTAAAAGGCAGCAGAATGCTTTCATGGATGGAAAGAACCTCTTACAACCCTTGAAGGTTTGACATAGGTGAGCTCCTTGTTCAGTGTAAATCACACCAAGCACCAATTCAGTCTTTGAAATGCCATGCAAAGGAGATGTAGGTTGGTAGAGATGCTAAAAATGAAGGACTGAAAAGTCAAATCAAGATCATTATTCAATAAAACCTCAAAGGAGCAGGTGACAGGAGAGGACCTGAAAGGACAAAATGGAGGAAAACATAAAAGGGACTGAAGGAAGAAAAGGATTTCCTACCCAAGGCTCTTTCAAAATACCTATCTAAGGGGATGTGTTAAGTATCTTTAAATAGAAAAATCATAGAGCCTTCTCTTCCTCCTCCAGCCTCCACAGACTGTATCTCAGACAGCAGAGGTAATTGTTTCTGAGAGGATTTCCCCAAGACTTTTAAACAAATGCCTAATTTAGGAGGAAAACATTTGTAGAGCCCCTCCAGAGAAAAGCGAATCTTTGTGTGGGAGCTCTTCTGTCTTAACCCTCAGGCCCTGCCAGCTTCGGCTGCCTCTAGCCGCCTTGCTGTCATCAAAAGTGAAACCCAGATACATCAGCCATTCAGCCCACAGCACAGCCAGCCAGATGGAAGAAGAAAGATTTCTTTTTCAGGGTGTGGTGCAGAGCATTTAGACACAAGCAGAAGATACACCACACTGGGTACAAACACACATTTGATACCTTCTCTGTACCATTGGCAATTCCTTCACTTGCATTTATCAATAAAGAAGATCCCTGCAGGATCACTTACCTATACAGAAGAGCAAAGACTAGGAGAATAAATATGAGGAAATTTTTGCAAAGTTTTGATTACATGGCTAAATGTATTCCAAACTATACAGTAGTGTATGCTCTTATGAAATGCTTTAGCATCATGTCAGTAGTATTGAGCCTGTGCAATGCAACTGAAATATATAAAAATGACAGTTTTATTCATTCAGATATGCTTGGAATAATGTTACAGTGTGTAAAATTCTCACCACTAGATTTTCCTACCACTCCCAAATGAAGTGCACAATCCTGGCTATAGGATAGGTGACTGCTATAGGACAAACATGGATTAGTCAGCCAAGAGAGATTAAAAATATGACACCCCCCCTCGACTCTGTATCTAACAATGGCCACGGTTGGCTGGAGTGTTTCTACTACTGTTTAAACCAGATCTGCCCCAGGGTTTTCCCTATGAGTCTACTCTTTACCTCAGCTGTCAATGGTGATGTGTCTATCTTTATTTACTCTGCAATAGGCTGTAAAACTTTGTAAACAGAGTCTTAAATCGGTCTTAAATGAGCAATGACCACCATATTGAGATGAATTGTTGAGGATGCGCTAAACTGTTTTTGTCGCTGTTAGCTACTGTTAGCTCTGTTACCTGCTATGTGCTGGTGATAGTTAAACTTAGGAAATATACTCTCATGTAATGTGAAATCATCAAACTATGTATTTGTGGGAAAGTGTGATTTGTAGGACACTCAAGGTTTATCAATATCAAGAATAAATCACCACATTTGTACACATGTATAAATGTGTATAAATGTGTATAAATGTGCCATGTTAAAGCCCCAACTTCAGTTTAGGAGATGATGCTTGAAGTGAGGAGAAGGAGGATGACATTTTATTAAGATGTTTGCCACGTTGTCTCTTTCCTTCATTTTTTTTGCTTCTTTGGTGACGATGACCCCGTCTCAGATGATAAAACATAGCCTTCATATCTTGAAGTGGAAGGTGCAGGACCAAATTTAAATAACCCCCCTATGTTGTGAAAATGCCTACAACTTCTCATCTCCTCCACATTTTGAGTATTATATATATGGCTGATCTCTAGCCCCATACATAAAACACTATTAGACAGAAGGGAGATGTTTTTCCCGACCACTGTATTTAAAGATAATGGGAAGCAAACATGGTTGCTTCCGCAACCCATAGACCGACTCCTATGTATTTTTTATAGATTAATTACATAACTATGAGAGTGTCTTAGTTATTCTGGAAGATGTAATTACAGCCTATTCTATGAATACTTATGAGTACGGTATTCTTTCTTTTTTTATACATAAGGAACAGACAAATACAGTTGTGACAAATATAGCAGTCCCAGCTGACAGTAACATCATTTCTGTGTGAACTTGGGTCCTATTTGGAAGATGTTCATAAAAATATTCACATAAATACACATAAACTGGGCTGTTAGGATTATTTCAAAATTCAGGGGAATCAGGATAAATGTTTTTTTCTACACACTGCAGCATATTTCTGTATATTGCAGCGTCAATGTTTTTGTTTTTTTTCCTACTTTACTGGCATCCTGGGTGCTATCGACTGCGAGCCCACAGACTATTTATAGCGTCACTGTGAAAAGCATTGGCATACTGTTGAATGATTTCATTTTCAGTTCTGTCAGAGAGCCAGCTCTCTCTCATATAAATCCATTCTCTTTCTTACGAGAGGTTGAATGTACATTCCTGACCAATACAATATGACAATGACAATGTCAGATACAATGGCATTCACTGTAAGGCCTTAGACTGGTTAAACTGTTAGGGCCGTTGAATTTTTCTGTGCGTTTTCATCAGTTCGAAGCCATCAGTTTACCTTATGCTTATAGGCTGGATCAGGTTATCTGAATCAACCCTTAGTCATGCTGCTGTCAGCTCATACTGCTGTAGAACGTCACGTGAAGCACTGAGCACCTCTTCACTCCCTTTATGTTTATACATCACATTACATTTTTTGTCTTTTTTCTCCCTTGGTGTGTTATTTCTCTGTCTCCCTATGTTATCTTTGTCTTTTTTCTTCTCTTTTGTTTCCACTTCACCCCTATGGCTTCTCCTCCCTGAGCCTGGTTCTGCTGGAGGTTTCTTCCTGTTAAAGGGAGTTTTTCCTTCCTACTGTTTCAAAGTGCTTGTAGTTTTTACCTCACAGCATAAAGCACCTTGAGGCGACTGTTGTTGTGATTTGGTAAACCTGACTTGAACTGAATTTTTATCAAACATCAACAGGGTGGTAGCCTGAAATCCCAAGATTATAGAGACTAAAAGTATATAATGCTTAATATTATAATCCATTAATCTCTGATTTTTTTTAAACTGAGATAAAAAATAAATCTTTCTATGCACGATAAAGAAATGATTGCTGTTCCCAAGACTAATTCCTGCTTCTACTATTACACCAGTAAATCTACATATAAAGTCCACAAACTGTTTCTTTACTGACAAAAATTAAAAACAATTCAACTTGTCAGAAAAAGTCAGGCCTCAGTACCAATCCCAGCTGGATGAGCCACTGAGAGACAAAGGGAATATCTGCAGCATAGAACTCCAGATCTCCAGTATTTCTGATTATCAATTTAGGAAAACATGCCACAGAAGGAGGTAACTGATTAAGGAGAATCAAAGTGCTCTTTAACCCTCCTGGCAGATGGTCCATCAGCCAGTCTGGGTCTGAGCTCATTATTTTTCAACAGGCATACATTTGCATTTTCGCAGATTTCTTCAAATTTATCTCTTTCTCGTTGGACACAGGGAACAAACCCTGCTCTGCATTATTTCCACAAAAGTAATGGAACAACATTATACTGCACATATGTATCTCAGCCTGTAATTGATGTTACCTGAGGCAGAGAAGAAATGTGGAAGAAGAATAGAGACTGGTTGAGAAGCGGAGTGAGAGAAGCACTGTCAAATACATCAACTGCATGGAAAAAAATAAAGCTTCATTTTTGTCTTGTACTTTCACTCGAATGCTTTTCTTTACAGTGCTCCAGAAAGCTGGACAGCAGCTCAGAACTCTGAAGTATAAAGAAAGAGAATATCTGGGTTGGAGGCTGAATTTCAGACAATCTTATTATTATATGACTAGAACCTTTGTCAAACAGTGCAAAAGTTTCTCCTTCAGAATCTCAAACAGAATCTCCTTCAACAGAAATGTTATTATGTCTAAAATGTTGGAATTCAAGATTAGAGGCCAGTTTTGTCACATTTTCACAATAACACAAAAGCATCTGTTCAGCATGCGTTGGATTCTTTTCCCTATTAATATAAAAGGTTATAAGTATCAGCTTTTGAATTAATTGGATGGTCACTGTCAGTATCACTCAATTTTTCTTTTAAAGCCTGAGGAGTTAGAATGCCAAAATAAGAAGCATTGCTCATTTGTCTACACACACACACACACACACACACACACACACACACACACACACACACACACACACACACACACACACACACACACACACACACACACACACACACACACGTACAGAGAAGCTGAAGCTGTATATATCCTGCGCCACACTGAAGGACTACCTGCTCATCTGGCTTTGCTGACTCATTCAAACAACAATGGTCTCATCAGATCGCGACCGTTTTACCTGCAATGTCTGAAAATTTTTAAAAAGCCCATTATGAGAGGTTCAAACATCCAAGAAATAGACCTGGTCGGTCTTGTGCCTCATTTCTTCTTTTTTCTTTCAATCTACATCAGTCATAGCCACTGAAATGATTTAACTGACATATTTACTTTACCGTTATTATGACTACTTAATTAACTTAAATAACTGAAATATTCCTTAGTACACCACACTGTACTACAATGTAGACTATGAACTACTTTACTTTTTATCTGTGGAGTTTGCTGTAGTACAAATCGCAGTGTTTTGAAAATTAAAAATGATATAAGTGAGCTCAGGTCCCTCAAGCTTCATTAGCTGCTTTGTTTTGACATTACACACCACAATAGATGTTGTGAGAACACAAAGCTTTGATGAATGTTTGTGTCAGAGATGCAAGTAATTGTCTTACTGTGCACACTTTTTGTTGAGCCAGAAATTATTTATGAGTTAGTCTATGATTTGGAGGTTTTTGGATTGATCTAAGGGGTGAGCTTATAAAGGAAAAACAGCATGGACGCGTGTTAACGAAGTGTCAGACACAGTGTCAGCGTTGAAAAAACCAACAGTTTTAGGCTAAATTGTAGCGTTAAACACTACAATAGTCTTAAACACTAAAAAATGTTTCATAACAAAACAAATACACCACTGGTTAAGATTTTCTAAGCCCTCCCACCAAGTATATCCTTTAAGATGAGACCCAGAAGAAGGAGGCAGGGGTCAGAAACAAAACATTAGCTTCAATAGCTAAATGCCAAAATCCAAAAATCTAAACAATGCAAAAAAAAAGTCAAATTCAAAACATCATGCTACAGTTAGGCTAGTTAAAATGGAGGCTGGAAAAAGTTATTGTGGTTGTGTGCAATAAACTTGTAAGCTCCCTCTCTTTACTTTAAAGACAGGGACCAGACCTACAACCACTCGCAGTCAGTTGCCTTTTTCAAAGCAAGTTTGCAACATGAAGAAAGCAATGAAGCAGCAATAACATGGAATCAGTCTGCCATCAGTTTGGGATTGAAGGGGGTCAAGATGGCAATTATATGCAATCTGTTTGTGATAATACTGTGATTAACTGTAATAAACTAGCACAAATCACAAATCTGTTGCCTTCTACATTCACAGAAGTTTCTATTAAATACTTACAGAGTCCAACTAGAACCTCACAGATTTGAAACAGAAATTCCTCCAAGATTAGAGATGTAGTTGCTGCAAGACTTTTGCTGCAAAATGATAGAGGTGCAACCTTGCTTCTAAAACTTTAATAGGAACAGACCAGGGATCGTGGCATACACAGTCTTTCAAATTGGTTCAAGTTCAAGTTCAACTTTATTGTCACTTCAACCATATTTAAAAATACACAGTGAGGCGAAACAACGTTCCTCCAGGAACCAAGGTGCTACAAGACAAGTTAGTGCAAAAAAAATAATAATATATCTAGTAATAATATTGTGCAAAAGAGCATTTACAGGTTGGTGTGTGCGATGGTTTGGTGGTGTAGGTCAGTGTGTTTGCGCTTTGTGTTGGTTAGTCAGTCCAGTCTCAATGTTTTGAGGTATTTGAGTTAAGCTGAGTGATAATGTTAGTGTATGTGTGTGTGTGCGTGTTTATCAGTCAGTCCCTTTTTGCTGAGGAGACGGATGGCTTGTGGAAAAAAGCTGTTGCACAGTCTGGATGTGCGTGCCCGAATGCTTCGGTACCTTTTTCCAGATGGCAGGAGTGTAAAGAGTGTGTGAGAGGGGTGTGTCCGATCAGCCACAATGCTGGTGGCTTTGCGAATGCAGCGTGTGGTGTAGATGTCCTCAATAGAAGGTAGAGAGACCCCGATGATCTTCTCTGCTGTTCCCACTATCCGCTGTAGGGTCTTGCGGTCTGATATGGCACAGCTCCCAAACCAGACAGTGATGCAGCCGCTCAGGATGCTCTCAATAGTTCCTCTATAGAAGGTGGTCAGGATCGGTGGTGGAAGCCGGGCCTTTCTCAGTCTTCTCAGAAAGAAGAGACGCTGTTGGGCTTTCTTGTGCAGGGAGCCCAACAGCCCAACTGGTGCATTGCTTCCTTTAGAAAAAAGGTAGACTAAGAAAATACTCTGTCGTTGGGTGGGTACAGAATTTTTTTTTTGAAAACTGGAAGCTTTTCATTTATGCTTTATGTGCCCCTTATGTTGTTTTTTTAACTTGTGATCTGTTCTTTTGGATTTAAGAGATTTTCAGGTTTTAGTTGTATTAGTTAGTTTTGTAGTTTTTACTCTCCGGTGCATCTGAGTTTGGTATTTCAAATTCAAATTCAAATTCAAATTTTATTTGTCACACACACACAACCATACACAGTATGACATGGGGGTGAAATGCTTGTAGCTGTACAATGCCCGACCATTAAATGACAGAAGAAAAGTTCTACAATATTTACAATTTACTACAAAAATTTACAAATTAACTTAGGAATTTACAGTAAAGAATGTGCAAATAGCAGAAGAGATTATAAAGATAAGGATTATAAATTATAGGAATTATAGGATTATAGGAAATGTGTGGTGGTGCGTGTGGTGACGTGTGTGAGAGTCCAGTCTTATAGTGACGTGTTTGGGAGAGTCCAGTCCTACACCTGGTTCAGGCCCCGAATAGCCTGGGGGAAGAAGCTCCTCTTCATTCTCTCTGTTTTGGCCTTAAGGGAGCGGAAGCGCTTCCCAGACCTCAACAGTGAGAAGAGTCCATTGTTGGGATGGGAGAGGTCCATCATAATCTTCCTAGCTTTGGACTTGCACCGCTTGGTGTAGATGGACAGCAGGTCAGGGAGCTCTGATTGAATGATGCGTTCTGCCAAGCGCACCACCCTTTGCAGATCTCGTCTGTCCTGCTTGGTGCTGTTCCCAAACCAGGTGCAGATGTTTGACGTCAGGACGCTCTCGATGGTGCAGGAGTAGAAGTTCTTGAGCACCTTCAGTGGCAGATGGAAGTCTCTAAGTCTTCTGAGGAAGAAGAGACGCTGACGGGCTTTCTTAACCAGGGTGTTGATGTGACAGGACCATGACAGGTCCTGAGTGATGTGGACACCCAGGTATCGGAAACTGTCCACTCTCTCCACTGGCGTGCCACTGATGATGAGGGGTTTGTAATTCCTCGCCTGCTTTGTAGTGAAGTCCACGATCAGCTCCTTAGTCTTGCTGATGTTTGCTGATGCAGAAGTACCAGCTGAAATTTGGAGGAAAACACATCGGGGATGCAGAGGTCAAGGACAGAAGAGAAGAAAAAAGGTGACGGTGAGACAGCGGAGGCTCGAAGCGAGGAGGAGGTTTAAACCGTGTCTGCCGTCTATCGTGATGGGAAATGTGCGATCGTTGGCAATTAAAATCGACGAGCTCTCAGCACTGGTACGGAGTCAGAGGGAATACCGAGAGTGTAGCCTGATGTGTTTCACCGAATCATGGCTGCACCAGGTCATTCCCGATGAGAATGCTTCCGTGGAAGGCTTCCACACTGTTCGGGCGGACAGGGACAGCATCGCTAGCGGTAAGCGTAAAGGAGGTGGGCTTGCTGTTTTAGTTAACAACCGGTGGTGTAACCCTGCCAACATAACAATCAAAGAAAGGATTTGTTGCCCGGACACTGAACTGTGTGCTGTTGGACTCAGGCCGTATTATTTACCCAGGGAATTCTCTCACGTCATCTTGGTGGCTGTTTATGTTCCCCCCTCTGCTAACCCCACAGCTGCATGTGACACTATCCACTCTGCCATAGCTCGGCTACAGACTCAGCACCCGAGTGCCTTTATTGTGATCTCGGGTGACTTCAACCATGTATCACTGGACAATACACTACCAACATTCAAACAATATGTGGACTGTCCCACCAGGGGAGAGAAAACTTTAGACTTACTGTATGCTAACGTCAAGGATGCATACAGCTCCTCCTCCCTCCCCCCACTTGGTAGGTCAGATCATAACCTGATTCACCTCACCCCCCGCTATGTGCCAATTGTGAGGAGGGAACCTGTGACCACCAGGACTGTTAGGAGGTGGTCAGAGGAGGCAATAGCGGAACTACAGGGCTGTTTCGAGGTGACCGACTGGGAAACACTCTGTGAGCCTCACGCCGAGGACATCAATGGGCTTACTGAGTGTATCACAGGCTACATAACTTTCTGCACCGACTCCATTGTTCCAGCTCAGACTGTTCATTGTTACCCAAATAACAAGCCGTGGGTGACTAAGGACATCAAAGCCCTCCTCAACAACAAGAAGAGGGCTTTCAGAGGGGGCAACAAAGAGGAGGTGAGGAAGGTCCAGGTGTTACTAAAGGACAAGATCAGAGAGGCTAAGGACAATTACAGGAGGAAGCTGGAGTGGAAACTCCAGCAGAACAGCATGAGAGAGGTGTGGAGGGGCATGAAGACCATCACTGGATTCAGGCCAACCAACAGCAGGGGAGCTGAGGGAGGTGAGAATAGAGCCGACGAGTTGAATCTGTTTTTCAATAGATTCGACACCACAGTGTCTGCTCCCACCCCCACAACCTCACCTGCAGTCAGCCTGGAATCCAGAGCCACACCACTGTGCCAGCCTCTCTCTTCACATGTTGCCTCCTGTGAGATTCCTGACACCCCTCCCCCACCCATCACCTTCACTCAATACCAGGTTGAGATGCAAATGAGGAGACTTCACTCAGGCAAGTCTGCTGGACCAGACGGAGTGAGTCCCCTTGTCCTCAAGACCTGTGCCCCCCAGCTGTGTGGAGTCTTTCATAAACTGTTTATGCTGAGTCTGAGTCTGCAGAGGGTCCCGGTGATGTGGAAGACATCATGCCTCGTCCCTGTACCAAAGACGCCTCGTCCCAGTGGCCCCCAGGATTACAGGCCCGTGGCACTGACCTCCCACATCATGAAGACCCTGGAAAGGCTCATCCTGGACCAGCTGCGACCCATAGTAAGACCACATCTGGATCCCCTTCAGTTCGCTTATCAGCCTCGTCTCGGAACAGAGGACGCCATCATCTACCTGCTCAATCGTGTCTACACCCATCTGGACCAGCCGGCGAGCACTGTGAGGGTCATGTTTTTTGACTTTTCCAGTGCTTTCAACACCATCAGGCCGACCCTCCTGGGTGATAAGTTAGCAGCGATGCAGGTGGATGCTTCTCTGGTGTCCTGGATTGTTGATTACCTGACAGGAAGACCACAATATGTACGTCTCCCACAGTGTGTGTCTGACAAGGTGATTAGCAACACAGGGGCACCACAGGGGACTGTCCTCTCCCCCTTCCTCTTCACCCTCTACACCACAGACTTCAGCCACTGCACAGAGACCTGCCATCTTCAGAAGTTTTCTGATGACTCTGCGGTGGTTGGATGCATCAGCAGGGATGATGAGACAGAGTACCGGGCTGTGGTCGACTCCTTTGTCACGTGGTGTGAGCAGAATCATCTGCAGCTCAACGTGGCAAAGACTAAGGAACTGATCGTGGACTTCAGGAAGACCAGGAAACACTTGACCCCTGTTTCAATCCAGGGGGTCAGTGTTGACATTGTGGAGGACTATAAATACCTTGGAGTACACATTGACAATAAACTGGACTGGGCTAAAAACACCACAGCACTTTACAGGAAGGGCCAGAGTCGTCTCTATTTTTTGAGGCGACTGAGGTCCTTCAACATCTGCCAGAAAATGCTGAGGATTTTCTATGAGTCTGTGGTGGCCAGTGCGATCCTCTATGCTGTTGCATGCTGGGGGAGCAGGCTGAGGGTCGCAGATGCCAACAGACTTAATAAACTGATCCGTAAGGCCAGCAATGTTGTGGGGATGGAGCTGGACTCCCTCAAGGTGGTGTCGGAGAGGCGGATGCTGTCCAAGATAAAGACAATGTTGGATAACACCTCCCACCCACTCCATGACATGTTGGTCAGTCACAGGAGCTCGTTCAGTGAGAGACTGAGATTACCGAAAAGCACCACTGAACGACACAGGAAATCATTCCTGCCTGTGGCCATCTCCCTGTACAACGCATCCACTTAACACACTGTTTGCTGCTACAACTACACATGTTTCTTTTCCAAATATTTATTTATAAGTGACTTATGTATGTATGTATGTATGTATATATATGTATATATTGTACTATTCTTAGTTAGCATATTGTCTGTCTTGTCTTAATGTTGGTTTAAAATGGAGCACTGTAACAAAAAATAATTTCCCCCAGGGATCAATAAAGTATTCTGATTCTGATTCTGATTCTGATGTTTAGGAGGAGGTTATTCTCCTGGCACCAGGTCTCCAGGTTCCTAATCTCCAGGTAGGCCGTCTCGATGTTGTCGGAGATCAGGCCCACAACAGCAGTGTCGTCAGCAAACTTGACAATGGAGGTGGTGTCGGATGTGGCTACACAGTCATAAGTGTACAGTGAGTACAGCAGGGGGCTTAAAACACAGCCCTGAGGCACTCCAGTGGTGAGTGAGATGGAGGGGGAGACTTGTTTTCCTACCCTCACTGATTGGGGTCTGTCTGTGAGGAAGTTGAGGATCCACTGACACAGTGATGAGCTGAGTCCTAGATCCGTCAACTTGGTGAAAAGCTTAGAGGGAATTATTGTGTTGAATGCTGAACTGTAGTCCACGAACAGCATCCTAACATAATTCCCTCTGCCAGTGTCCAGGTGACTCAGGGATGTGTGGAGCAGGTGAGATATGGCATCGTCTGTGGAACGATTAGTCCGGTAAGCAAACTGAAGTGAGTCGATGGTGGGAGGAAGTGAAGAAGTGATGTGATCTCTCATCAGTCTTTCAAAACACTTCATCACAATTGAAGTCAGTGCTACTGGACGGTAGTCATTGTGGCAAGCGGGCTGTTGTTTCTTTGGAACAGGGACAATAATGGACCGTTTGAAGCACGTGGGAACCACAGCTTGGGCCAGGGAGAGGTTGAAGATCTCCGTGAACACCGGTGCTAGTTGATCAGCGCAGGCTCTAAGGACCCGGCCAGGGATTGCATCTGGTCCTGCTGCCTTCCTGGTGTTCACCCTCCTGAAGGTGTTCCTCACGGCATGCTCTGTGATGACGAATGCATTTTCTTCACTGGTGCACTCCGAGCGCGCGCAGCCGTTTGTTGTTTTAATTGCTGCGGCGTCGAAGCGAGCATAAAACGTGTTCAGCTCATCAGCCAGTGAAGCATCGGCATTCATCATTGAAGAAGCTGGTCGTTTATAGTCCGTTATAGTCCGCAGTCCTTTCCACAGGCTCCTAGAGTCGCACTGTCGTAGCTGTGACTCTAGTTTTTCCCCGTAGCTCCGCTTTGCCGCTGCGCACGTTGTAGGACGCAGCCTTGTATAGGTCCATATTACCGGAGACAAGCCCTTCATTGTAGGCAGCGGTGCGTGATCTCAGAGCGTCGTGGATGTTTTTATCCACCCACGGCTTCTGGTTGGGAAACGTTCGGATGATAGTTCTTTCTGCTGTGTCGTCCGCTAGTTTCCCGATAAATCCCACAACCGCTTCCGTAAACATGTTGATGTCATCAGAGCTGCGCCGAAACATGTCCCAGTCTGCGTCATCCAGTGCGTCCTGCAGCGCGGCCACCGATTGGTCCGTCCAGCGAGCGACCTCCCTCCTGATTGGTGGTTGCTGCTTTAGCCTTTGTTTGTAAGCAGGTATGAGGAAGATGGCGGAATGGTCCGATTTTCCAGGGGTTGAGCCTTGTAACAGTTCTTGAACGGGGTGTAGCAGTGGTCTAATGTCCTCGTGCCCCGGGTGGGGCAGTTGATGTGCTGGTGAAGGTTGTGAAATGTCCGTTTGAGATTCACTCTGTTAAAATCTCCCATAACAATGAGTGCGGCATCTCGGTGAAGTGTTTGTTGATGTGTGAGAGCCTCATGTAGCTCACATAAGGCAGTGTCCGAGTCCGCGTGAGGCGGAATGTAAACAGTGCAGGCAATGACCGCAGTGAATTCCCGAGGGAGATAGAAAGGGCGACACTTAACGATCAAAAGCTCCAGATTGGGCGAGCAAGAGCGTGTGAGTGGGGAGATGTTTGTGCTGTCGCACCATCTGTTGTTCACCATCAAACACACTCCACCACCTCTTTTCTTCCCCGACTCCATTGTCCTGTCCATGCGGTAAACCGAAAAGAACCCCGTCGGCTGCACGGCGTGGTCTGGTATCGCTGGGTTCAGCCAAGTCTCGGTGAAGCAGAGGAGGTTGCAGTCCCGAATGTCTCTCTGGAACTTGATTCTGGCTCTGAGGTCATCAAGCTTGTTCTCGATGGATTGAACATTGGCTAGCAGGATACTGGGCATGGGTGCGCGATGTGCGCGAGCCCGTAGCCTGTTCCTGATGCCGGCTCTTTTACCTCGAGGCCGTCGCTTAGGGTCGCGTCCTTTGTTCTCTCTCAGGATCTCCTTTGGCCAGGTTGGGTCCGGAGTTAAACATGGTGAAATGTTCGTGTACTGCAGACCAATAGAAACCAAAGTGTCTCTACTGTAGCGGATTTGTGTGTTTTGCATGATGCCCATGCAAGATTATCGCAGATATAGCAAAAAGTGACGAAAAAGTGGAGAAGTTAGGGCAGAGCATCCAGCACGGCAGCCGACCTCACCGGCGCCATTTTAACAACATTTCTGGTTCCTGCTTCTTGTTTTGTGACCTTAGTTCCTTTGTTCGTCCAGTCTATTCCTAGTCTCGTCTCAGTGTTTTATCATCTGCATCTCCAATGGAAGTAAGTCTTGTCTCTACACTTATTTACCTCTCTGGTTCCCCAGTCGTGTCCCTGTTTAGTTCTCTTAAGTTTATGTTTTAGTTTTTAGTTCAGTGTTTAGTATTTGCTGATTTGGTTTGTCAGTCTTAGGTTCAGTGTTGCTTCCCCTGTCTCTTTAGTGTGTAATAAGTGTCAGCTGTGTTCCTACCTTTGGCCTTTTCCCTCATTATCCTCTTTAAGTATATATTGTCTCAGTCTTTCCTTGCCCTTTGTCGTGTTCACTTCGCTTGTTAGTGCTTGTGTTCCTTCTGTGTGTTTGTTACCGGCTCATGTTTGGTTATGTTTTGCATGTCTTCAGCAATAAAGCTGTTTTTATGTTGTGCTTCGCAAGTCCTGCATTTAGGTCACATTTGCCCATTGAAAAATCTACAAAAGGTCCGTCATACCTGCTGTACTGCACAGTGGTTGCAGCACAGTAAATATTTTTTGGTGTAAGGCCTAATGCTGAGTTCAGATTTATATGCCAGCCCCTCTTCACCATTCGAGTTAATTGTGGATGTGGCTGATTCAGAAGTGAAAAGTTATTTTTTCCATTTTGAGCACTTCACAATGTCAAGCCTCTAAGAGCTGTTTTGAAAAAATTCTATTAAAACATTGTGGCAGAAAAACAACATTAGCATTATAATAACATATTTTAAGCAAAGCAAAAGCTAAATACAAACCCACAAGGTGAGATTGACTGTAAAGTCTTTGCGTGGGCTAATTGTTGTCCTAACGGTAAAATCAGCCACCAACTTTGCTTATACTGTAATTTCAATTTTCACTTATAGGCAGGAAAACAAACCTATTTAGAGAGCAGGTAGCAAAAAGCCTCCATATCTCCCCCCTGCTGTTACAGAAGCACAGTAAACTTAGTTTAGAGTTTACTTTTAACACCTATTGTGCTGTTGGGGTGAAAGGGGAGTGTGTATGATTTACACCTATTTCTTCTTTTAAAAAAATGCAAATCCTCTCTGGAATTTAGTAAGTACACTGTTTATATAACTTGAGTTATTATTATTTTTCCTGTTGTAGAAATTCCTGGCAGTGAATGACGACTGAGACAGCTGACTGATTCCACAAATCAGCCACAGGGTGATCAAAACTGTTCCACATTAGGAGGAAGTCAAAAACCAGCCAAGCTCTACACCTGCGTGAATATGACTGGATATTACTACTCAACTGCCAAACAGCTGAAGAATGAGCAGTGACTGTAAAGCATGAATGAAGCAGCTAATTCCAATCAGTGGATCCAAGTGTGGCTTCCGTAATCTGCCAAATATCAGATTTTATACTTTTTGTCTGACATTTTTCTCAGATACGATCAATTTTTAGGTGAGAGTCAAATAACAGACAATTTGCAGTCTGATAGAACCTCAGTACCATCATGGGGAAACTGAAAAGTTGTCTGAAAAAAAGACTGGAAACAAAACATTATGTATAAAATCTATAACACCTGCTCAGGGTCTCACAGTGAGTACAGCATTTATTTGTCCTTTGAAGAGAACTTCATGTTTCAGGGGAATCCGGATGCCAAAAACTCAGCATGCCAATGAATTTTATTACAGGCAGAATACTTGTATAACAAGAACCAGTTGAATACAAAAAGAGCAACTGAAAAACTGGCAGAAGAGTAAGCAGAAAGAAACTAAAGTAAGGCTGAAGTAACAAACAGAGAAGTAGAGACCAGAAGTAGGTGGGTGATTGTTCTTGTTCTGGTTTGTTTATTTGTTCGTTGAGGATTTTCTCAATTTTAATGGCACATTTCTTGCCATTTAAATGATCTGTGGGCTAGTATGCCTTCCAAAATGTGCTACTTTAATCTGAATAACACAGATTAAAAAAATTATAACCATTATAACCACCATAAGAGAGCCTCCATCAAAGTTTTAGAGGATAATCATTTGAATGTAATGTGACATTTTATGTAAGTACAATTTTATGTACTAATCTTGGCTTGTGTATTTTCTTTCTTTTGTACTTTTAACTACTGAAGTTTTCTTTAATACTTGCTGCTTTGCAAGTATTTATTTTATCCACAAATAAAAAGAGATGCTGTGGCCTGCACTATATCCATGAACAACAGAGATAAAAATGAAACAAACACTTAAGTTTTCTTATACACAACTGCTTCTAAGATAAAGCAATTTACTCTCTTGCAGAGTTTGAGAGCTAGTTAGATTTAATTGTATTTTTGGCTCTGTGAGCACCATCACAGTGTTAATATTCTGATTATATGTTTACTGCAAGTGCTGAATGAAGGTTTGGTATGTTCTAACATTGTTTTCTAAGACATATTATAAAGAATGAAGTGTGAATTTCTTGTGCATTGCTTAGTTTTCCCAAAAGCCGAATCAGGGGAGTATCGAGTAATGTAAGAGAAGTTTCAGTTTCCTTCCTACACAAGCTGTAAAAGGGTTCTGTTTTCAGCCACCTGAACAACCTACTGTGACTTAAGTTACTTTTGGTTGCTCCATTATTCACCAGGGGTCACTGCAGCAGGAGCACCACATGTTTGATTCACCAGATCTCTAGATGCCCTTCATGACACAACCCAAAAGGATCTCTGTCACCTCTTGGAATCTAATCTGGGATTTTTTTTTGCTTTGTAGGCAAATGTGTAAACCATTACATGTGACTATAGTTAGGACAGTGGATGGTAACTACAAATCTATGCCAGTGCAGCCACTCGAGGACGTGCCCCTCTCTCTAAAGCTATTGCCTGATCAATATTATTAAATCTTTCACAGTTGCTGGCCATGAAGCCCATTTTCCTCTCTTGACCAAGGTGGTGAACTGCTCCCTATTTAAAATCTGGATCACACACAACACACATCAAACATTTAATTACCAGCTGTTGAGGGCAGCTTGAGAGCACATTTTAAAATTTCGCCAACAGAATGCATGTGTAGCTTTCCAAAATTGCACTTGAACCCAATGAGTGGACAACAATGACAGTGACTGCTCTCTATAGTCAGACCGTCGTTGGGGAGAAAACATTAGTTGTTGACTTGTATCTCATCTTTGTAGATTTAGAGGATGCGATCAGCAGAACACCAAAGCTGCTGAAAAAGGTCACTGAGCTCAGGTGCTGAGGTCCAGTAACATGCCAGAAATTTTGAAATTAGATAATAATAATAATAATAATAATAATAATAATAATAATAATAATAATAATAATAATAATAATAATGTTAAAGTTCATGAAAGTACACTTATAAAAAGACTAAACTAACATGGCTTGTTTGGAAAGGTTGCCTGGAGAAAGCTTCTTCCAGAGACGAGACCAACATGGAGACGTTTGGTCATAAAACACAGGGCCACATTTGTGAAAAACAAAACTCACATCAGCAAAAACACCATATACCAACTGTCAAACACGGTGGTGCCCAGTCTGTGTTGCTCCTGATGAGCACAGGATACTTGGCTTTTGAATCTGTGGGACACTTATGACATGTTAACCACAGCAGTAGCCCTGTTCCTGCCCCAAAGAAGTGGAAAATCATGCTGTTGTGCTGACACAAAGGATCACCACAGTTTCAGCTGTGAGGTGGCAGGTGTATCTCTGTACTGCTTGTCATGATAAGTGTGCGTTTCCCTTTCCTTACTTTATATATAGAAATTAGAATGCCATTTTTTGAGTGCTCTCATGAGATAACCAAGGATGTCAATTGTAGTGGCACTCTAGACTGAGCTGTAGTTTTGTAACTGTGTACATGTACAGTAGGAGTATGACTTGTGTAGAAAAAAGAAGCTTTTTGGAAATTATTTTTGGCTCTTCTCATTCATGTACTGTAGCTACTAGTGCTGTGCTATACAGTGGTCCCTCATTTATCGTGGGAGTTAAATTCTAAAAATAACCCGCGATAGGTGAATGCCACTTTTTTTTTACGATTATTATAGATGTTTTAGGGCTGTAAAACCCGTCCATACACACTTTATACACTTTCTCAGACAGGCATGAACATTTTCACACTTTTCTCTCTTGTTTAAACGCTCACAAGTTCAAACCTTTGTAGAAAAATAAGTCCAGTATTATAGAAAGAAACCAAAGATCAAACCCTGTTTTCAGGTCCAGAACATGGGGATAGAGCAGCTGCCAGAGAATTCAAAATTAATGATACAGATGGTACAGAAGAGGAGTTGAGTAAAGTTCAACTTATCTGACTGTTTTGTTATAAGGCGTAATGCGCCTTATAATCCAATCCGCCTTATGGTCCGAAAAATACGGAAGTCCAACTGTTTGTGCAATGGTTATCTTCCTCTGGATGGCATGGAGGAGTCTGATTGACAACGGTCTACAGCCAATCAGGATGCAGAACACAATGCGCTGGAAAAAAAAAACATGCAAAATTGCACAAAAAAAATCTGCGAAACAGCAAGGCCGCAAAAGGTGAACCACATTATAGCGAGGGACCACTGTACTGCTAATCTTCCTATTGATCTGATACCAATACAGGGACAGCATTGCCAATACCAATACAGATGTTTTTAACGTACAGTGGCAGCTTATGTTGGGGAGAACAATGTGTCATGAGGTATGAGATGTCCATCCATCCATCCATCTTCATCCGCTTTGTCCGGGGCCGGGTCGCGGGGGCAGCAGCCTAAGCAAAGAGGCCCAGACCTCCCTCTCCCCAGCCACCTCCTCCAGCTTGTCCGGGGGAATACCAAGGCGTTCCCAGGCCAGCCGAGAGATATAATCTCTCCAGCGTGTCCTGGGTCTGCCCCGGGGCCTCCTCCCGGTGGGACATGCCTGGAACACCTCACCCAGGAGGCGCCCAGGGGGCATCCTTGTCAGATGCCCGAACCACCTCAGCTGGCTCCTTTCGATGTGGAGCAGCAGCTGCTCTACTCTGAGCCCCTCCCGGATGGCTGAACTCCTCACCCTATCTCTAAGGGAGAGGCCAGCCACCCTTCGGAGGAAGCTCATTTCTGCCGCTTGTATCCGCGATCTCGTTCTTTCGGTCACTACCCACAGCTCGTGGCCATAGGTGAGGGTAGGGACGTAGATCGACCGGTAAATTGAGAGCTTCGCTTTTATACTCAGCTCCCTCTTCACCACGACGGACCGGTGCAGCGTCTGCATTACTGCAGCTGCAGCCCCAATCCGTCTGTCGATCTCCGACTCCCTTCTCCCATCACTCGCGAACAAGACCCCGAGATACTTGAACTCCTCCACTTGTGGCAGGAACTCATCCCCGACCCGGAGTGGGCACTCCACCCTTTTCCGGCTGAGAACCATGGCCTCAGATTTGGAGGTGCTGATCCTCATTCCCGCTGCTTCACACTCGGCTGCGAACTGTTCCAGTGCGAGCTGGAGGCCTTCACCCGATGAAGCCAACAGAACCACATCATCTGCAAAAATCAGAGATGAGATTCTGAGGCCACCAAAGCGAAAGCCCTCCGCCACTTGGCTGCGTATGAGATGTATCATCAGTAATTTGCAAATGAACACATTTTAGTGACCACTGTATGTTTGAGGTATGTTTTTTAACACAATACACTGGACTGAACTTAGACGATAGAAACAAAGTATCGATCCTATTGCACAAGTATCAATCGAATACCAATACCAGCATTGGTATCCATACTATGGCTATTTGGATCAATCTGCCCAACTCTACCTGGTGAAACATTTAAAACAAGGTAGCATTTCAAAGATGGCTTCAGTGTGGCAAGAAGGACTAAAAAGACTCTGGTCAGTGTCACCAAGTTGATACTCAATGCACTGGCAAGTAGAAAAAGGTATACAGGTTTGTTGGACAGCCATGGAAAAACAATCAGTTGTGCTCCTGACAAGTACAATCAGGCTAACACTTTGTATTTGTAATCCATTGTCTCCATTCCCTTAAAAAACAGAAAACATTTTTGTTTTTCCAAAAACAATGACTGACTCATTGTCAAAGATGTTATTGACAAACTGCATGCAGACAGATGTGCACAGCTGGCTGTGTCCATTTGAGTAAATTTGTGGAGTCTATTAGCTGTGTTAAGTTACTTGTTTGGAAACCCATTCTGAGTCAACATACTGTACATATTTATCTTTGTGCTTCCCAACTGAATTGATTTTTGCATTTTTTTTTAACATAACATGACAATACAGAGAAGGACAAAAGGCTAATTTCATGCTTTAATGGCTCTGAGACGGAAACAAAATGACAGTGTCACTGTCAATAATTTACATTTTAACAATAGCGTTTTTATCCATCTCTACAACTTCTTTTTGAGTTAAAAAGGCTTTTGATTCAACCTGACAAACCTCTACGGAGGACAATACCTGTACAGAGTAATTTGATCCAACTGTTCCATGGTTTTCAAAAATTCAAGCTACATAAATAATTGGTTGGTGCATCATTTGAAAGCAAACAACAATGTGAGGTTAGTGTCCACGGCTCATTAAGAGGACTGACATAGTAGAAAGAGATGACCCTTGACTGCTTCACTCTAAAGAAAAGGCACCAGCCAGAACAAAAACAGCCTCCTCATTACGGACATGGCTGTCACGGACTAACTTTTTCTCTCTGTGACTGTCCCTAAAAGTCAGGAAAGAGGAAGAGAGTTTTGATTATCCAGTCAGCTTTAAAAGAGCCAAGCAAAAAGAACAAAGAATCAGTGGAGTCTGATCCAAAGGCAAACGGGGCTCAAGATGAGCTTTTTGAGATAAGATCAAGCAGAAGACACTCAGCACAGATGCGTGTGATAGTCTTGATAGAGTGCGAGAATAACAGAGAGGAGATTCTGACAGAACGAAAGAGAGACGCTATTGTGAGAAGACACTGGAGAGACAGGAAAAACAGAGAACATGAGAAAGTTTTTAAAATGTGCAGCCACTTTTTTATACCTCCTTTCTTCTGGCAGAATGACCTGTTGCTATGGAAACAACACTCTGGACCAACTGTGTGGTCCAGAGTGTTATAATATAAATAAATTTCTCCCAGTGATTACTGTTGAAATTTAAACTGCCATCTGATTCCATGATATCGCATCCTCATTAGATCAGGTCCCTAGTTTAAACTCAACAACACATTTCTTAGCCAGTAAATTTGTATTAGCATCTGAGCCCTCAACATACTAACAAGTATGATAATCTAATCAAAACTTTTTCCCAATGAAAATTAAAATGCCTTCAAAAATCTAATTTCAAGTGAGTCACGACTGGCAGTCTGATAGAGATGGGGGGAACTGGTGTAATTTAGCCACTGTACTTGTATGCGAGTGTGTGGAGAATAGACTATATAAAAGATGGATTTGAAGTGTGTGAAGGTCTTAAATCTGCATTCTTACTAACAGCCTGCGGGCGTGACTGCTTTTATAGCATAAGAAAGTTTTATTGAATCGAAGAAATTGGGAAAATTATGTTTTGGCTTCACTGATGTATGACCTCTTTCTTTTCTGATGAGTTCATGGTCTCAGTCTCTAAGTTTGACTGTTTTCTATTTTCCATGTTATGGTCCCACTTGGAATCAATAAGGAAAATAGTGTAGCCTTGGGTTTTTTAGTCTTGCATCTTGTTCAGATCCTCTCCTTCCTTATCTTATCAGGTTTAAAATGGATTTAAACTATGATAATTTACACTATGGAGCCCTACTCTCAAAAACTGACATAGGTTTAACACTGTCTGCAAAACTGGAAGAAGTTTTTAGAACATGTTTAGCCCCATCTTGTGTTGGTACAGAATGTGACGTCAAAGGGTTGCTTGGTTGGGTGTGGCTAATAGACTAACATTGGGTTATGTTAGCTAACAAGTGACATTGCTAATAACGCCGTGGAAAACATGACTAAAAATAAAAAGCAGTCTAACACCCCTGGCTACAACAAAGACTTTCATGTTAAAATGCTTTGGATCTATGCTGACCACTTTCACTGTCTGTTTCTTTAGCAGTAAGTGGTTCTTTATTGTTAGCTGAATTGAAATGGCTAAATCCACCTGTTAGTCTTAATTTTAGGGTTTGTAAAGCACTTTTTAAGTATGGACAGTTTGGAGGAGAGACTGTTTGGGTTACCAGACCGATAAGCTGCAGTCTGACTCTGGTTTTTCCTCATTTTTTTTTTTTTTTTTAGCATTATGGCTAAACAAACCTGATTAAACAAACAAACAAACAAACAAACAAAAACTGGCATTCAGATTAAGAAAAAAAGCTTACCAGACTCCATTTGATTACTACATTACAGTGTACAGGATGACTTCAGCTATAAAGAAGGAAAACATGTTAAATGTTACAATTTTTCTTTGACTTGTGAGAATGTCAGAATTTTTTATTGGTTGGTGATTAGCATCAACACCTTTCTGGTCAGTCCTCACCTGGAGTGCAAAGTAAGGCTTCCCCACTTAGCCTTCGTTGCACTTAGTTTGATCTTCCTGTGCTCTCCATTTTTGCTTTACAGCTCAATAATGCCCAAAAAATTCATTCACCTGGGACCTGTTGATACATCCATATACTTATCGCAGTCTTGGTCCAGCTCTAGGAAGCTGTACTGTGAAGTCCGCTTTGACCTTTCTAAAGCAGTAAGGAGGCACACTGAGTTGCAGGCAGCTCGATGGGTCTCAGTGGGGAAAACAACAACTTGGCATAGAACGGTGTGTACCCAGCGCAGCATATTGAACATGTCAAGCCTAAGTGGACTCCAACCACTCCTCTGTGTCTCTCACTTTCCTTCCTTTCCACAATTCCCTACATTGCTTAATCCTCTCCATTTTTTTGTGCTCCATTTCCCCTAAACTTTCTTTTGGTCAAAAACAGTGCTGCATAGCTTTATTTGAAAATAATAACGTTATCTGTGTACAAAGTAAAGGGGAAGGACATGGTATCAGGGACCCCAAAGAGTATTTGCACACTTAAATAACCGTTAAACTTAATTCTTACTTCATGAAACACCAGAAACATACACTGGACATCACTATAAATACATATTTTTTTACATAATAGATCAGGCTAGTTTTGGAAAAAGCATGAACATCATGTCAGAGCTGGTGGAACATGTACATTCTTAACATTGTTGCTCGAGGCATCTGTGAGAAAAGAAATAAGCACTGAAAATAATTTTTCAATTATTTTAGAGCTAATTTTGAGTTACAGTTGCTGAAGTAAAACTGCAAAGAACATGGAAAATGCAAGGATCGCTTCAGGGACCAATGAAAATTCTCAGATACATAGACACTTAATAAATTTGTTAAATGATACACAATAAACAATGTCCTCTCACAGAACTGTACTAGCACAAAAGAAATATAAAACAGGACTTCTAGTGACAGCTAGATAAACACAGTGTTGCAGTTTGGAGTATTATAGCAGAGACCTCAGTAAATCAAGTTTGTATGATTCGTTTAAATGCTTTCCTGCCTAAGTATTTTGTTCTGAAAAGGAAGTGCCTACAATACATATATAATAAGGCCACCTGTAAGAATAACAAGTCAGCTGCTAACTTGTCGCACACTCTTTTATAAATTCTCTTTTGTAGATTTCAGTAAATTTAAATTGAATTGTGTTAAAATAATAAGAAATCTAGTATTAAAATGTATCTTAACTCAACAACAACAATACAGAAAGGGTGGATTAGGGTCTATATATGTGGCCAGAGGTTTACATCCACTCAATATGGGAATGACTATCATGATAATTTTGTGCTTTTAATGATTTCTTTGAGCTGTTCTTGTCCTTGGTGGAACGCAGTGTATACACTGATCTTTACTGACTTTAACAAAAATATAAGAATTTGGTGCAGGTGTTTGAATTTCTATGTGATTGTCTCAAGTTCTCCTTTTGAGATCTCCTTAGAAACTGCAGTTAGTTGGGTGTTTTGGGGGAGATTAAATGCATAATATCACGAGTTAATTATGTGCAATTTAATTTACTGATTAGGATCACAAGTGCATCATCAGTCGATGAAATACTGGGTGAATAAAGAGCTAAATTACATTACATCAGGTACAAAAGTTCATTACATCATGTATGATTTCCCCACAACTTCTGCTTATAAATGCTGCTGTATATTTTTAGCAAAGGGTTCAATGAAACAAGATGCTAACACAAGACTGGTCCATCTAGACAGCCTTTTGAAAACATGCAGTGTTTACAATGGAAATGCACATAAAAGCCCCGCAAACATGTCTGACAAACAAGGTTTGACAGAGTTCATTTTGAAACCTCTAGTGTCTTTTGATCATTTCTTAGTCTAGTCATGCATATATATTGCAGATGTACAGCTGTTCCTTAAGTGTGCTCTGTGAAGCGTACATGTGTAAAACGTGTAAAATGTATTCACTGAGGAAATTGCTGTAGTAGTTTCTTGTCAGGTCTTCTTGGTGGTGTCCACATAGTACATTGCGTTTAGAAGCATGCAGACAGTCTGATGTGATATGATATGTGGATATCTTCAGCTCATTTTAGCAGCAACTGTGTTGTGATGCTTGCTATTAATAAGAATGACAAATGCAGAGACCCAGGACACTATAGCCTATATATCCTATTTCAGATGCAATACTTACATTTTTGTACACACAGTATACAACATGTTTAGCACATGAAAGTGACAACAAAGGTGTTACACACATTATATATGTACATAATGTTACCATTAAAAAAATTCATATTTTAATAATATATTATGTTATGAATCATAATGTATAGATAGTTTATAGTTTATTTGGTTGATTGTATTTTTATAGACTCCTAGAATCTCTGAATACAACCTCACAGCACATATAATTGCCAAGTACCATGCTCTTCCCACTAGTGACAGGCTAACAAAACCTATAAAACTGATGGATGTTTCAGAGCCATACAACAGCACAGTTGTTTCAATAGAGAATGTATTGTTTTGCAGGGGAACCCTGCAGATTAACACAAGGGATGTCTATGTCTCCAAGCACAGTGTGCACACCTGTATACTATTTACATATAGATTGCCTGTCCATCATTTCCATTTTGATATATAAGGAGAGGCAGGAGTGATAGGATAGACTGGGAACAACCAGAGATTGGGGAGACTTAGAGGGAACAATATCAAATCAAATCAAATCACTTTTTATTGTCACATCACATGTGCAGGCACACTGGCACAGCACATGCGAGTGAAATTCTTGTGTGCGAGCCCCACAAGCAACAGAGATGTGCAAACACAACAACACAAACGAGCAAAATACAAGAATGGCCAACCTGAAACTAATAAATATATGTACAATATATAATAGTGTATGCATTTCTGGATGTGTATACTAAATATTTTCCTACGTGTGTGTGTGTGTGTGTGTGTGTGTGTGTGTGTGTGTGTGTATACACATTTTTACAAATTAAATAGTAAAAAAATAAAATAAAATAATAATAATAATAATAATAATAAAATATATAAAATATACAGAGTTGAATATGTGCAAAACAAGTGGCATTTATATACAGTGTGGAGTGCATAATGTTGAAGTTCCAGTAGTGAAGCTGAGGTGTCTATGACGTGTTCAGCAGTCTGATGGCCTGATGGAAAAAGCTGTCTCTCAGTCTGCTGGTACGGGACCGGATGCTGCAGAACCTCCTTCCTGATGGAAGCAGTCTGAACAGTTTATGGCTGGGGTGACTGGAGTCCTTGATGATCCTCCCCGCTTTCCTCAGGCACCGCTTCCTGTAGATGTCTTGGAGGGAGGGAAGCTCACCTCCAATTATCCGTTCAGAGCACCGCACTACTCGCTGGAGAGCTTTGCAGTTGTAGGCGGTGCTGTTGCCATACCAGGTGGTGATGCATCCAGTGAGGATGCTCTCAATGGCACAGCGATAGAAGGTCCTGAGGATGCGGGGGCTCATGCCGAATCTTTTCAGTCTCCTGAGAAAGAAGAGGCGCTGCTGCGCCTTCTTCACTGTTTTGTTTGTGTGTACTGACCACGTAAGATCCTCAGCCAGGTGTACGCCAAGGAACCGGAAGCTGCTCACTCTCTCCACAGCAGCGCCGTTGATGGTGATGGGGGTGTGTACTTCTCTGCACCTCCGGAAGTCCACTATCAACTCCTTTGTCTTTGCGACGTTGAGGGTGAGATGGTTGTCTTGACACCAGTGGGTCAGGGCGCTGACCTCCTCCCTGTAAGCCGTCTCATCACCGTTGGTGATAAGACCCACCACTGTAGTGTCGTCCGCAAACTTCACAATGATGTTGGAGCTGTTAGTGGCTGTGCAGTCGTAGGTGTAGAGTGAGTACAGGAGAGGGCTCAGTACACACCCCTGTGGAGCACCAGTGTTCAGTGTGATGGGGGATGAGGTGATGCTGCCCAGTCTGACCACCTGGCGTCTGTCAGACAGGAAGCTAAGGATCCAGCTGCAGAGGGAGCTGCTCAGTCCTAGATCCTGCAGTTTCCTGTCCAGCTTCGAGGGAACGATATGTGTCAGAATGTGAATAAGGCAGAGAGAGAAAACGAGAAGAATGACCAAGTATAAGCTATAATATCTACTTGGAGTGGAAGTTGCATGTTTTGCACATTATATCAAATATTCTGCTTCCACATGAATGCTGGCAGAGAGAACCAAGTGCTCAGTGTATTCAGTTTCTAAATCTTTCTGTTACCCTGTACACCGCAAAGCCAAAAACCTTGTGTGTACATAGCTTCAAGGTCAGTGATTTTTTTTCACTATAGATTTTAATGTGAGAATGTGCGTTATGAGACCTCCTTCTTAAACTGTCAAACTGAAATTTGAAGGCTACTCACTTTCCCTATACTGTAAGTAATAGAATGAGAGGAGAGCTGGATGATGTGTTCAGAAATGGGGCCTCATTCTTTGCATGAAATGTTGCTCTCTGGCACACGTTTCCATGTCTTTCAGCCCAGAGCACAGTAGTGTTCTTGGCCAGCCAAATTGGCTGAAAGGAAATGGCTATAATGTTTGCCAGCTAAACCTGCTGAGTCCCCAAGATATAAACTGGATAATATAAATAACGATATACAGCTAAATCCAGTTCTGGTGATTTAATTTGTGTTTGTGATGCTCTATTTGCTGTTTTGTAGTCAGTCCCTTTACAGTGAGCATGAATGGAAACCTGCTTTCTTGGCTGCTGTGTGTCGTGTGATGAATGCAGAAGCTGTCATAACATGCTTGGCCACTATGCTGATCCTTGTCCCTGGGAATTGGTTCAGAGTGTGGCCTCCCAACAGGTGTTGTGTGGCCAAAAGCTACTTTGCTAGGTGATGGAGTTGTAAGGTGCCATAAGAGCAGTGTTGGTCAAGTTATTTGAAAAAAGTAATTAGTTACTAATTACCGATTACTTCTCCAAGAAAGTAATCCCATTACTTCTCTGTCAGTACTTCCAAGCTTTAAATACTGCATGGATGTACTTCAATTCAATTCAATTCAATTCAATTTTATTTATATAGCGCCAAATCACAACAAAAGTCAAGGCGCTTCATAGATACAGAGAAAAACCCAACAATCATATGACCCTCTATGAGCAAGCACTTTGGCAACAGTGGGAAGGAAAAACTCCCTTTTAACAGGAAGAAACCTCCGGCAGAACCAGGCTCAGGGAGGGGCGGCCATCTGCTGCGACCGGTTGGGGTGAGAGAAGGAAGACAGGATAAAAGACATGCTGTGGAAGAGAGACAGAGGTTAATAACAGATATGATTCAATGCAGAGAGGTCTGTTAATACATAGTGAGTGAGAAAGGTGACTGGAAAGGAAAAACTCAATGCATCATGGGAATCCCCCGGCAGCCTACGTCTATTGCAGCATAACTAAGGGAGGATTCAGGATCACCTGGTCCAGCCCTAACTATATGCTTTAGCAAAAAGGAAAGTTTTAAGCCTAATCTTGAAAGTAGAGATAGTGTCTGTCTCCCGAATCCAAACTGGAAGCTGGTTCCACAGAAGAAGGGCCTGAAAACTGAAGGCTCTGCCTCCCATTCTACTTTTAAATACTCTAGGAACAACAAGTAGGCCTGCAGAGCGAGAGCGAAGTGCTCTAATAGGGTGATATGGTACTACAAGGTCATTAAGATAAGATGGGGCCTGATTATTTAAGACCTTGTATGTGAGGAGCAGGATTTTGAATTCAATTCTGGATTTAACAGGAAGCCAATGAAGGGAAGCCAAAACAGGAGAAATATGCTCTCTCTTTCTAGTCCCTGTCAGTACTCTTGCTGCAGCATTTTGGATTAGCTGAAGGCTTTTCAGTGAGTTTTTTGGACATCCTGATAATAATGAATTACAGTAGTCCAGCCTGGAAGTAATAAATGCATGAACTAGTTTTTCAGCGTCACTCTGAGACAGGATATTTCTAATTTTAGAGATGTTGCGCAAATGGAAGAAAGCAGTCTTACATATTTGTTTAATATGTGCTTTGAAGGACATGTCCTGGTCAAAAATGACTCCAAGGTTCCTCACAGTGTTACTGGAGGCCAAGGTAATGCCATCCAGAGTAAGAATCTGGTTAGATACCATATTTCTAAGATTTTCAGGGCCGAGTACAATAACCTCAGTTTGATCTGAATTAAGAAGCAGAAAGTTAGCGGCCATCCAGGTCTTTATGTCTTTAAGACATTCCTGCAGTTTAACTAATTGGTGTGTGTTATCTGGCTTCATGGACAGATAGAGCTGGGTGTCATCGGCATAGCAGTGAAAATGTATGCTATGTCTTCTAATGATGCTGCCTAAGGGAAGCATGTATAATGTAAACAGAATTGGTCCTAGCACTGAACCCTGTGGAACTCCATAATTAACCTCAGTGTGTGAAGAGGACTCTCTATTTACATGCACAAATTGGAGTCTATTAGATAGGTATGATACAAACCACTGCAGTGCAGTACCTGTAATACCTACAGCATGTTCTAATCGCTCTAATAGGATATTATGGTCAACAGTATCAAATGCTGCACTAAGGTCTAGCAGGACAAGCACAGAGATGAGTCCACTGTCAGAGGCCATAAGAAGATCATTTGTAACCTTCACTAAAGCTGTTTCTGTGCTGTGATGAGCTCTGAAACCTGACTGAAACTCTTCAAATAAACCATTCCTCTGCAGATGATCTGTTAGCTGTTTGACAACTACTCTTTCAAGGATTTTTGATATGAAAGGAAGGTTGGAGATTGGCCTATAATTAGCTAAGACTGCTGGGTCTAGAGATGGCTTTTTGAGTAAAGGTTTAACTACAGCCAGCTTGAAGGCCTGTGGTACATAGCCGATTATTAGAGATAGGTTGATCATATTTAAGATCGAAGAATTAATTAATGGCAGGACTTCTTTGAGCAGTTTTGTAGGAATGGGGTCTAAAAGACACGTTGAAGGTTTGGAGGAAGTAATTATTGAAGTTAACTCAGAAAGATCAATTGGAGAAAAAGAGTCTAACTTAACATCAATGGTACTAAGAGTAGCTGTAGATAATATTACATCTGTGGGATGATTACTGGTAATTTTTTCTCTAATGATAAAAATTTTATTTGTGAAGAAGTTCATGAAGTCATTACTAGTTAACGTTAAAGGGATGGTTGGCTCAAAAGAGCTCTGACTTTTTGTCAGCCTGGCTACAGTGCTGAAGAGAAACCTGGGGTTGTTCTTATTTTCTTCAATCAGTGATGAATAGTAAGATGTTCTGGCTTTGCGGAGGGCTTTCTTATAAAGCAGCAAACTATTTCTCCAGGCTAAATGATGATCCTCTAAATTTGTGACATGCCATTTCCTCTCCAGATTGCGAGTCATCTGCTTTAGGCTACGTGTTTGAGAATTATACCACGGAGTCAAATACTTCTGATTAGAGACCTTAGTTTTCACAGGAGCTACAGTATCCAGAGTCGTACGTAGTGAGGAGGTGAAATTATTAACAAGATAATCGACCTCTGTTGGGGTAGCGTTCAGATAGCTGCTCTGCTCTGTGTTGGTACAGGGCATTGAAGATGATAACAGTGGGTGGATTATATTCTTAAACTTAGTTACAGCGCTTTCAGAAAGACATCTACTTTGATAAAGTCTACTCTCCACCGCTGTGTAATCAATTATTGTAAATGTAAATGTTATCAGGAAATGATCAGACAGGAGAGGGTTTTCAGGAAACACTGTTAAATATTCAGTTTCTATGCCATATGTTAAAACAAGATCTAGAGTGTGATTAAAGTGGTGGGTGGGTTCTTTTACATTTTGAGAGAAGCCAATTGAGTCTAATAACAGACTAAATGCCATGTTGAGGCTGTCACTTTTAGCATCTACATGGATGTTAAAATCACCCACAATAATTATTTTATCTGAGCTCAGAACTAAATTAGATATAAAGTATGAGAAATCAGACAGAAACTCTGTGTAAGGCCCGGGTGGACGATAGATGATAACAAGTAAGACTGGTTTCTGAGTTTCACAGCTGGGGTGGACAATGTTAAGCATCAGGCTTTCAAATGAATTAAAAGTCTGTCTTGGTCTTTCATTAATTAATAGGCTGGTGTGAAAAATTGCTGCCACACCGCCCCCTCGGCCTGTGCTTCGAGGTTTCTGGTAGTTAGAATGACTCGGGGGTGTTGATTCATTTAAACTAACATAATCATCCTGCTGCAACCAGGTTTCTGTAAGGCAGAGTAAATTAATTTGTTGATCAATTATTAAGTCATGTACTAACAGAGACTTGGAGGAGAGAGACCTAATATTTAATAATCCACATTTCACTGTTTTACTCTTTGGTTCAGATGTGGATACTGTATTGTTCTTTCTTTGTAATTGTTTATGTTTAAGTCGTTTGTTGCTGGTTTTTAGTTTGTTTTTTGTCTTTTTGGAAGCTGACACAGTCTCTATGGAGATGGGTTTTTTTGGGGGGGGGGTAGCAGGAGGAGAGAAGCTGCAGAGAGGCGTGTAAGACTGCAACTCTGCTTCCTGGTCCCAACTCTGGATAGTCATATTTTGGGGGGTTTAATAAATTTGTCCATATTTCTAGAAATGAGAGCTGCTCCATCCAAAGTGGGATGGATGCCGTCTCTCCTAACAAGACCAGGTTTCCTCCAGAAGGTTTGCCAATTATCTATGAAGCCCACATCGTTTCTGGGACACCACTCAGACAGCCAGCAATTTAAGGAGAACATGCGGCTAAACATGTCACTCCTGGTCTGATTGGGGAGGGGACCAGAGAAAACTACAGAGTCCGACATTGTTTTGGCAAAGTTGCACACCGATTCAATATTGATTTTAGTGACCTCCGATTGGCGTAACCGGGTGTCATTACTGCTGACGTGAATTATGATCTTACTGAATTTACGTTTACCCTTAGCCAGCAGTTTTTAATTTCCTTCAATGTCGCCTGCTCTGGCCCCTGGAAGACAATTGACTATGGTTGCCGGTGTCTCTAGCTTCACATGTCTGAGAACAGAATCACCAATTACCAGAGTTTGACCCCCGGCGGGTGTGTCACCGAGTGGGGAAAAACGGTTAGACACATGAACGGGTTGGTGGTGTACCTGGGGCTTCTGTTTAGGACTATGCTTCCTCCTCACCGTGACCCAGCCGCCCTCTTTCCCCAGCTGCTTGGGGTCTGCCGGGGAACAGCTAGCGGGGCCTATGCTATCTTCGGCTGCACCAGCTACAGGGGCCTGGCTAGCTACAGGTGAATGAAGGGTGCGAAGCCGAGTCTCCAATTCAGTAATCCTGGCCTCCAGAGCTGCAAATATGCTACATTTGTTACAGATATCATTACTGCTAAAGGAGGCCGAGGAGTAACTAAACATCTGACACAATGAGCAAGAAAGTGCAGGAGGGACAGGTGAAGTAGCCATGGTGCTAACGAGTCGGCTACGAGCTAAGCTAGCGAAACAGTACAGAGACAGTGAGTGAATACTTTGGCTATAAATTAGGTAGTGAGTACACAGAAAGTGTGCTTCGGATGAAGCACGTGAAAATTATACTATGAAAGAAGAATGTATTTAAAAGTTGTTAATTAAATTGCTAAGCAAATAAGCTACTCAGAAACACCACTGTGTTTGAGCAGGAACAGGAAGTGATACTCTACCGCAGAGCGAGCGAACACCAAGTGACAGCGCCACCAAGTACTCTCTCCCGCACTCCATATTATCCATTGTTGATCTACACACGTCTCTTGCTGCCACAGACATCGCACACTTGTACATCATGAGACATTCTCACAAACAAAATCATGGTTAATAACGCAGTGTGCTTACGGAAAAGTAACAGTAATCTCATTACTTTTTTGCAGTAGTAGTCCCTTACTTTACTTGTTACTTAAAAAAGTAATCGGGTTACAGTAATGCGTTACTTGTAACACATTACTGCCCATCTCTGCTTAAGTGTACCTAATATCTACTTTCTACTGTAGCTCTACTTGCTGTAATGTTAAATTTTTTCACGTTTTTTCAGAATAAATCCACAGAACTGAGAAAAGTCATCTGTTGAACTCTGTCAACTTCTTTGTACTTAATAAAAATTGAAAATGAAACTAGCATTTGGAGTCTGTGTTATCTTAAAATGTTTTTGCTTACTTGTATTATTTTGATGTGTTCAGAAATGAGGCCCCATTTCTGAACACATCATCCGGCTCTCCTCTCATTCTATTACTTACAGTATAGGGAAAGTGAGTAACCTTCAAATTTCAGTTGGTGAGTTGAAGAAGGAGCTCTCATAATGCACATTCTCAAATGTCTTATTTCCTGTCTCCCTTATTTATGTCCATTTCCAGTGACCATGAAGTAACTGGAAATGACTTGTCAGATATACAAGCCATAGTCACTTGAACCTATGCAGACAATTACTGGGCCAGAGGTAAAAAACAACAAATAAACTCCTGTAGATAATTTGCATATTAGTGATCAAGGAACTGACCTCCCAGCCCATTGTTCCTTCAGTGGTGCTAGTTTCAGTCATTATGCAAATATACTGTTTATAAGACTGGGGAAACGTGCAGTCAGCTGAGACTGAAGAAGTCACTTGGATGAATGATGAAACATTTCTCCCACTGAAAACGCTATGTCCAGATGAACAGAATCAACTTCTGGGGATAAACTCCTATACCTCTGCAAAATTCATGAAGTTGGTCACCAATGGCAAGATGCAATCCTTGAGATAGCATTCTTGTGCAGTGAATGCCTAGCAAGAGCTATCTTTATGGTAGTCCTTGCTAGGCGTCCACTGCATGTGGATGCCTAGCCATGCAGTCTGCCTTTACAAATATTTGTGAAAGAATGGGTTGTTTTAAAAAGCTTTGAACTGTGATAGGATGCAACAAGTCATTTCATGACATTTCTTCTCTCCTAGACATCCCCGATTAACTGTTGCTTTTAAGCATTTAGGAACCATAGCAACTCAGCAATTAAATGGCACACCACTTAAAGTTAATAGTGGCTGCAAACACTTTGCTGACTGGGTAAGTGAAGAGTTCCAGACCACCTCTGATTTGAAAGTCTTACTTTTAACATCAGCACACAAACTGTGCACTGGGAGCTTCATGACATGGATTTCCATTGTCGAGCAGTTCCTGTATGTTTAATGTATAGACAGGCAAAACTTAAAGTGCTTTTGTCCTTAGAATATAGTTTTGAGTATCTTAGCAAGCTCTCTATGTGTGTCTAAGGTTGTAGAACAACAGTTAGAAAACTTTGATGGGTAGCTGAGTTAGAAGATAGCTCTGATCCAACCTGTGGCTACTGAGTAAAGAGTGTTTGATGCAGGGGGGTCGCTATGGCCTGTTTCCATTTTTAAAAAAATTATCTGTAATGTGTTTGTAACTCCCATAAGCAGCATCATTATCTGGTATATAAATATATAGAACTGTTTTTCAAACCACGTGAGCCTCAGACTCACTGGAGGTGAGGCTTTTGTGAGCTATCCCATCATCAGCTTGTCTTCAGCTGAAATTTATTTGCTAATGTTTGCTCTCTTGTAAGCTCACTTTGGATTCTTTCCACTGGGAATGAAGCACATAATATGGCTTTTATGCCCTCTCTGCTGTTTTGTTTTTCACTGATACTTCTTGAAGTCGGTTTTGCTTGATATTGAAGTAAAATATGTTGGTTCCATGTGCTATTCACAGGGGGCACCTTGTGAGAACCGGGAGGCTCATTAAGAGTACAACACTGACCCTCCTTCACCCCAATTATTGCATATATTAATGCCATCACTCTTCCTGCTGAAAAATCTCAATGCGTGCACACATACACTCACCACACCATTGCTAGATTGATACCCAGCTGATTGTTTCCTTTGTGCTTTAATTAATCAGGGTTGCAGCTTTTACTGAATACGCTCTCAGTTTAAGTAAGTGGGGTTCTCTAATGAACGCTTATGTGATTATCACATGTTCAAATGAGCAAATACAGATACCCATTGGTGCATACAACATGCCTTCTCAAAATAATAGCCTGGAAATAATTAAAGGAAAGAGCTTCAGAAAAACACAGCAGCGCTCTTCTCGGTTCACGCTATTTGCACCTCACGTCTCTTCCTGCTGACTTGTGCTGCTTTTAATCTTTTTTGAGACCTCTCAAACTCATGGTGATAGAACACTTCCATGCTGCTTCACAGGCACTAAAGCAGTGACAAGTGAGCAAGCACGAGGTGGCCAAGGTTAAAAAAAATCATCCAGGCATATTTTCCCTCACTTTTTGGTCCTAAAAACCAATCTTTCCCCCTCGAAATTCATCTTATCATCCAACAGGAAGACAGGTTTGCAATCCAAAAATGAGGAAGAGAGATTTCGGTCTCCTTAGAGAGTCTCAGAGTGCGCAGTAGATGTGCTTGCTCCCAAATACTTTGCAGTAAATGGATCAAAATCTTGTGCTGGGGGTTGGATAATTGTTAACACTCCCCACTCATTCTCTTGGGTCACTCTGCAGTGAGCCTGTTGGAGATAATTGGCCTTTCTCTGACTAATGAACAACCAAACACAGAGGAGAATGATGAGCTGTAGAAGAACATAAAAATAAACAGAAATTCATACAGTGGCAGTTTTAAAGGATTAATTATAATTAATGTTTTCTTTCTTTTTTTCATTTTACTGAAAGATGATTTGATTTATATTAAAAAAAACCCAAACAAGCACACACACACACACACACACACACACACACACACACACACACACACACACACACACAAGAAAGAAAATCATAATTTGAATGTGTTCTCATTATATTTTAGGACTTGGCTGTAAACTTTAATGATGGATTATGAAAGACTTTTTGCCTCTTCTTTGATACAAAAGGGAAGTTTGTGCATTCAATTACTATTAGTAAGCCACAGTTTTACAATTTTGGACTAATGATCTTCCTCACACAGTACGGTTTGACTTTACATTTTGCCCCTATCAGCATATACATTCTGCTTATGAATCCTACATACAATTTCAAGCAAAGAGATAAAACGGTTAAATGGCATGCAGAGCTCTTCTACTAGCTCCATGGGGACAGACAAGATGGTGTGTGGGTTTGCATAAAGAAAAGTCACATAAAGGTCACTGCTTCGCTGCACCTGCTGGAGAGATTACATCAAGGTAAGTTGCTAACAACAAAGAGAGATATCAGACACTGTTAGGATGGCTAAGGATACATGTAGACAGCACAATGGTTGATATTCATGAAACTGTTGCACATTTTTCGCATTGACTTGGTTTTAGCCTGGCCATTATGGAAGTCTAATGCACGCCATTGACAGTGATTGCTCATTTTGTCTAGAGTCTAAGTAGCTGAGGAGGTCCGATCATGAATGAACAATTGAGTCTATGGGGAAAAAAAGCACAAATTTAAAAAGTACTCAGGTTCATTTGTAGTTTTTTTGATCTCAGCCCATACGGAAAAGAAATAGTAAAAACTTATATGTGATTACTCATGAAAGTGGCCACTTTCATGAGTAAATCATATAAGGCTTACATGATTTACTCATGAAAGTGGCCACTTTCGCATTACTTTCATACATTGTTTTAGTAAGTATCCAAAACATACAAGTTTCATTATATAATTTTTCAAGGGATCTTATATCTGTTTTCACTCTTATATGCTTTTCATACAAGTTTCACACAAGACAGATACAAACTTTATAAGATTTATATATATCTTTTCCATATGGGAGTATCACTTTTTAATAGGACATCCTTCATACATTTTTCATAAATTGTTAAAAATGACTTTGTTCATAGTAAATACATGATTCTGTGATCATTTATAGGTCAAGTAAAAGGTTAGGTGTAAAGCCAATTTGCCAGGTTTTGAAAAATCTGTTGTAAATGCTCAGCGATGTCTTTATAAATAATAAGCCATCTGTCTTCATTTATGAAGATTATTAAGTCATCAGGGGTCATTTGATTCATACTTTATGAAAAGCCATTAGCTGGGCATAGTAAATCACATGCATTTATAAAACCTAATAAATCATTAATGAATCATTGCAATAACCCATTAAGTCTGCAGCTGTATATATTTGACTAGGGTTTAATAAATGTTTTTTTGGTTCATGTGCTTTGCAGTCTATTTCACAAAATCATAATGAAGTCAGACAATATTTGTGCGTTTTAGGATGTTTATTATGTCATCATTGAGTAAAGTGACAGGTAACACGTGACAGAAGTTGTCGAAGCAGGATTTAGAAGATCTGAATATTCAAGCACAATAGTCTTTGGGAAGTTAGGGCTTGAGAGGCTGTGTGGGTTGCCTTATGCCCTATTTGTGGCATACTGTGTGGGATAAAATGCAAAATTTCATCAAATTATGCTCATTTTCTGTCCAGATCCACATCTGTTGGGTCAGACCATTACGTGCTTGAAACTGTGTATAAACTCATAAATTGTCAAAAGAAAAAAAGAAAAGAAAGCAAGAGGACAGCCAAGTGGGAAAAAGTTATTTGTACTCATGTCTTATTGCTAAAGTACCAACATCAGTTGAATATTAAGTAATCTGTACTATATTTACAGTATAAATAGTTTTGTTTATAGTGACTTTATGACAATGACATTTTTTGTTTTTTTTTAATCTCATATTTAAAAGTATAAATGCAAACAGTTTGGGTTTAAAGTCCATGTGCAAAACATCAGTTTCATTCTCTGTATTGGAACTCCGGGTTAAAAGAAAGTAGACCCTCTTTGGATTCTCACATTACTCACCTGCCTGCCCACTCCATCAATTTTCATGAGAGTCCAAAGGAATCTAGCCTGACTACCAACAGCCTCTCCACAACTTCTGTTTGAGAAAACCCCAAGTAAGGTTTCACACTTTAGTCATATAACTACCAGAAACTAACCTGCTCATCCTTGGCCATTGCTGACTTGTCTCTTCTCTCTAGTCTCACTCCAGCAGAGATAATCCTTTCTCAAGTCACTCTCCTGCTCTTTGTTGACATCTATTACCTCTTCAGCAAACCTTATTATTGTTCAATAAATCCTTTATCACTGGTCTGAGTCTGGTCCTTGGGTGCAGTTTCTGGTTAAACATGACAACAGCTCATTGAGCTTTGCTGTCATTTCAATCAGGTTGAGGTCTGGATTTTGAATGGACCTTTGAAACACCTTGATTTTTCTTTCTTTTTTTAGGCACTCTGTTGCAGATTTGCTGCTGTGGGTGGGGTAATTGCTGATATGTTATGCCTTTTAGAAAGATAGCCTGCCTTTTGACTATAGAATACTTTTTACTGGTATACAGAAGAGTTCACAATTATTGTTATAATTGTTGTTATTGTTATTGTTATTGTTAGCACAAAGTTTAATATTGCAGCACATCTTCATATTGTTGACTATAGATTCATTTACACACCTCAAAGAAAATGGAAGACATTGTCAAACACTTTAATGCATTTGTAAAGTAATATTTATTTGCAATAAACCTAGGAATAGGACGGTGCTGTATTTTCTGCATTTCTGTATTGTATTATAATGTATTTGCTGTATTTCATGGAATGTCTGTGTAGAGTCTAGGTCATCCAGGTTATGGTAATCTAAGGAACTTGGAAGGATAGAAAAGCGTCTTGACTTCTTTAAGTGTCTTGAAGATTTTTCATCTCTCCAAGAAGCTTCTTCAGTTCTAAGACCAAATGGTGGAGAGTCCCAGATTTTAAGCCCTAGTGGGAGCTGCCCCTTAAGAGGGTTCGGCCCACTATTGATCATTTGCCTCATTACAAGAGCCAAGGTGTGAAAAAGGGTGCGGATCATAATCAGCAGAGGTTTCGAGTGAAACTATTGTAAGACTTTGGCTCACCCCATCATGTGACCTACTGAGATCAACTGACTGAAGATGTAAGTGGGTGGGAAGGGATCTCAAAACTGGATTACAGGTGACAGACAGTTTGTGTCGTAAGCCACTGCTTCTGTTCAAGGATGGTCGTTCACAGTGGACATAGATGGCTTCTTTCACTCCTCTTTCAAACCATCTGTCTCTCTGTGAACATTGACATCTTCGAAAGAGTGACCTTTGACCTTTAGATGCAGGTGTACAGTTGAGTCTTGTCCCATTGAGGTGGCTCTTCTATGTTGTACCATGTGTTTATGAATTGGATGTTTAGTTTCTCCAATGTAGAGGTCTGAGCATTCCTCACTGCATTGCACATGATATACTACATTGTTTAGTTTGTGTTTGGGATGAACCAGTTTCTGTCTGAGTGTATGGCTGGGTTTGAAGTGCACTGGGATGCTGTGCTTGGAAAAGATTCTCCTGAGTTTCTCTGATAAACCTGCTACATAAAGGATGACGATATTGTTTGATATTGTTTGATATTGTTTGATATTGTTTGTCATTCTGTTTCTCCTTAGTTGGTGTCTGACCTTCTTTTCTGTGCATCTCTGCTGATTTTATGAAAGCCCGATTGGGATAACCACATATTTTAAGAGCTTTCTTTACACCTGTGTGTTCCTTTGCTTTCCCTCCTGGCTTAGAGGGAACATTTTCTGCCTGGTGTTGGAGGGTCCTGATTTGTGTTCAAGAGGGTGGTGGGAAATTTAATGGAATAGTTCTGAAGCATGACAACATGAACAGATTTCTACAAACATTTAGAAATGATTCATCTCTGCCTCTCTGACTAATTAAAACAATTGAAAGGTAACAAGCCTTGCAAATTTTGTCTTTGTCTTACCTGTTTTTTGGGGGTTTTTTTTGACTCACTGCACTTGCTGCTGAATATTTGCTTGACTGGGAGACAATGACAAAAGGGAACCTACATCTCCAAGGTGATAGGTAGAGACTGAAAACACAGAGGAAAAACAAAACATTTAGCATTCATCTTCCGATCCCAATTTGTCATAGTACCAGACCGTGGAGGGGGGGGGAGAAAAAGCACCGACATCAGATAGTAAGGCAATGGGAATGGGTGAAAGGAAGTGTGTGAGATCTGTTCAGCTCTGACAAGCTGACTAGTTGTGCCAAAAATGGCATCTGCTGGTTCTAATTACTAAAATGCTTTGGCAAAGCAAGGAAGGAACTTTGCAGAGTTGGAAAGAGCTTGCATGAGCGATGGCTACATCACACTCTCTGATGAATAGAGATACATTATTCACATTAAGCTTCCTTTATAAAAGCAAGCCTAATTCTCTTGGAAGAAAAGGCAATTACAGCAGTCATTCATCACAAAATTATCCAAAATTCAACAAAGCTGCTGACCCATGCAGCGCAGCTCTGGTTTTTCTAAGAGCTTTGTTAGAGAAAATCAGTGTGATTTTTTTTTGTAGTTAGACTTGTAATCATCTTTAAAGTAAAAACACTGCTCCATAACAAGCATTTCGCAATACCTGAAAGCAGTACGCTTCCTTGTTATATCAGAGAGTTCACAGGTTGATGGCGATATGATTCCACACATGACTACCTTTGGCTGTTTGAGCAAGGGCCCAAAAGGGAGCTCAAGAAGAAGCAGTAAGGGGTGGTCTTCACTGATGCTTGAGTGTTGGTGGCTGATAAGGTGACATGTTGTGGTGCCCTCAGGAGCTTCCTCTCTCTACTGCCTCTTTTCCTTACACACACACACACACACACACAAACAGTCACACAACACTCAAACACGCTCAGTGTGTTCCTGCTTATCTCAGAGGAACGAGAGCCCCCTCTCCTCCCACACAATCGTTCTGCCTTTCCCTTCTCTTTATCTCCTCACAGTCATTTATTTGGAAGATGGAATCAGAGCAGCTCCCACTGCTAACATGCTGCAGCTCCAAAGACCTATAAAAAGAGGTTCTGAGACTAAAAGAGAGAGAGGGAGAAAGGAGGAGTCAATGGCAGCTTTGTGGGTGAGAAAGGAGGTCAAAGCTAGGGGTGGCTAAGAACGAAAGGTGAAAAGACTAAAACGAGGGTTTGTGGGGAGTACAGGGAGAAATAAGTGGATATGAGAGGATACAGAGACTGGCATTATTATCACCAACTTTTTTTGCAGAGTTGCTTTTTTTTTAAAAATATACACTTTCATTAAAAGCCACAAAGAGGTGGCACAACACGCAAGGTACAAAGTACTGAGACAGAAGAAAGAAGCAGGATAAGGGGGAATAGCAAAGCTTTAGGATTAAAGCTCAGGTAAGGGCGCTGACATGGTTAGACTCGGGAGAAAGAATGAAGTGTAATAATAGAGTCACATGAGGGAATGATGGCACAAGGGAAAAAGGCACCAATGCGGGAGCTGTCTGCAACCAGGTCAAAGGTGTAGAGCTGGTTTGAAATGTATAATATATATGCGGTCGAGAGTTGGCCTTTGTCCATGAAATACAACCTAGATTCCCAGCAGAATTGGCTGTCATTTCCCCCCTATTTAGCCTTTAATTTTGGATGGAATAACCTCCCTTAGGCAGCTATAGAGGACAGATGAAATCTCACATTTCTGTCACCTGCTGATAGACCCAGTACTTCTAGATAAATTGGGCCAGAAAGAGCACTCAGTTGTACCCTTAAACCAAAATGAGCTGCAATGGCTATCTGCAGCTTTTTACCTCACTTAAGTGTTCTTGGTTAAGATGTTGAATTTTTATTTGTGTTCAGCTTCCAAAAAAAGAAAAAAAAATAGCGTAGATAATTTACCCATGGCTTTTAGTTGCACTTTTTTTTTTGACAAATTACAGAAGAAACTTCAATGCTTGATCCCCACAGAGATGAAAGATGATGCTCCTATGTTAGGGAAAATATTCTAAAACACTTCTTCAGTAAAGACTCAGAGAAGAGAAACACACAGAGTTCTTGCTAGCAAGGGCAGTCTCAGAGACTCGCGCTGAGCTTTGCGCTGGTCTTTATTTATACTTCAGTGGTGTGTGTGTGTGTGTGTGTGTGTGTGTGTGTGTGTGTGTGTGTGTGTGTGTGTGTGTGTGTGTGTGTCCTGCTGATCAAAGGGTCATAAAAGCACAAAAGGTACATCCTTGGTCAGGAAAGGGTAGTCTCCCCCTCACCCTAAATAACATGGTGAGGAAGTCCAGCAGTTCATCTATATGTAAAGAAGCACTTAAACTAAAACAGACATGGCTACGTTAATCCTGCCGTAAAACAATAAGAGAAGGTATGACCTCTCTCGTGCTCCCAGGATGTGGGTGTGCATTCTACTGTGGAATACACACCAAGCCTTTGCAGCCTGTTAAAGATCACACACAATTAATTATATGCCTCTAAGTATACATGGTTGAATATTTCCTAATACAAATAACTACATGCAGTATTCTACCATATGCAAACTTATACTAAAAGATTATACTGACTACTAAATACAATTTTCCATTAACATCCTATTTTTATTCCCAGGCTATCAAATACTGGCTTTGAAAAAAAGGATATAAATAGAGTATAATTTGCAATGCCTTTAAAAAAAGGTTGATTAGTGTTCTTTATTTAATACATATTTTGCCCATACCACAATTGATTACTAAGCCTGACCAAGCAATGCCGAAACATGCAGCAAAGTAAAAGTTGGTGCAAATCAAACAGTGAAGACAAAGCAAACTAAAGGCCCAAGTGGGAATAAATTACTTCAAAACTCCAAATGTGGACTTTACCCCTCTCTAAAACCAGATCATTACCTGCTGACTCCCAATATTGCTGCAGTTTGATCGATGTGTCTCCTTTATCCTACAATGACACAGTTCTTCCAGGGTTACATCCATAGAATGCTGGTCACTGAATCATTTGATGAATATCAATCAGCTATTGCCTACATGGTCTATCACAGTAGTGTGTGGATTGTACACTGTAAGCAGATTTATCAGCAAAAAAAGCTGTAATTCATGTTGACAAAGTCCAAACTTTAACACAAAAACCAAAATATACACATATGAACTTGAGTAACACTCTGTTCTTAATCCATAGGATCTAATATGATATCATCCCACTCTTTGCAGCTATAACAGCTTCAGCTCTTCTGGTAAAGCTTCCCACAAGGTTTCAGAGTGTGTTTATGGGAATTTTTGACAATTTTTCGAGAGTGCATTTGTGAGGTCAGACCTCAATGTTGGACGAGAAGGCCTGGCTCGCAGTTTCGGCTCTAATTCATTCTAAAGATTCTAAAGGAAGTTGAACTCAAAGCAAGACACTATAGAAGCCATCTATCATAGAAAACACCTCAGAGAACACACAAGTAAACATAGGTAGAAGAAGACTTACATTAACGTGACAGACCCGAGGGACCACAGCTGTGGTTCGGATGGTAGAGTACCAATCAAAAAGTCAGTGGATCGATCCCAAGCTCCTCCACTCTAGCATTAAAGTATTCTTGGGCAAGATACACACACACACACACACACACACACACACACACACACACACACACACACACACACACACACACACACACACACACACACACACACACACATTGAAGAATGAGTGTTTGCAAATGTTAGATGAAAGCATTGTATGAATGTGCGTATGACTCACTGATGACATTTGTAGCAGAAAGTGCTTTGAGTGCTCTATATGCAAGACGGGAACCAGAACTAATACACAGAAATCTAAAATGCAGCATACTAGAATAACAATGAAAACATTAGCCAAAAAGGACTGCAAAACAAACTCGTTACTAGAGAACCCATGAATTAAAAAACAGAAATCTGAGATAACACCAACAGAAGAAATCAAACTCACTATTAGAAAAATGAGATTAAAATCAAAAAGCAGAATCGTACTAAGTGAGTAGAACTCAAGTTGCACAATAACTAATACTCAGGATTAGTAGGATGATAATAAAATCACCTTAATAATAATCAAAAACTTTGATGTACTCTGAGATTTTGGGTGTACATGCCAATACAGGGCTCACCTCCACCGTCATCTAAATGGTGGAATAACTTTTGGAAGACTTGTGTTCCTCCAGTTTTAGCACAGACTTCACCAAGGTGCACAGAAGCTGTAATGCCGGTACATGATGGAGCAAAACCATAATGCAGCTTGGTTTTTTTGTTTTTTTTAAATTTCTGATTAAAATAGAGAATCTGAAACTTTTACTAGCTCATTCAGTGTACAAAGCATAACTATGGCTAAATGGCTAAATGGGTTTTCTAAAATTAGAGGAGATCAAACACGCAATGGAGGATGGGCATTATAGCTTCTATCAATCTATAGAACCCTTAATTTCTCACTCATTCACTTAGCTGGTCAAATTGGAGCTTTTAATACAGCTTTGAGGGCTATTGTTGAAACATCCATTAGGTGACAACTAATATTTGGTTACAGCACCCTTTTTACATTTTTGTTGTGTAGTTTATACTGTATTTGCCTATCAAAGCATTATTTTTCTATTTAGTTTTTTCAGTGATAAAGAGTGAATGATTCATGTGCCAGTGGTTGACAGAGGAAACTGATAAGCTGTCAGAATTAATAGGACGATAGGAGACAACTAAGGAAGAAAATTGCATTTTGTTCATGTAAATATCAGTTTATCTTTCTATCATTTAAAAAATGACTTTCTGAAATTAAGTTTCGTCACCTTCATGCATATTAAAATTTCTTGCTATCTGACATCTGGGCTTACTGACTAAAAAGTGGAAACTGCACTTCTCCAAGAAAGCTTAATATCTTTGGGAACTTTTTCGACTCCCCCTCTCCCTTTGGCGACTTTCTTTTTTAACACTGTATCACTGCTAACGAGTCTTTTTGGGGCCATGGTTCCCCTCAGAGAGCCTTTCATGCTTATTTCACTATGCTCTTATCACAAAAGGCATTGTGAACTTAATTTCAAGGGCACAGAAATTGGGCATTAATTATCCTTGTATTTATTTTATTTTCGGAAACAGCAGCGGTGGGAGCACGATGAGATATTACGCCGCCTGTGAGTGACTGTCTATCAAAGGAACCATTTGTGTATCATGTATCACAGATGTTATCATCTCCATCACTGACAAATAGGTCATTGAGATAAATGTACCACCAAGGTTAGCGTCTCTGCTTTTACCATTACAATGACAGTCGGGGCGTTCGCAAAACAACAAAGTGCCGGGAAAGTAATTTCACGACGCTCGCTGATAATTACATGACGGTGATATTTTGAATAGCGATGTACAATTACACGCTGATGAGCCGTTGATTATGGCGTGTTTGATTACTCTAAAATGATGTAATGAAATGTAATAATTACTGTTGTGATACACAGATGTTATTGCGCAATTGAGCAATAATGATGTACTGGGAGCAATGGAACAAGCTACTAAAACAAAAGATATTGCACCGGGACTATGACAGAACGAGAATACACAATATCCATGTTGAACAATCAGCAGTTTGTTGGCAGATTGAATCTACAGACTTGCATTCCTCTGTGCAAAATCTGCAGTGTGCAAATGTGTCGTGTACGCTTCCAACATTATTAGAGATTAGAGAAATATAAAATTTACATGAAGTGCTTTGCATTTATGGAAAGTATCCAAATATAGATAAAATTTGATCTGTGTAGTTGCAGATGGGATGCCTTAAAGGGCAAGTCTTGGCACAAGAAAGAAGACAAAAAGTCAATAGGTGCAATGACTCAGTCCCATACATGCTATCTATCAAAACCATTGCATAACAACAAGCAGAGTGATTTATTTTACAAAGTGCCCAGATTTTGGAAAACCAAAGAGCTTTAGACCTCAGGTATTTAGGCTTTTCTGTAATGCATGTATATCATATTTTGTGTTTTTGTTATGCCAGTCTTGTCCTGGCCTCCTATTCAGTCCTGCTTCTAGTCTGTGAGAGAAAGAATTAGAGTATTTTCTTTCCCTATAAATTATACATGAGATGCATTCAGAATGTACCTGCAATACACAAAAGTATGTTAAAGTGATATATTAGGCTTAATATAAACTTTATAAACTCTCCAAAAAACATTAGAAACAAAGCAAAGTGTGCAGGACTTTGCATGTTTGCAATTTCATGATTTATTTCAACCTTAAAAGAGGTAACAGCCTAATTTTTGGTAGTCTTTCACTCTTATGAGTTACATCCAGACAGACACACACACATGCACAAACAAACTCACTTACCATAAGTTCTGACTGACAGTGGAAGGGTTATGAATCTAGACAGTAAAGGAGGTGTGCTTATTTTTTACTCCTTTAGGGCGGAGAGAGGGAATGATGAAAGGAGAGTCGTGTACCTGTGGGAGGTCAATATCGACACAACCCAGCTCAGAAAATGACTGGCCTGCGGAGCAGAGTAGTTGTTCAGGGAGAAGCCAGATTGACTACATGGTAGCAATGTAACAGTAATACTGTTCCAAGCCTAGAGGCTCCTGGTCACTGCCATCACTCCTCCATAGATCCCTGCTGAAGGTGCTTTGCCATTTCATGGTGCAGCAGAAATACAGCTATGATGGCTGCTTTTGAGTTTGATACAAAAAAAGTAAAGAAAAGTTTTAGAACAAGAGTCTAAAACAACACCACCGGTAATAATAAACTCTTGTATTCTTGTACAAGAAATTGTTCTGTCAGCCATGCCAGAGAAACCACAGTAGAAAGGTAGCAGGGGGCCTACAAATCTGGATCTGACTATAAACTGACACACATGACTAGCCAAAGTGCCCGGAGACATTCTGTCCACAGTGCATGAAGAGAAAACAGTCAAACATGCTTCGATATACAAATATATGTAAACTGCTGAGATTAGTTCAATTTTTGCACCAAAAGAGGCATATGCATATTGAATTAGATAAGAATAATCAAAGAAAAACAGAGGACTAAATGAACAAATGCAACACAAAGGCTCTTGTGAAAGCAACCATGACAGCTGACAGAGGTGAGATGCTGCTTTCACACATGACCTCTTCAGCCTAAACAAACTCTGCTGTATTTGGCTTGTTCATTTGGTTTGCTTGCGCTGCTGTGGAAGTTACTGTGGACTAAACAATATGGGGCAGTTTATTTGCGGTGCCAAAGCACACAGAGCCACATCATTCTCACAGTAGGGTTTCCAGCTAAATGACAATTACATGCATCTTCTTTCCATCTTGTTTTACCTTTTGGATGACTTCATTGTCAGGCCGGTGAGACTGGAGTCTGCAGACATACTGGTTTCTCTTTGAGGCTGAATCAAGCAACTCATAGTTTTGAAAATAAAATGAAATGATATATAAAAGCTTGACTGATTAACTCTAAGATCAGATTTTCAAAAAGCTATAGCAAAAACGATGGGATTGAAATGATGGGAAGAGGCGTGAGTTTCTCAAAATGGGCTCATTGAGTGCAGCACGGATAAGATCTTGGAAAGGCTGACGGCTGCCCTGAATACTCGAATAAGATCTCTGAGTGCAGACTGGATTACATCTCGGAAGGGCTCGCTCGGAATAACATCTCTGAGCGCAAATTGGATGACATCTTGGGGAGGCACACTGTCGTGAGTTCTCAGAATCGGCTCTTTGAGCACAAGAATGACAACATCACAGAGCGCAGGTATGGCGAAGCTCGCGGCTCTCAAACGGGAGATTGAGAGACCAGTGTTGGACTGTTAGAACAGCTTTGAAATTCATATGAGCTGTTCGCACTAAAGTAAAAAGCACCATCACTTCATGCGGATACCCTTTCGGCGCCAGCTGCGGTCGCAAGGCTGGAGCCGAACAAAAACACCCTGATAACGACTGTGTTTAGTCTGTTCCTTCCCATTCCATGCAAGGCCACCTGGGTTGGCTGGAAGACTGTGTCCTATTTCACTGCAGGGCAACCTGCACGTGGAAAATAAAGCCTTGATTGATTGATATTTCCTCAGACCTAAAAAACATAAATAGTTTTTTTTTTGGTTCTCCTGTCTCTTCTTTACCTTTTAATAATACTGATACTGCTAATATTGGCCTATAATATCAGTCTGTCATAAATTGGTTGCGCTCATATTTATGGATTATTGTACCAGCTTTGATTATTGCGAGCCATGAACAAAAAAAACCTGCTTAAGTTCCACCTCCTTTATTCCAGTCCAGCATGAGCTGAACTTCCAAGAAACAACAGGAGGTTCTGTACAAGCTTCAGGATCCCATACTCATTATTTCGCCACACCAAAAAATAAGCTAGACATTTCATTTACTCAGCGGGGCATGTTTTTGATCTGGGCTATCCATTAAAAAGCACCGCATGTTCTACTTCCCTTTGCCACGCATACTGAGAGGATGCATAGGTAACAGGTCAGACTTTAAGTGGATGCTGCTGTTTTTCACTACTGCATAACTCTGTCTGAGACTGCATTGTGTTCACAGAGAGAATCAGCTCACAGGATGCTGCCGCTGCTGCTGGCCCATGTGGTATCAAGCAGACACACGGTAAGCACACAATAAAATAATAATAAAAAAGAAATACACACATTGCAGCAACTTCAAAATGTTTCAGAGTGGGACCAAGAGGAGAATTGTGATGTGAGCTACACTGCAATTAAAATGTCACCCAGTGTACTTCTGACGGGCTGTACCAAGTCTTACGGTGGCCTTAATTACAATGAAGTAATTACAATTTGTTTTGATCACTCACCATATTGACCACGCTTGACAGACCAAGGGAGACAGTTACTGCTGCTATTGATCAGTAACAGCAGGATGGAAAAACATTTCTGTAAATGTCAAAGTGGAATCATTGAGAGTCTCTGAAGACTGTATGTGGGTGTCTGCATCTGTGTAGCACAAGTGCAAACATTGCTTTCTCAAATACCTACACAGCAAATCCAGCATGTCCAAATTAACACTGTCGGATTTGATTTCAACACTATTAAAGTGTCTATATGGGTCCACACCAGAGAGTGTTAATTTAACTCTTTTTGGAGAGTTGGTACGTTAACTCTGATTTAGTGTTAAACACCAAATCTGTTCAGGAGTTGATAATTTAACACTTGGTGTTAAGAGTTTATATATTAACTCTCAAAGAGTATTTTAGTTTAACTACGTAAGAGTTATCTTCTAATTCATTCTAAAAAGCGGGAATTTTACTGTTCTGAACTTCTAGAAATTTCTTTTGGAAATAAACATTTACTAAAAAGATGCAATGGTTTTTGAAAAACATTTATTCTGAACTGTGCACCACAATTTCAAAACATTTTCTGAAAGATGTAACAGTATACATGTTCTCACTTTCATTAGAATTTTGTTTATCAAAAGGTCTGACATGGTAAATGCAAATAACAGCATTCTCATCACTTATTTCTTCAATACAATATGCATGTCCTTCATTCATCCCTTTGTGGAACTTCAACGCACTTCTGCTCTCCCCCATATTCCATCTTCACAAGCATATCCTGTGCGGAGACCGAATAAAAATTAGTTGACACCAATTAATGGCACAAATAATCCAGTAAACAATTGCAGCACAGTAAAAAAAAAAAAAGGAATCCTCTTTGAGCCATTACTTGTGTAAAGTATTTTCCCAAAAGACAAAGACACAGGCAACAGGTAATACTGAACTAAATGTAAAACCGCAACCTTTTTCATTTTTACCTAAACCATGTGCACAAAACTCTGGAGGGATCTATGCTAACGTAGAATCCAGTCAGGACGCCTGCTACTGCTGTTTGCTCGTTTTTTTTATGGGCGATCGTTTTCAGGCTTCAAGTAGCACCATTATACCAACATTTCACATTCTAGACATTGTTTTAGGTGTATTTGACCAAACGTTTGACTGAAAATTCACATGCAAGCTTTTTTCAAGGCTGTGGTATTTGCCCGCAAACAATACCTTTCAGCTAGCTAAAACAGAATATTATGCTATCAGCGAGCAACATGGCTAATGCCTTTCACACAGCTTTGTCTCAACTCCAAAGAGCCACAGAAGTAAAAGCTCATAATAATAATTGAAACAATCTTTGAAAAAAAAAAAGACTTACCAAGCATGGCAAACAACTCAAATATGTAGAGCAAAATGTTCTGAAACGGCTTCACTTCAGCTTCGATTGGAGCCGTGCTGGGGGCGGAGTCTGTGAATTTACTCTATTGGTGTCATAGCCCCTGTAGGAGTTCAGAGTTAAGAGGTCAAGAGTTAATGTTTCCATTGTAACACCTCCAGATTTGACAGAGAAACACTCATTTTTAACACTCGATTTTAACTACTATCATTTTACACCTCAGAGTTACATTAAAAGAATGTGACTCTGCTTAGAGTAAAATTAACTCTACTTTTGCAAGGAGACTATTAACACCAAAAAATCTAACACTTTTGAATTTGCTGTGTACCATTTTGGATGTACAAGTATGTATGTGGATAGTTTGTGCCTTCAAAGTACATATACTGTGTGTCGAAAATCGAAACTGCCCTGAATTCATTTATTCACAAAGAATAATAGAGGAAAACAATCTATCTATCTATCTATCTATCTATCTATCTATCTATCTATCTATCTATCTATCTATCTATCTATCTATCTATCTATCTATCTATCTGTGTGTGTGTGTGTGTGTGTGTGTGTGTGTGTGTGTGTGTGTGTGTGTGTGTGTGTGTGTGTGTAAATCCATTTACAGCAAACATATGGTTTATATGGCGTCTGCCCCAAGGTTAAGAATTAATCACTTTCAGACTGGCAGAAAAGATACTGATGCTTCATAAACTGAAACAATTTTAGGTACTTTGTGCCTGATCTAAAAAAAAAAGAATTAACCAAGGACACTGTGTAGGAGGCACAGATCATCAGCAGTCCTGCCTAAACTGTTGCCATGGCTGAATACTGACAGCAGAAAATCTGGCAGTGATGTTATTTTTAGGAGGCGATTTGAGATTATAAAGTCATGTCATTGTGCCAGATTGAAAGTGTAATTTAGCAATGCAAGCTTTTGATATTAAATGTTTACATTTGAATCTGGTCTTTCAGTTCAGCCATCATGTCGCACATTTTTAAATCCTCTCTAAACACTTATGCCTTGCTCTACAGCTAAAATCTCTTTCTGGAGAATGTAATAAGGCTCCATCTTGGGACCACTGGGACACAATACTGTGGCACAAACAGCCCAAACATACAAACTACCAATCCCCCCAATGACTAGCCAAACCCTCAAAATAACCATCTAACTGAAATTTGAGTGTGTAGAAGCTTTGTGTCACAAAACAAGAAGCATTGCTCATTTGTCCACACACACACACACACACACACACACACACACACACACACACACACACACACACACACACACACACACACACACACTACATGTTTATTCAGGTATATCCTTCCTGACTTTTCCAGTAAACTTTTAAGAGCATTTTGAGGGTTGACTAAGGTTGTTTTGTGCATTTGTGCAGCCAGAAAATATCTCCAAAATGCACTTGTTTCCTTCTTTTAGGGCATTTTCACACATATAGTTTGTTTACACTGGATCAAATCATTTGATAAGTTTGTAAAATTTTAACTTTTCCCCATGATTTGGTTTCTTTTTCATGAAGAACAATGCAAGGGACACCAAAATGCACCCACTGCGTGAGAATGTTCAGCGTGCTTATTGGTGGCACCTTGTTGTTGTTTGGCCATCCTCTCAATACTTATAACATGTGTCAGGTCACTATGCACTACTAAAGCCACATATACTATACTAATAATAACTTAATATTAGGCTAGGAAATTCAAACACACACTTATGACGCTTAACTTAATTATGATCTCACAGTGATTAAATTGTATTACAAAAAACAAAGTTTTAAAAAGGTTTATGGCATACATCAATTTTTAAATCTATCTTTGTTGTCTATCATTGCAGTCATCAGTAATGTGAGGTATTCAGAGGTATGCAGACACGCTGACATTTCTCTCAACACTATTTATGAATTTTGCCTCTGGATCCAGAAGGATATTTGGCTCCAAATTGTCTTGAGATACACATCGAGATAGTGTCTCACATTTTTTTTTTCAATTCATTTGGCTTAAAATTAAATGATTCTTGTAAAGAAATTGAGCTTGAAAAGCTCAATTTCAGGTCATATCTATTTAAAAATCCTGCATCCATTTTTGGATCCTCATCCAGTCCAAAACACAATCACTTCTAAGTTGGACAAAGCCCAATTCCTGTAAAAGCTATCATGTAAATGTATAAATAAAATTTTAAGATATACTACTAACAGAAAAACCATCAGTAGCTTCTTCTTCTACTCACTGGCTGATGTTCTAAAGGGGGCTGACAACATCAAAATCATATATGTCTCAGTAACAAACCACAGGGGATGGTCTAGAATCCCTGGACAATAATTTTGTCTACAGCTGTGAAACTAAATTAAATTCTACATACAATGACTTACAATTCATGTAAAATTAATAAAACTTCCCAGTAATATCAGCTTCGGGTCACAAAGTTGTGCTCCTTTTAACTACTTCAAAATTGGAGGAACTTCCCATATAGGGAAAAAACACAAAAACCAAAACCTTTCTTGTGACGAGGGGCAGGGAATCCTTAGTTTCAAACCTGCAGTACAGCATACATACATTTTCTTTTCCCAAGGCGTCTCGTACGTCCCAAGCTGTATTTGTAAGCATATTTGGATAATCTGTAATTATTTTATAGCTTTTATTCTTTTGTGTCTTGTCTCCTTCCCACACAAACTACACACACTAACCAAGCTAACATACACAGCTTAAATAACTATTTCACTTTCAAAGCACATTCTCATTTGAAAGTATATTCAATAACAGTCTGAGTAAAAACAAAGATCAATTTTTGTCCCTCATTATCTATAATTGAAAAAGAAATAAAAGCAATATTGCTTCTTCATTCGCTACACCTAAATATATATCTTCTGGGTTGAAATTGCTATGAGGTTCAATACACCATGCAACTATTACAACGGCCTCAGGAGTTTGGGCACATGCAGTGTAAACAGGCAATCACTGGCAGAGTGTTCTCAGGTAATTTGCAGCAGCAGCTATTTGTCTCGGTGCAAAGGCTGCAGAGAGTTTGGTGTCTAAGTGCGAGGGCAGGGAAATGGCAACAAGCCAGGAAAAGCTGGTTCCTGACTTAATGTGGGAGGGCTGACTTGCTGAAAACAGCACCACAGACACAGCACGATATGTAACTGATCTACTTATAACCCTTATGTAAATGCTGTTTACCCACCACTCAAAGTGTCATTTAGGATTTGCAGACAATCCCTGGTGTTCATGCAAAGTTTACTCAGGTCAGTGTGCTGTCTCATACTTTTTTTCCTCCTGCATTTTCTGGGGTCACTCACTTGGTTGCTAATGAATACCCCTCATGCGAGCATGGAGCAGGCATCAACCTAACACCTACTCATGCTACGCTGTATATAAAGAAATTAAGCCTCTGCACAGACTGTCGCCAGTAGAAAATGAAAGAGAAAACAGGTATTGAGCAACAGTTTATGAAAAAGTATAATATAAAAATTATTAAAACTAGTATCGGTGAAGAAACAAACACAGGTAAAAAACAACAACAACACAAAAAGCATTAGCAACAGTAAGCATGTGAGTGCAAACTAAGAAAAAAATAACATATTGAGAAAGAAAAAAACTTCTAGATCTCCCTACATTATCATCCCCAGAACAATGCCACTGTGGCTAGAAACAACACACAAATGACACTGGGGTTACTGTGATTGAATACCACAGACTTTGTAGGGGTGTGGAGTGGGGTCATATTAACAAACCATTCAAATTTGCATGGATGAAAGCAAACATCTGCCTTGCTACCCCTGATCTGATTTTTACTACGCTACAAACTTCTTAAAGTATGGTTAAAAGAACAAAGAAAAAAAAATATAGAAAATTTCATTTCATTTCATTTCATTTCATTTTTATTTATTTCACACTTGGTACTACAAATCAAACAAAACAACCACATCTTCTGTCAACAAAACACAACAACCATGTGTGAAAAGGAGCAGGAAGAAGAAAATATTCTTATTAAACCCTGCCCCCTATCTACCATCGAACTTATATCACCGGTGGGCACCAAAAATCAGGAACAAACTAATATTGACATTTCTCTCCGGTCGAATCCCAAACCAACATCACATTCATTCGCATTCTTCATACTGAGTTATCGTTTTAAACATATAACATTTTTTAAAACATTGTAAATTTATACAATTCTTTAAATTATAATGAAGTGAATTCCACAGTCTTATACCCCTAACCGTTGTGCTCATTAATCTTTGTGTAGTCCTGGCTAACTGATGTTTAAAATAAAATTTCCTTCTATTTTCTTCTCCCCTTGAACACATCAAAAATACTCTTTGTAACTTAAAAGGCAAAATATTATTTTTAGCCTTAAACATAATTAATAATGTCCGTAATTTCACTAAATCTCCTAATTTTAATAATTTTGATTCTATAAATAATTTATTTGTATGTTCTCTATATTTAACATTATGAATTATTCGTATAACTTTCTTCTGTAATAGGTTTAAAGGTTTTATGGTATTCTCATATGTATTCCCCCAAACTTCAACACAATAGTTGATATATGAAAAAAACAAAGAAAAATATAAAATACGCATTGTTTTATAATTTAATAAATCTCTTATACTACCCAAAATATAAATACTTTTGACCATTTTCTTTCTAATATGTTCAATATGAGATTTCCATGTCAAATTCTCATCCACTATTACACCCAAAAAACGAAATTCAGTAACTCTTTCAATCAATTCTTCCTCTATAAACATAATGACTTTATCCTCCTTTACACGATTGCCAAATATCATATATTTCGTTTTTGTCAGATTCAAAGATAATTTATTTACATCAAACCATTTTTTTATTCTTAACATCTCAGAAGTCATAATTTCAACCAAGTCTTTCAAATTCTCTCCAGAGCAATAAAAATTTGTGTCATCTGCAAATAAAATCGAATTTAACCTTTTAGATACATCACAAATATCATTAATATATAAATTAAAGAGTTTAGGTCCCAAAATAGAACCTTGAGGAACACCACATACAATCTTCAGTCTTTCAGAAGTATTGCCAAAATAATAAACATATTGCAACCTATTCTCTAAATAACTCATTAACCAATTCAATGCTACTCCTCTCACTCCATAGTTATACAATTTAGAAATCAAAATAGAATGTTGTATCGTATCAAAAGCTTTTTTTAAATCAACAAATACTCCCACTGTGTATTTATTATTATGTGTTGCAGATGAAATATCTTCAATAAAAGTCAACAACGCTAATGCCGTTGACCTATTTTTACGAAATCCAAATTGGTTTTCATGTATTAGTTGATATTTTTCAATAAAACTATCAAGTCTTTGTGCAAAGAGTTTTTCTAGCAATTTTGAAAACTGTGATAAAAGAGACACTGGCCTATAATTATTAAAACTATGCTTATCTCCTGATTTATATAATGGTATTACTTTTGCCACTTTCATTCTGTCAGGGAATACTCCTGACTGTAGCGAAAGATTAAAAATATAACAAAGAGGAGTACTTATACAATCTATTGTCTTTTTAATTATGACCATGTCTATACCATCACAATCAGTAGATTTTTTATCTTTACAATTTTTTACAATTGCTACTATTTCTTTTATGGTAGTATCGGCTAAGAATATGGAATTAACCATTCTATTATCACCTATCCAGGCTTCCTCATCTCCTGGATCATCATTTTTCCTGATTAGATTTGCTAAAGTGAAATGAAATACTATTCTCTTAAAAGCAACTACTGCCCTAAGAGTGAGCTGCTTTGCCAGAGGCATGCCCAGATCATCGAGTTACAGACCCTTGGGCACAAATGTTTGATGGGCCCTAGCCAGCTTGTTTTGAGGATCAGACTTTTTTACTTTCTTCAGAAATCATGTCATACAGGAATGTCTGTATACCTGTACACAGAATATAGCTCCAAATGGGGAAGCTGTATCTTACTAAAAAATAAAAGTAACCATCACAATACAACTTTACTAAAAACCTAAGTGCCATATATTAATTGGAAAAATAAGTTGCCAGAACTTTATTGTTATCTTCCTCTCTCATTCTCTCTCTGTCTGTCTGTTTTACTTCTGATCTCCTCCTCAAAATCCAAAGTCCAGTATGGGATACATACTGGAATTTAAAAGGATAGAAAGAAAGTCCTGACCCAATTGAGTTAGTAACACTCCAACACTGACACCAGCAATGGAATCGGTGCCTTTGATATTTGGACAGATCTGCTCACCTTTAAAACAGAGCTATTTCCTGGATACTGGTACTGGTGGGTGCAGCCTGGCTCCTTCATTTCGATCCTTTGAGGTCATAAATCAACCGTGACTGTGCGTTGCTAAACTCCGGGTCAGCTTGCGTGCCATCACACTGAACGTCTCAACAGCTTCATGCAGTGTTTTCATGCTGAATTGATTATACATCCCATTTTTATCTGTTTTCCTGTCATGCATTAATTTTGGACATGCTTACCAGCTAGCTGACTTTGGGAGAGACCAGTGTAGAGGAGCTGTATGCATGTTTTGATAATATTTGATTTCAAGATGCAATCTAATAAGATAATAGAATTCTGGTCATTTTGTTCATTTGCTTCTTGGATGGGCCCCCAACCATGCATGCACCCTGGGCGCATGCCCAGACACAATGTCCATTGGATAATCCGGCCCACCAGGATGGAGGTTTGAGGTTTTGGACTGCTTCTTGAATGCTTGTGCAAAAGGGAGCAAAAGAACAGCTTTTTAGAAATTCTGAACTGGATGTGTAGGCATCCACGCTCCTTCCATGCTGTTACTTTAAACACACTATTCTAATCGGAGGAGAGATGTCTCTATATAACCTTGCTTCTTTTTACTTAGATTTTCAGCGCAGCACAGTGAAAGCTTTTTATAAACAAACTCAGGTAGGTGCATAAAGAAAGGTCAGTCCAACTATATAGATGTAAGCAGTCTAAATCTACAGCTTTATTCCCAGTACACGGTATGAAGAGCAGGAACGTCACCCTGGTCGCTCAGTACTAATCTATATGTGCATCTATATGTTTGCCCGTGTCTGTGCAAACTCTTTAAAGAATTTCCTTTTATTATTTTGTTTGCCCTGATCTGTACTTTAGAAATGTAAAGAGTATTTGTGATGTATAATCCTTATGGGTCTCTTTTTGATGCATATGACGATCAAGATGGTGATAATCTGTGTGACATTCACTGGTTGAGCAAAGGCCTGAATCTCAAGCAGAAAGATTCTGTGTTGTGAATATAATGTGTGATACACCGTGGCACAATACTGAGAAACATAGTGTGGGTAGAATTGATTTTTGCTATATAAAAACATCACTGCCCATACTTGAAGATTATAGTCAATTGGCCATTTTAGTTTTAAAATACAATCAAATGACTGACTGGGTGTCAGATGTTGAATACTAAGCTTTTATTAATACCTGCCGCAATCATCCCTTCAGACTCTGACAGTTACAGTAGCAGAGGGGGTACAACAAATCTCAGAAAGCCACGTTTTTATTAATAGGGACTCATTTCACAAAACAATATCAAATGACACGCATTCATGGTCTCTAATTGTGACTTTTTCAGAAAGGTCTTTAGGGGAATTTAAGAATCAAATTTAATGGAAATTGGATTACCTTTTAGCTTTCATGTTCTTTCCATGCATGGTTCATTTCATTTAAATGCCTCTCTGATGAAAAAAAAAGTTCTTTGTGTCCTCACAGAAAATAAACCACCTCAAGTCAAGTCAAAAGGAAGTAAAATATAAACTTTTTTAAACAGTTGTTTGAAAGGAAATGGTCAATCCAAAACAATCACATGCACATTTTAGTGTAAAGAATAATTTCATGTGAGAAAATGTTTAGCATGAGTTGTTCAGAGACAGTAATTCAAATGGAAAAACAAATTTAATTAAATTTGCTCAAGGCTAAAGCACTCCAAGATGATGAATAGTGATCTGTGTACAAAAGCCATTTCTCTGTATTCAAAAATATCAGTTATGTTTTCAGTAATGTAAGGTGTACTTCATTTCGAGAATTAAGTTTCCTAAAGATTTTTGCTATTATCTCTGTCCGCTGTAATGGCAAGCCCTCTCTGGACCAACTGAAAAGTTTTGTGCAGGTATAGCAGTTCAGCAGAAAAACATTTAAAGTTTGAAGCCACAGGCAAAAGAGAAAAAGTTGGCTTATTACCTAAAACAAGTGCAGCCAGAAATCCACCTCCTTATGTGCTTGTTTATTTAGCGCTGTTGTGACTGAAAACAATTTGCAAATCAATTAACTGTGGATGACTAGGCTTGAGATGGAGCAACACCAGTAGTGGTGACGATGAGAGGTGGACAGGCAATTTGCCACTTGTGTGGACTTTAATAGCTCAGTCTAAATTTCATAAGGGAGAATAAGGCTATCTGGATTCCCTGTTAAACTAGAAATGAGTAAATAACCAAAAGCACAGTGACACTCTTTGTGCAATAATCTTCCATTAGTCAATGAACTTATTTAAAATAAACCTTAAATTTCTTGTTAATAAATAAAGGCAAACAGAACATTTATTGCTGAAGCTGGCAGACAGTTGAAAACCAGCAGTAAAAAATGAAAATAAAATATTGATGAAGAAAAGGTCATATATATATATATATATATTATATATATATATATATATATATATATATATATATATATATATATATATATATATATATATATATATATATATATATATATATATATCCACAGTGAACCACTATATATACACACATATATATACATATATATACATATACAGACATATAGCTGTTCACTGAAATGTTGTGCAGGCTTCATGAAAACAAACAGATGGAGGTAAACCATGTATGCATGTACATTTGCATTAGATTCATGTTTCATTCATGTTTTCACCTTCCATCATTGTAATGACATTCATCATGTTTGTGATTAATACTTTAATATTAGCTTATGCTTGACATTCTCTCTTGATTGTTTGATTAGCTCAATTTGGAGCCAGAGTCTCTGTCATGTTTTGACTGCTCTGTGCAGCTATATTTAAAACCCTGGGGGTCTAAGCCACATTTTCCTGTTTTTGGTTTGCTTCATCGTGTGAAAAAAGGGACTATCAGAGTACATGCTGCAGTGAAAATAAATAGAAATGGTAAAAAAAAAAAGGCCTGTATTTATATAGCGCTTTACTAGTCCCTAAGGACCCCAAAGCGCTTTACATATCCAGTCATCCACACATTCACACACACATTCACACACTGGTGATGGCAGCTACATTGTAGCCACAGCCACCCTGGGGCGCACTGACAGAGGCGAGGCTGCCGGACACTGGCGCCACCGGGCCCTCTGACCACCACCAGTAGGCAACGGGTGAAGTGTCTTGCCCAAGGACACAATGACCGAGACTGTCCAAGCCGAACCGGCAACCTTCTGATTACAAGGCGAACTCCCAACTCTTGAGCCACGATCGCCCCAAGAAAAATCTTGTTCAAATGACCCATTTTTTAAATATTTGGTAAGTAAACACAGATAAAGGCCTGGACCTTCACCCAAGAAGTGTTGAATGAAACACTTTTCTGTACTAATGTAGAAGCCTTTCACAACAGCCAGCCAAGTCAGGAACGCACTCCAGGAGGTAGACTAATCATGAACTCTACTGTAAGGAGAAGCTTTTACAAGAGTGGGGAACAAGGGATCCACACAATGTACAAACAATTTATGAACCTCAAGAACAGATAGACCACATGGAACTTAATGGAACAGCATTTAAATATCCACAACAATTATGAAAGAGCATATTTTGAAATGGCAATTGTGATTTTATTTATACAGGATATCTAATTATACTCAAACTCAATCAGTTTAAAACAGAAGACCCCCCCCCCCCCCCCCCCCCCCCCCCCAAAAAAAGGGAAAAAAAATCTATGTAAGCTTACAGTGAAAACAGCTAAATAAAACCATACAAAGAAATAAAACACAAGATAGACGTGCACACTGATGACCTGAGAGGTCTGACTGGCTTGTAGACTTGTAGACACTAGTCACTGTTGTCCAAACCATTGTGAGCTTTATGAACTAATCAAATGATTTTTGTACTTAATAGGGAGCTAATGAAATGACTTCACTACTAGGGTAATGTGTTCAAATTTATGTGTGCATTCTGAACAAGCTGAAGTCACCCTATTAATGTTTTGGTTAGTCCTGCAAACAGAGCGAGCGTTTTTCTAATTTTTGCTATGTAACTTTGCACTGTCCACTTTCTGCTGTAACAAAACAAATTTCCCACATGTGGGACTAATTAGGGTTATCTTATTTTATCTTTTCTTAGATCATCAGAGGAAAATTATACAGTTGTGTGTCATCAGGATAGTAATGATATGAATCTTTGTGATAGTAGCAAAGGGTAGCATATAAAGATTAAAGAGTAATGTACCAAGGACAGACCCCTGAGGTACCCCTGATTGAATGTTTTGCTTGTGCAGATCTAAAGCTAAACCTGACCTGTTAAACAAACTGAATCATGAGCTTCATCCACAGTGTCAAAGGTAGCAGTGAAATCAAGTGGAACTAAGACTGAAACTGTCAACCTGATTGTTACTTATCAACACTGTGAGATATTCACTGTGAGTATTCGGTGAATTGTTTGGAAAACTCAGTGAATAGAAAGACAAAAGGTAAACACAAACAAAAGAAACACTGAGGACACAGAAGCCACCAAAACTAACAACAGGATTCAAAGAAAGCACAGAGCGACATACTTCACCTGAAACTATGTAGTATTATATATTTGAAAACAGCTGGTTGGTTATAATGAAATTGCATACAGTAAGAGTCATTTATGATGATGTATTTATGTATTATTTTTATAATTTTAAGGCAATCACACCTCAAAATATATTAGAATAAGCATGCATTACTGAAACAAAAGAGCCTGACACAGTTGCAACCAAACACTTCTTTATTGCATGGCTATTGCGATGTTTGCATTTTATATTACAGGCGCTGAAACAATTGTGTCCACCATCTGTTCATGCGCACACAGCATATGGCTACTTATACACTCTTTTATCCTAAAATGCTCTAACATTAACATATGATTTAAAAAAGCTAATGCAAGCATTTTTAGTCAAAGTGATAATAATACCGCATGATCAACACAATACACATTGAAGCTGTCTGGATAAACAGTGCCTGGTGATCTAAAGAATTTTTAAAATATATAAGGCACATTTGGGTTACTTTTGGTTTGACTGTGATGACAGTTTCATTTGTTAAAGGCAAACTTTTTTTGTGTAGCATATGTAAATAAACTATTTCCTATCCTGTCTGAAAACAAGAAAAACAACAAAAATGATTTCCCAGCCTGCAGGCTTCTGTCTCACTATCATTCTCTTTGTTTTTCCCAGCTAATCACAGCTACAGGTGAAAGGACCTGTATAACAACGGAGGCTGATGAGGCAATCTGTACAAATCAAATCTGACTCGTTTGACATTTTCACATCTGTTTTACAGGTTTCTTCTTTAACACGCACGTCACACTGATGTAGACTGATGCATGCAAATACCTCCATCTCAAAAACCCAGATGTTGGCGTAGTTCATTTTTAATCTACACATACACCATGGAGAATGGAGCGAGAGAGATATAATGAAAGTGCAGCAGGTAGAGCTGAATGACAGGTCGTTAAATGAACCACTGAAACATGCATTCAGTCTCTGCTCCCATGACCTGTCTTGACAGAGGAACAGACAGTAGTGTTATCACATACTCTATCGCCCAACCCCACCAGGGCCATATGGGGACTGTCTGCATGTGTGTTTGCATTGGATTGTGCGAATGCTATGAGGTCAGCCCTAAGGCATAGACTTCCAGGCACGCTTACCTTGCTCGGTGACTGTGGAGAGTAAGAGCATGGTGGGAGTAATAGTCTTGACCCTAGTGGTTCTCAGTTGAGTTTCATTATGAACAGTGCTTCAGTGTTGACACAGTGTGATGACTCACAACCTTTGTGTTATGACCTTGTGCTATTGAATGGTTGCAGATGAAAGCCATCACACTGAGAATTGGTGAAAACTTCAGCTTTGTTTGAGACCTTTTCAAAAGATATTCAAGGTGATTAATACAGAGATCACTAAAACTAATAACTGTAACGATATGTCATTGTCATTCTTGAGAAAGTGTAATATTTTAATAAATGACTTTTTGACTGATTATGGTGATAGATAGGCTAGGTTTTTTTCTTTTTCGATTACACTATTGTTGAGTGGTTGGATTCTAGTTGTGATGTAATCTGCCACAAAGCATCTTCTTTAACTTAGTAGAAAAGTGAAGACATAATGTTAATGTTTGTGCATTTACACTGATCAACCACAACTAGGGCTGTCATGATATTAGGATTTCAAACTCGATACTAATACTGTCCCAGGCTCCAAAGTCCAGGTCACAATTTTGTATGATGTGCCAGAGAAAATGTGACTTCCTCAGCTATCAGGAGCTTGAGGATCCACTGCAACCAGTCTGGTGGCAAACACACAGTTCCTGTGTCCATCCTCTCACATCTGAGTGCTGATTTGGAAGGTTGATGAAGACTGCTGCTGTATTTTTCAAATGTTTTTTTTTTTAATGTTTAATGTGGACATTTTATAAGAGATCCAAAAACAAAAACAAACAAATTATCAATGATATTGATATTCCATGATGACAAAAAATTGTCATGTCATAATTTATTGGTAAGCATCCAGTTCTTTTTATTACTGACATGTCAAGCATGTCGAGCTTTTTAATGTAAACTACACATATAATTGACATATGTCAATTATATGTGTAGTTTACACATATTTGAACAACAAGTATTAAGCTTCCGTTCCACAAGGCAAATTGGTACTGGGTAAAAGGCCAGAAAAAGTTATTCACAAGACCCCTACCAGGAAACAACTAAGGAATCAGTTTGCTCTCCCTAGGACAAGGTCACCAGGGTCCACCCTGGAGTGAGGCCTGAAGGGGGGCTGCATCTGGTGGCTATCCTGAGCTCAAATAGGTCATGGGTCCAAATATTTGTGGGCTCAACACCTGCAGGAAATGCTGTTTAGGTGCAATATGTGCCAGGCAGCAGTCAGTGGTGGATGCCCTCGCTGTCCAATCCCTTGCTTTTGAAACTACTTCACTGAACATGAAAATTCAACTCTGGTGGGGAAGGAGCCTAAGAGATACCAGCTACCAGTTTGCTGCCTGCATGTTGGAGTTTTCCTCAGTCGATTTGAGGGCTGTTTTCCTGCACCTTGAGGACAGGGAATGTCCTGACTGTTGTACCGGCAGTCCAAGTGGAACAGGTCTCTGGCAGTAGCCAAAGTAAAAAATTTGGTTGAAATACAGATAAGGTAATAAATCTGTGTTATTTTACTCGACATTTTTTCATAGAAAAAATGCTTATTCTCCCCTCAAAGGGAGGGAGTATGTTATTACTTCCATTTGTTAGTAGGTTACCATCAATAATTTTCAAGATATCAATATCCAGTTTTGTGTCATGGTTTAACCAATAACAGCTCATGTGGATTTAATTTTGGTGAAAATTAGGTCACCGTCAAACCTTCATTGTTGGCGCCTAAGGTCTATGTTGAACTTGAAAAAAATAGTCAAGAAACCGTATCAAGTAATATATCATTTAAAAGGTCATGGAGACAGCCGTACAATACACTTTTTTATTTTTTCAATACAACAACCTATGACATCACAACAATGCCATAGGCTGAAATCAGCATGTTGCAATAAAAAAAATCATAAAACATTTGACTTTGACCTACGAGGGACTGCTGACTGCTCTTGTATGTATATGAAAACCTACACTATAAAACTTGATGAGCAGTTTAAGAAAACAATGCAAGAAATAAAATATCACAAACTTGAATGAAGAGTTATTTTAACTTATATTATTTTGTTATATTTTTGGACCACATTATTTAATTTGAAGTTAACTGTAGAACATCTGACCAATGTTGTTCATTAATGCTGCTTTAATATACCTGTTCCGTATTAGTATGCTGCGCATGCACGCAGTGAGACGGGAAGCAAGAGGAGGGAACCCGCCCCCTGGAATGGAATGACTAACGTGTAATGGTTGCTTTGTTTCGAAGTAAATGATGCTCGATGATATTCACGAACCCTGAGTCATTATTGAACGACAAACATGGTGTCAGAAGTTGTGGTTCGGTCATCTACTCCAGCACTGCCGACGGAGTGGTAAGACTAAAGTTTTCCCAGCACTTTACGGACGAAGCAAGCAAGTAACCAGCTAGCGTTGCTAGGCTATCGTAGCAAGAGGCTATTAAACGTCAACGACCATGTCGGACGGATTCCGTAGACCAGACCCATTGGTGTTTTGTGGAAACATCGCCGAGAAGTGGCGTATATTCGAGCAGGAATACGACATATTTATAGCCGCTGCTCATTCTGATAAGGATCCTCGGACCAGAGCGTTCATCCTGCTAAACCTAGCCGGCTCTGAAGCCATCGAGCGGGAGCGCGCATTCGTTTATGCACCCGCTGTGCACGCGGGGGAAGGAGAACACAGACGACTGGTGACCGAAGCAGAATCGAGAGAAGACCCGGAATGCCTAAAGCGCAAATTTCGTGAACTCTGTAATCCCCAAACAAACATAACAATGGAAAGGCACAAGTTTAACACCAGAAACCAACGGCCAGATGAAACAATTGAGTCTTATGTGAGTGACTTAAAAAATAAGGCAGGCAGTTGTAAAAAGAGACCCGTAAACCACATTGAAATGCAGGCGCACGGCAGCGATGAAGAAATGTTCTATGTGAATGGAATTGACATAGACACTATAAATCCCTGCTTTCCATACAAGAATGACATTTTCACCACGGTGCATATTAATGGAAAACCCTTAGAGCTCAAAGTGGACACTGGCGCCAAATGTAATGTCATGCCAGCTAACCTTTTTGAACAACTGAGACATGATGAAAAACTCATGCCATCACGAAACACTAAACTGGTGGCATATGGGGGAGAGGAAATTCAAACAGCTGGCACAGCAACACTCTCATGCCACTCTGCAGGCAAGGACTACCCTCTGCAGTTCTTCATAGTGAAACGAGACGTACAACCCCTACTTGGCTTACCAGACTCACTTCACTTACAATTAATCACACTAAACAAAGAAGTCCACCATGTGACTAAGGAAGTGGAAAGCACCTTTTCAGAACAGATCTTCTCAGAGTATTCAGACCTCTTCGAAGATAAACTTGGTAAACTTCCGGTTATCTATTCCATGAAAATAGACCCAGAAGTCACACCAGTAATAAAGCCAGCACGCAAAATACCAGTTCCAATGCTAGACAAGGTTAGAGCAGAATTAACCCGTATGGTCGAGTTGGGTGTGATCACCCCTGTCACAGAGCCAACAGAATGGGTGTCGTCCATGGTGGCGACCCACAAGAAAAATTCAGATGAGATCAGACTCTGCATCGATCCAAGAGACTTGAATAAAGCACTAAAACGCCCACATCATCCTATGCGTACTATAGAGAAGATAGCCGCCCAAATGCCTAACTCCAAAGTCTTTTCCGTCTTGGATGTGAAATGCTCCTTTTGGCAGATAACACTTGACCACCAATCATCCATGCTCACAACTTTCAGCTCACCGTTTGGCAGATTCCGCTTTCTAAGAATGCCATATGGAATAAACTCAGCCAGTGAGGTGTTCCAGCAATGGAGCAGATCTTTGCTGGATACCCCTGTGCTATCATTGTCGATGACATACTCATCGGTGGAAGAGATATGAAAGAGCATGAACACAATCTCAGAAAAGTACTCGACCGTGCAAGGGAAGTCAAGCTGAGACTTAACCCCCTGAAGTGCAAATTCAGTCTCAAAGAAGCCTGCTACGTTGGCCACGTCTTCACAAGCGAGGGCTTGAAGCCTGACCCAGCAAAGACCAAAGCAATTGAAGAGATGCCCACACCTGAAAACGTCACAGCTCTCCAACGCTTCTTAGGGATGATTAATTACCTAGGAAAGTTCATTCCTAATTTCAGCGAGCTTTCAGCCCCACTTCGGGAGCTAACGTGCAAAGACGTACAGTGGTGTTGGCTCAAGCAGCATCAAGATGCATTCGATGCTTTAAAACGAAGCCTGACCAGTCCTCCTACCCTCAGATACTACGACGTAAAGAAACCTGTCACGCTAACGTGTGACGCATCGCAGCATGGACTCGGGGCTGCATGCCTCCAAGAAGGCGCCCCGATTGCCTACTCATCTCGTACTCTGACACAGACAGAAACGCGCTATGCGCAGATTGAGAAGGAGCTTCTTGCAGTCGTATTTGGTTGTTCCAAGTTTAATGATTACATCTATGGGAAACAAATCCAAATTGAAACCGATCATCAGCCATTAGTCACTATCTTGAACAAGCCAATACATTCAGCTCCAGCCAGACTGCAACGCATGATGCTTAGGCTGCAAAAGTACAACTTTCAGATAGTGTACAAAAAAGGCTCGCAGATGTACCTCGCCGACACTTTATCCCGTGCTCCCACAACCTCGACGGATCAGAACAGTGATGAAACAGCTGACTACGAGATCATGTCGATCCAGCAAATCTCTTCTTACAGGCTGATGCAGCTAAAGGAACACACTGCCTCAGATCCAGAGCTACAGAAACTGAGCACTGTCATAATGAGAGGATGGCCTTGCAGACAAACTCAGCTGCCCACAGAACTTCGTCAATACCACCCATATCGAGACGAACTCACTCTAGAAGATGGCATTGTCATGAAAGGGCTGAAAACAGTGATTCCTAAATCTTTGCAAAAAGATTATATCGTCATCCTCCACAGAGGGCACCCAGGCATGGAAGCTACTAAACGCAGGGCCCGTGGCATTGTGTTTTGGCCCACAATGACAGCAGATATTGAGCAAGAAACAGCTGCGTGTCCAGTGTGCAACAGCACAAGGCCACATCAACAGAAAGAGCCGTTAAAGCTACATCCAGTGCCGGACCTACCCTGGTCAACCGTCGCCACCGACATCTTCGAGTGGAACGGACAACATCACCTGGTTGTAGTCGACTCTTACTCAGGTTGGTTCGAAGTAGACTTGCTTCCAGACCTAACCGCCAACACTGTCATCACAAAGCTCAAAAGACACTTTTCTGTCCATGGCAGCCCGCACAAAGTAATATCAGACAACGGCACTCAGTTCACCAGCCAACGCTTTGCAGACTTTGCTTCAGCATGGGACTTTGTTCATGTGACAAGTAGCCCAGAATACCCGCAGGCCAATGGATTGGCTGAACGTGCGGTTCGCAGTGCAAAGCAGTTGATGGAAAGATCAAAGAGAGATGGAACGGATGTCTTCCTTAACCTACTCAATCTCCGCAACGTGCCACGAGACAACACATTAGGTTCCCCAGCTGAAAGGCTGATGTCAAGACAGACGCGCACGACCCTACCCGTGTGTAGACGTCTGCTCGTTCCCAGCCCCAAAAGCAACAGAACAGTTAAAACAAACCTACTTCACAAGCGCCAGGCACAAAAGAGATACTATGACAAGTCCAGCAGACCCCTCCGCCCCCTCATGCCAGGTGAGGTTGTGCGGATGCAAACGCGTCAAGGACATGACTCCTTAGGAACCATCAAGGAAGCCCGCGAAGAGCCCAGATCGTACATCGTCCAGTCAGGAGCTGGAGAGTACAGGCGAAACCGCAGACATATCCTCCCAGTCTCTGAACCGCCACCACCACACGGAGATTCCCGTGATGATTACACCGCAGCCCAACCACCTACCACTGACTCCCCACAGCACATCCAAGAACCCGTGACACAAACCGACGAACAAACACATAGCCACACGCAACACTTCACACAAGCCCCAGTCCAGTCCCCCTGTCGCCCGGCACGTGATGCTTACATCACACGATCTGGGAGGGTCTGCAAACCAAACCCCAAGTATGAACACTAAGGCATAAGAGATGGACAGTAACACAAAAAAAAAAAAAAAAAAAAAGAAAAAAAAGAAAAAAAAAAGTGGACAGTACAAGTGATGTGATGTCAGCAAAGTTAAATGCTCTCCGTGTCCTTACCAATGACACAGTTCAAGGTGTGAAGTAATTTGTTAATGTTTAGGCTAGAATGTTATGATATGGACATGTTGTTAACGTGTTATTGCTAAAGGTGTTGTTAGCAGTTTATACAGCCATAAGCTAAAGAGAGGGGATGTAGAACATCTGACCAATGTTGTTCATTAATGCTGCTTTAATATACCTGTTCCGTATTAGTATGCTGCGCATGCACGCAGTGAGACGGGAAGCAAGAGGAGGGAACCCGCCCCCTGGAATGGAATGACTAACGTGTAATGGTTGCTTTGTTTCGAAGTAAATGATGCTCGATGATATTCACGAACCCCGAGTCATTATTGAACGACAAACATTAACTATACCAGTGCAAAAGAGCTCTTCTTAATTTTAAGTGAAATGCACTTTATACCACCTTGATTGGCAAATGTAATCCACTCAAAAATGTTAATATGAATGCAGAGACTTTCTTAGAATGGCGTGAGCAAAATAGTTTTTATTTTAAGAATCAGATATCTCAATTTCTGTGCATGATTTCTCTTGATCTTGTGCGCTATACACCACACGATTACAATTACACTGATTCTATTGAAGGAAGAATAACAGAGGACAAAGAACCAGAAAGAGAAAAAGCAAAAGCAGCTTGTGAAGAAATTGAGGAAAGGATCGAGGCTTTGCTCTCTTCGCGACTAAGATATACTTAAAGACGATGGTCTGACATTTAAAGTAAAATCGTCTGCACTGATTGAAAAAAAATTGAAAAGAGTAACATCTTGGTTATAGTTGTGAAGATGAGAAATTGGGAAACTGATAGTCTGTAATTACAGGAGTATGTTTAAAGCTGTATGACCAAAGTTTATTTCAGGACAGTATGCTTTTTTATAATTATTTCCAGCTCACTTTTGAAAGAGCAATCAATTATATTAAGCAATGACCTTTTCTAATTGCAAAATGATTGGATGCTGATTTCCCTGGTGACATTTTTGTTATACGTTTACACACTTAAAAATACTGACAAAAACAAAGTGGTGAGATAAAACCCACGTTTTCTGTCTTTTTCATTATCGGGGCTTAAAATATCACCACAAATTGAAAGCTAACTTTCCGCCACTTTGATGAATAGCAACAGATAAAAACAGAATTAAATATATCTTACACTTGCTTCTCAAAAACATTTTTGCTTCAATACTCGATAAGAAGAATATTCCAGTTAAAGAACTGGAAAAAAAAAATTGCAAAGTGGGTTCTTGCAGACAACCTGGGGACAAAAGGATGGTCCCTAACTTAGTTTGTGCCTGCATCAGATTAAAAGAAGTAAAACAAAGCAATCTAGGAGCATCAAATCAAACAAAATCATTAGTTGCTACATAATTACATTTTTGTGCTGTTTCCATCAGAGTAGAATAATGTGTATCACTGTACATTAAGGCTAAATAACCAATAGAGCTGCAGTAGCCCATCGTGAGGGAAAATTTTAATTACAGGAGAATGGAAGAAATGCTCCCAAATGCCTCTGCTGAATGGAGTTTCATGAAGTGAATTAGCAGGAAAACTAGGTGATTCACTTTGTCTTTCCCTCACATGTACATGCACGCACGCACGCACACACACACACAAACACACAGAATATCATTTGTGTCCTTATGTCTGTGCCAACATGAGCCCATGTGTGTTCTTGCAGTCCCAGCAAAACTTGAAAGAATAATTTAAATATTACATTAATCACTGCATCTGTTGTATGTCACAAATTAGTACATCATGTGACTCACCTTATTGTTTAATTTAATTTCTTGTATTGTATCTTTTTTTATCTATTGTATCTTTTGAGCCAAAGAAACAAGGTTATAAAGATATGCCTCTCAGCCAATTCCTTCTTTGTGACAAATGTAGTTAAAGCAGACATTGATTTAGTGAAATCTAAAGTAGAGATGGCACGATACCACTTTTTTTTATGTCCGATACCGATACCGATATCATAAATTTGGATATCTGCCGATACCGATATGAATCCGATATAGTGTTTTTTAATCAACAAAACTGTTTTTTAAATATCTTGCTGCATTTTGTATAAGTTCATACTCAAGTTTAAAACAACAACTACACTAAAGCTATTCTGTTATACCTGTATGCAAAAAAAAAAATTTCATAGTTCAGCAATACTGATCAATCTAATAAACTTAAACCTACACCATCCTCCCTATTCTGGTATTTTAAAGAGTACTTAGCATATATATTAAGCAACCTAACTAATAGAGTTCCAACTCCCAGCAACAATAAAAATAAATAAATAAAAAATAGGGAACCACCCCTCACGCTCCACCTCATGATGCTTAATCGACGTAATCAACCTTAATTTGATGCAGTGTGAAAAAAAATGCACAGAAATCAATTATTTTTCAAGAAATATTAAATAGATTCAACATCTTTCTTCAACAAAATTGCAGACTGCACAGATGGTACCTTCCCAAAGGAAAAAGTACTATAGCTTACTAGGGTATATATATTAGACTTAATAGTCACTATATACAGTAATTGACTTCTATTCATTTTACATCAAATTAAAACTTTGGGTGTCAGATAATTATTTATTAAAAGCTAGACATTTTAAATGAGAATAAGAAAGAAAAGTATGTCTTTGTGCCCCCTTTTCCCTGTTAATGCCCTATCGGCCCCCCTGGCTAAACTTTGCTAGATCCGCCCCTGCACAGTTACCAGCGTCAGCTACGTAGAAAAAGATCCTCGAGTAGAAAGTAATATTAAATACATTCTAGCAACAGCTGATCAAGCTTAAACGTGCTGCTGTTGTTCAGCCGCTGGTTTCCTCTTTCTGGTGCAAAGTGGGCCAAAAGCAAACTAGAGTCACGGACTCGCGACAGAAAAGCCGATCAGCTGATCGTTAAGCAGTTTCATGATTGAAGTAGCAGCAAGAAGAGGCAGTCGTTTGTTAAGCTTAACGCAGGAATGCTTTACAAACATTCAGAGATGGACTTACACACTTGCTTTACTTCTCTCGGGATAACTTTATCGGAGATGAAATGCCGGGTTGCTAGCGAAGCTCCACATGCTATCCAGACCACCGACAGGTCCCGCATGCCACAGCCGCTCTATCACGTGATGCATACTGCTCCAACGTGCTAACGTTCTGAGGTGAGTTACGGGGTGTTGCAAGTTTTGTGAGGTGCTTTCGTGATATTTAATGGATCGGATTACATTTTTTATTTTTCTCCGATATCCGATCCAGTAATTTAGGTCAGTATCGGACCGATACCGATACGTAATATCGGATCGGTCCATCTCTAATCTAAAGTAAACACAGTGGAATTCAAGTTCATGTGAAGCAAACTTTGTTGTGTGACAACCTTGTTATGGAAACCTCTTTGTATATTTTTAAAGGTAAAGAGCTTTGACAATAATACAGTGAGAACCTCAAGCTTCTACTGATTCCCCTTGAGTTAACAATGGACAATAGTTGGGAGGAAGAACTCAATTTTAACAGAAACGGGTGGGGGAGTGGAGGGGGGGTGGGGTGGGGGGTGGAGGAGAAGTTCTTAGTGCATCATGGGAAGTCTCATTGCCGTAATGGAGTAAAATAGGATGGCAGCCTCCGTGCGACTTGTTAGTACTAGCTATGGCAAGAGTGCTAACAAGAACTGAATACCAAGAGAATATCAGACATTCCAGTGTCCAAACAGCAGTATTTGTTGCCTTATGACAAAAGGTTAGTAAAACAATACAATTCAACAACTACAATTTTCCAATTTATTCTGTTTGAGTCAACACATCTAAAGAGTTTTAAAAATGTTCTTACTGTATAGGCTTCATATACAGGACTTCTAGGTGTCCCTGTTTTTTTGTATTTCATGCAAAGGTTTATGGTTATTTTTCTCTCAAACACAGTAATAAAGTTCACTCAGCAGTTGCTGTTTGCAAAGCAAAGTCTGGTCTGAATCACTTTTCCATTTTAATCAGTTCAGCTGCTGAAACTATTACAGCAGATTTACTCTTTCATCAATGTTTGCTTTTCTCTCTTCCCCCATACCACTATTCCCTGTCTGCTTCTATCTGCCTCTGTAGATCATCCATTTCTACCCCAGCTGCTCCATGATTGTATTTTCCCTCATAACCCTTCCCACATCCCCAAATACACATCTTTCTTTTCCTATGCCTATCTTAGATTTTGATTTGAGTTTGTCTGGGGCATGTTTGCTCTCCCTCTTGTACTCGGCAACCAGTAGAATGGGGGGTGGGGGTAGGGTGGTGGTGGATTATTGTTTGTGAGGGAGAGTCAAAAGAGAAGAAAAAGACAGAGGGAAACATTGTGAGAATTTATTTCATAGGTAGTGCCTCCTGATGAGATTTGTGGTGTTCAGTTTTTCCTTGTGTTGTAGGAAGGTTCATGATCCCACTGTGCTGCTGAAGACTGAAGGAGAAAGACTCATCCATTTATCAACCCTTTACATGTTCTCCATCTGTATGTGCTCCGTATATGCTCTCTCTGCTGCAGCATCGGTACACATGCAGTACACTATGATTTTCAAGGTGGTGCACAGGCTCTCAAGACAGGGCATAGCAGTGCTTGGAGCCTAATGCTAATGTCAGCATAGCAGCAGACAATGCAAATATTAAAATGCTAGGCATATTTATAATATTAGGCATAATTTTATATGATTATATTAAATACCTTTTTGCATCATCCCAGTGTCTCAGCAAGTTAACCTTTGCTTATTAGAACTAAATATTTAATTAAGCTGGATAAGCATTTTAAGGGAAATTGTTTCCCTTAAAGGTATCCATTAAGGGAAACATGTAGGAAACAAATTAAATTTAATCTCTTTTAAATTTGAGGGAAAAAAACAACAACTGTGACCTGGAGACCCTAAACAAAACTTAAAATCATCCCCTGGGGAACATTATATCTTTAAAATTAAAACTTTATTGCAATCTAAGTAATCATTGCTTTCCCAAGAGCTATACTGCAAATTTCGTTGAAATATTAAAGAGTTAATTAAAGCAAAATTTGGGTGTCATTGTGAACGAGGTCATTTTTACGTCACCCTAATGTCTTAAAAAGTTATTTTTCACCCCACAATGCTGTGGCATACTCTGCATTTGTGAAAGTTTATTTGAATTACCTTAATCACTATAATTATTTCTCTAAAGACAAAATAAAAATTCTATCTGAATTGACCAAATGCAAGCACACAAACCCATTTTTTACTCCCTTCTTCCCAAACAATGACCTTTGTGTAGACCCTGTCAAATCTGGAACCGATCAGGCAGAGAGTGGTCCAGAGAGGCCTCTGTCTGTGTGCCAGAGTGCTGTTGCCCTTTTCGCCTACAATTGCACTTCTATTTGAAGCAACTGATTGTTGTGGCTGGGCCCAGGGGTCCTGTGGAAGAGACATTCAAAGTGGCCTTCTGCTCATTTTACGGCCCACAGACCATGGCACCATTGCTTGGACTCAAGTACTAGAATTGGACACCGCAGCACTATAAATCAAACACCGCCAGTTTCTTTGACTCAGCCACCATAAAAACCAAATCTGTCACGGTCCTGGGTCTCCTGACCCAGCGTTTTTAGTTCTTTGTGATTTTTGTATTATTGTACTTGTGTGTGATTTATTCTATGGCTTCTAGTTTTGATCCCTTGCCCTTCATGTCTCTCTGTGTCCCCTCTGTTCTGTGTAATTGTGTGTCTTTGCATGTTTGAGTTTCTTGTTTTCTGTCACTCTGCATTGTGCATTATGTTCTCATGGTTGGTTTTTTGTTACTCTCTCTAGTCTAGTCTCTTGTGTTCCCAGCTGAGTATTTCCCTGTGTATTTTGGTTCTTAGACCTCTGCCTTATGGTTTATGTCTCTGTATTTCTTAGTTGCTGTCTCCACTGTGTCAAGTTCGCGTCTCTGTGTGATACTTCCTGTTTTACTTTGATGGTCCGTGTCTCATGTGAATGCGTCCTGCTTTGCTTGTCTCGTCAGTCCTGATTTCTCCCAGCTGTGCCCTCCTTCTGTGTCTCATTCCCCTCGTTACTTCCCAGTGTATTTAAACCCTGTGTTTCTCTGAGTCAGTGTCGTGTCGTCCCTCATGCTGTGTGTGGATCTCCCTGTGTCTCCCTGTGAGTTCTTAGTTTATGGTTTCCCAGTTTAGTCTAGTTTTGTATGTTTGTTCTACCAGCAAATAAAGCTGTGTTTTGAGTTCACCTCCCCGAGTCTGTGAGTCCTGCATTTTGGGTCCAACTCCTGCCTGCCGCACAGCGATTCATGACAGTACGACGCGACCAGACATGGACCCAGCAGGCTCCTCCCGGGAAAGCGATTTGGCCCGCATCTTCAGCCTGTGGGAGCGAGTTTCCCATGCCTCGGACATTAAAGCAATGTCCATTGGGATAAACGCCATCGAGGCAATTCTCAAGGGGAATCCCCATCTTCGCGAGCTCTCAGGATTTTCGGGCCTACTGTCCAATCTGCAGAAAGCCAAGGAGACAGTACAAGCTCGCGAGCTCGTCATACCGCAACAGCGACCGCCACAATCGGGAAACGTTTCCACGCCGCTGCCACTGGACTCCTCTCCATCCACCCTCCACTCTGACTGTCACTCACCCGCTGCTTTTCTCGCAGCAATGTGGTCGGAGGATGAGGAGCCGGCCGTGATCTCTCCGTCGTTGCCAGTTTCCTCCATCACCGCACCTCCGGCTTCCCGAAGAAAACGGCATTCACGCCGCCGACACCCACCGCCACAGCCAGACCCCGAGACGTCTGAGTTGCCAGCTGTGGTGAGTGGAAGGGACAATCAAGAGTTTCCTGACTTTGGGACTGTTTATTCCGGGGCTGTGTTTTTTCACTTAGCTGCCCAGCCAGAAGCGCTAGCTCCATCTCCTGTGTCCCCACTAGCACAGCCATTAACTCCACCACACGCTCCATTTTCACCTCTACCATCGCTACCATCAGTTCGGTCTGCCACTCAGTCGCCCTTAGTTCCGTCATCCACACTACCACCTGTTTCCCTTCCACCACCACCATCACTACACCCAGCCATTCAGGCTGCTACTCAGTCAGACATTCAACCCATAGCCCTGCCGTTAATATGCTCTATAGCTGAGCCACTAGCCGCCCGACCCGCAGCCACTTCAGCCACTCCTCCACCCGTCACACCTCCACTACAACCATCACTGCAATCCCCAGTGCAGTCTCCAGTGTCCCCAGTGCAGCCTCCTGCAGCCCTGCTTTCCCCAGTGCAGCCTCCAGTGTCCCCAGTGCAGCCTCCAGTGTCCCCAGTGCAGCCTCCAGTGTCCCCAGTGCAGCCTCCAGTGTCCCCAGTGCAGCCTCCAGTGTCCCCAGTGCAGCCTCCAGTGTCCCCAGTGCAGCCTCCAGCAGCCCTGCTTTCCCCAGTGCAGTCTCCAGTGTCCCCAGTGCAGTCTCCAGTGTCCCCAGTGCAGCATCCCTTAGCACAGTCATCCACTCAATCACCAGCTCCACTTTCCCCTCAACTATCACTACCACCTCTAGCTCAGTCTCCTGTGCACTCACCTCTGGTTCATTCTCCTGTGAAGTCATCAACTCCCCTGCCTACCCCACTCTCACCCGTGTCTCCAGTAGCTCAGCTCCCACTCTCACCCGTGTCTCCAGTAGCTCAGCTCCCACTCTCACCCGTGTCTCCAGTAGCTCAGCTCCCACTCTCACCCGTGTCTCCAGTAGCTCAGCTCCCACTCTCACCCGTGTCTCCAGTAGCTCAGTTAGCTGCCCAGCAGCCTCTCTCTGCTCAGTCTCCTGTGTCGCCAGTTTTGCTCATTCACTCCATGCAGAGAGGTAACTTGATTTCTACTCAGGGTACTTTTCATGGTTTAGCTGCCGTTGGCACAGTTGGCCACTCCAGGGCTTCCCCAGAGGCTAGGTCTCAGTCCCCAGCTGATTCTGGACCCCTGAAGTTTAAGCAGCCCCCTAAGAACTGCACCATGTTCGCATTGCCTGGGCAGAGTCAGTGCAGCGCCAGTTGTCCTCATGTCCGCCAGAGGACTTCATGCCTGTTGGCTTTGTTTTAGCCTCCGCTGGAGGGTCCGAGGGGCCCGTTCAGCCTCCCGTCTCGTCAGCTGGAGGGTCCGAGGGGCCCGTTCAGCCTCCCGCCTCGTCAGCTGGAGGGTCCGAGGGGCCCGTTCAGCCTCCCGCCTCGTCAGCTGGAGGGTCCGAGGGGCCCGTTCAGCCTCCCGCCTCGTCAGCTGGAGGGTCCGAGGGGCCCGTTCAGCCTCACGCCGCATCAGCTGGAGGGCCCGAGGAGCCTGTCCAGCCGCCACCTGCGACCGCCTCGTCGTCGCCTGGGCCAGCCGCATCTGCCTGTGCTTCTGCTACGCCTGGGCCAGCCGCATCTGCCTGTGCTTCTGCTACGCCTGGGCCAGCCGCATCTGCCTGTGCTTCTGCTACGCCTGGGCCAGCCGCATCTGCCTGTGCTTCTGCTACGCCTGGGCCAGCCGCATCTGCCTGTGCTTCTGCTACGCCTGGGCCAGCCGCATCTGCCTGTGCTTCTGCTACGCCTGGGCCAGCCGCATCTGCCTGTGCTTCTGCTACGCCTGGGCCAGCCGCATCTGCCTGTGCTTCTGCTACGCCTGGTCCAGCCTCAGCCTCTGCGGCTCCGCCTGGTCCAGCCTCAGCCTCTGCGGCTCCGCCTGGTCCAGCCTCAGCCTCTGCGGCTCCGCCTGGTCCAGCCTCAGCCTCTGCAACCTCGTCTGGCCCGGCCTCAGAGTCTTCGTCCTCGTCTGGCCCAGCTTCGTCTTTGGCTTCTGTTTCGCTTGCTGCAGCCCCGTCGTCGCCTGGTCCGGCCCCGTCGTCGCCTGGTCCTGCCTCGACTGGTCCTGTGCCCACCGGGCCATGGCCAGCACGCCTAACACTGGAGAGCCGCCGCTGCCTTGCGCACGGCCGGCCTCCTGAACTGTTTCCACGTCGCCGCCGTTGCCTTGCGCACGGCCGGCCTCCTGAACTGTTTCCACGTCGCCGCCGTTGCCTTGCGCACGGCCGGCCCCCTGAACTGCTCTGTGTTTGGGTTGTTTTCTTGGGCTCTGGTGTTTGCTGTGCTCTTCTTTTGTTTTCTGTTCCGAGCCCTCCGTCCTGGGCCCCCGCCGCCCGCCCTGGGTTGTTTTCTGTTTGGTTTTGTTTTTCTGTGTTTGGGCTGTCTGGAGCCAGCCCTTGAGGGGGGGGGGGGGGGGTACTGTCACGGTCCTGGGTCTCCTGACCCAGCGTTTTTAGTTCTTTGTGATTTTTGTATTATTGTACTTGTGTGTGATTTATTCTATGGCTTCTAGTTTTGATCCCTTGCCCTTCATGTCTCTCTGTGTCCCCTCTGTTCTGTGTAATTGTGTGTCTTTGCATGTTTGAGTTTCTTGTTTTCTGTCACTCTGCATTGTGCATTATGTTCTCATGGTTGGTTTTTTTTTTTTTTGTTACTCTCTCTAGTCTAGTCTCTTGTGTTCCCAGCTGAGTATTTCCCTGTGTATTTTGGTTCTTAGACCTCTGCCTTATGGTTTATGTCTCTGTATTTCTTAGTTGCTGTCTCCACTGTGTCAAGTTCGCGTCTCTGTGTGATACTTCCTGTTTTACTTTGATGGTCCGTGTCTCATGTGAATGCGTCCTGCTTTGCTTGTCTCGTCAGTCCTGATTTCTCCCAGCTGTGCCCTCCTTCTGTGTCTCATTCCCCTCGTTACTTCCCAGTGTATTTAAACCCTGTGTTTCTCTGAGTCAGTGTCGCGTCATCCCTCATGCTGTGTGTGTGGATCTCCCTGTGTCTCCCTGTGAGTTCTTAGTTTATGGTTTCCCAGTTTAGTCTAGTTTTGTATGTTTGTTCTACCAGCAAATAAAGCTGTGTTTTGAGTTCACCTCCCCGAGTCTGTGAGTCCTGCATTTTGGGTCCAACTCCTGCCTGCCGCACAGCGATTCATGACAAAATCAGAGTCTGCACGAGCTCCTAAATTGCACAACATGGTTTGTAATTATGTATCTGTGATGACAGGAAGAAGCAGCAAGCACACCAGAATAATGTCACAGACCTGGCTGAACTGAGCTTTTTTTTTTGTTTTTTTTGGTCAACACTATATATGAGTAACTTTAGTTCAGACATATATTCAAATAGTAATAAAAGACAACACAAGGACAACAACAGCCCACAGACACACAAAATGCAAACATCAAAATTAATAATCAATTTTCCCACCGTTTCCAGAAGCAGGAGAAACTCTGCATCACTCAAAGTAGGTACAGTTAAAACAATTTTGACCACATTTTTGGAATCATTTATTCAATATATAAATGTACATTTAAAATTTCACATCAAAGAATGAAGGTTAAATCAAATTCAAATTTTAGTTGTCACATACACAGTCATACACAGTACAATATGCAGTGAAATGCTTACACAACTGCTCGTGACCTAAAGAAAAGGCTATGAATAAGATAGGAAATAAATATGAAAATTAAAAAGGGTAAATTTAACTAGGAAGGAATAAAATAAAATATAAAAATTAAAGTTAAAAATGAAATAACTGTAAAACACAAATTAGAATGAAGGGTTAATTTAACTGGGAAAGAATAAGATAAAATAAATTAAAGTTGAAAATAAAATAACTGTACAACAAAATACACAATACACAGTATAGAAATATATAAGAATGTATGAAGAAATATAAATATATATATACACAATAACAGCAGCTGTACAAGTATTAAATGGAAATGAAGAAATATAATGTCCAGTGTTGTGCAATCCACATTATGTCTTGTGCAGTGCAAATATGCTTAAAGTGATTTAAGTGATGAAGTGAAAACAATGTCCAGAATGTCCAGTGTGTGTAAGAATCATATGTGTGGGTCAGTACTGTGTGGTGGTGTGATTGAGAGACCGTATCGCCTGCGGGAAGAAGCTCCTCCTCAGTCTCTCTGTGTTGGTCTTCAGGGAGCAGAATCGCTTTCCTGACCTCAACAGAGAGAACAGTCCGTTGTTGGGATGGCTGAGGTCCTTCACGATCTTCCTGGCCTTGGTCCAGCACCGCCTGCTGTAGATTAAGTGCAGGTCAGGGAGCTCGGAGCGGATGGTGCGCTCGGTTAAGAACACTACTAGTCATCATCTGCGCTTGTCCATCTTGGCAGCTTGAGCAAGACCTTGAATGCATCGCTATTTGTCCCCCCCCCCCCGAAACATTTTAACTTGGATATACTGTAAGCAGTGTTGGTTGCTGGTTTAGCTCAGTAGGATCAGCAGGCGATCATATGCTGCATCTGACATACAGGCATGTCTTCCCTTCTTTTTCCGCTTTCCTGTCAGTCTCTACTGTCCCAAACAAATAAAGGAGAAAAAGGCCAAAACATGTAATGCATTGCATTATTTAATTACTCATCAGAAAAGTAATTTGTTACACTACTTTCATGCTACTCTGTAAAATAACCTAAAACACACAGTCACATGTTTGCCACTTAATAATGTATACCTCAGTCTACAGTCCGAAACACCAACACAAACCGCAGTCCTAATGAGGACATATACAATATTACAATTACAACATTAGAAATACACTACACACAAAAAACACAAAGCAAAGATGGAAAGCAGCACAAAGAGACTGTAAAGTGATTCTGCTTTAGATACATGAACAGGTAGAAACAGGCTCTGGCTGCCGGGCTGGTGTCAGCATGCACTCAGCTTTAATATCACTCTGGGTTCTTGGTTAGCTTTGTGTTAGCATGCTGTCTGTAGAGATACCTGGAAAGATTCAAAGTTCTCTTAGCAGTTCTGTTAATGTTTTATTCTGTCACAGGTGAAGGTTGAAGTTTACCATCACACTCCTGCTCTTTTGTGCAATAAAAATAAAAGTAATATCGCTATGCTGTAGACATTTTCCTCCTCCCACACACAAATGAAATTTATCTCATAGCAGCACAAGGGCACAGGAGTAAAACAGGTTGTTTGAATATATACACATATATTTTTAAATTCTGTCTGCCTTGCCTGCAGATAATGGAGTCTTTGTAATGTCAGTAACAACATAATTGTAACTGTAATGTAATTACTGAATTATACTTACATTACTGCATTACTGAAAAATATTATGAGATTATAGTAATCTTTTGCTTTGAAGTGCATAAAACACAACACTACAAGTGTCAAAAATGAAGTATAATATGCTCTATAATGAGCTTTTTTAATATAATCTACACACATGTAAAATGAATGAACTATATTTGCTTGTACAAGCAGTTTACAGTTTATACATCCCACATCACATCCTGATGATGTGACTCAGCTATCTAACTTTAAAACGTTATCTCCCATCAGAATGAGGGAAAAACTTGTTTCCAATCCTTGTTAGTTAAAGCGATCATTACCAAACTCATTTTAGGGTTGAATTCAGCATCATACTGCAAACCGCTTGAGCAGACCCTAAGCAGCTGCTGCAAGCAGGCACTATAAGCAGATAACATCAAATAAGACTTTCATCCATCATACATTCAGTATTCTGCTTGTTTAGTGTTTTAGAAAATCATTATATATAATGTGCAGAAAACAGGTGATAATATGAAGTCTTACACAGTTTTTTCTATTTGTCATGGCCGTGTAGCTATTTTATTTTTGAAACTGTAAAGGAAAGGGAGAATAAAAGGCGTGGAGACAATACTTCCATCATGGAAGCCCTTTTTTCTCTTCAAATGCAAATCAAGCCAGCCACTCAAATGAAAAAGCAGGAATATTTAATGCAGCTTGTTATCAAGCAAGTATCCTTGTTACCTTTAGCACCTTCACTTACATGTCCAGATAAGGCTGGACACTCTGGGCCATCTCAAGACTGTCAAGCTTTACAGGTTCGACAGATGTAAGTCATGTTCTTTCAAAGGACCCAGGTCATGTACAAGAGAAAATTTGTTATGACCTTTTTTGGACCTTTTCAATCAGAAAAAAATATGTGATATGTAATATCTTGAAGCAGTGGGACAATAAGCAAATCTCTGCCTGTTTTTATTTATCTCACATCAGGATAGATATGAATAAGGAAAATAATAATAAGAATAATAGTAATAAAAAGAAACTCTCTAAATAATACTTCATCTGCTGTTTCACGGTGAGAGCTCTGTAGTACAGTCATGCTTCTGAGGCTTTGAGATGCCAAAGGTTTTTGGGACATAGATTTAAATGTGATTTAGGTCCATTGGTTACTCCCTTGTTGTAAAGGACTTGTGGTCTCAAGAGACATCAGAGCAAGAGAGTAAAACAGAGGAAGATAAAATGAGGCAGAAACAGTTGAAGATTACAGAGGAGAGAAAGAACTCCAAAGTCTAAAAAAAAGTTGAAAGAGAAAGATAACAACTCAATAGAATATTCATGAACATTGCCTAATTTTTATTCATGCTCTGCTGCTGGTGATGATGGGACCTTGACACTAGAGCCCCCGCTTTCTGATAAGCATGCATTCACGTGCTCCCACCCACCCTTCAGCTCACCCATGGCCCCACTCCACCGCTCTAATCCTCAACCTCCGCTTGGATTCCAAGCTGTAGGGACCAAACTGTCTTCCTCCTCAGAAGCCTTCGAGGCTATTGAGCTCTAGTACTTACTGTGTGTAATATGATCAGGCGGGAGCAGAGCCCTCCACCACGGAGGACAGCTTGCTGTGTAGATAATTTTGTCTCAAGGAAAGCCACATTTCTTACTCTTACATGACTGGCTGGATAGGAGTTTGCATGCAAAGTGAACTGTAAACACAGATACCATGACCAAAATGTGCATAAAACACTGGAGTAGTTATTGCAGTGGCAAAGTATGCTTTTAATCAGGGATGTTGGCCATGTTGTGCTTTTTTAAGTACTGTATGTCACTGTGGCTTCTTTGTGTCTCAAGTTCTCACCATAGAAACCTAAATTGAGGCTCAATGGTAATTTCTGCTTATTTCATTAAAATATCTGTACTATTGATGATAAAATGTGTGTATGTGTGTGTGGGGTTTGGCTCTAAACATTTGGGGTGAAGACTCAGTGAAGCGCTACAAGATGGAGTCAGACTTTTAATTATGCTCACATCTTTGAGCAATCCACCTGTGCCAATTATGTGCTTGTTCGGTTAACATCTCCACCTGGCATTTCAAATAAATTTATGCTGAGACAACTGTCACAGCCACGTTAGGTGTAAGATAAAAAATTCTTTTTTTTAGACCAAGGGATAAATGCTGAGTTTATACTGTGGTGTGAACTGTGAATAAAGAAATGTGCATTATTTCCTTTTGCACCTGCCAAAAGCCCGTGGGCCTCACTTTGACAAGCATGGCAGTAGGGTAATATATAAACAGGTTTTGCTACCGACTAGTCTTGCAGTAATAAAGTCAGTTAAACATACCCTTTAAAACCCACTCAACTTCTGGTGCAAGTGAATGGCATTTTGAGACCCACTCTTTTATTTAATACTGATTTCTATGAGTCTTTTTCTTATTGTTATTCCTCTATTTTAGCTACCTGGGGAAAGTGACGCAAAGCTGTCAAAGAAAACAAAAGAGCTATTGCCTTCTTGTTTTAGAGGAGTAATTGTGCTATCATTTTCCTGAGACACTTCGTACCCAAACTGCATAGTGAAAGCAAAACTCATGGAGGACCAGTCTGAATGGTGTTCTTATTTTATACCATAACACGGTCGCATTGATTTTTTTTATTTATAAGTTGATGTTTCCTCCCACCGTCCAAAGACATGCAGCTTGTGGGGATAGGTTAGTTGGATATAAAATTGCCACTAGGTGTGAATGTGCGTGTGAATGTGAGTGCGAATGGTTGTCTGTCCCTGTGTGTGTTGGCCCTGCGACAGACTGGCGACCTGTCCAGGGTGTACCCCTCCTCTCGCCCTATGACAGCTGGGATAGGCTCCAGTGCCCCCCGCGACCCTGAAAAGGATAAGCGGAAGCAAATGGATGGATGGAAGTTGATGCAACAAACTTAGTGAATGTCAATTTAATGAAAATCAGCATAGTCATGCCACGAATTAAAAATCAAATGCTGAAAGTACACTAAAGCTTCCAGTATGGTGCAAGAAATTTACCATACCGATTCAAGTAATACTGTAGCATACAGTGCGTTATATTTGAAAAAATAATTCCATCACCATATAGTCTTTGGGTTCATTAAGTTAAAATAACATCCTGGGATACCTTGGAGCATGACTGATTTGCTTTTATTGTTTGGTTTCCTCATCTTTTGTTATATTTTGCTTCCAGCTTTGAAAAGTGCCAAAAAGGGCTGAAGCCCTTGGATTACATGGCAGATGACTATGATTGATGGGGGTACACAGGACCCCCCCCCCACAAACACACACACACACACACACACACACACACACACACACACACACACACACACACACACACACACACACACACACACACATTAGTCTAGGTTCTATCAAGGGTTATATTTGAGCTTTTGTTTCTCGTCCTGGCCAGCCACCCTACCACCGCCAGTATTATTTTTATGTCTGAGTCCTTTTAGAATGTTTTCAAAAGCAACTGATTACCGAGTTATCCACAAAAGAGAGTTTCTTTTCTCTTTTTCTTTCTTTCTTTTTTTGCCTCTGCACCAAAACTCCTGACCTTACCTGTGTAACTGAGCCCTACAAAATTGCAGGTGCACTGCGTAAATGGCGCCTTAGTAAACACTGATTTCGTCAATGACATCTCCCTCATCTGGCTCCCTTTTTTAACACACTGTCCTATTCAGCATCCTTCTAGCTTTTATTTCCAATTCATGCGCTGTCTGACTTCTGCCTTCAGTCTTATTCAGTTACATCTTCTTTCTCTTCTGGCAGAACCATTCATGCTGCTTCATGTGCATGTGTAACCATGGTGACCGGCAAATAGAGCTGTACAGCATCATTCAACTTTTGTGCTAGACGTATTATTTGGAAAATGTGCAGGCTAGGGATAGATGGCATGCAGTGTCACAAATACAGTCATGTTTGGGGAAAGCGCATCTTTATACAACCCAATATTATCTACTTGATATTTTCTACTGTGCTCTAATATATCATTTTGATGTCTGAGGAAACCTTCACTCTTATACTATGACATTTTTTCCTTGAACCAAAGTTCAGCTGTAAAACAAATGCACATACCTAACATAAAGCTACCATACGTTCTTACTGTGATTGACTAAAAGTTTGCTAAGCTCAAATGTAAGAAGATAGAAACCTTCTCCACTTCTAAGTCATCAAACAACTTAGAGAAAGTGACAGAGCCACTGAAAACAGATAATTTGGGACTCTTGTGTTGCTGATTTCATAAAGGTGTGTGGTATCTTAAACTGTGTCCACTTTGTTATAGCATTGTGATGACCAGACACCACAGAAGGTCAATGGCACGTGGCAATTACAAGGAATATCAGAAGAAAAAGCTGCTAGTGATGCAAAGTGGATAGGTCTCGAGATAAACTTGAAGTTATTACCAATGAGAGTGAAAGATACTGGTGATTGACATATGCAATTACAAGGGTTACCTAGGTAACCAGAGCCTGGGATGAAGATGCAAATCGTGTGGATGCAGGTTAACGATTCAAATAAACAGACTATTCTATAACCAGCAGATGAGCTAGATAAATGGATGTGGATGAACTGAACTCGATAGTACTGTATTTAATTATTAGTTATTATTAATCTTTGGATCTCTTTCATAAATCGTCTTTGTCCAGTCTTCCTCCCCTAACCCCGACAGATTGATGCCCCTTCCTCAGCCTGGAGGTTTCTTCCTGTTAAAAGGGAGTTTTTCCTTCCCACTGTCACCGTCACCAAAGTGCATGCTCATAGGGGTTCATGTGATTGTTGGGGTTTTCTCTGTTTTCTTTGTGTGATTGTAGGGCCTTTACCTTACAATATAAAGTGCCTTAAGGCAACTGTTGTTGTGATTTGGCATGATACAAGTAAAAATGAATTGAATTGAGTATTATATTTACATAATAGTGAAGTTATTCTGAATTGTACAAATTTGTTTAGTGATTTTAGTATGACTAAATTTACAGAAGAAAAATCAGTGACTCTGCTGCTGTATGATTATGACTAGGAAAAACTATTTTAAAAAAAACTTTGGCTTTGATTATATTCTGTATTTGCATTAATCTGACATATTTAACTATGAAATATGTACAAAAAAGGAATATGTTGAAAAAGTCTTCATGTGTAGAAATTTTCCTCATGTGTAAATTCAAAAACATCAATGAATCATGAGTGATGAATTTTCATAAACTGACAATATGTAAAGTGGGTAACATTTTATAACAAGATACTATTAAGCATTAGTAAGATATTAGTAAATACTTAAATGACTATTATTCCTACAATAGTACACAATAGTATGTTATTGTAAATGCATTATTCTTGGTTATAAAGCTCATATATATTTATACTTAACACTTTCTCTGTACTTAAAATTTGTATAAATAAAGTATTACATCACATACCAGTTATTAGGAGCTATTAATCACTCATGGTAAAACTGAAGTATTTAGATGCATATATTATACATATAATGATTAAGATCTGTGTCTGTGATTATGTTAGTAGAGCATTTTATACATGCTTTGGTTATTATTGCAGTATGTGGTTAATTTAGCCAGTTAGGTGTTAGTTACAAATGCTGCGTGACCTTCTCTGAAGTGAGAACTACGTATGCTGTACAAAGGATTTGCAAATGAATTTGAAAGGTCAGCAATCCCTTGAGACCCAAAGAAGTCTCAGCTGTATACAGACAAACAAAAAATAATGAAGGATGGGATGTTTAACAGTTCATTGTTTTGTTTTTTTTAGTTTGTTTCTTAAGTTCAAACTTCCTCTTATTCGTGATCAGTTACTTAGGTATAATGAGATAAATTAGCATCGAGTCAGCTTCATTTTCAAAGAGCTCCTGATTTAAAAACGAACAAGTCAAGTTGTCTAAATAACTGCTTAGTATTTGATGTAATACTTTATTTAGACATGTTTGAAAATACATATGAAAATAATGTCATGACCATGTTATATATGAACCTGCCAAGCGGGAACAAAGCACTTGATTTATGCATAAAAAATGATGCTTTACAAAAGATCATATCTTACTGAGCTGCCATCCTTTTTTAAATTTTTGGTTATTATAACTCATAAGTAAGACATACATGTTGGTGCCTATAAACTGGTCATCACATCCTGAAGTTGTTTGTCACTCTGTGTTAGCCCTGTGAGACTGGTTATCCATCCAGGGTGTAGCATGCCTTTCTCCATATGACAGCTGAAACAATCCCTCCATCTGAAACATGTTATGGAGATTTATATGATAAAGGTGAATCCCTACTGTCTGAAAGGACTGATGTCCCCACAACAGGAGCACTACAAGCCAATACACACCTACATAGCCATCTACATCCACTGCTACATTTTTTGGTTAGTGAATTGTACAATTTAATACTCGATTCAAGCTCGCAGCACAAAGCCAGTCTGATCTAAAAAACATTATAATTGTAGGCTTTCTACCCAGTTGACATATTGCTGATGGCAAAGGGCTGAGCTGAGATTACAGCTCATGGCACAGCTAATTGATTTGCTGGCACCTGCAACAACAGCCTTGTGTGTTGGTATATTAATTTATCAAGCTCAGACATCCGTACAAGCTTCCCACACTTCCAAGTACCGTGTAACCTTCGACAAATACCTTATGTTACCCCTCCCCATCGACCCTGGGGATTTCTCACTTCTTTAAACTGCAGGACTGACAGCAGATCAGCCTTCAGCCTTCGTCTGTCTCCATCGATGAAGTTTGTGCAGTCTCAAGCAAAGTGGCCTATTGCTGTTGATGCTGATTAAAGCACCATCAAAGTCTCAGCCGCTGGCTTTGAATGCTTCACAAGTCAGCTTATATGAGAGCTGTATCGAATAATAACCGCAGCCTTATGCATCCCCCTCTCAATCTAAGATGGAAAATGCAGCATTGCCAACAAGATCCTCTGTTGGTATTACAAACTTCTACCTCAATTAAGGTTTCACTTCAAACTTTGCAGAAAGTTTTGAGTTAGTTTGCATTTCAAGTCCTTTCATTAGCTGCTGTTTGAAAACACTCCTCTTTTAATTGTGCCTGATTGATTCCTACCAAGGTAGGGGCTATAATTAAAAGAAACGCAGGCAGAGGGGAGGTAAATTGAAAGCTAAATGGCAAAACTGGTCTTGAAAGTGTCCAAATAACTAAAGGGTTGAGAGTGGCTGCCAAGCTTGTTAGCAGATACTAATGAGTTATCTTCTTACTGTATGCTTGGAATTTTTGCATACAGTTATCCTACTGATATTAACAGAGATACTAGATTAAATTGTAACAGGACTGTATTTGTATCAACCGTACGAAAAAACAACACAATGAAAACTGGTCTTTTTCCACCTGCAGCCTGAAAAAAAATCCATCATCACAACTTTTCCGCTTAGACTCGAAAGTCAGATGCTGGCTGTGATCATTAAGTACCGACAACATGCTGGTGCTGAAGTTCTACATGAGCTATTGCAACTGCAGCCAAAAATACAAATAGCCTTGCACGGCTCGCGTTTGATCGACTTTTGTTTCCCTGTATGTGTTGCTGCAGTAACCTGGCAGCGTTGAGCACTGTGCCACAGGAAAAAAAGGTCAATTTTCCATCTTACATAGATAACCATGATCAAATAGTGACAATAACCTGTTACACATATACTTTTGCTCACTGTCATCAGAGCAGCATTATCTCTATGCTGACCCACAAACTGACCTGTTCTGTTAACGGGTTATGCTGAAAAGTGCTGAGTGGCCATTTTCAACAAATGGGATTTCCTTATCTCTACTCTCAGAGTATTCTGTCACCAGCGCTAGATGACTCTCTTCGGTTTTTTGCTCTGTAATTCATTTCTGGGCTATATCTCTTTGCATTCTATTCTTCCCCTCTGACAGGTGATAAAGATAAAAAAAATAGTGCAAGCTTCTGAATATGTAAATGTAACAAGTGTCGATCGATAATCTTAAGGATATAAGGTACAAGCAGAAATAGGGATTACAAATATCTTACGTGATTTTATAATTAAAAATGGATACACACATTGAATTATTTTACATACAAATGAGAAAGATCATTTTTAATATCTGTAGTCAAAAACAGACTTTGCTCGCATGCTAATCTGCTGTGTTTATTATCGAATATTTACCACAAACACATACAGTTATTGTAATCACTATTGTTGCCCTCTGGGTCCTGTGCCAGCTCAGCACAGTCTCCCTATGTGCAGTTACAAAAACACTGAGAAACATGTAATTGATTGCAACAGTGGAAAAATGACGGGTGAAGTCAGGACACAGTTGGCACAAACAGCAGCTACGCAGAATGACAAGGTGGTCCTTTCTTGGCTGCTACTTCAAAGCACATTGTGCGCTGTCTGTCCTGCGTTCTGCACAACAACATTGAATATTTAGTATTTACTGCTGTTTACAGTTAGCTAGATTAATGCGATGGTGTTGTGTTTAGTATGTTGCTTTGGTTTTTTTTTTGGTTGTTTTCTATTCTTCTTCTCTCAACAGGTGATCCAGGAGAATTTTTTTTCCTCCCCCCGCTTTCTCACTGTCCCCCTCCCCTTCTGTTTTTCTTTTCCTTCCTCTTTCTTTCTCCCTTTCCTATCCCTCACTCATGTCTGTCCCATCTGTAACATCTGAAAATAAAATATAATAAATAATAAAGACAAAGGTCGACCAAATGGACCAATACGGCAATGCCACGATGATCCATTTGGCAAAGTAAATCCATTGGGTATCCTTGTTGGTCTTCAGACAACAATTCTGATGGCTAAAGAACCAAATGGGACAGTATATATCTGTTTTTTCTCTCGCTCATGTTTTGCCAGTATTGGAGTAAATCATGTTGATGCTACTCTTGCTGCACAGGTAGCCTCAGACGAGAACCTCAACTATTCTCTTTTTTTTTTTTTTTGCTAAAGTTGCCGGTCAAGGACATTAGCAAGTCGTTACAACTGCCGTGCACATTTTTCAACTCTTTAATGACGCGTGCACACACCTGCCACCAGACAGAGAGAAAGAAGAGTGAAAAATTATCCTTCTCTGTTCCTCTCAAGCTCCCGCTCTTTCAACCCCCCTCTCTCCACCCATCCATTAATGCCACCCCTCTCCTCTCCTGCTTTGTAATGTTGACGAGGTGCAATATCTTTCCTCTCCTCCTTGACATTGATTCCAGTGATTTAAATCTCCCAACTCATGACACAAATTACTGGTAATTTACAGCCACCTCCTCCATTTCACTCATAATATGCTCTAGTGAGAATTCAATGTTCCTTCCGCTCCCCCTCCACCAACTCTGTTCCTTGCTGCTCTTTGTTCTCCTCAGCACCCCCAACGCCGCATTGCTTGCTCACCTTTACTGCAATTGCAATTTATGGCCTTGTTTCTTGTTTCCGAAAGAAAGCCTATGCGAGCACAGAGTGGCATTAGATCCATCGACATGTGTACATGTGTACCAGGATGTGTAATCCTGGTATACAAAAAATACTTTTTTTTCTGTGATCTTCACAGTATTTTATTTTATTTTTTTATTATTCTCTGTTTTGAAAAATTACCATCTCCTCAGATGGCCCTCAACAGGGGAGGATGTTTTAACTTGGCACTTGCTGAGTAAAGTATTGAAGAAGGGGGTTTTATCCTTTTTTTCAGTCATTTGCTGGCAAGCTAAAAGCAGTTTGCTGGTTGATCCAACTTGTGACAGCATAAATCCTTTCTATTGTTTCCCCCAATGGAAAACAACTTTAAGAGTACATCAAAAAGCCTCACATCAGAGGCATTTTCCCTCAAACTCGGGGCACACTTGGAAAAAAAAAGTGGGAGTTGGACTGTGTCACAAACCACTGAGTGGAAAATGTCCTTTGTCGCTTTAGTGTCTGCAGGTAGAAGCCGAGCAGATACAGCACTTCAAGAATAGAGGTTCCAATCACCTCTGGAATGGAATTATGGGGCACTTCACAGTTCAGTGGTATTTACTTTCAGCAATATATTCTGAAGGGGAGGAAGCTTGAAGGGCTAGAAAGTAATACAGACACCCACCCTATAAATACAGAAACAGAAAAATGCACAATAAGTATTTGGCTCCCTTTTCTTTGTATCCACCCTCTCTTCTTTGTCTGCCATTTTCTCCTCAGTTGTCGTTTCAGTTCTCTCCTCTTTTTCTCTGTTTCACCAAATTGCAGTATCTCTGCCAGGACTGTTATAGTGTCGATTCTGTTCCTCTGGAGAGTATACTGTAGTCTTGTAATCTTGGTGACTACGTTGTAAAGTAAACTTTCCTTGACAGAATGTTCTAAAAGCAGAGTCTTCAATGTTTTTTTTTCTGCGGTTCCTTTGACTGACAAAAAAGGTAAACATATTCTTAAAACGATGGTAGCTCTCTGACCTTGAAAGAAAACACGACTGTTGAGAGAGTGAAAATAGTACGGCATAGACATAAAAAATACAGCAAAGACAGAGGCATATGACCAGAAGTGAAAAGAGATTTTCCCTTTTAACCAATATCAGTCAGTATTAATGTGAAGTTGCTAGACGTCAAATATAAAAGCCTATTTTAAAATGATATTGAAATTGGGTAATATGACATGGTTCATAAAAAAAAAAAAAATCTCAAGACAGTTTGACAAACATATTAAAGCTTTGTGCGGCAAGAGATTTAAAAGTAAACAAAATGCTTGACATTTCTATTTTCATTTGGCACTGACCTGCAATTTCTTGCCAAACAGCATAATGAAGAAATCAGAAAACAAGGGCTTCGTTTTGTCTGTTGTCATTTAATGCAGACCTTATTTAGGACATTGGAAGGACTGTAACTATAGGGGAAAAAAATTCTCTCATTAAACTTTCATTGATTCATATGCCTCTTATTTTTCATTTTTTCATTTCTCCTCTCAAAAGTTTGTGACCTCTAGAAATCTTTATTCTTTGCTTTATTAAAAATATGCTATATTTATTTGTGGATAATTAAAGACATTAAATCAACAACATTTACAGTACGACAGCAGTACTGCAGATTAGACATTCCTCTTTTCACGCACACACGCTTTTGTGTGTGTGCACAAGTGAAACAGAGACGTGGCGGGTTTATTGTTTTTGTGAGACCTGTTTTTGTGAGACCTGGGTTTCACAGAAACACACTCCCTCAGACACAGCTTTAATCTTCATTGAACACTTTGCCCCTGCTTGATATTGTTATGCTTTACAGTTGGCAATCAATCTGGAGAGCCAGAGCAGGTTTCAGCACCAAAGGGATTAAAGTGACCATCCAATTTAACTTTTAGTATTCTACCCCTGTGGCCAAAGGTAACAGCTCAATACCAATGAAATTTTTCTTTGACATATCTATTATATGTGTTTCCAAATGACCTGCAGCACTTTCTCTTTAACCTATTTGTAATACCATTCCTTTGTAAATAACACTGGTGCTGATCTATAAGTGTTAGACATATTAAACTATCCTTATGCAGGTATTTACTTGGTGTGTTTTACTATTTGTTTACAGACATCCAAGGTCCAGGCTCTTTTTTCATTTCTATGTAAGTGTGATTAAGGAGGCACATGGTCTTCTTAACGTTGACTCTTTTCGCTTCTCACTTTGCCCTTGACTGAGTCTACGAGGAGATTTTAATTGCTCCGTGTCACTGATTCACCCAGGGAAGGCGTGTGGTGCTCCAATCAGGAGGGCTTAGTGAGTGGCAAGTAGGTGAGTGAAGTACAAGGATGTTTGGGCTTCTGGGAGTGTTGGCAGCTGGATTGAGGTCAGATGTCAGAGGGTGAAAATAAGTCAATGAGCTGAGCTGAAACTTCATCATAGAATACTGTGGTGTAGCAACTTGGAAACACACGGTAATGTATATGCACCACAGAGAGGTGGAATGAGTAGGGAGAGGGGGATTTTTCCATTTTCATGCAGCAAAGCAGGAGCTGCCTTCACTGAAACTTGTCTGGTGATCAAATGCCAGCGCAGACAGAGACACTTATGATGTGATAATACATTGCAAATGGTACCGCTATATCTGCCAGAAATAGCATAGCTACTTAAGTTGGTATCCAAGCAAGTTTCTGTTGAAGAACTGATCCAAACAGAAAAAAAAAACATACACTCAAATCTTGGTGTAATCAGCAGTACATCTGGAAAAGTTTTACTATATAAGAGGAAGTGGGTGATTGGCAGTGCTGTAGCAGCAAAGGGCGTTGGCGTGTGCTTATCATACTAAAGTATCAATTGAAACACTTCAGTATTGCATCTATCTCTAAAATGTAAACTTTTCACGAGCTATCAAAACAGCTCTGATCTGATCCTAACTTGTCACAATGCACTGAAGACACAAATAGCTTATTTGAGCTTTAAAAAAGCAGAATTCGCTTAGCCCTTAAAGAAACAGTTCAGATCTTAAAAACAGTAGCCATTATATCTAAGGTGTAACTGTTCAGTGCGCAAACTGGTAATTACACAGGACAAAAAGTCCGACAGTCCTCCAAATCAGCACTGTCACTGGCTTCTTATTACACACCTCTGAACTCAGTGACTCGCTTGGTTTTCATGGAACCAGGGTCATCCTGATAACCAACAAATTGTTCAGATATTTAAAGAGGTTTGGTTTTGTGCTTGCATATGGCTTTGTACGCCGGAGAACTAATAGTTGGTTACAAGATATGGAAGTAACAATTCAGTCTTTAGCAAAATGTATTTGGAGTAAAATTGCCCCCAAAACTCTGATGGCGTGAGTTATTTTCACAGTGCAGGATATTTGTAGGATATGCAATTCATATGGTAATTTGACCATGAAACATGGCACTTTTGCATTTTTTCTATGCAATATTATCTGCAATACTCCATAGGGATTCAGGGGACAGGCAACATGTGTGTGCAACGGCGTTTCCATGGAGTAATCTTGTTAAGCGCGGAAAACAGTTGGAGCACCAGGTGTGCTGAAGACCGACTTGACCATTGAATCCTTGGAGAGCTCTGTTTTCTGTTTGCATTTTCTGCTGGATTGATGGACTCAGGAGAAGCCACTACAGTTATTTTTGCACTGTTGTTTGGATAATGACCGTTAGTAGCAGTATATATTCAATATGGAAAAGGTAAGAATTAGTAAGCATTTGCTTTACTAATAGTGTTATATTATATACTTGTCCAGAAAAAAGTGGTGCTATGATGCACCTAGACAACAGATTAGGTTGTAACCTAATGCAAAACTGCCCCCCATATTTCCTGAGGAAGAAGAAAATGTCAAGCAAAGCTTTCAGTTGTCATATTGGAAAATGCCTTTGCCCAGACGATAGAATCCCATTATAGTTGTACTATCGGTCTATGATGTCAAATCCAGAAGTATAATGGGGCCTTGACATTACTCTGATACATCCAACTTCATTTTCTCCCCAGAAACACCAATGGGACATTTTCTCTCTGGAGACGGGGAAAATAATATACAGTAGTGCTGAAAATATCTGAACCTATCCTGGCATTTCACTCAAAACCAGGTTTGCAACTACAGAAGTCAAATCTTCCAAATTATGCGTCTTTTCCAAATCAGGCTGACATTTGCAGGGTTGAGCTTATTTTGATCTTTGGGTTAAAAGTATGCAAGTTCGCAACAGACTTCTGTGAAACTTAGTACACCCATTTAAATAGAAACAAATTAACAACACTTCCATAACCTTCCTCTGTGCTTTGTATTTAGTGCAGGCATGCTAAACTAAGATGGTTAACATGGTAAACATTAAAAGCATTGCTTTTATTTAGAGGTCATGAGCATTTACAGAATATTAAAATCAAAGCACAGGCTGCTGCAGGCTCTTGGCTGGTTTGAAAAGCAACAGGCCATGGCACGGCAGGCTTTGATGTTACAGTATGATTACAACACAACAGGGATATGCTGGACAAAAAAGCTTACAATATCTTCGCCTTGAAAAAATTCTAAATTCCTGCATGTTACTCATTGGGCTCAAGAGGTTTGCATTCTGTTATGTTGAGCTTGTGTACCAGTGAATTTCCTTGGAATCGAAAAAGCATTTATTTGCTTTTGTGTGAATGCTCTGTACATGATGCAATTATCTATGCATAGTTACCTCCTGCAATATGATGGATTTCACAGCTTGCATTTTACAGCGTGTGGGCTAATGCGAGTCGACAGGAACAATTCCTCTTCATTAGACCATTCCAACACTCAGTTAAACGAAATACTCATGTTCACATGAATGGTGATACAACATGAAACAACATCCATGTCTTATAGGTTTTCCGTTTGCCTGCAGCCTTCATTAACACTGGGAATGACATGTCAGCATAGAACACTACCTTCTAATTTTGCTGAATATTCCTCTAAAACGCAGTGCTCTAGACTTTCATCAGGGCGACAGACATTGGCAGGTGGCTTCTTTAATCTGATCACAGTGAAGCACATTTGCCAAAATGTTTCATCAGTGTTACACGTAGGCAGCTGTGACATGAAAACCTTACTGTTGTAGTAGATATATCTCTGAAGCGGCAGCAGTGGGTACAGTGCTCTCTGAAGACGAGTGACAGACACAGTCTCTTACAGAATAAAAACAAAATCTCTTGTGTGTAGTGGTGTAACATACGTAACAAAAAAACCCCCAAAACACTGAGAAGTTTAAATATTCGATTTGACTCAAAAATCCCAGAAAGAATTTGTTCCCTCTGTGAGATGAAATTCTGCATTTTGTCTTTTATATTTCCATGTCATTTATACCTCTTATAAGATATATTAACATTTTTCCCTATGCTGTCATTGCCATTTGTGGCTATTTAGAGTTTGTTAGAGCTTAAGATAAACGTTTTACACAAATGTATGCAGGCCTGTACATTCTCTTTGAACAGATCTGTCCAAGACATCACAGTCAGCTCTGTTTGAATTCCCAAGGAAAGCAGAGTACATACATGTTGCTGAACTGTTTTTCTTAGCTCGTCCTTGCACTGTGGAGACCATCAGCAGGGCTGTTGGGTGGGTTGGTAATTGAGGATGTGGGGTTTAGAGACAAAGCCCCTTCGGAATTCCTCGGCAGATCGGTTATTATCGTGCTCTGAGGATTGGGTAGCTGCTCCACCGCTGACATTTCCATTTATATCTTTCAGGTTTGGATCCTTGGTAACTGAGAGAAAGCAAGACAGGGAGAGAAGGGAAAGAGGAGACAGTTGCTGTAAGCCTTGTTTACGGCTTTGAACAAAAGTTTGAAATATCTTTGTGTGCGCGCTAGCAGTAGATTGGGGTCTTAGTGTAACTGACTGTGCTGTCTAGAGGTTGCAACAGACAGTGTGTGTACTCTAAGGAGCAAACACTGAGGGTGACTAGGATTTAAATGAATAAATCTGCAAGTTTTCATGTCTTCTTCTTGATAGTTTGTTGATGTCAAGTGAAGCTGGCTGCGAAAAAGGATTCGGCATAGTTTCTGATATAAAGTTTTCAACTCTAAGATCATTGCATTTACCTGGGTATACACAGTAGCTAAAAGAGAAAAAAATCAGGCTATAGAAGCCCAGACAATTTGTGTTAAATCTTAAAAACTTTTTACCCTGTGGTTCAGAGAATGACAATAAATAAAATGGAAAAATAAGGTAGATGATAGAGAAAAGGTAGAAATAGAGTCGGTCCCAAAACACATTTTCTCATGGTCTTGAATTACCCAAATGCACAGCGACCATATAGCAACATATGAATAGGTTGCAAAGAAAAAAAAGGTGCTTTGGAAGCCAATGGAGTTAGATAATGTTTATTAATGGATGTTTCTGTGCAAACATATGCTTTGCAAATACATCTTTAACACAACCTATATATACAGTAACCAGTCAATTGTCCTTTGCTTTTACTTCTTTACAAACACTCCCAAAGTGGCTTCTAACAGCATAATTTCTTCGGCTTAATGTAAAACCCTATTCATTTAACAAGGTAATTGCACACTTCCAAATGATAAGAAATCATCAGTACAAAGAAAACAATTAAATGAACAAGAGAGAGAAGGAGAAATCTATGCAATTGCATTAGTGTGGGATGCAATATTTTTAGAGGGAAATAAAAGGGCAGACTTGGCGCATAACTTATTTCTTTTATGAAAATAATAGTTGCTCTTACACAAGGAGAAAAATGTTACTTAACAAAGAACATATTTAACAACAACTCTACTAACAATACTAAGGATATATGAAATACTGCTCATGATTTAAATATTTATCTTTGATTTAACATAGGCTTTATTTATGGTCTAGCACCAACTTCTGCTACGCCTTACTTGAACAATCTTACCCAGTCTGATGGAGACAGTATTCAAACCAGAAAAAAACTAGGTAAGAGGTCTTAAACGTGTAACCAGCCAGAATAAAAAACATGCAAGCCATCATAGTTCTATGAGCCAGATATCCACAGGAGGCTGTAATTGGCTGTCTTGGAGTAAAAGGCTCATGCTATCAGTGGAGTGGTAGGATGAATGAGGTGTTGTGCCTGACACCAAGAGATTCAAGTTAATAAATAGCGCGCTTGATCTGAGGCCGACTGTGCAATTGTATTTGGACAGTCTGATGAATTGGGGACCAGGAGCTGTCCACACTTTTTTCCTGAACACAGGTGATAATTCATGCTGCAAAGCTTGGGGTCTTTAAACTGCATTTTGTTTGTTGGAAAAGTAAGAGAGAGAGCATGTATTCCACTTACTGGAATATACAGTAGTGCCATTTCATCAAAGTGCATACAATATCCCAGTTTTTAATCATTAAACGTGAGTAAAAAGTGCTATACAAATATTTACCATTTTAAAACAACTTCCAAAACCCCTGTGCAATTATCTGAAGGAAACTCAGTCTTGAATTCCAAATGTCCCCTTTTCAGACACAGCTGTGCCGTATAGCTACATATTCCACTTGTTGTAAAACACCAACAGCACAAGCGGGTGTAAGTGTGTGGGTTAAATATAAGTAAGTAAATTGATGTTTTTAAATCTTTTTCAGGAGATAATTGCAATTTGCAGTATTAGCAAAGAGCATTTTCATCAGGATCACAGTCATCACGACAGTCATGAGGGAACAAATTGTGAACTAGCTTCTCAAGCTATGCGTCAGGATTGTAAGGTTACATAGAGTGTGCATGAAAGACTCAAAAATATCCATGAGACAGCTGTCTCACTCTTCTCTGCACAGTGGGACAGCCCTGAAATATCACAGTCACTGTACTGGGACTACGCGTCAGTACCTGTGAGCCAAGACGTGCAGGCATCGAGAATGAATAACTGACTTAGTCCCACTACCATGCAGCAGAACTGTATAGAGCGCGTTCAAACACATGAATCTGTGTGAGGTTATTGCTTTAAGGCACATGGATGAGGGGACCAGATTGTTTACTGCTGTTAGATTGCCTGAAACAACAACCACATATCTCTATTTCATTTCTCTCCAGCAGGGACAAGAAGTAGGACAAGTTTCACTGGCCCACGTTTCTACCAAAGAAACCGATATATTAATGCGTTGTTTTGTGAAAAAACTGAATTCAGATTTCCATCTGATGTCCTTCTGTATTTTCCCCTGAATTTGTTCATTCATGTTTACCAATGGCTCATCTGCTTCCTGTTTTACTCTGGCATTTGGTTTGGTCTTACTTTACTTCCTTCTTTGATTGCCTTCCCTGCCCTCATTGTTTTTTTAACCTGTAAATTTCTTTCATCTGCATCTCATTACCTCCTGTTTGTCATTCCCCAATCAGTTCTCTCAGTCTTTTTGGTTATGCTTCCCCATTGTGCTCTGTGTTCTAGCATTTATTTGCTTGTTTGTTTGTTTGTTTGATCCTCTGTTCCCCATGTTGGTTTAGATTTTTTTTTCACTTTGTTCATGTTTTTCTCATCAGTAAATTAAAAGCTTTTTGTTATTACTGTCTGCTATTTTCTGGCATTCGTTTCCTCACTACACTACCCTGACAAGCTGATATAATGATAATAACAAAAAATACCTTGCCTGCACTGTACGAGCTATAAAATGCAGCCAATGTGATCAAATGACCTTCAATGTTGCATAAGAGACCCATCTAAAATTTTGCCAAACCACACACGGGAGCAATCACAGCTTCGTCTTTGCATTCACATGGAAGCCTCAGTTAGGCTGAGTGCCCAGAATAGCTAGTGAATGGGTGCTAGACAGTACTCACTATGACTATGGCTGTGCCAAATTACTACCTGCTTACATGAATTCGAAACATGAAACCATGCTGCTTGATTTGTCTGTGTCCCATACCAGATGCATAACGCATCAAGACCATGAATAATTTACATAAACAAGTGAAGGAAATCTGTTTGGTTCACTGCCAACACTTTACTCTTGTACTCCACCTCAAAGGCATTTTTTTTTCTTTTGCAAAAAAAGACCCCCCAAAAACAAAACAATCCTCCATATTGGAGAGACAGATGGCAGACAGGGTGAATCTGAGTCTCCTATCCAAAATCACTGTGTGATGGAATGCGTGGTTGCCATGGAAATTTAGGAAAAATGGAGCAGTTTGTTGGACTCCCTTGAGAGAACATGGTGGTCTCTTGGCGGACTCACATAAAGTCATTCACATCTGTAAATATCTCTGTATTATTTTGAAATACTTACTTATACATTATTTATTTTATTTTTAGCTGTATAGCACTTTTTTTACATTTCACCTCTTCAATAAAAAATGTAAGAGACAAGACAAGAGGGAAATACTGGGAAAAAGCAATATTGGAATCTACACATACACTGTAGAAAAGAGCTGACCATAGTTAACAATAAACTAGTTGTATCCAAGTACAGTGATGAATAAAATTATTAGACCACTAACTTATGTAAGGTTCATGCCACAGCTGCCCTAAACTATGCTGGTAATAATCAAAATCTTTTTTCTCATGTTTTTTTTATGCTTACCCCACCAGTTTACATAAGTTCTTTTATCAAAATTACATTTTTAATGCTAAAATATATGCATTTAGGGTATTCATACATTGTGTCATTTGCAATTTTACAAAAAATATCAGAGCACATTATTATTTGATTGTGATGCCAAACTTGATCTTTTGCATTTTTTTTTTTTTTCTTTAAATGACATCAGAAACAGCAGTATGCGACATTACGTGATGGCAGAGCTTCAGTTCATCCTTTGTCATTTTTTTTTTTTTTTTTTTTTTTTTTTTTAATAAATAGGACAGGGGGAATGAATGAGAGAAAGAGGGGGAGAGAAAGAAAGAAAACCAAAGGGGAGAAGAGACGGTGAGAAGGGGGGGGAAGAGAGAGAAAAAAAAAAAAAAAGAACTCCTGGGTCACCTGTATGGAGAAAAAAAAAACAAAAAAAAAAAAAAAAACAGAGGAGACAGCAAACAACAAAGAGCAACATAATAATAGAGAAAACAAAGCACCATCACAATAAACTAGCTAGTCATAGATATCAATATTTACTAAATAATAAACGATATTGTGCAGCACGCAAGATAGACAGCGCACAGTGTGCTTTGAGGCAGCAGCCAAGAAAGCTTTAGTCCGCGTCTGTGAATACCCATGTGTGCATACCTGTGTGGATCAGCATGCTTGCATTCCAAAGGTTTCTCCATGTAATGATCTGCTAGGGAGTGTGGGGGGGCCACAGCTCTTTTGCATTTTTAAACAAAAAAAGTTTATTTTAGAGTTTGAGGGTAATATTTGAATTATTTATGACGTCCAGAGTGCCAGCTCAAATTTGGGTGAAAAACATGAATTCAGTAACTTTTAATCACACATTTCTGACAGATTTCTAAAATATTTGTGTTTTTATGAAACGGTGTCTCATACATTTCTCAAGCACTGTAATCTGACAATATGGAGGAAAGCAAAAAATAAGCATTACAGAAAACGCAAACCTACATGGAATAGAAATAGAAACAATTAGATTTAGAAATAAGGATTGCAGTGTTTGACTACATTTGTCGCTCAAGTGACACTGTGATGAACCTCGTATCAAGCATAACATTAAATTCTTTAAATAAAAGCAACAATGTAACATGCATAAATTCAGAAAAATAGAGCAATTCTTGAAATTAAAAAATAATGCTACTGTTATTATACAGCAAAAACAAAAAATATGTGATCTGAGTTGTACAATGATTCTCAGTTGTATGTAGAGGCATCTACCACTGCCACTCTCCACTGGCGCTGGTGTAGAAGCACCTGAAGTCAGGAACCAAACTGAGCTTTTTTTTCTCCAGAAAGATTTTATCTTTTCAAGCTGTTGCAGCATCTCTCTCGCTTTAGATTCTCTGAGCTCTTGTACTGATCCATCATCATCTGTCCATTGAAATGGCAGTAAAAGAGCAACATCATCGTATACTTGTGTCTTCAGCCCAACTAGCAGATCTGATGTCACTTTTGCTGCATGCCATCATTTGTAAGAGTGACAAGTAGATGTTGGAAATCTTTCTTTCCCTATTAAAAATATTACTCATTTTAACTTTATCCTCTTCTCTATCTTTTTACTTTTTTTTTCTTTTTTTCTTTTTTTACTTTTCTTTAAAATCTCCCAAATTATGTTCTTATAGAACAATGTTATTTATTTTGATTTCTTAGGCTATTTAACTCGCCTCATTGTTTTTGTGGACAATGATGCCTAAAATGGGAAATTGTTAAAATAAGCGAAAACAAACTGCTTTATGTCACAAAATTTATTAAAATTACTTTATTAAAATCCTACATCACACTGTACTGGATTCCAGTTTATAACAGCAATCTGTTACAATTCCTGTTGATTTGAAGTCAAAGTAAGCATCTACGGTGGTGTGTGGAGTTGTGGTAGTTACTCCTCCTGATAACAAAAGAAACGAAAACTGCTTGAGGAAATGCAAGATCCTTTATGATGGCAGAGGTGAGACGACTTCTTTGTCATGTGAGGACATGGGGCACTTGGACAAGTTACCAAGATGAGAAACTAAATGTAACACATACACGAGGAGCTAAGAAGGGACAGGTGTAAAGAATCAGATCGGAGAATGTGACAAAGAGACAAAAACCAACCAGGACACACAACGACTGATATGAAAACCAACACAAATAAAACCAAATTAGAAAATGAACAGTTTTGTTGGGGGGTTATATGCAAAATTCGTAACTCCACCACCTGCTCTGTCTGCATATACAACATCCACACACAATCAATGCCTTGAAAGGCAAAATTACATTCAGGGCAGCTTTACACAAAACACACAACACCTAAGGCGTGTGATATCTGATGCACAGGGCATCTGAAAAATGTAACTTACTTTTTGAATGAATGCATTTCTCAAAATGTCCATCTACTGCTTTGCTATATTGCACTGAAAGCAAAATGCTACCTGAAAATATTAGATCATGTATGGCTTGAATGAGCAAGAGTGAGTTCATAAATGAAAGAAAATGCTTGACCGCGCAACAACACTGTCAGCATTATAAAACACCCATTACTCTCAAACTCCCGTTACTCTCACAGGGATTTTTTTTTGTTCTTTTTTAATCTCTGTGTTATGATTTATCAAGATGAGGGCAGAAATGTAGACACAATATATACATAAAACAAGCACACACATACATATGTATATATATATATATATGTAAAAACAGAGCACTTATCAAGAAAACCAGCACACTTTTTACAAGGAGTATGAACAGATGCACAGAGTGACAATGAGGGGAAAGACAGAACTATAAATAGAAAGCAAACCCACTGAGCCAAGGTGAAACTAATGAGCATGGGGAAGATTATTATAGGAAGCAAAGTAAGCACAGATACAGAAATAATATTATTAACAAAATAAAAGAGAAAGATCAGAAAAAACAATAAGAGACACAAGGGAAGAACCTAAACACTTAATAAAGCCACGTGTAAATACATAAAAACTGTAGGAAGTAGAAAACAATAACAGAAAATACGATTTATATTTTTTCCAGCTTGTACAGTAGGCAAAATTATTTTACTAGCTGAGACTGCGAGGGGAATGAACATTTTTCACATTTTACCACAGAACACAAAACACACATGCTGTTCTCCCTCCCTCATCCGAAGTGTCATGTAGTCTCAGATTTCAATCAGAGGCTAGTTTGCTGCAGGTCCTGCTATCATCAGTGCCCATTAAAGAAAAAAAAGCAAAGACAGGAGAAGAGAGTTCAATATTTTCTGTTGCTAGGAAACTGAAACATCATCATGACAACACTGTCTTTCAGCATACAGTAGTATATACAGTGTATACACGGTGTGGAGGCTTATGTTAATTTATGTTAATACAACACATGCTCTTTTTCAATTTCATTTAAATTTATAGAAATGCATAATGCATAAAAATGCATAAGGTAAACTGGACAGATTTCCATTTTGGTTGCATGATGATTAAATTAATGTCACTCTTAATATTTAGTGCAACTTGGCTGGCATTGTTGGGATTTAAATGCTAAAGTCGGCCTACACTTCATCCCACTTTTTCTTTAATGTTGTTCTCTGTGTATTTGCAGAAAATGCTATTTCTTGATTTAGTAAGTATCAAAATTTGATACCACCCACATAGATACAGCCAAAATGTGTTGTTCAACTGAATTGCAGTGTAAAGGTGTTTTGCTTTGCGAACTCACTGGCTCCAGTCCAAGCACCTTTAAGGTGCCTGTTTTATTGTTGGGTATATACATCTGCACTGCTTTATAAGTGGTTACATGAATATGAATGCATTGGAAGCTAAAGCAAGACAGAGACTATTCTGTGGAACATAAAAACAAATAGAGCAGATGGTTAATAGGTTAAATAACAATGTCAATATTATAGAAGATGTAAGAAGAGAATATAACTCTTCACATGCTGTTAGGGGTTTGCCTGTTATTTTTATTTCAGTGTACAGCTTCCGACACAACATCCATTCACGGTAACATGCTAGTGTCTTTAATGCTGATGAAATCTGCAATTTGACTGTGGCAGTCAAATGATAATATTTTATGAATAAACATATTTCAAAACCACATTGTGTAGAATGAAAGGCAGCATTCTGTGAATGAGAAGACTGTACTGTTTTACATCTGAAAGAGAGATAAATTCAAATTTTTGTTCATTTTCAAGACCTCAAAGATATGGTTCACAATCTCCCATCTTCCTACAATCATGCTCCACTCGAAACTTTGTTGGAATATGCGAGAGGTTCATGAAATGTTTCACCAAGCAGAATTTCTGCCTGTCTGTCTCAGTCACTTTCCTTTAACAATTCAATTTGCTGTGAACTGACAGCGCTCAGCTGGAATGATGAATGACCTGCTGCGCTTTCAGTTTACCACCACTTTTTCTTGTGCAGAATCATATAGTCATGAAGGTATATGGTTCTTATCACCTAGTTTTAGTGAAGTTCATGGTATAAGCATGAAATCTAGCATGACGGGTCAAATATTTCCTAGGCAATCAGGTTTAAGCCTTGCCTTAAGCAATGAGCTTCAGAGAGTCTCAGTATCACCACTGGTGATGTTCTAAAGTCCCTCTGTAGCTTGTGGATAATGGCTTAACTGTACTCTATATGTTTATCTGATAAGATATGCAAGCGTTGCAATTATACTGCATATTTGGCTCTAGTGGGTAACCCAAGACTATGCTCTGCTGAAAATCTCTTACGGATGGTTGGAGCTTTGGGTCACCCTTGTACTTTCTTCCTATTTCTAATGTCCATCTGGTGTCTAGTGATGTGAGAGCTGTGGGTGCAGAGGCACTCTGCAGGTGCACATCTGAGTGCCAGCTTAGATAGATCACGGCAGGTAGGAATTACAGCCACTTGTCCGCCTGTTAAATGATGGCATGACGGCACAGCCCACACGTTCACTTCAGTGTTGCTTCCAAATATCACTTATTCCAGATTGCCATGTTGGAAGGGATAAAGCGGGTACAAATGGCCAGCTGACACAAAGCTGACACGGTTTCATGTTCAATTTATATAGTGACACACATAGAAGAAACACGTACACATTTTGTTTTCTTTTATAATTCTTTGCAAACAGTCCAAGGTTAGGTGTGTTGTTTTTCTAGTCCAGTGCCTCAATCTATGTCTACAAAAAAATGATTCTCCAACTCACTCTTTATGTCTTTTGGCTGTGTTCAATGTCAGTGGAGGAAGCTGTGCCCACTATGTATAGAAAAGAAAGTGGAGGAGCTGGCAGCTTTCATGTATTATTTTCCATAGCTATTATCTTTCCAATGTCATACATACCTTAGTTGCCATTTGAACACATTTCTGAAGGAAGGAGAAAAAAAATACTGAGGTTATTTTTAAACAGTCCTGATCAAAAGTTTAAGACCACTTGAAAAATGGCAAAATAATAATAATAAAAAAAAAATCATATTTTGCATTGTTGGCTCTTAACAAGGTTCCATGTAGAGCTTCAAGATGCAACAAGAAGAAATGAGAGAAAAGTGAGACAAAACATTTGAGCATGCAATTTATTCAAAACAAAGCTTAAACTGAAACAGGCTGTTTTATAGCTGATTAAAAGTTTAGGACCACAAGCCTTTAAAAGGCCAAATCTGTGCAAAAATGTGGACTCATTGTCATTTTCTGTCAGGTAGTCACACTGTCATGATGTTCTGATGGCAAAGGCAAAAAAAACGTGAACAGGTTGTCCAGAACCCAAATTAAGGCTGTTACTGGTGCCAACTGCAGCCCCATAACCCTCAGACGGCATCTGAGACTGAAGGGCTTCAAAAACAAAAAACATCTTCAAGTCATACGATTTAATTATTTGAATGTTGAGTGCATTTTCTGTACTCCCGTTTTTATCACAGCTGCACATTAGACTTCTGAAACTTTAAGCTGGATACTGTCATGGTCGCTGTGTGGCAGGCAGGATGAGGACCCAAAATGCAAACTCACGGACTCAGGGGATAAACTCAAAATGCAGCTTTATTGCTGACAGGTGACAAACGAAAGCAGTGATACCAAAGCAATACAAAACTAAACTACACTGGGAAAAGCTAATTGTAACATATACCAGAAGACACGGGGAGAACCACACACAGCATGAGGGAGAACGCGACGCCGAACAGAGGGAGACGCAGACAGAAATACACAGAGGGTTAACGAGGAAAGTGGGAACACACGGGGAACACAGCTGACACAGATAACCATAACGAGACAGGGCGGGGTGCACATAACACTGACGGGAGACGGGCAGAGTCAAACAGGAAGTACAGAGGTTCAGACAGGAGGAGAGAGAGCACGGGGAAAACACAGACATAACGGGCTGGGGAAACATGGAATAAAACATAAGGAGAGACGAGGGCTCACAGATACACAGAGGGGCACACAGGGGGTAAAAGCCACGAAGGGAAAACACTTAGGGAACAACACAACAGGGCAACTCAGGAAACATGGCCTAAATAGGGAACAAAATACAAACATACAAGAAAACTAAGAATACTGGGCCAACATGGCCCAGGACCATGACAGATACACTTACTGAAGATACACTTACTCTTGCAAGGCCCAATAAAGAAGATGTGGAAAATGCTTTAGATTTTCTCAATTGAATATTCTTAGTGTGTGTTCAGTTCTAGTAAAAGAGACTTAGCAGGAGATTAGAATAAAGTATAGAAACATTTTTATATTTTTTGCTTCCTCGTGTGATTTAAGGTGACCATAAACCTTATGGCACTATAGATTTACTCCTGGGTGAATCAATTTTATATGTGCAAGCTATTAAGCCTTATTAATATCATGAATAAAGCCCAGCTGATACAGCAGCACAATATGTGCATAGATATATCATATCATATGTAGCATATTCAAATGGGGATGCAAAATATATTAAAATAGTATACTTTTTTCTAATGTCCTTCTAAGGCTCTTTTTACTCTTTTTACACTGCTGGAATTTCAGCTAGTAGAACAGAACACACACTTCATCAGTTTTGTCATGCACCGTGTCATCGTCACAACCCCCACCATTTATACTGTCTCATAACATCCACCCACTGGAGATTTCTACTCAATGATAGATGCTGTAACAAAGAAAAAAATAGATAAAATAAAACCCAACAATCACCACAAAATCAGGGTGGGAAATGTGGCAAAAATACACACATTTTCCACTTCAGACACCAGAAACTTGGGAGGAAAAACTGATTTGTTGCTCAAAATTAAACACACAGTTTTTGAAGCTTAAATTACATCAAACAATTGACAAATAACAAAACATATCTGCATAGTCATTTCCAGCACCCTTAGAATGGCAATGAGATTCTGGACTCTCTCCAGGAATACATAAAGTAATGCTTTAACACTATAGTCATGGAGAAGGCCCACGGTTCCTTTTCCCCAGCCAAGAACACGTCTCCTGGCAGACTCCCCCAGAACAACACTGCTGCCCAGCAAAGACTTTGCAGACATCCTAAACTCAGTCACTAAGCAATTGTCCAGCTTCGACACAAGATTGTCTCTGGTTGAAATTCTATACCGGCAATCCCAATCCCTAAAGAAATCTTTGGAATTCACTGAGACGTGACCCAGCTCAGTATAGAAAATAAAAAGATAAAAGAGACTATGAGTGACTTCCAGGTCCGTAGCATAACCTGGTGTTTTCAGATATCCCAGAATCTGCTTAAATAGGCCACAGAAGTTACACAGAAGTAAAACCTTCATCAAAACTCACCATGATGAACATCACTTTCTAGCGCATCCATCACCCGGGAGCCAGGAGACCTGGTTCCTGAATACCACGTCCTATTGTCTCCAAATTCGAACATTTCAAGCAGAAGGAGCAGGGGAAGAGTTGTGGAAGGGAGCTGAAAGGAACGGACTTTAGCGTAAACGAGCAGTTCCCCAGAGAGATCGAAAGAAGCAAGGTCCTGTTCCCTGTCCGGTGCAGCTTTATTCAGAAAGTTCCCTGTGCTGTCATTGCTGTGGACTGGTTCTACTGTGACCTTAGCACCACTCCCTGTTTGTGTTAACACCACTCCAGATAAACATCCACAACATGTTTTTTCTTCTCCTCCTCTTCCTCTATTATCTATCTAGCTTATTTATATTAATTCATTAATTAAACTTGACATCATAAAAGATAAATTACTGTCAGTCTCTGCACCATAAAGGTGTTGGTTACAATGTTCTTGTCTTTTATCAAGTTTTCTCATTCATCCCCCCTCTTGCTCTCTTTAAATTAAAAACGTTTGTGGGATCTTCCAAACCTTTTGCAGGAGGAGATCTGTTTGGCAGATCTGTGTTGGCCTTCACACAACAATTCTGGTTGCCACACTGCTGGACAGGACAAGGGATTTTTTTTTTTTTTAAAAAGTACAAGTAAATATACTTGTGCTAAAAATGCTCTAGTAAAAGTATTGATTCCAGTTAATTTCTTAAAATTAACTTAAAAGAAATTGAAAAAGTACGAATGTAAAAAGCAGACCATTTCTACCAGCTATTTTTGTGGAAAGCTAACTGAACCTCATGTCACATTAGTACCATTATAAAGATGATGCTGTGCATGTTAAAGAATCACTTAGAAATAACTCACAAGGATTTTTGTAACCTCCAGCGGATTTTGTGTAAAAACTGTAATGACCTGACCTGTGCTACTGCTCTTTGTAAACTGAGCCAACTAAATTCAATAAAATATAAGCTATTATAAGATATAATATAAGATGTTGCATTAGCTATCATGGCTGATTTCCAATCCCTTGGCAGTATAAAGTTAGGTAGAATTTAGTGAGAGAATCTAATCAGCATCATTAGCTTCAATTCAATTTGATGTCCTTTGATGTAACCTTACATTGATGATGAACACGACAGGTGCTCAAGTCCAGTATAGTACATGCCATAAATTCACCACAACATTGGACACTGATCTGTTCAACCTGCATAAAGGAACTAGTATTTTCATACATTAAATTGTTTTGCAGGATATTTCACAATATGATAAAGACAGCAACACAGGTACAGATCGACTATCTGTTCAAAAAACACTTTAAAATGAGTGAGGCCATTAAGCTTTAAATTTCCACTTCTCTGTGGGTCACTGAGCACTCCTTACTATTACAAATAATCTTTTCTTTTTCTCCTGTCCTTTCTTTATCCAAGCTTTCTCCAACACTGATTAAAGTTATGTCACATACGTTCTGTTATTTGGAATTACAGCTATATATATTAGCAGCTATATCTTTAGCTAGCAGACACATTGTGTAACAAAATCAGTTGTGTTTGCTGATATTTGTTGATCCGAGAAATGTTGCATTTGAAATTACCTGCCACTTAAAAACTGTTTCTCTCCTCATGCACGCTCCTCTCCTGCAGTGCTAGCTAATAGCTGAAGTTCTGCAACCAATAGTTATGGACATCTGCACTAAAAACACCATTCTAGATCATTGCAGCCCACATTCAGCCCTTGATTGATTGATTGATTGATTCAGCCCTGAGTATAGGGCTTAAAATGATGCATAAATGCAATAAGCACCACTGATGAACACACCAAGAAGATTTTTTTTTTATGCATTACTGTTCGCTCCATTTAGCTTCAATCAGTTTGATGTGTGAAGACACACAGTAACAGGAAATAATAACTCCCCTCAAATCCAAACGTAAACCTAAAGTAGCGAGACTGTATCAGCATCTACCATAGCACAGCACATGCCAGTAGTTGTGACATCACTTTTGCTGCACACCTCCATTTGCATAAACATTAGCAAGATGTCAGACAAAGGAACACAGCGGGCTAAGACAAATAGGTGAGGGGCACAAACAGACAAATGCTGGGGAGACTGCTACATGTGTAAAGTGTAGAAGTAAATTTATATGTTATTTGATACACAAAAGAGGTGCTTATGAGGGTTATAGAGCTAGTTATGCACCCATTAGGTGGTTACAGGTTTTGATATTTACATGTTTACATATCTGAATAGTTACACATGCACTTTCAAAACAGTAATAAGTATGTGTTAAATCTACCTAGTTGGTTTTCCTGCATGTATCTAAGTATAGGATTTCCTGGCTTCTGAGTGGGCAGTGAAGTCCCGTTATGAATAAGGGAGCAGCCAAAATTAACTTCAAGAACCAAATATTCAATATCACAACAATAATAAAAGAAAAAAAATCATAATATATATGAATAATAAACAAAACAGAAATTTAAAGAAAGAGAAAGAGATCAGAACTTTAATACTGCCAAGAATCTTAAATACAACTGAGCAAAGCTTTAGAACCATAAGAGGTATACTCTCATTATGTGTCACTATGGTGTTACACTGAACAACTTTATTAAATTGATAACAAACTTTAAATCTACTTTTGCACTCCAAAAATAGTGAAGCTAATTTGTTGTTGCTAAGCAGCAGACTAACTGGTGGGCACATATATTCTGGGTAAAACAGGTGTTCAGGCCGTTGCACCAGACCGATCAATCACAGTTTCCAGCTAATTAAACGACTGAACAACTTTCCTTGTTTAGCAGAATAAATATTTTGTTCAGTGTATCATTGCTTAATCGCTTGATCAGTGGCCAGTTTCATTTTGTGGCCACCTTATTAGTAGCTGCCATCTTAGCATCTCTCTTGCTCTCCTGATGTATGCTCACCTGACTTTCATAGCTGTCACTGGTAGGATTCTTATTTATACCCCCACTGCCTCCATATGAATTTTTTTACATTGTTGCTGATTGATGCTACTCGTGCTTTTGTAGAAATTGCCTCTGGGTTCTAGTTTCCTGGAAGCTTTCCCTCCACTGATTGTTGGTATGTCATCTATTCTTTTATGCTGCAAGTTCAATAATTTAACTGAGATGTTTTGATTGTAGGTAGTAGCATCTTTGATGTTAACATTTTATTTATTATCCGTCTGATTTTTTTCCTGCAGGCTGCAGAGACAACACCCTACAAGACAGTAAAATAACATCCCATGAAAATAAAACCAGTTTTTTAAAAAAAAGAAGAATTTGAGATGTGACAGACACATAGAGAATTAAAAGAGATGGTAAGAGATAAACTGAAGCAGTTCATCAGTTTAGTTGCCTGTTGTTGCAGTAATGGCTACCATGCATGTTGGGGTTAATTAAAGCCTCCAGTCACAGTTCGCAAGGGGTGGACAGTGGGGCTGAATCTGCCATTTTACAACCATTTGCTATTTTATATCAGTGGTTCAGGACAGCACAGTGGCTAAAAGGTCCTGGTTTCACAGAGAAAGGGCCTTTCTGTGTGAAGTTTGTTCATGGCTATGGGTACTCTGGCTTCCTCCCACAGTGTAAAGCCATGCACGTAGTGAGGTTAGATAAATGATTGTAAATGGCCCATAGGTTTGAATTTGAATGCAAATAGTTGTCTATTGCTCTGTGTTAGCCCTGCAACAGGCTGGCAACATGCCCAGGGTGTACCCCACCTCTCGCCCTATGGCAACTGGGATAGGCTCCAGAAAGGTTTTACCGTCGTTGTTGCTAACGACAACGCATAAAAACAAACGCTTGTCCTCTGTAGTGTGGTTATATAAAATATAAGAGAAAGAGAGAACTTTAAGAAATTAATGTAACCACTACAATGACCATCAAAATAATAAAAAAATATTGCCGCCAACAGTTTATTTTGCAACACCACGAAACAAACGATAGCGTAAAATGAAACGATAGATGTTTTTATATTGTCATCCGATATATATGTTATATCGAACAGCCCTACATGTGTGTATAAATTGGTGCACTTCCTGTCATCTGAGAACAGGAAAGTGAGACACTGTTTCACTAGAATTGGACAATAGAAGAATGTAAAAACATTTGTTTGTTTTCATTGTCTCAATGAGTCTCCGAAGCAAGACGCAGATGGTAGAGTCAGAATTTGGAAGAACCATAAAAGCATGTGTTACCAGCACCAGACCTAGGGGAATCTGGACCGGCAGCAAGCGGCACACAGGCTAGAGAGCACTGCGTAGCCAAGTATGAGCAAACTGTGGATTAATAGGGAGGACACCGAAGTTAGCGTCTTGCTCAGGCCGGAGCTCATTTATTTCTGCAACATATACACAATACAAATCACACTAAACCATGCATTCTTCCCATAAAATAACAGAGTTCACAAACAAAAATAAAGTTACAAAAAGCATTCTCTCAAAAGCAAAATAAATGCAAACTAATTCAAAATACATACACATGGGTCCAGGCTGCTAGCCATGGTGTAAAGTAGGGGTGGGTTTTGATAATCGATTTATCGATTAAAATCGATTCTGGCTTGGATAACGTGATATCGATTCATTAAAATCCTGAATCGATTTTTTAATATAAATTTATTTTGCCCGAAATGCCAGAATCTCAGGTGAAACCTCACGAAATTTCAACAACCACCAAACAGCTAAAACAGTAAATGAGAGCAGGAACACGGCTTCTGCACAAAGACGTAAACACAAAGCGCGGACCCGCCGACGGATCAGAATCAGTGAGATGTCGCCTTTCTCACCCGACGGCACGGACACGGTCGGGGCTGAAAGCTGACTGCTCGCTGATTCTGATGCTTCGGCGGGTCCGCGCTTTGTGTTTACGTCGTTTTTTCACTGATTCTAAAGCTGTTAGTTTTATCTCTCTCCAAACAATATTGACCGAACCAGCAGCAAAAGAAGATCCAAACTACGCTTCACATCAACATCGTCATGAATTCACTCTGACTTTTGCTGTTTTGCTTCCACCACAATAAAATCACACTTCATGCACAGCTCTCTCTCTCTCTCTCTCTGTACTTCAAGAACAGTTTCCCGTCTATCCCCGAAATCTGTTTTCTGCATTATTTGCTTGCTTGTTACACACAAGTCTACCGTTGTTCACAGCGCTGTCGGCCGATGTTTTTTTTTTCCTTTTACTGACTTCAGAAAAGAAAACCTAATTTCTGCCGTTCAATAGGCTTCTGAACAAATTTAAACTTTTTAAAATTATGCAAAATGCAAAACGCTCAGCTGTGTCTCTAATAAAACCGCTGTAACTTCAGAGGTAATGTTCATATGTTGATTAATGGTTTTCTTTCGTTTTTGATGCACTGCCGAATATTTTTATAAAATCACAGGCCAGGAAAATCACCTTCATGTTTTGCTGTGTTTTATCTTCAGCTGCTTTGACACAAAGACATCTGGTGTGACGCTTACACCTTTGATAAAGTCTGGAAAGTGTCAGCTTCCTTTTTATAGATACAAAAATATGTAAATGTACTGATCTGAATTATAATATTTCTGACTGTCTGAGGCAAAATTTCCCAGATTTAAATCGAATTGAATAGAATCAAATTGAATCGAATCGTGGATCGAATCGATTCGGGACCTTGTGAATCGGAATCGAATCGATTCTAGAAATCATTGACGATACCCAGGCCTAGTGTAAAGGTGTGGGGGAATATTTTCTTTGAGCACTTTCATCTCCTTAAAACCAACTGAACAACATTCCGAAACCAAAGCCTACTCAAGTGTTGTTGCTGACCATGTTCATATCTTTATTACCACAGTGTATTTGTTAGTAGTTCATGATAATCTGGGGAAACAGAGGATGAAAACAATGGCACATTGTGTGAGGTAATAAAAAGATAATAGCAGGTTATTTCCAGGTTATCAGGTAAAAAGCATGTTAAGACAATAACATAAGCTGTCACATAAAGAATCAGTGCTTTATAGAGTAAGAATGGCAAGATAAAGGGTTAGAAAAGGCGATTTTGGAATAGGTAGCAGCAGGAATTGAAAGAACCTAAAATGGAAAAAAAGAAAAAGGAAAAAAAGAAAAACATGGTCACTTGCAATATCTTTTCAAAAAAAGAACAACCTGCTCAGAATCATTAAGCGAAAACTGATTACAAAAATTTTTTCAAAGAAGTGAATTTCCTTCATACGCACCAAAAATGAATCAGTATTAGAGCTGAGCAAAATGTCAGCCCTGAGACTTTCATTTGCCTGAATTCAGTGTGGAAAAAAAACAAGGTAGTGTTGCAGGATTAGTCTTTTGAAAGCTGCAGACATTTCTTTTCACTCTTTTTCAAACAGATATAAGCTGTCTGAGGCAGCTCATTGAAATGCTTTATACTACTAGCATGGGCCACAGAGCCATGTGTGAAACTGACTTGTGGTCTTTGCTAACTCCTACACTATCACTAATAGACACAGACTGTAATAACGTAGCTCAAAAGCTTCCATTAAAAAAGTACAATAACAGCAAGAGAATGGAAAATAAATTGTTGTTAATAAACAAGTAAGCAAATCCACCTCTCGCACCTCTCCATCCCCGGCCTCTAGCGACTGTGGAAGTCGCTATAGTCTGTCTATATCTAAATTTCTAAATTTGCTAATAATATTGATAATAGCTGGATGTCATTTAAAGCGCTAAGTTTATATATCCTTTCTGTTTCTGTAAATAATTAGTTAAAACTGTCAGTAGTTCATTATGAAAGTACATGACAGTAGTTCCTCACATTATAAAATTGGTCTGTTAATCACAATTTGAGACGCTCATTCTTTGAGACCTTAACTAGCTTAACCCTAAACATTAAGTGAAACTACCACATTAACTTTGCAATCTCCAACCGCTACATGAACTAGGACGCTTCATTAACACGAAACAGCAAGTTTACTCAATAATCATTTACTGCATAATTCAATCTTTCCCTATATTAAGCTGAACCTTGATTGATCTCCCAACCAATTATAAATAATAAGATTATGATTTCTCAGTATCTCTGCTACATTTAATCCACGCACCCATTAACACATCAATATTTTCTAGCTGTATTATTTTGAATGTGTCAGACATTCTTTAGCCAAGGGTAATAACAGTGTACTGCACATTCAAAAAGAAACTGTATTTTATTCTGGTGAATCACAATTATGTTGTATTTCAAGATTTTTGCTGACCATCATATAGGTAGGTCTGTCAGTGGCATGTATCTGTTCCTTATGTTAAAGGAAGGGCTTCATTTAAAGTTCAAGGCATTCTTCATAGAGTTAATGTGAATTTCAAGTGCTTAATGTAAGTGAACTTCAAAGGAAATCCATCTAAATCGTCTTTAACAACATGTAAGTGGAGTCCTGACCACAATCTTGTCATTTTGATCTTTAAAGTAGAAACTCTTGCGTTTGCAGCCAGGGATTTTAGGAATTGAAACTTCCTTCCTTTCATGTATAGTGTGTTGTGCACTTGACATTTGGACCAGTGCACTACCAAGCAAGATGGAGAAAAAAGATTTTTTAAAAAAGCCAGAATGTTTGAGAATCAAAAATAGTCAAGATCATGAGCGAGGATGACCAAGACATGGACAACAGGGAAGAAAAAGGAGGGCAAGTCCAAAGGGAGGTGATGCTGTGTAATAGCCTGAGTGTTCTGAAACAATGCTCATACCTCCATTTCACTGCTTTTACTCTGTACTGTCACAACATTTCTGTTCTTTTACTTGTTTTGGTTTTTTTTGTACATTGTCCTCCACTGTTTTCTATTTTTTCCCCCAACTCAATATCCCTGCTATCATTTCTGACAACTTGATTCAGATTCACCGGTCAGCTGCAGTCAGGACCTCATCAGAGACCTTTCAATCATAGAGCTCATACACAGCTTTTCTCCCTTCCTTCACTTCTGTTATTTTGAACCCAGCTTGACCACTGTATAGTAGGCACACTGAAAAATTCAGCCCTATCCTCCTCTGCTTTTTGGAGGTGGTCTACTTGTCATACCTGCATGCATGTCTTGCAATGCAGATGAGCTGTAAGATCCAATTTGTTTGTGTGGAGATGACTCGAATTCCTTTGCCACAGAACATTAGGGCTGCAAATTAATATCCCTGGGCTCACTGGCTCACAGGTCTGTTTCGAGACAGAAGACAGGCATTCTGGGATAATGGCAGATGCATGGAGAGAATTCTTTAAGACCCGCAGTGCCTTGTCTTTATAAACCCTTCTCCACTCCAACATTTTCCTGCTTTCCCCTTATGGTTTCATTTGTCACCTGTAGCGACCTTCTCCTAAATGAGTGCAAAAGAAAGCGAGCTCATCTCTAGTGTCGTGCTCAGAGTTACAACATCTATAGTCTCTGTCATTCTCCGCAGACACTCACGGGGAACGACTGGAGGGAATACAAATGAGCAACAAAGTATTTGAGGGACAAAAACCTGATACAGATCTCAGCTAGATGACAATATGTACAGGTCCTCACTGGTTTTACTGATACTGCTATTTATTTCAGTCATTATTAGGATTTTCTTTTTCAAAACAGAAAAAAAACCCAAAAGTTTATTTAAATAAATAAATGTTGACAATCAAGAATTAAATTCAAAAGGAATAACAAAAAGTATTTATTAAGATTATGTAGGCTCAAGTTTAAGCTTATTGTGCCTACACTTTAATACATACAGACATTTTTTCTTTGCTTTTGTGTTAGGTATTGAAAGGTTACTTACACTGTCTTATTTTATTTATTTTTTCATTGCAAACATAGGCAGTGATGTTGAAATATGGTACATGAACGTAATTAAATGATACATTTACTCCATGTCATAATGTAAATTTGCTGCTGGCAAAACTGGTGCAGTCTACCATCTGTTCTTGATCATTAACATTCACTATGCTTCTTACAGTACATGATTGTTTGGCTGTTGAAAGGCTGCACATAATACATAATTGTTTGGTTCTCTGCATTTTAGATACAGTTTTAAGGAAGCTGGTTTTTCCCTACTTGACAATAGTTGGATAACAACTGATGCTACTCTCAGGTCTGTACATATGCCCCGTAAAAAACTGAATTGCTTTTAAAATTTATCCTTTTATATAATTTTTCTTAAATGCAACAAGTGAGATACTTGTTGGTAAATCTAATGTAGACACACATTCAATGTTGGACAAAAGGCTCAGCTGAAAAAGAAACGACATTCTACCTCCCTGTTAATGGGTTTGTACCAGCCTGTTCATTATGAGCAATGTATTCTCACTCACATGTGATCACACACTCATGCACTGATGATGGGTTAGGAGCATATTCTCATCATAACAAAAGTTTTGGTGTCATTTTCTAACATAAGAAAGAACAATAGTGGACAGCAGTATGAATAAGAAGGCAAGAGAGAGGACAGATGCATAATCAAAAGGCAAATCTTACCCATCTCTGAGAATCACCTGACCCATGTTCTCAGTTACCATATAATTGGATATGCACAAGGTGTGCTTTGGCCACAGTGTTATGATGTGCCAGCTGAGAAAACGCTGAGAGCCTTCGTGGGAATCATACTCTCAACTCTTTGTTTAGGACACTTAGCCATCACAGGTAAATGTTTTCTATACCCTTTGGATCAGCTAATTACTCCTGTAGAGGAGGTCTTGACCAACTCCTTCTTCAAAGGGTTCAAGTTTCTGATACGAAGAATTGGTCCCCAACAGTTAATGCAGAAACTGAATTGAGTTGGTAGTGAGAAGACTCAAATAGCTCTGACTTCTTACCTCTGGATGTCTATCCCAACCTAATTTTTTAATATGCAAGCTTAATTGTGTGAAGGCTTATCATATGAAACTAACCAAGACATCACAAACCTCTAAAACAGGACATAACCAAAGCTGAAAAGGTTTTTTTTTTTTTTTACACCACCTCCATTGCTTCTTCCTCCTTTGACTCTCTTGCTTCAATATTTCTGCAGTCAGTGCGTCAAGGCACCAGCAAAAAGACAGCAGCATTTGATGCCCTGGAGAAAGCACTGGTTTTCCTCAAGAAGTCAGACCTTATCAGGACAAGTAACTGACCTTATCACATACTTCTATCAATTGTTTCTTTTGTAATGCTTATCCTGACCCAATGCTTGTGATATTTTCAGTCTTTTTACTTCCTTATTTATTTATCTTTATTTATTTATTAGCACACATGCTTCAAGGTTAAATTAAAGTACCAAATAATAATGTTCAGTTGTGCTATGAGCTAGCTTTTAACACATGCAGCATATAATAATAATAATAATAATAATAATAATAATAATAATAATAATAATAATAATAATAATAATAATAATAATAATATATACCTCCAGAGTTTGAAAGTTGTGAGGAAAATTTCAGGTGTCACAGCTGTGTTAAAATATTAATGTTTATAAACAGGAGAAGTTGCTGAGAGTCTGTGAAAAGTTGGATTAAATTCCACCTGAATATATTTGTGACTTTGACACTCTTGTCGGAAGTTAATAGCTGCCAGGTGGGTAAAGTCTAACCTTTTTGTTCGCGTTTAATGTGGTTGAAGGTTTGCATGCAGCATACTAAACACAACCAGCTCAAAGTAAACAAAAAAGCTGGTGTTGTGGGCTGCTTATCTCTAAAAGCCTTCCTCTGAAGGTAAGATCAGTAGGTAAGAACATCAGTCACGTACGCTCCTCTACAGCATAGTGCCTACACAGTGCTGCTGCATTTTTTAAAAGATACCGCTGGACCATGAACAATGATAGTGTATGTTTATTGCATGCCAGACCTGTACAGTAAGGGAAATGATGATTTGATCCCCTGCTGAATCTTTAAGTGTGCTCACTTACAATGAAACGAAGAATCCCATGTTTTTAGGGTCGTTTCATTTTAATGGAGAGCATCAACCAAAAATTCACAGAACATAAACAAATATTATATAAAAGTTAGAAATTGATTAGCATGTCAGTGAGCAAAATAAGTATTAGATCCCCTATAACCCAGACCCCCGCAGATTGCCCATGTGACACACAGATTCCAATCAGTTCGAGATACTCCTGATCAAAACACGTTACGTGTATGAAGCACGCCTGTTCAAGGAGATCTGTCAAAGGACATCAGCGACAAGGCTGTAGACCTGCACAAGGCTGGAATGGGCTACAAGACAATCAGCAAAAAAATTAATGAGCAGGTGAAAAATTATGCTGTGATTATTTAGAAATTGTCATGGCTGTGTAGAGGCAGGCAGGATGATAGACCCAAATCCAGGAGTCCAACCACGAAAGACGTAAACTGAGAAAGGCAGCTTTTATCGCTGTAGAAAAACTCATCTTTACAAAAAAACGTGACAAAATAAAACAGACTTCAAATGCTGAACTAGAACCTACACTGGGGAACAGGTAACCGAACTAAGACCACTTGGGACACGACGAGAGGAGACACACCACAACGAGTGTAATAGCAGTAGTTGTAGTAGTATGACGCAACAAAGAGCGCCGGAGGACACGCACTATAAATACACAGGCAGGAACATGAGGGAACAAGGAACAGGTGGGAACACAGCCAGGAGAAATTAGACCTAACAAGACAGGGGAAGCAAAATTAGAATCACTCACGTGAAACAGACTTTCAAAGCATAACAGGAAACACCCAACAGACACAGACTTGACACTGAACCAAAAGGGACGCATGAACAAAACCTAAGAACTAGAAATCACCGAACAAAGAACTAGAGCACTAGAAATACAGAGAAAGAAACCTAAACACTAATAGTGATAACAATGATGAAAATCAAACATCAAATCAGAACACAAGTCAATTACAGCAAAGAAATCATAGAACAATAATAATAACAGACAAAACACTGGGACACCGACCCAGGACAGTGACAGAAATAGAAGATATATAACTGACGATCATTTGCTCTTGCCTCATGGAGTGAGGATGATCATGAGAAACGTGGTGGATCAGCCCAAAACTACATGGTATGAGCTGTTAATGATCTTGCAGCACCCGACAGGTCACTGTGCTCAAGAAGGCGTTAACTTTAAGTTTGCCAGTGAACATCTAAATGATTCAGAGAAGGCATGGGAGAACATGCTGTGGTCAGATGTAACCAAAATCAAGCTTGTTGGCATCAACTCGACCCACTGTGTGTGGAGGGACAGAAATGCGGAGCATGACTCAAAGAAAACCACGCCCACAGTGTTTTTCTGCTAAGAGTGCAGGACAAAACAGAATTCTTCATCAAGTACTAAGTCATATTTTCCTTGGGGATGAAATACTGTAATGAAATACTGGACATTCTGTCCCTCTTCATTAAAATAAAACTACCATAAAAATTAAAGACTAACATTTCTTTGTAAGTGAGCAAACTTACAAATTCAGCAGGAGAGCAAATCAGTTTTTCATATACTCATACTGGTTGTCAAAGACCAAACTCAGCCATCAGGGGCAAAAGCCTCAGTGCAATCTAGGACAAACATTTAGGAGTCAGTGTTTTCTGCAAACGACTGCAAACGCACATCTCAGACAGCTTCGAATTGAACTGTGTAAAGAAGTCTTAAGAAAAATTCATGCTTTGAAGACACAGAAACTGCGGCCTGCATGTTATCAACACACCACTGTCATCCCTCTGAACCGAGTACAAAAAAGACAACCAGCTGAAAGCACAGAGTATTTTTTTAATTGCTGTTTCATCCTTTGACGTGTCTGTTTAAATCCGAGACACTTGTTTCAGCAGTTTAAATGAAATACCACTCTTTTTAAAGGTTACTCTTTGTTTACGCATTAATGGGATTTTACAGTCAGGATAAAAGCAGATCACAGCAGCTTTTCAAACAATGGGTTTTGTGTTCTCACCACCAAACAAAATAAAGAACAAAACCGGTCTGAAAATAATCAAACTCAAAGTGGACCCATCCTTGGTCCTCCACACACACTGTTCTGAAGGGGCTTTGGAGGTCTTTCATGATTTTTGTTCTCGTTTGAATAAGAATTGAGCAATCATAGCATATTATTGGAGAAGGCTGCGTCTAGACATATCTCTCCACTTCAGCGATGTCTTTTATGACCACAGTTTAATTTAGGCAAATCTTCAAAAGTGCTCATGAAATGTATTTTCTTGCCCTCCCCCGTGTTAAACATTAATTGTTTTTATGCTTGTAAGCACCCTTCTGTTTATGGTTCCTAGCTTTCTACTAATAAGCTTCACTGGGAATCCATCAAGCCTTTCATTTTAATAGTTTTCCATTTTTTTGTTAAGACTGACGGTTTTTTGTTTTCGCTTTTTTCATTTACCACCTTTAAATCTCACGCAGCAATGTATCATTTATCCCAAGAGATCATTCCTCCCTTTTATAAGACTTGGAAAAAAAAAAAAAAAAGCTCCTACATCCTTTTTGTTTGCACAGAAAAACTACAGGTCTATTTTAATGATATTGTTAGTACCATACACGGCACAATGAAATGGATTAAGACCAGTCACTTGTTAAAAAATTTAATAAACAATGAAAGGATTAAGAAAAATATCAATTAATTCTGGCGAATAAAATTGAAAGGGGAAAAAAAGGTAATCCAGGCATAAAGACTTACTGACACTAACATTAATTCTTTATCAAAAGGTCTCCTGTCAGAATAAAGTGAGCAGAGTGCTCTGTTCAACTGTGCATTGTAATTTTTCAATGTCACTTGCTTAAATGAATAGTTTAGATAAGAGAATTAAGAAATCACAGATTTGTTCAGTTACCAAGGGAATAAGCTTATCCAGTGTGTAATTTACTAGACAGGTATTAGCGTTATGACTGATGAGAGTAAAGTAGCTCGTCAGTTTTAATTGTGGTCATTATGCTGCATGGAAGGTGAACAGACTCTAAAAGACTGGCATGCTAGAGAGCCTTTTTGTGAAAAAAATATGTTAGTGTTGGCCTAAAGGTGAAAGTGTTAGGCTGGGTCCTTTGCTCAAAGCTTCTTAAAAGTGTCTTATGCTTAACAACTAGTAGCCTTGTTAAACAGCATTTCTCTGGAACTAGTCTGTTATCTTTCAGTGGCTAATATTTCCCCAGGTGGTATGTCAAGGCATAATCTGGATTACAAGCACATCTCATGACTGATGGTCACTCTAAGGCAAAACAGCACCCTATAGTGAGGATACATTGCATCACATTTAAAATACATAATATTATTGTCATGAACTGGCTGTGTGGATGCAGAAGAGGACCCAAACGCAAAACTCACGGAGACAAAAAGCTGAACTCAAAATCACTGCTTTATTGCAGGCTTCACAAAGAAACAGAACTAAACTGGGAATGCTAACAGAAGACCGAGGGACCACAGAAAGACACACAGGTTCCGGGAGGAGACATTGACGACGCGACACTGAACTGAGGGAGACATGCACATAAATACACAGAGGGTTAACGAGGGAAGTGGGAGTACACGGGGAACACAGCTGACACAGATAATCATAATGAGACAGGGCAGGAGTGAACACAACATGACGCATACTGACGAGAAACTGTCAAAGTAAAACAGGAAGTACACAGAGGTTCAGACAGGAGGAGACAGAGCACAGACATAGCGGGCTGGGGAAAACATTAAATGAAACACGAGGGGAAACGAGGGCTCACAGATACACAGAGGGGCACACAGGGGGTAATCAAATAAGGAACATCTTTAACAGAACCTAGGAACCACGGCATACGGAACAAAATACAAAAATACAAAAAAACTAAGATTGCTGGGCCAACATGGCCCAGGACCATGACAATTATGGCAGTTCTTTGGAAACACATCTCACAGATGAGTTCTTTAAGGCAATTTCAACCTTTGCCTATAGCCAGAGTTACTTTATCCTACTATATATTACATGCAAGAATGAAAGAAATATGATTACAACATAGTTGTAAAACATTGGTCTCAGCTAATTTCTGTATGGGGTTATTTTTTTCAATTACTGATTAGATATTTGCCATGTTATGGTGGAGGAGCTTTTTTAGTTTTTGTAAGTGTCATTGTCTTACAAATAATATGTTTTTTTGTACTAACTTATGTGCCCAATAATTTTATTAGTGGATAGATTGATTAGCCTACTGATAAAGTTAGCATTGATTAGCAGGTATCTGACTGCAGTATACCCATACAGCCTGTAGATGGGCTTTGATCAAGAAAATATGGTCACTTGGGGCTCCAAAAGACTATAAGACAGAAGTCATGTTATATATTGTAGATTATACTATTATATATCGACTTTGTATTATAACTAATTTGAGCTTTGATACTGAAAAACACAGAGTTGGCCAAGAAAATTTGCGGTCTGGTTGGCAGCCAGGTGGGGTCTGAGTGGAGTCAGATTCCAACTCTGAAATATTATTTAGTCTACCCCGGCCTTCAGCTCTTCCTCCTCTTTGATCAGGAACCTCTACATCTCTGGTGCACTGCTGCAATGCTTTGGGTCTCTTATAAAGTGCCTCTCAGGGCCCTTTGATTCCACCACCTACCTGCTCTTGTTTGTGATGTGCCTGGTCACGACTGTTTCAAACCCCAACCAGCCGTCCTCTCAGCTTCATGTGAAAGGAATCCCTACAGACTTCTCCACACTCACAGGACCACGCCATCAGTGCATACTGAACAAGTGAGTCTGGGCAAGTGTTTGAATCTCACCAACAAATGCTCCCAGGTGCATTATGACTCTAGCATCTCAGTGTTCTTGGAAATAACCAAACTTTTAATTAAATTATCATGACTGTAATATATTTTATAAAAATGGTACATATACATAGATCTTTATATTACCTTTTAAGTCTTGTGTTAATTTAGTGTATTCTCTTTAGTTGTATCGTCTAATTTTTATATAGGAAAGTTTTCACGTTTTTACGTGGGTGCAAAATTAGCTTTTATTGGGGATAAGGAATGAGCATAAAATCAAAATCAAACCTTTTTTTTTCATATTTTTCAGTTGGCACTTTTAAAATAACTGCACCTTGCAGAATGACAGGCCTAATTTCACTGTCCCTAAATGCTCAGCCAAGCCTGCAGTGGCTCAGTCTGACTTGTGAAGATCCTGGATAAATGATTGGCAACTGTTTAATGAGGGCCTGCATACCTTTGATTACTAGGCCCCACTAATGAACAGCATGTCAGTTTTGCCCTATTAGCACAGAATACAGTCTTGGCTACCCTGGGTAATCAGTCGAAATGCCAGTCAAAGGGCACATTTGATATTTCATGCAGCTCCCTGTGGAAAATCTGAATAATCAATTCAAATTTTTAGATAGTATTTCTCTGGGGTGATGTCATCTGCTCTGCGTTGATGGCTAGAACACCTTTGAACACACCATGATAGCATGATTGTAGTTAATGATGATCTCCCAATATTTATCATACAAGTTACTGTTGACATTACTTTTTCTTTTCTTTTCTTTTTCAGGAGTGGAACACATGCATATTTCCATTACAGACAGCCACTCACAATGTATTTTCCCCACCTTATTCATTTTTAATCATGCTTTGAGCATACATTTCTGCTCATATGCAGATGATAGTTATCCCTATTTAGCAGTATTGTGCCATATACCCCGCCAGACCAGAAAAGGGATCACACATTATAATATTTTGTTGGACCATCTTTAGCTTTGATGATGGCAGCATTTAACATGGCATCTGAACAAGTTTATGCAAAATCACATTATTTTTTTCCACCTGGCGATCTCCTGATACTTATGATGGAAGACTGTGACTGCTAAAGTCTTCTCATTAATATCCCAAAGATTTTAAGGGGTTAAGGTCTCTGTGGTAGCCAGTCCAAGTGTGAAAATGAGGTCTCATGTTCCTACAACGGAGAACAGGAAGGCTGAGCAGAGGGTAATTAACAAAGCCCAAAAGAATCATTGGTTTCTCTTTGCCACCCCTGGAGGTCATTGCCAGATCCTGCCAGACATCCTGCCAGTTGTCTCAAGAAAACCAGGGCCCTCACAGGTGACTGCGTGCATCCTGCCCACCACTTGTTTGATCCGCAGCCCTCGATCAGCACCTCAGGTCAGTCAGGTCCCACACCTCCAGACTCACAAACAGTTTCTTCCCCTGGGCCATTCGGACTGTTAACAAACACAATCATAAAAAATGCAAGAATTCCCCAGCAGTGTAAACCTGGTTTGCTTGTGCAGAAAGATGGTTATTGGAGTCACCTTCATTGTGGGCAGACATCTTAAAAATGAGTCAGAATGCACAATGAATCACTGAAGAAGGAATATTCAGAACTGAGTGCTGAATCACCACCCAAAACTGAGTTTTCAAATACATAAAAAGACAGCAACACAGGGCTAGACACCCACACCTGGGGAGATCAGGATTTGTACAAAAAAAGGGCAAAGAGTCAGGACAGTTTTCATTTGTCTCCATTTCATATACTTTATAGCTCCCAGCACATCTTGAAATAAAAAACACAAAACAAAACACAAAACACAAAATGTATTTAAGCTCTACCTTTAGAGACATTTTGTGAAAATGATGATATTTTGCTCATTTAAAAAAATGCTTATGTGCTTGTTTTGTTTGTCTTGACTGTTTACCTTCATATAGACCAACTGGGCCAACCAGTGCCATGTTAGTAACAGCTCTGGTGAAAATCAGTTCTCTAAGCATAGACTGTGAATGTCACATACACATCTACATACTGTACTCACTGTTTACAATGCAGCAACACAGCACACACTCACAGCTCAGTGGCATGTGGTTTAACAGGAATTAATACAGTTGTGGACATATGTCTTGTAAAAGCTCCAATTTCTTTAAAGCCTCATTTAAGCTATCTCATATGGTCAAATCATTTTGTTAAACACGTAGACTACCAAAGGGATTTATATATGTAAGAAAGTCATGACACCCTCAGGCTACTGAGATTATGAGTGAATGACTCAGCTAGAGGTGGATTTTGGAAGAAGTAGAAAAAAAACTAACTTGGGCTTACTATAACATGCTCATAGAATCTGGCTGTCAAGTTTTTTTCTTCTTCTGTGAATTCAATTAAAATGTCAAACTCTGTGTTGGTTCATGCATAACACTGAGGTATATTATACATTTTCTGAGACAGAGGAGAAGAGAAATTGAGTGGAAAGGTTGGTGAGTCGAGCAGTAGCTCTTTGAGTAAATTGGTTTTGCTACAAAACAGTTGCAAGAGGTTTTCAAAAATATAGGATAGCAGTTAGGGGAGTGAAAGAAAGACTTATTTATTTCTCACAGTTTAGTGGAGTTACTATAAAGTAGATTTCTTGGGCATAATGTATTGAAATTCATCAAGGAATCGAACCGTACCTCTTCACCACTGAGAAAATCTGACATAAGTTCAAAACACCTCAAACTTTTACCCTTTGTTGGTGCTAGAGTTTGAGTATAGTCACTTAAATCTAATGGACTCTTCCTTTAACCATGATCTAGATGTCCCAAATGCAAACAAATGATCTTCTTTTTCTTCTTTCATCTGTTTCCTTTATGGGTCACCACAACACATCATCTGCCTCCATCACTTCCTGTTTCTAGCATATTCTGTCACACCATGCTGCTGCATGTCCTCCTTCACTAAATGCATGAATGAGCTTCCTTTTTTTCTTCAACCTGGCAGCTCTATCTTGGCTTCACATCTTTTTCTCAGTTTCACCCTCTCCAAACCATACATCATAGCAGGTCTCGCTACTATCTTGTAAACCTCCTTTTTCACCCTTGCTGATATCCTCCTGTCATAAATCACCCCTGACACCCCTCTCCAACCACTCCACCCTGTGTATTTTAGCTCACTCCTCTCTACTCCTTGGATCATCACCTTTCCCTCTCTCTTTCTCATTCTCACACATATGTCTTCTGTCTTGCTTTTACTAACTTTCTATTGCTTTTCTCTCCAGTGTGTACCTCCACCTTTCCAGGCCTACTTCTACCTGCTTGCTACTCTCACTACAGATCCTAATGTCGTCTGCAACGCCTCGTCCATCAGCCGATCCCTGAAGAAGATGCTGTTCTCTGACTTAATCCCACATCCATCGTCCCATGTCCCAACACCTCTGTGACTCCTGCACACCTCATATATATATACATACATATATATATATGTGTGTGTGTGTGTGTGTGTGTGTGTGTGTGTGTGTGTATATATATATATATATATATATATATATATATATATATATATATATACACACACATATATATATATATATATATATATATATATATGTGTGTGTGTGTGTGTGTGTGTGTGTATATATATATATATATACATATATATATGTGTGTGTGTGTGTGTGTGTGTGTGTGTGTGTGTGTGTGTGTGTGTGTGTGTGTGTGTGTGTGTGTGTGTGTGTGTGTGTATAGTATATATATATGTGTGTGTATGTGTATATATATATGGTTTAGTAGACACAGACAGACCGAACGACAGACAGACAGATATACACAAATAGGCCATGAATATTATAAATATGCCATTTATTTCCCAGATGAAGATTAATTAATTCAGCTGCCAATCCATTAGTCATGCCATAAGGGATATGTATTCATCCGTGTTGTTTTGTTCTGATTTAACAATCAGAGGTTATCAGTATTCCAGCACCACCCTGCTATAAATACACTATCACTCAAAACACTGGTGAAAATGTCCTTTGGTTTGAATGAAAATATGATGTTTTATCTAAAACAACTTATAATTGATCAGGCATGTAAATAATGACTCCGATGTGCAGCCTACAGACAGATTGGCAGACCGTCTTCTACATGTTGCATCTTTTCACTCTTTCCATGGGGTCAGTGTCCCAAACCACCCTTTTGTGGGCTCTTACGCTATTGTTGGTTCTTCAGCCGTAACATAGAGATTTTGTCTTTCCTGTGACACTGTTTTTTTCCACTTCCTTTGTTCATGGTGAACTTTGCTATCGCTCCCTTTCCTGTTCCAGCCCACTTTCAACCAATGAGGATTCAACTTATACATAGAATCATCCATGTTGAGCTACATCCTGCTGTTTTTTTGGAAGACTGCACACAGGCACATTTGCCTAGGTTGTCTAGGCTCTGTGCAGGCAAATATCTATGCCAGTGGACACAAAATAGTCTTGAGAAGACTCATAGCAGCCAGGAAGGGAGAAAAAAATTCTACCTCACACACATGCAAAGGAAAACTGACACTAAAGGACGGGGTTGTCACAAATTTCCTTAATGAAACAAACAAAACTGGACAGAAAATGGAACAGAAGAGTTAAAGAGTCAGCCAAGGTTATTATTGTATTGCATGCTTACAATATTATTATTTTTTTTAATTAGGTTTTCAAATGTTGTTTTCCTTTCAATTTGTTTTAAGTCAATACATATATTTACATAGACAAATAATGCCTAAAATGATGTGTTTGTGTTTGTGTTTGTGGCAACATGCCCTACTCTGCTCCTGCCTTCCAAAGTCCTCATCCCTGAACATTTTCATGCCATTATGCAGCAGGAAGCTAAACAGGCTAAATGAACAAGCCAAGAACAAGCCAAGCCATTTAAATGGCATTACATGCTATTTTTAAAACAGAATAACAGTGTGAATCAAACTGCCTGTTTAAATCATCTTTTTGTGTCCTCTTTCTGTGCTGCAAATGCACAGGATTTTAGAACAGCTTACCTGTACCTCAAATGACCTCTCTCTCTCTCTCTCTCTTCCTCCCTGTTTGTTCATCTCACCAAAATAAGCACAAGAACAAGGAGAAGACACATAAATTCTGGCTTTTCTGAGGGACGACGATTGACAGTGCCTGTTAGAACCTAGTTAGACAAATATGTTATGAGAGGCAGCGTTTTTGGCATCAGAGTTTGATATGTTTTGTTTTCTTGTCTATCCCTGCCATATGGGTCTTTTTGTCTTGGCAGCGCTTGTCTCCCCCCCCCCACCCTTTTTATATTGCAGACACTTCTCGGAGGTATTGCTACTGATGCATTGTGTTCAAATAGTCATTCACCTGACAGTGATGTCACATGTCTTCCTCTAATATTTGTTGTTGAGTTCATATAATCGGTCATCTCACAAGAAACAGCATTCATTGTAATCACCACTTTTATTTCCACCATAAAAAGAGATATGTTTACTTTCAGTACGATTTAGTCATTCACAGGAAATTCTATCAGATTCATTTGCTAAACTGCATATACATGAACACATAAACAGGTAGATTTTGAGGTCTAAAAGATGTGTTGTCTGTAAAGTGCTATACAGTCCTTCTGAACATAGGATTAAAGGGATAATATTATGTTTTATTGAAAGAGGAAGGGCTTTTTGCAATGCCTTTTTCATTGCATGGTATTTCAGCTAAGTCATAGGGGGCATGTTGTGTGAACTGACAGAGTTCTGCAGAAATGAATGAGCCTCAACAGTTCTGTGTGAAACAAGAGGCAAGAGTCTTTGTACAGAGAGATGAATTTAGGAGCGAAAATGTCAATTTCTGTTGTGTGCTAGATTTGAAATGCACCCAAGATGTGAAGGTGAGGCTGAAGGTAATGGTTAAGCATGAAGAAGAAATAACGACCTTTCACTGCATTTTTGCAATGTTTGAGTCTTCTGGCAGTGTTTTGGAAAGAAAAACAGAGTCTTACTTGGATTTTTATTTTTGGACTTTTAATCCATCCATTTTCTTAGAGGTCTATCCAATCTAGGTTGATGGGGAGCCCTTCCCACCTGTCAGGCTGAGAGGCAACGTACACTCTGTATAGGTTGCCAGTGCATCACAAGGCTCTAAATCATCCATCCATCCATCCATTCGCTTCCGCTTATCCTTTTCAGGGTCGCGGGGGGCGCTGGAGCCTATCCCAGCTGTCATAGGGCGAGAGGCAGGGTACACCCTGGACAGGTCACCAGTCTGTCGCAGGGCCAACACACAGAGACAGAAAACCATTCGCACTCACATTCATTCACACATTCACACCTAGTGACAATTTGGATTATCCAATTAACCTATCCCCACAAATCAATTTAATGTAATAATTTTAAAAGCAATGTAAACAAATACCTAAAGTGTTTGGAGGATTTTTATATCTGCATAGAAATTTTTTTTAAAGATTATTGCAATTAGGCCTACAGTAATTGCCATTTTGATGAAGTGGAAACCAAGTTATTTGTCTATACAGCTTGTTAGATAACAACAAATGAAATGCAGTGGATTTAGAAGATTATAATTCTAATCAATAAATTAATGCTGTTACTGCTAAAAAAAAAAAGGGGGGGGGGGAGCTGCAAAAACATATTATGCTGAGCTTTGTACATTACTGTAAGCACTAGATAATGTTAAGCATATATTGACATGAACAGACAGATTTATTAATAGTTTGTGCGAGCCCAAAACTCTGTTTTAGTATTTAAAAAAAGACTGTCATCATTACCTAGCCGTGGGGTGTTATTTCAGTTTTGCGAATGAAATGTGTGGACACAATTTGAACTCTCTTAGGTAAGATTTCTTGAAATTTCTTTAAGTAGTCTTCAGAAATAGTTATTCATACTTCTTAAAGGCCATTCAAAGCTCTTCTTTGGATGGTGGCTGCCTTTTGTTCCATTCTCTGATGAGATTATTCCACACTGCTTCAATAATATTAAGGTCCCTGCTCCAGGGAGGCCGATCTGCAACTGATCTTTCATTGTGTGTCTATCCAGGTATGCTTTTACTTCATTGGCAGGGTGTTTGGGATCATTGCCAGGCTGAAAAATGAAGCTATTGTCAGTCAGATGCTGGATAAGTCTAGCACTCGACCTGAGCTGTCATTTTCATCCAGGGGACAGTTGTGTCAACCTATAGGACCACACAATTCACAGTGACTTCTAACAGGAGTTCACCTGTATAACAAAAACATATCGATTCTCCTTCAGCTGTCTCTAATCTATGTCAAATGCTATGTTGATTTCAAACAGAACCACAACCTTTTGGTACATACCTCTACCCCTTCATTAGGTCTGCTCATTTGTTACTCACTAATGTGCACTTCTCTTTGTGGAATGTGTTTGTGAATACACAAATAAATTGGCTGTGTCTTTGTTGATAGATTACTGCACTATAAGTAGATAGCCCGCAGAACTACTGTGCAACAGCGCAAATCTGGCCCAGAGTGTCTAAATATGCTTCTGTTCATTGTAACAGACATTCAAATGTTGCTTTTAATGTTAGAAGAAAGGAAAATTAATCTTGGGTTATTGCATCTATGCAAATTTCTCCCAGCTCTTCCACACCACTACAAGGAGCAGTAAGCTAATGAGCAAGCCTAGCATACAATTTGACAACAACAAACATGGCAAACTGCTCGAAATGACTATAAAAGATGTCAGTTAAGGTTTTTCCATGCTGATTAAAGCATGGGAAAATGGGAGGGGGGAGGGGGGGAGAACAGAAATTTATATATGTTCTGCGGGTATATAGATAGATTGGTGAATTTATTGATTTATGTGAACAAATGTTAGAATGATGATCATCTGGGACACCCCTGGTTTAATGTTTCTAAGCTTCCCCAGAATAAACATTGTCATATCTCATGTACTCCAGGCTTTCATATCATGGAAAAGTGGTTGCATAACATTAGTGATTATAAATGGTTGGTGTTCCTGAGCCTATCTGTTTGTCCATCAATGCATCCATTGAACAAGACTTCCAATATATCTCACTCTGTGCTGTGTCTGTTACATACCCAAAGGCATTCCATGTCTGCAGAGACCGATAGCAGGGAAATCGACTGAGCTTGGAAATCAGTTTTAATGAATCACTGTACACCCACACCCCTCCCTTCCACCTCCTTCATTTTTTCAGTCTCTTATACTTATAATGCTTTTCAAAAAATAAATGCAAGAGAGATGAGTTGTTTACCACCTTGTGCTGCTGCCTCCAAGTCTCCCTACCAACCATTCCTTCATCAAAACCACCTGATATGAAAGACGAACCAGAAGCAACAACACCCACCCAGTATTCTTTTAATGATTTCAAGCGAATTGTAATAAGGCACCACACACTCTAAAACCTTTGTAAGTTTATTCTTTGATGTGCCATTGGCAGGCAGGCCCATATAAACAGATTGTGGAGAAAAAGTTTATTAAATGGATTGGTTTCTTTTGCCTCTGAGGCAGTTTGCATTATCACTCGCTGCTTTTGAGATAAAGGAAATTCAAATACCCTTTCATGTACTCTAACATATGTTTATTACAAGTGGTGAAAGGAAAACAAATCAAGAGACAAATGAAATCCGGCAACCAAAAGAGAGCAAGGAAAATAACTCGGTGATGCTAGTGTAGATATGTGGTTTTCCCCAAGAGAATAAAAGGCTTTCAAGTCATGTTAAACTTCCATGTTGTTCATGGAAAATGTGCTTTTTGTTTAAATCTTCACCATCAATTTGTAGAACCGGAAAGAGCTGCGTAATTCATCAAAAGAAAAAAAAACACTGACACAGTGCACTTCCACAGAAACCCTAAAACAGCATCAGAAAGTATTAGACAGATAAAACATATGTCCTTCCATTCAACTCACACATTACCCAGACATGCTCAGTGCACGTTTTCCCAAGGGGTGTGCTGTAGCACACTTTTTTATACATACAGGTTTGTGCTCAGAGGAACTATAAATAAATAAACGTGTCAACATTTATGCTGATACAGCAGGATAATTAGTGAAGTGTGTTTTATTAAGTTTTGTTCTTAATTTCTGGCCTGCTTTAACCAAGCATATGGAGGAAAGTTGCACTCTGTTCTCTGTCTCTAATGAGTGTGTGGTCTATTGGACGCTATGCCAATACGCCATCAAAGAGAATGATCATCAGTGGCGCACACTTCATTTACTTCCTCGTTTCTCTTTCTAATATTCTCTTTGTCTTCCTCTCCCCCTCACTTGCTCGTTTGCTGTTACCCTCAGCCTCTGGTTCACAGCTCCCTCTCCTCCTCTCTCATGAGTAACATACCTATCGTAGCTGCATTAGGACCACTCTAATCTGTGTGGTGGCGGGGTGGAATGGGATGTTCAATGGCTTTTTCTCGTCTCCTGGCTGAGAGGACTGTGTAATGTGCTAATGGACTCTACGGCTGCTGTCTGACCTCCACGGTAGAGCATGCAGTCAGAGCTCACAGCTGTGACACCCACCATACCACTATCTCAGCCAAACAAATGCAGCCTCACTGAAATCTTTTTTAAAGTTGCATGAATGCTGGATGTCCACTTCGAAGGTCTCTGGAAAGCAGTGGTGGAAAGTGTTGTCTAACATGCTGGTCCAAAATCTCTCACAAGGGTAAAATTTAGTTGAGATCTTGGTGACTGTGGGGCTTTAGTACATGATTCAATTTTTCCTAGCTGAACCATTCAGTGAGTCTGTTTGCCCTATGGATGGTGATGCTAAGATCCAGGAAATGGCAAGATAGAAAAGTTTGATTTTAAAAAAGAGTTGTTCACTTTGCACTTCTTCCTTGTAAGAGGTAGGTCACAGTGGCACAACAGTACAGAAGACTGTTTCTTTTGGTGTCCGTGCCTTGATGAAGTAGCAGTGGAAAAGTTGTTTGACGTGAGCTCAGGGTCTTCTTTTAAAGACTGTGAAAGTCCATATTAGGAGGTTGAAGGTGCAGTTAGGATTATTGATTGTTTTGTGGGGGTTTTTTGTTTTGTTTTGGGGTTTTTTTTGGGGGGGGGGATTTTCCCTTTTTACAAAGATGACCCTGTAGACCAAAAGACAATGCTTACCCATTGTTGTGGGATTCTTTCTCAAACTTCTTCAGCAACAGTTGGAAAAGACAATTACAAATATACAGAAGCCTTGAAGGTTCTCAGTCATCCAGGTCATCGTAGTCCAAGGAGCTTGGAAAGAAGCTCTCCAGTCTCCAGTCGCATGATAGGTGAGTCCTAGTAAATAATTTTCTAGTACGTGTACGTTACACATGCTATTTTTAAAAAATTATGATTATTATTTTGCTAGCTATCAAACTCGCTGGAGAAATGATTGAAATGCACTGAGTGTGATGCAGTATGGCAGCGCTATAATGGAATATGCTGTGAACTTGGCTAACATTACTTAGCAGTGATATGAGTTACTTTGCTCAAGTGAAAGCTTTAAACATTAGCCTGATACATAACTAGCTAACTTAAGTCTTTCTGGTTAACCCTCTGGGGTCGACGTCCTAGAGTCTCCATTTCAACTTGGGTCGAACGTGCGGACTTCAAACTATATACCAGTGTTTAAATTGTGTTGATAGGCCACGTAAAACCGATGTTTTTTGTTTTTAATAAAACAGTGGCGTTTACTCCGGGAAGAAACGGTAAAAATGGCATTTTCTAAGGAGAGCGCTAGCAAATACGCTTTGCTTGTGAGTGAAAAACAACAGTCATTGGTGAAAAAAGAAAAACTCTCCTTCCCTATTGGTGGAAAAATGTACCAATCAAAAAAATGATATGGCAACATGTGGCATTTGGTTGTTTGGGAAGAGAGGGGAGTTTTAGGAGTGAGCGAAAGAGAGAGAGAGACGGTTTTGATACATGAGAAATTTGTGACGTTTACCGTGTTTGGAGTCTCAAGTTAGTGTGGTGTCTTTTGACGGGCGATCGTGGCTCAAGAGTTGGGCGTTCGCCTTGTAATCGGAAGGTTGCCGGTTCGAGCCCCGGCTTGGACAGTCTTGGTCGTTGTGTCCTTGGGCAAGACACTTCACCTGTTACCTACTGGTGGTGGTCAGAGGGCCCGGTGGCGCCAGTGTCCTCTGTCAGTGCGCCCCAGGGTGGCTGTGGCTACAATGTAGCTTGCCATCACCAGTGTGTGAATGTGTGTGTGAATGGGTGGATGACTGGATATGTAAAGCGCTTTGGGGTCCTTAGGGACTAGTAAAGCGCTATATAAATACAGGCCATTTACCATTTTGTAGTTAGTGTGTAGTGTAATCGTTGTTTTGTTTTGTGTGTCAGTTCTACTAGTGAATGTGACAGTTGCTGCAAAAAAGCCACCTAAGGCAGATTGCAGTGTAAACGCTGAGTGACACAGCTGCTGTCAGACCTGCAGGATTTGCAGGTCTGACAGCTTTGCAAAACTTGTGCATATTTTTAAAAAATGTACAATTTCTTTTTGCATTTCAAGTTATGAAAATGCCTGTGGTTTTTACAGTCAAAAATATCACTTTCTACTCATATTTTAAATTTTGTCTGAATTTAGATCAATTGTGCTGATACGGTATGTCAAAATGAGTAAATAACAGATAAACAGTTTTTAAAGGTGAAATATAGAGGCCAAATCAAAAGTAGTCAAAAACGGCCAATTATACCCTGGACCCCAGCTTTTTGGAGTATTTGAAATAATGGTAATATGAGTGATCCATATGGTCACAAAGAATAGCCACTTGTTTCTGTGCTACCAAAGTTCCCCGGCTTTCATTCAAAATGTGTTTATCTTCAGTACCTGCACATTAAACTACTTAAAACTCATAAATGTCTTCAAGCTCACACTGAGACCTGTGGGGCACAATCAGCCGCTCAGACAGTACACACATTTATATGTGTATTTGTATATGAATATTTCATACTTTAAGGCTTCCTGTTTATTTAAGGGAGATGAACAAAATACATTGGAATTGTACATAATAATATCACAGATGATAAATTAAATAGATGTGCTGGAGAAGCTTGAAAAGGGACCTTGAAAGTGCTTAAAAGGTGCTTGAATTTGACCCTGAAAAAGGCGTATGAACCCTGTTAATATATTATCATGCTGTTTACAACTACATGAATGTGATTTATTACTATTACTGAAGGTCCGCGGCTCCGAACCGTAGTAAAGGGAGGACCTTTGGCTAATACGTCGGGTTCCGTGTCGGGCTGGTAGCCGAAAAATAGCTTTACTTTGTTGTCTGGGTCAAGTTTGCTAGCGAGAGACAGAGAGAGGCGTTGAAAGGCTGCTCCAACGGAACTTATTGTTTCGGAGGAAAACACGAACACTGTGTACAGTCGAGTTTTAATAGCTTACTTACTCGTCAGGCACTCTTCTTGGCTGCAGTGGTTATTATTACATTTACATGCTTCCAGCTCCCGTTTCTGCTCGATGACAACTCGTAGTTTTCCACTCTCCTTTTTCTCCCCGAGTGTTGCCAACTCCTCAGTAAGGAAAATCGCTATTGGCTGTCCTAAAAGTCGCTAGAAGTCGCTAAATGATGTCATCGCCTAATTTGCACAATTGGTCATGCTAATCTAATTGTAACCTATGTTGTTGGAGAGAGAAATAACATCGTGGAAGAGACATAAAGTGAGTAAAAAACGTCCTAAATGCATTTAGAGTTTATTTAGAACTACAAATTAAATTTCTTTTAGCAATTATTGTTTTTTCTTAATGTCACAATTCCAACCTTGATCCTTTATCCGGGCTTGGACCGGCAAAAGTGACCCGAAATAGGCACTCTGGTGGACTTATTTTGTGTGTGTGTGTGTGTGTGTGTGTGTGTGTGTGTGTGTGTGTGTGTGTGTGTGTGTGTGTGTGTGTGTGTGTGTGTGTGTGTGTGTTTGTTTATAAGTAGTTTTAAACCTCGTGATCTACAAAACAGCATAACAGTGAAATAAGAATTGACTGTGTTACAGTGCGGGAGCAGCGGCTTCGTTCATGCGCGATTCATTTGCAGTTCGGACATAGGTGTGAACATCTTCTGCCCTGATAGCAGCTGGGGGAGGACTATCCTCAAAAAAACATAACATAGCTGTCAAACAAAACCCAAACAATCCTGACCCGCGACAACATGAAACAGGAAAATACAGCCGTGTAACTGTATTCTAAATACCACCTTTTTAAACGGTAACTGTTACGGAATACAGTTACTCATATTTTGTATTTTAAATGCGTAATGGCGGTACATGTATTCTGTTACTCCCCAACACTGATCATCAGGGGGTCCTTTGTCCCTCAGACTTAGTTACTTCCCTTTGTATGTTATGAAATGATGGTTTTAAGACAGAGCAGCGACAACTGACAAAGCTGGTGTGCATTCCTTTTTTGATTTATTAGACCATTACACTAAAACAAATTCTTATCTTTATCAGAGCAGCTATTTATGTGCTTTGTTTTTCTTGGCCCTTTTTTGTGAGAAATTTTTCTTATTTTGATGAATAGTCCTCACAGCTCAGTGACACAATGTCTTGAGAATGCTCTATTTCTTTATACTTATAACAGAATTATATGTCTCTGGAAAAGTTGGAAGTCAATTTAATGTTCAGGCAGTGTATAGGGACATATTTTAGACACAGCCATTTTATATCATATCTGAAACTTCTTTATTATTCATTTGCATGCTGAAAACTGTAAAAAAGGCCATAGGAAAGACTTTTATAGCAAAGCCTGTTACCTAAAATTAAATAATTCAATCAAGAAAACATTTAGGCATCAACTTTGCCAGCAGGACCCAACAACAAAAAGAAGAAAAAGAAATATAGAAATATAACATGCACAAAAAAAATAAATAAATCAGATTTTCAGGAGATGGAGTGGTATTAAACTGATTTATGCAGTTCTAGTAAGAACAGATCAGATTTTTACCAACAGTAAAACACAAACTCAGTTTGAGGACAGCTGCTGTGTAAAACTGTAAAACACCAACTCTGTGTGACAGCTCATCGTGTGCAGTCTGCAATTTAAAATGTATACCCAGTCATCATAATTAAATATCAATTAGCCTAAATGTGCGCAACACTCTCACTTTGGGTGGTGCCCATATGGATTCGTGCTGATATAGGTAGCCCATATATAAAGCCATAGGTGTTTAATAGTCTCAGTAGAAAGACTCTGCTATTTTTTATATATGCAGTCTTAAAATGAATTAAAAGTCTAACTTTCCACCATAGCTGTGTCCATATGACGACTTCAGCAAACAGAAAAAAAAAAAGAACTGAAAAGATTTCCTTCTCGGTCGAGATACAATTAAAACTTTTTTGTCAAGACATCACAAAAATAAGTAAGGAAAGCATTGTAAATGTAATTGCACAATAATAGCCCCCTCTAATGTCATTATCCCCTTTTAAGAGCTGGAAGAAGCTATAACCATCATTCAGAGCTGGATTTCTGGCTGGTTCTATTTACCTCGGAAAATCCTAACAGAGGCTAAAAAGCATCACTACTGATGAATGTATAACACAATTTATTAGTTCTTTGACTGACCTGAAAAACATCCACACTATTGTAGCTGTATTGTTGTCCTAAAGCCTCTCTGGCGACCACATGCAGTGCAGAGAGGGAAATATGATGTCGGCACCCAGGGGCAGTGTGACATTTTGAATCAAGATATACAAAGCAACACTCAGCAAATCAAAAGTTTTTCTTTCCCTTTGACTTGGACTTTTTCCTTTTCACAGGCGCCTCTAAATTGAGCCACTGGGGCTCTTTACTTTTATCTGGCTGATGTTGTAAGTGGCATCCAGTTGCTTTTCAGCGTGTTTCAATAACCTTGAAAGATAAATGCATGAAGAGTTTAAAACAGTGACAAAACCTCTGCAATTAAAACTGTGAATATAAGCTATTAATGTGGTTATTATCTTATAAAGAGCAAACATGACACTGTGCAAGAAATATAATTGAAAAGTAGGAAAACATTACGCCAAATTTGACAACAGTGTCTGTGCAGTGAACAAACGTTCATTAATTATCATGTACCCATGAATGAAGAAAAGTTCAATCTTTTGATGACTATTTCTATGCTGTACACATTCAGTAAAATATCAAATGCATCTGCTGTTTTTAATGTCCTAATCAAGGTAAACACAAGATTAAAATCCAAAACAAAGAACCAAACTTCAAATCAGTCTGAAAATTATAGACCGATTAAGTCAAACAAGCTGCAAGTTAAAAACTAAAATTTGTGAAAGTCAAAGAAAACAAATCAACAGTATGCAGCAGAAGGGTGTTGATGTATTTTAAATTAATAATAGCCACTTCACAGTGACCAGTGCTGCTCAATTAAGAAATTAAGATGCAATTAAGAAATTATGTTTATTTTTATTTTCAACGTTCCCTTGAGAGCCAGCACTTAAATATCCTGACGTCTCATCTACCGCACTGTCTTTAAAAGCTCCTTTCACTTCTTGGTACAGAGAGACCAAGAGAACATCTCCAAAGCTCCCTGCCACCAAATCATCTGCTCCCATGGGCAAAAAAAGAAGAGCTGATGCAGAGTAAAGAAAGCTGATCTCTCTGTCTTTTGTCTTCTGCTGATAGTCTGTGCTTTCTTTGTGGGCTTGCTGAGCTTCATTAGAGACACAGAGCCTGGTTTGTATTTTAAAGACCAGTAGCTCTGATGAAGGACATGCATTTTCTGCTTTTGATCATATCCCTCAGCTTTATGCTGTCCTTAGCGGTCCATGGACATTTATAGAATGTTTACTATTTATTACACATATTTTACAATGGATGTGGTCACTGATATATTAGTCAATAAAAAGCTGTTATAGTCACTTTCATGTCTTTCCAGTCTCAGTTTAATTATGTTTCTCTCTCATGCTTTTCTTATTGTTTTTGTCAAGTATGACCAATTTCAGTGCCTTTGTTTACATGTGTGTTCCAGTTTCATGACATTTTTTAAAACAACATATTTTGACAATTTTCAGTGTATTGTTGTTACCTGGCTGTTAGCCATGGTGTTACTGGCTTGGGCTTTGCCGTCACCATTTTATTATGGTTTTCCTCCCTGCTTGTGTTTGTTATCACATCATTCAACCTTTGATAAAGTTTACTATTGTGTATTCTGTCCTGTCATGCATTTAACTGTCTTTATTACTGCACTATAAAGACCGATTTGAATGATTTCAGTGGCCTCGGTTTTGAGCTTTATTCATCACCTCGTACCTTGATGAACACGCTGTGCCTTTGAATTTCTCAAACTACATACAGTAATGTGCAAAGGTTTTTAAAAAATTGCTATTGCTATTTTTCTTTTAAATCACCTAACTCTGACCTATTAATCATTCAAGCATAAAAAAGACACGTTACTCCAGGGATGAACCAGTGTTTTGCCTACAACTTAGCAATTTAAGAAAGAACCAATCTTGAACCGTATCATTAGTCACTTTGTTACTAGCAGCCTGTCACAGCAACACATACTTTGCTCCCATTTCTTAAGTTAAATCTATGAAAAATGCCAAAGATAACATAACTTGAAAGACATAAAACAGTGTTTTTGTATCAACAAGGCAATTACCAAAGAGCTATTAGCCATAAACTTGTCATTTCTCAGCATGGTCTGCAGTCTCTCTTTAAAAAAATCAAATGGAATTGGAAAAGTGGAGTACAAAAGAAGTAGCAGGCATAAAAAGCCATCTACAGCCGATGAAGAGTATCAGAAAGTCCTGTCCTTAAAAAAAAAAAAAAAATCCAGCAAATGCCTGACACAGGACCTGAGAAATGCATCTGGCTGATTCATCTACTGTTCATTGAAGCCTCATCAGAAATGGTCTCAGAGGAAGAAGGGTGGCTGTAAAGAAATCCAATTCTTAATGAAGGGAAACAGGAAAAAAGGGATGACATATGCCAAATTGCACAAGAACTGCCCTCAAAATCAGTGCTAGTAGATCTTATGGAGTGATAAATCAAAATTTGACATAGTATGTAAGTATGTTTAGTATGTAAAGGTTGTTATGAGGAGATCAGAGTTACAACAGTGAGTGTCAGCAGTCATCTGTAAAACACAGCAGAGGAGTCATGGTTTCAGGTTGGATTTCAGACAGTAGTATTTGGTATTTTCTCAAATATTGATGGACTTATGAATGCAGAAAAGTGGTGGATCAGATTTTGATCCACCACTTAATTTAGCATGACACCATAAATGGATATCTGGATAGAAAGACACACACAATAGAGCGCTATCAATCATAGATTGGCCTCCCCATAGCCCAGACCTCAACTTAAACAGTGTGAGATCATGATGACAGATGTGTTGAATAAAGGTGGCCATACCAAATATTGACTCTCAAGCTTGTTAGAATTGTACAAACTCTGTTCTTGTCTTATATACACCAAATATATTTTTCCATTTTCCAAGCAAAATATAAAGAAATCAGGGTTAGTTGAAGACTTTTGCACAATCTTTCTTTTTTTAAATTAAGTTGGAAAAGAAAGCCTCACAAAATGTGGGGTTGCTACATCTTTCCTACTATCAATTAAGTATTAAAACAGTCACATAATAACTGTAATTGTCAAACTATGCTGATGTATCTTTATATATCTTTTCAAGAAACTTAAAATGTTCAGATTTCTGTCAACACGTTCCTGTCTCACTGCTTCCTCTCAGTTTAGATGAAGCCTCGTCAGCCCTATTATTTGTTTCCTCTCTGTGCTGTCTCACTGTGCAAATTTAAGCTGATGCCTCAGGGAATGAAGGAGGTCTGAGCTGGTCCTTTTAGAGGAGAAAATGGAGTTCACAAAAACCAGCTGACGTTTAAATTCTCTGAGGATCAGAGGATAGATACAATAAGACTAAACTTTAGACTAGAACTTTCATTAGCAGACAGCATTTTTATTCAGCAAGGTATTTGATGGGTTTAAAAGCCAGTTGCTTAGAAGTATTAAATTGGAGGTCAAATGGCAATTTCACTCCACTGCTGGTTTTTATATGCAATGCATACAGAATAATAGTGCAGGACTGAGTTTCCTAGACACAGTCGACATTTTCAGTTCTAAATATGATCATATTTCTGTAAAAGCTAAGTGAATACTATTGTCCACAGAACCTCAAAGTGTATTTTTCTCCACTTAATGACAATTCTCCCCATTATTAAATAAAACTGAAGATGCTGTAATTAATAACTTGAAAGCCATTGTGACTATTACAGCCCATTGATTTCCTTTATTTTATTTGACAGTTTGCTGTGTTTATAAGTTAATATTCTCTTTTTAAACCTTCCCATGTCTTCTATGCCTCGTCACATGATATTTCAAATTAAAATAGCACCACTGGCATGTTTGTATTCTTTTTCATACTGATAGTCTTCATTATTAAAGTGCTTTGAGAGTTTACAGAGTAATGTGATTGGCTCGCGATTCGGACTTTTAAAACATCACAGACTCTAACGCAACAAGGGGAAACTCGTTGCGCAGCGGTCAACAAAAACTACGGCTACCCAGCCCTCCTCTCTGTCAGAATCAAACCAGTGAATGACAGACTGACAACGCCCTCTTGATGTCACCGCTAGCACCCACGTGACTCTCATTAAACATCACCATAGCAACCAAACAAATGAAAACCCAGTGATCATCAAAATTCAATACATTTAATTATGGCTCCTACACAGACTGATCCCAATATCAATAGTATGGATAACAGCATTGGTATTGGGATTCAATTCGTACTAGTACAACATTATGAATTGATTGTTGTGGAAAGTAAAAATGAATACAGTGAATTGGTCATTAAATGTGGTCAGAACTAGCAAATTGTTGATGGTTTGTTACATAAGTCATGTCACACTGCTCTTTTCTACATAAGCTGCCTTTATAAAATCAGTATCTGATCAATACCAACATTTTTAGTATTGCACGCCATTAAAGGTGTGTGACATCACCTGTACTCAATTAAGCCACGCCCACATAAAAATAAACCTTCAAGTTTACACGAAAAACACAAAATCTCGCAGTACAAAATAATCTACAGCCTACTGCTGTGACTTTGACAATCATATTAGATGGAATCACTGAAAAGTTCATTCAATTCTGCTTTCAGGTCTTTCAAAGTCTATCATAGGAAAGTTGTGGCTCCCCGTGTACTTTGAAATGAAAGATTAAAGTCGCACAGATGTCACAGTGCCTTTACTGAGATCACCGAGTCCATTTTAGCTAATCAAATCAGCAGAGTCACAATAGACATCAGCTGTAGTCCAATCGCTCTAATTGTGGAGGCAGCTTGTGAAAGGTTTTGCTGTCTGCCGTGAAACACTTCGAGATACGACAGTCCACCGCAACTATTTTTTCACGAATAATCACAACAATTACATAATTATTTTTCTTACTTTTTTTAATCTCTAGCAGAACATGTGTTGTAGTTATTTGCTCTTCCGTGACATAAGCGGCTGCTGTCTGAAATAACTGATTGAAATCATGGAGCGTCTAAATGATGGGCAATTGCCCACACTTCTCAGAGGTGGAGCTTTTAAAGCCTGCCTCTACCTCTTAATGATTTGCAAGAGGAAGAAAAAACACACACACATCATCATCATCATCTGTAAGACAAGATTAACCTCGCTACCGTTTTCAGTACTGTGAAAGTAAGATGCATGCAGACGGGCAGGGGTGGACGCTGCTCTGGGGGCTCTCGCTTTGCGCGCACTGCGAAGCGTGTACACTCCTCACCTCATCTCATCATCCGCGTCTCTAAACCTCCCTACACACTCTCCCGCTCTCTCTCTCTTTCTCGTTCACAGAAGCTATTTTAACTTTGCAAAGACGACAGAATTTCAGTGGCCAAATGGCTTATTGAACAAAGCGACCTTCAAATTTATAGAGGAGAGAAATTACGATACTGTGGCAGGCGGCAGTGGGTTTCTTTTTTCCCCCCCTTTTTTTTCCTGAGCGATTGGCCATTTCTTCAAATGAGAAAGTCTGAGAAATGTCTTTTTCTGTGGGCGACACCATCAGCATCCGAGCCATAATGTACAGGCGAAAACAAGCCAGTCTTTGCGTCCTTCAAACAATATCTGGATTGACGAGAACTCAGAGGTAAGGAAAAAATATGTATAAATCCTTAAAGCGTAAAGAACATTCTTCGGTTATTTGTTAAAAACTTCCTTTTAATAGTGTGCGTTTTGATCTGTTTTTAAGGGTTTTATTTTTATTTAATTGTCTACAGTAAACTCTGTGCACCCAGACGGTGCTTTTACGTGAATACACATGTTCATGTTTAAGTTATAAATAGAAATAAGTAATGAATATGTCGCACTGCAATGTATTCTGTGATGGAGGATGGAGGATGATGCTGATGAAGAACTCTCCACACAGTTTCCACCTGCGATTGCTGGACCAAAAAAAAAAAATCCCTTCCTTTTCTTTGTGTGTTTTTAAGTGAGAAGTGCTTTTGGCATGAAGTCATCAAGTCATTCTGTGACCTCCTACTGTAACAGCGCCTTTTGGTTCTTTTGTCCCTCTGCAAATAGACTAGAACACTTGGCCAAAGAATGCACCAGGGTCATTTTTACCTCATAAACATAAACAAAGGGAACCAAAGTGATGATTCTGTGTGCATGCAGGATATATTTTGTTGTTGTTGTTATTATTGTTGTTGTCATGCATGTAGTTAGTTATGGTTTGAGGTACTCTAGCAGCTCTTACACAGTTATAGTTATATCAGAGATTTAGTAGTGAGGGCAAAATAAGGGGGCATACAACAGGAGTGCAAGACCATGCACTCTAACCCACACACTTACACACTTGCACACTCAACACACCCGCACACAAAAACTAACATTACTTCAGATGACTTAAGCCTAACACACACCAACATTAAATCAAGTCATTATATGTGTGGTTTTGCTTTTTGCGGCAGGTCCCCAAAATGTGCCTGTGCAAACAGATTTATGGCCCCTCTATGAGTAACACACACACACACACACACACACACACACACACACACACACACACACACACACACACACACACACACAGATAGAGAGACTGCCCCCTCCCTCTGATCTACCCCTGGTGCCTTTAATAATTGGGGTAGCACAAGCAAAGTCAGGCCTGATCTCTGCTTTAACTGCTTTAATAGATGGAACTGGGAAAAGTGGTACGTTTCAGCTTCCACCTTGTCTTGTTTTTATTGTTTGTTATTTTTTTGTATTTTTTAAAAGGAGATGATTCTCATTCTGTTACTGTACATTCATTCATCTGTCTATCTTCAGAATAACGAGCACGTTTAGAAATGAGTGCTACAGACTAGAAACAACCTAAATGTTGCTATCATCTGCTAATGGAGATTGTGATCAATAGGCAACAACAAAGGCAACTTAGCCAGAGCCTGCATCTCATAAACAACAAAACACTCCAGCAGAGGCATACACGGCTGCTTTTTGCAACGCCCAACCAGTGAATTATTCAAACACGTAACAGAGATGGTGGATTAACATACTGAAGAACACTTTAAATCAACCAACAAAGGTGTGGAAGACAGTAAGCCAGATGATGAGCTCATTGGCTTCAGAGGAGCCCCGACTTCTATGTTAAAGGGAACTTGCTAAGGGTTTAATGCTTTATCAGCTCACAGATAGACATGTAGACAGAAGGGACAGCAGTGGCTGCTGTAAGAGGAATAGGCTTCAGATTAATTTCAAGTGGATTATGGCATTTTACACAGTCTCCTTTGAAGATAATAGTTCATAAAAGGATCAGTCAACATGGTGTTAAGTCAGTTACTTCACTTTGTCATTTTCTGTCTCCTAATCTGTCAGTGGACCTTCACGTGCTGAGGCCGGGAGTAAGATTCACTGACAAATGTAGCCTATGTTGGTATTTGCATTTTCAGCAATAAGATCTCGTGCATTATCCCGATTTGTGATCATCAATAACTGCCGGGCGCTACCTTATTATGCATATTATATGCCAGCCGCTGCCTCTAAATTAAATTACAGGAAGATGAAGTTGTTGTTGTCGGGTGCAGCGAGCAGATCTCTACATGCGGTGCACAGGACAAGCTGTGAGAGACGCAGTCTGGATGGAACGGATTGGTAAACGTGGCCGACGGATGAGACACATTGGTATTCAGCTGCTCTTCGCCGCCGGCTGAAAATGCCCACGCTTGGCTTCAGGGTCAGAGGTCCAAGGTTGATTGGCAATGGGCTGACATGGGAAAATTGATTGTGCTGACTGGAGTCTAATGGGGTTGGAGCGCACAGACGTATCAGCGCGTCTGACATGTTAGCAGTGCCACAGCCTCATTCTTACCCTCACGCACCTGTATTCTTACAGGTTGTTCTCTAATCTTTTAACCCCTTGTCAGACACCTCTGAGATGTCTTACACGGCAGCACTGCAGCACACAGGCCCCCTCTTGTGCTGTCGCTCTCATGCTGAACTGTTTCCCTTGCAACAATGATTGCTCTGCCTCATTCGCTTTCAGCTATACCTCCCAGCTCCTTACGACTCCATAACCTCTGCTGCCCGCCAACATGCCCAAATGCACTCGACCAGAGAATAGCACAAAAGTGTGATCTCTCTCTCTCTCTCGCTTTCTCCCACCCATCTTCTCTCTCTGTCTCTTTGCTACTCTCCCTTCCTTTCCAAACACCTCCACCCACTCATACACACGTTTATTTACTCACAGCCGCACACGCACAATACACATCCTCCAACAAACAAATGCGCGCACATTAATAAACACACAAATCTGTGGTTATTTCTTCAGCATTTATCATCACCCATACTGAGTTGTTTTCGGCTTGCACTAAAATACTGTATTCACACTTTAATTCCTGTTTGCAGCCAAATAACCCTTGCTCTGCACCAGCATTGTGGCAGCAATGTATTTGCAAGGATGACAGCACCAAAAAGATTACTCAGAGCATCCCTAAGTAATGACACGAAAAGTAATCCGCTGTCAGCTCGTAGCTTTGTGCAGAGTGGGAGTTTTTACAGAAGCAAAAGCTGGGAAGTTTAGAGGAAATGTTTTTTTGGGCTGTGTGCATCACAGCCCATCGTATCTCGTTCCTCAGCCCACGTCAGAGTGAATTATTTAGCATTTATTTTTGCATTAGCTGATGCACTGGTGTGTTTGGACACAAAAGAAAGCAAAATGTTAATTTGTGTATTAGACTCCACCATCTGTCACAAAATCTTGTGTACCTTTTTGGAAGATGAAAATCCCATTTAGCCGTTATTGGAGCAAATTCACTTAGTGACGCAAACTTTGTGTTTTTAACAAAAGAATAGCTGTAGTTTTGAAGTTAGCTGCTAATTGTTTTTGGTAAATACGACAGATTTTTGTCTGTCCAAACTGATTTTTGGTAATGTTACTTTTAACGGGGAAAAATGATCCCGTCTGCCGCTGTGATTGCTGGTCTGATTAAATTTACATTTGCTAAAATTTTAGTTAGTTGGTTCCAAATTAATTAACAGCAAATTCAATTGACTTTTTTATGTTACTCTAGCTTTTAATGGACTCTGTTCAATTCTATTTCATTTATAGAGCGTCAAATCACAACAACAGTCACCTCAAGCTGCTTCCTCCAGGACATATAGGAAGGAAGGGGCAACCTCCCTAACTTGCCTCCCACTCCCACATAATGATTAAATGCAGAGTGGTGTATAAACACATAGTGAGTAATGAAAGGGGAATGAAGAAGAAATACACAGTGCATCGCGGGAAGCCTAACCCTAAAAGTAAAGAGGGTGTTTGTCTCCTGAATCCCAAACTGGGAGCCTGTTCGACAGAAGAGGAGCCTGAAAGCTGAAGGCTCTGCCTCATACTCTACTTTTAAATATCCTAGAAACCACAAATAAGCCAGCAGTCTGAAAGTGAAGTGTTCTGTTGGGGTAATGTGTTCTATGAGGTAGAGTGCACTCCAATTCATCTGGCAGATTTAGTAAATGTAGCGATGACATAACCCCAATAACTACCTCCCACCACCACCATAAGTTGTATACCCAACCAGTCACTGGTTGAAGGGTACATACAATTTCACTCAGCTGAGGTTTCATTCAACTTTGCCTTCAACAGAGCCTACTCACTACTATCCCATTGAAGCTCTCAGGCTTGGTGGCTGTCCCACATGATTATGGTAATCGCAGCTGTACTTTAGTATTAATGCAGTCGTGATTTATTGATGTTAAAATGCTATTTGTGGCCCCTTTAAGTCTTGATCCTTTGATGTCCTTTGACATTTTGAAAACACTTGGACATGGGGTGTGTTATGTAACGTTTATCACTCACTCCCTGTTGGAACCAATTAATATAAAGCAGTAGAAATACTAAAATATAAATTAACTTTGTGTCCACAAAATCTGCATGGATTATTCATTAACCCCACCAGGGAGATTACAGCTGTCAGGGCTGCTAGCTGTGGATTTTTGACACTTAAGCACACATGGGTCAGAGAGCATCCTGCTGCTTAAACAACAGCACGTAACACACACAACATCAGCATCTAAAGTATTTGGCAATCCCAGGGCCGGCTCATCTTTTTTTACAAGGTACTCACACTATCTGACGAACTGAAGAAGTATGTGATCCCCAGGGCTATGCGCGGACCAAAAGGAGCACTGGCATGGAACAACAATGTCAGCATATTCAGACGCAGGAGGTCCAACAGGGAGGAACCATGAAAACTTTGCTGGCTGTCCAGTGCTTACAGAGCTTCAGGAAATCTGGGAGCATGGGGCTTGTGTTTTATTCATGGCGCAGAAAACATAAAAAGGATAGCTAACAAAAATCCTACATCGAGGTAATTTGAGGAAGCGAAAGAAAGAAAACTGCAACATATAAAGTAAATAAGGGAAGGGGAGTCGGGGAATCTGAGAAGGAAGTGATGAATACGCAGCAAATTAAAGAGTATACAGAGTATAATGAGGGAGCTGTTACATACAAAGCATGGATGGAGGAATAAAGAGAAGAAATGTTAATAGAAAGAGTCTTTAGGTGATTCTAAATCAGTTTCCCCTCCAGGAACCTGAGTATGTTGGACTTTTATAGGGGCTTTTGTTCTTTTGTTCTAGAGTTTATTCCAAAAACAACTGCCTGTTTTGAGATGAATTATTTGTCAGAAAAAACAAAAACAAAGCCTAAATATTTTCACAACTTCTCCTGATCATCTCTCATCTTCCTCTAAGGGAGGAATAAATGTATGGCACAGAACACAAAAGCCTACACAGTATGAAGAATTAAACGTTATTCTAATATGATCACCAGTGCTTTACAACCACAATCAATCTACAAAGAAAGTACACGAATCTTCCGTGACATTATTAACCTATGAACTGACAGACTATTATCCTTATCCCATCACCATAATGCCAGTTTGCATTTTGTGTAATCTTGTTGTCTTCAATTGGAAATACATTACCTTCAAGCATTTAGAAATACACCAGCAAGCCAGATATACATGATTGGGGTCAGGACCCCCCAGAAATAATCTGCTCTTGGCATTTCTATTTTAAACGCAGATTAATCAGACAAGAGTTCAGGGTGCCGACTGGGAGGCAGAAAACTCTGGACTATTTTTGCAGTATGGAAATAGCTGGGAAGGGGGGACGTTTGTAATTTGGTTTGGATTGCTTTTTAGGACTGACTGAGGCCTATAAGTCTGGTGTTAAGTATTTGGTCCATCCTCTGAAGCTCACACTTTTCTTAGCTTTGCACTGCATGATTGGCATCAATATTATACCTACATGTTTATAATGCTAATAATCAATGTTGGCTTCAGTATTACAAGCCTGTAGCTATTTAAGGCTGCACATCTGCAGTATACATTCATGGCAGAATCCCAGATTTCTAAACAGATATAACAACTATATTTATATACATAGTTCCCGCTCCTAAAATATAGATATATGGAAGCCAATTACAAATGTAATTTATGTCTGGATATAAACTTATGAGAAACTGTTTATTAAAGTATAATATTTAAGAATGTTAAATTCAAAACCCACTTCTAAACTGCAGGTTTATACACAATCAAAATAAGAATTATTTTAAAATCTGCATTTACATGTATCCAACTTGGAGTCTACTCAAACACCAGGTAACTCCTGTTAACACGGGATCATTATTTGCTCCCTAACTAATGAGGCCATTTAAGTCTTTGGGAACATTCTGCATGTTCCCTTATTTCTCAAAGGGTCTCTACAGTGAATGTATCCACATGTTTGATTTGGCACAGATTTTATACCATATTTTTTCAGGGGGGGTTGTGACCCCCAGAAGCAGTAATTCGTGTTCGAGTGTAAGATGAATGTGTGAACCACTATTATGAATCATCACAATACAGTTACAGAATACTAGCAAGTCATTTTTAATGCTCTACCCGCTGTGTTATGTCCATCGTCAACCGATTTTATTTATCGTACATTTCATAGCCGATGTGTAACTGATTTTAGTATAATGAGTCATAAATTTATACATACATGGGAGCCTTCTGAGCTTTATATGGGTAGGAGGCCTCAGCTTATCAGGATCAGACTGTGACAGTAATGACACCCCAATGATCTCTATAAACAATGTAGTGATAAAAATCAAATTAGGTGGACAGAGAACACATGGACACTGATGGTGGAGGTTGATATTTTTAGTAGATGGAAATTTCTATGATGTACTGCTGTTAATACTCCAGTGTGTGTGTGTGTGTGTTCATGTTACTTTATGTGTCTAGAGCAAGGAAGCAAATTAAACTTAATTGAGTCGTCTGCAGGGTGCACCTCTCGACAAGCAGAATGTTGTAAAATTTGTTTCTGCTGAGGAAACGACAGCTAAACTTTGATCTGATGCGAGCGAGATTTGAGTAACTGCTACCTGCTGGTACATGACAAATAAAATTCTCCTTCCAAGTTTTCCACTGACTCTAAAAACGCTCCCCGTCTCTATTGCTGTTTCTTTTTCCTCTAGGTCTCAGAGTGCTTAATGCCATTAACTCCTTCACTGACATAAACCAGTCACCGAGGAGCCTCTTTCACATCACTCTTTCATCTCCCTGCTGTCACCGAGAAGCTCCTTCCACTTTTTTACCCCTGCTGATTATGGAGAATCTCAGTGAACTCCAAAATCCTTTGCTGGACAAAAACAGTAAACACATGATCAATGGTTACGGAGGAGAATTCCCCAACAATCATTATCAGGAAAACATTATAAACTACTTTGCTGGAGGAGGAGGAGGTGGAGGAGGTGAAGGTGGAGGAGGAGGAAAAGTGAGTAATGGCAATGCAGTGAGCGGAAGTTACAATACCAACGGGAAGGTGAAATCCCAGCAGTTTTTGGATGCCACCTCGCTACATCTGGCAGTAGAAGCCTTCTACAGACCCAATTTCATCCTATACAAGGAGGACAGTGGCAGCATTAAGGCTAAGGAATACAGAAATGAGTGCTGTGAGACCACCTTCACTGAGAAAAAGGCAAAGGAGGTGTCCAACACAACAGGGGCAGACACGCCCAGCACGGAAGAACCCCAGACGAAGCTGCTGGAGGACGGCGAACACATCAAGATCCAAACGGTTTCCTATGAGGTGGAGGAGGAGGAGTATGTGGAATATGAGGTAAGGGCAAAAAATGCATTCAGCATGGAAAGACAATGCATGATAGAAAGCTTGCATTATTTTAGATACTTTTTAAAATTTGCTCTGTTCTTAACAAAAAGCACGTAGAACTAAAATTAAAATAGAAGAATTCAAAAGTAATAAAAAAATGAACTTGTTTAGCGCCTTTCAAGAAACCCAAGGGTGCTTTACATGCTTTACAAAAGTATATAAGTAAACAAAAAGGCTGGAGGGTGAACGCTTTGTTGAAGAGATTATTTTTGAGAGGTTCCTTAAGAGTTCAGTGTGGGGTGTTTCAAAGTTCAGATTACAGAGAGTTCCAGAGGGTGGGGCCTGCCACACTGAAGGCTCTGTCCCCAGAGGTGTGGAGGGTGGTGCGTGGGACAAAAGCAGGCCCATTGCATTAGAGACTGTTTGTATGGGTGCAGCAGGTCAGATAGGTACCGAAGGACCAGAATGTTGAGGGATTTGTAAGTGAATTGTACCGAATAGTACCATATATATAATATTTTAATATACATATAAATTTCAGTTCAGTCATTCATAGACGCATGTGCAGTTTCGTAGGAAAAACCCAAAGCAGGCAGCTAATGTGGGTGTGCATGTGTTTCTGTTAATTGACAGCAAGCTTGCTTGTATTCCTGTGGTAGATCTGCATTTATATCATCACACCAAAGGATTGAGCTTAGCTCCTGGATCAGTCTGCCATTTTTGCTAAACACAAATCCATTTGATCCACTGACCTTGGCCTCAATTCCCAACTCTTGTAAAATTCATCGTTAGATAATAATAAATCACCCATGTCTGCCTCACACAGGAATATTAGGTACCACAGCTTTAGCCACAGTATTTTCACTCTCAACCGACATGACCAATAGCACAAAGCACTCCAAAGGATTTAGGGGATTGGACTGGTGGAATAGGGTGTTAAGAGTCGACCAGTGTCCTGCAACGCTTAATGGACTGGCTGCCACACACCTGAGTCCACTAGAATGAACCTGGACTGCAGTGATAAACATGCAGCTGCAGAAATGCTGCGTGAAATGGGTATATATAGCTCATAGAAATAGAAGCTGGGGAAGGGAGGAATGTAAATGATTAACTGAGCTCATCCTGGCAGGATGAGCTGAGGAAAAAATTTGATGTGCAAATGTCAAGAGCAAATAAAATCCAGATTTTCTGATGTGAAGGTTTATTCCATTGTAGTTGTAGATTTGCACACAAAATAAGAGCGAATACATGAGTTACAATTCTTACTGAATTCACACAAAGTCTCTATTCATAGACTTCTAGAGGTTCCTTTTAACCCACTCAAAGGTTAAGCGAACACATTACCATATAGTTCATATTTTTCCACACACTTCCTGTTTAAAAATGAACAAGTGCTTAAAAAAGCATCATCAGGCCCCACAGCCAGATTTGAGATGTAAAAGAGGCAAATACACAGTGGGACTCATTATGTAGCCTCCCAACAGGAGATCATTGACACCACAAAGTGTGTGGTGTCTCTACCACCAGGCCCACAGTCTGACACAATGTGCAGAAGGAAGACTAGAAAGCCCCTACACTGACATGCAAAAACTCGTCTGTGTCTACCATTCGAAACACTGCCATACAGGATGTATTTGCAATGTAACTAGCAAACAGCTACCAATCAATAGCATATTGATTTGTTCTCTCATGCAAAAAAAATACACATCAGTAACTTGCACAGAATGCAAGTTACTAGTTTTTGTATTCTTCACTGCCTTTGCTAGCACTCTGCTATAGTTTTTATGTACTTTTATTCCAAACAGTAACCTGAAAGTCACAGCAGGACTGTGGCTATGGACAATAAAAAAACACATGGATTTAGCTTATAGGTTGTAAAAATAGATCCAATATCAAAGTGCCTTATAACTTAATTCTGTCTAAAGGCCTTAAAATGGGAATGGGTCTATGGAACGTATATAGGAAAACCGCTTTTTGACTTGACCTTTATATAAACACCCTCTCTCTAAATTTCTTACTTACTTTATTGGCTTAGTCAAATTTGGGTCACACTGAATTAAAACAAATTGAGCCTATTTTGCAAGTCTCGGCCTTAGTGTGTTTCAAAATGAACGACTATCTGTGGTAGGAAATTGTATGCTTATTGGCTAACAACTTGCCAGTATCAAGTTGTTAGCTCGTGAGCATGCAGTTTTCAGTCAGACTAGGGCCTCCTCGTCATGTAATTTCTTTTCATTGTTTCCAACCAAGATGATGATGGCAGAAACTCCCATATTGAGGCTCCAAAACCGATGGGTAATATCACAGCACCTATACCCACCTTTTATACAGTCTATGATTTTGACTCCCATATAACAGCCCATATAAATCCCATATAAAAGTTTGTTCTTTAGAGATCGTAGCAGAAACTCAACAGGGTGCCTTTAATGACCCACCTGAAACTGAAAATCCTAAATCCTAAATGTGAAGAGGTACTAGATTATTTTGTGTAGCACATGTGGACTTTTAAGGCATATTGTGAAATATGAAAAATACAGTTTGCCTAATGTAACACAATTTTATTTGTTTAAAGCATAACATGGGTGCCAATTTGTGTGACACTCTGCAAGCGCTGCCATATATTACCATCCTTTGTTTTAGGCACTAGGTCTTACATGACCAATGCTCAACTGATCCAAAATCCAGCCTCGTTTCCTTTCACAATGTAATTACAAAGAAGAAGAAGTTTTCCTTTTCCTTTTTTTTTTGTTTACTCCACATTGACTTTTTGAAGTTTTTAATCCTTTTATCTAGTCTGCTTCTCTTTATTTGCAGCTCCTCCTTAGTGAGTTGTATTGATTTAATAAAGGGATCAGTAAGGTGTAATGGTTTTTGCCTGACTCAGCTGAATAGAGCAATGAGAAAAGAGTTTTTCTCTATGGTTTCTTTCTTTCTTTTAGAACCATTGGTATTGCTTAACCAAAACTACTTCTTTTGCGATGTCTAATCCATAATCATCATTATTCCTGTAACCAGGAATGATACCACCAGTGTAAAAAGCATATTATCTATAAAGTTTCTGAATTACTAAAACTAATAACTAGAAAGCTAATCAACCAAACTCAGCAACAAAAAAATTTGCAGGCTTATAGAACAGCAAACATTGAAGTGCAGTGCTTCCGACTACATAATGTGATCTATGTCTGCTTGAAGCATGATTCTGGTGATTAGAGTTATGGTATTTTTGTCAGCTTGGTTAAGATTTGGACAAAAGCCTTTTTACTGGTGCGCTGGACCTTAATACTACTGTATGTGCCGGTTTTATATAAAGACAGAAATATGAATGCAAATTCTTTAGATCAAATATATAAAGCCCATTCGCTTAGAATCACTTATAAACAGACCTTTGCAGCGTTTCAGGCAGGCACAGTGTTAGCATTAGTCACAAACCCCATTCCTGGCCAGTTGGGCCCATCCAAAAACATGCTTTATAAATCAGGCAGTCTTCATTTACACAGAAAGCTGTTGGGGTCATAATTTGTGTCATTCTCTCTGCTGCCATTTTAATATCACCACCTGCCGTTTCTCTTCATTTCTCTTATTTGGATGCCATTTTGAAAAGGCTGTTAACCTGATCCACCCAATCCCAAAAGAACTAGTATAGCAGCTGATATCCTCATAGATCTTCTCACCTTTTTGGCATCATTTAAATTAGTATGAACTTTATCTGGACTGCTAGTCATTTCCTTCACTTCCCATTTCAATCAAATGAGTTGAGATTTGCTCTTGTTGGACTTTTTTTATTAACCAATGTAAAATGATCCAATTTGGCAGTCCAGCTATGGGTTATTCTTAACAATTAGAAACTTACTTGTTCACTGTCATCTAATAATCATAATGGGTTTAAAAAATATATAAAGAAACTCAAAGTTCCTGATCTCAAAATTGAAGCTGATGTGAAAGTGTAATAAACCAGCTTTTTGATTCCTATTGTAACAGACTACAAAAAAGTAACCATGTGAGTTAATGGTCATTTTCAATTGTGTATGATATTTATTTTGTAAACTGTTTCCATTTTTAAAATAGACAGCAGACTACCGTGTGTATGTTCACTGTCTGCTAAGGTTCTACCTTGGAACCATAACTCACTCATGATGTGCAATTTCAAGAAATGTGATGATGTGATGTTACCTTGGCTATATCCTTTTCTTAATACACAGTGTTTATAGTATGTAGAATCACAAAATACATTTAAAAGTCTAAATTTTGATATATAATTTTTTAATCATATAATCCGTATCTGCATTGTGAATTGATACATCACTCATGCTAAATAGATTTATCCCTTAATTGAGTGAAAAACTCATTTATAGGGTTCTCTTACGTTCCCTATAGTAAACCCCAGATTGTCATGAAAGGTATTTGCCTTACCCATTACACTACACAGCCAGCTGTCCTTGCCTGCATCGCCCTTATTAAAAGCCTGGTGCCATCACATGTTTTAAACGTCTGGCGCTGCTTATAGTATTAAACGCCTGGCACCAATTACAATGGAATTTAAAATGGCAGGTGGCATTAGTACTGTAGTTTTATTCTGCTTGTTCTCTGCTTACCACATTGCCCCTACATTGGTAGCAGTTTGGCAGCTTTGGTTAATTCACTTTGTGTTCCTGACCTTGTGTTGTTGTGACGCACAGTAATGCAGACAGGGAGCATTCTTTTTTCAGCGTGGATATTGCTGTTTTTGATGGTTGCAAACAATTTCATGGTCCATTACCACAATCACCTGAACTGGATTTGGCGTAGAATGGGATTTTTCATAACAACTATATATCTGTATTAAATTTGGTCTTTTCCAAAATGTATATAGCCCTCCATCCCACACTCCCTCAATTTAGTTCTCTCTTCTATGTGAGTGTTGAGTGGTTAAGGATGACTTGTGTTGTGAAGTCACACAAGTCATGACGAACTGAACCTCAGGTTGTTTAAATATCTTCAGTTCAGCTTTTGTACACTTAAGTGAATATTGCTGCTGATGGATGCTTGCATGAATTCAAACAGTGCACTTTCCACTACAGCTAACTTAACTCTCATATTCCCTCTGTCAGTGTGTAGTCATGTTAGATCTGATATATTGCCTACCTTAACCCTTGTGTGGTGTTCGTATTTTTGTTACTCAGCCAGTGTTCATGGGTCTGGTGGACCCGCTAGAGTTTTGGCTTTCCAAATTAACACTATCAAACAATTTTATGTTAAATTACTCAACAGATGTTTACTTCATCCCAGTTACAAGACATATGAACAGCAAACATGGTTAATTTTTTCCCTTTACCTTTGTTAGATCACATTTATGAATTAATGTGCTTCTCGTTTTTCTTTTATATAAAATGTTATAAATAAATCAGTTATAATCAAGTGGAGTGAGTGGAAAGACACAACACATTTACACGTGAAAAAATAATTAATTGTTTAATTTTTCTTTTGAAAAAAACTGAACACGGGTCTCACAGACCCGAACACCATACAAGGGTTAAATGGTAGTTCAGTCACAAGATGTTAGTCACAAGCTCCTTTCTATCCAACCATTAAAGGCTCGAAGCTGTCTCACCCAATTAACACACTTTATACCTGAGGTGGCATTCATACTGCCTGAGCTGTGCTCACCAAATTGTTCTTATATTGTCCCACTTCAGATCTGTAAGTTCCCGAATTCCTTAGTCTTTTCTTGCAATAACAAAAGTTTCTTTGTTCATAATATATACATTTAACTGTATAAGTCTCTTATGGTCCCAGGGACAGTGCGTGCCATGCCTACTCAGATTGTTCCAGAGAAAAACTCCAAGTCATAGCCAAATTCAAATGTGTGCTGTAGTAAATCTGTCTCCTGCCTGACTTCTCAGTCCTTGTCGAACTGAGTGCACATGCCAGAGCTTCATTTCCACTCCATCAGTTATCCACTGGATATAGAAACGCCCTAAAACATTCAATTAATACTTGTGCCTGCTTCACCTCTCATTAAACCTGTCAATGAGAAGAAGTACAGTTTAACTAATTGTATGTCATTGCTGAGCGTCTACAACAGCAGAACGGCTGTCTTTATACACTACAGCTACACAGATGTGGTTACTTATAAGGCTTCTACCACAAATGTATCACATTACTCCAGCAGTATTTGAATCTTGATTATGAAACACAGAAGGGTAATGAAATAGTTTTTTATACCTCTCATATTGTAACAAATTCCACAGAATATAGTGCATTAAAATGAATAAAATACAAATAAATAATATTAGGGTTTAAATCGGAAGAAGTTCATCGCTCATTAAAAGCAGAATTAAGTGAGCTTTGAGTTGATGAATAATTAAAAGTCTAAATTAGTGTTTTCCCAAACCTTTGGAGCCACGGCATATATTTCACATCAGAAAAATCATGCAGCGCACCACCAAACAAAAATGTCACAAAAAGCATATTGATCATTTTTCCCCGTGCCCCAGGTATAGCGGGATTGGCTCGGTTTGTCCGTAGTATACATTTTTTGCTTTCTTCTGACCACTACTCATGCTAGGGCCTTCATCTGTGTCAGAATTTTCTCCAGGACATAATAATGGATTGGATTTATATAGCGCTTTTCAAGGCACCCAAAGCGCTTTACAATGCCACTATTCATTCACTCTCACATTCACACACTGGTGGAGGCAAGCTACGGTTGTAGCCACAGCTGCCCTGGGGCAGACTGACAGAAGCGAGGCTGCCATATCGCGCCATCGGCCCCTCTGGCCATCACCAGTGCCCAAGGACACAACGACCAGGACAGAGAGCCCGGGGATTGAACCGGCGACCTTCCGATTACAGATGCAACCCCCTGAGTCACGGTCGCCCCGACATATCTTCCTTTAATTTTTAATTCCCAATATACTATATATCATGAAATCTCTCAGGGCTATGCAAACACATATATATTTTCATAAATTATAATATGCATAGGGTGGCTCCACTCAAGTTGGTTGGATTCCTTTCTTGGACATTTCAAGATCACATTACTGAGAAAATCTTTTAATCAGGTTTCAGGTTTTAATCAGGTTTACCCCCCCCCCCCCCCCCCCCTTTTTTTTTTTTTAACTTAATGAATGAACAGCTTAGCCAGTACAGTATGCTCATGTTACTTTTCCTTTATTTTGCTGACTATGTGTGTATGTGTGTTTAAATTACAAAAAAGATAGATAAAAAGAGAGAACTACTGCAGTGGAAAGAAGTATTTTATTTTTAAAAGGGTGGGCCTGAAAAGAGTTATTATATAAAGCACAAACTCTCCAATGATCAAAGTGCATGAGTAAATTGCAGATAGCCTCTGAGGAGAATCAGTAAAGTAGAATAGCAATTTCTTCAAGTACACTGAAAAAAATATGTTGTTGGATTTACTTAATTCAATGGTGGACATTTGTTGCACACAGATGTTTTGCTTTGGCAGCAACTTAAACAATTGAGTTAAATTAACACAATTTATTCATGTTCAATAAACCTGTGCAATTTGTGTTGATAAAATGTGACTTAAACATGTTTTGATGAAGTAATTTGAGCTCTTGAAATATTTTAATCCTTCACAATTTTCTCACTTTATCCCAACACCATTCAATAACTTTTACCCAATACTACTTGGTCACTTAAATACTACATGTTATCTTCAAATTACATTTTGCTATTATATTCTAGTATCAAATACACAATTTTCAAATGGAGGCCTTATAACAGATTATATTGTCCTCTTCCAAGATGGTTGCTGGCATCCACCAGTAACCTTTCAAAACAAAATGTCTAATTTCACTGCATTGACAGTAGGTAAAGAATTAAACTGACATTACTCCTCTACTGAATCTATATAAATCAACAGTTAAATAATGTCAGTTCTTCCGTGTTCTCTGGAATCAATCACAGCAAAGAAATTAGACTCTTTCTTTTGAAAAATGTTGGGAAAGAACAAATCAAAACATTCTATTTAAGGCCTCTGACGTCAAGATTCAGTTAAACAACAATTATAACTAAACAATTTGAGATAATGTTAGTTTCCATTAACATTAAATTAGGTTACTGAATTGGCAAACACCTTCCTATTAACATTACCCATTTTACCCCAATAACTAAAGAAATTAGCACTTGCAGGTCAAAACCTTTATTCAAGAGATGCAAAAATAACATTGATACAGTGACTGTCAAAAATTACAGCACTGATCATACTGTGACATCTTGGTTCAAAACAGCACACTTAGAAATATTCAACGTTCCTTACTTCAACTGAATGAAACTGAAAATACCATTTCACACGGCCCATATGGGATATTTAGACTGCATAACTGTTCATGCTACATCTCTTCACTAGTAAAAGAAAGAAAAAAATACAAAGAGAAATTTAAAAATGCTGCCAAACAGAGAACTTGTACAGAGTAAAAGGAAAAACAAACAACAACAACAACAACAAAAAAACGGCTCGTCCTCATGGCAGTTGCAGTGTATATAAAAATGAACCCTGCGATCTGTTCCTGGAATTGAGCTTCAAAAATGCAGCAGAACAAGTGTGAGATTTAAATGTCTTCTCACCTAGAGCTGGTCACCTCACATGCATAACAGTGAGCTTTCATTGCAGGAGCAGTTTTGTCTTAGTTGTGAACTTTTCTTGAGAGCTGAGTTGCTTCCAACTCCATTACCACCCTTTGAATCACCTCAAAAGTGTAGCAGAGTTGTGATGGGTAACTCATATTGAAGGAATAAAAAAGGTCCAAACAGCATGGCTACTGCAAAGGTCACGTTATCCAGATCTTGAAGAACTACTATACCCTCGATGATGATGCCAACATCAGAAAAGTCATTGCCTGGTGCATCCTCTGGAGACAGATGTTCATTGTGGTTTTCTCAATCTGTGCAGTGGCCTCAGTCAAGTCCTGGTTAAACACAAAACATTTTTTTAAGATTCCCTTTTAAACTCATCTCTTTTGAATCTACCAGTTCTAATGTTAGAGTAATTTAAACCAATGCAAGCAACATAGTAAATAGCTATAGCCAAAGAGTGGCCTGCCATGCTGCCATTCATGGTCTAACAGAGTTTCTAAGAGAGGGTGAAAAACATAATTTTACATTCGTTTTTGTTAGAAAGACACCGGCCCATCAGAAATCCAGGTTTTGTCACTCAGAAGATGTTAGAATTTAGACTTTCAGCCCCACAATTTGGTTAGCTGTTGGTCTTTTTTTTTTTTTTTTTCAAACAAAAGCTAATGTAAATATTGGTGGGATTTTCCTTTGTTCACTAGAATGACAAATTTAAAGTTTTTTCACACTGATGTGACCCCTAATATAGGGGTGGGGCCTCAAGGGCCGGCGGCCGAGTTCACTACCAGGCCTCATGTGAACTTCAAATTATTAAAGAGGACTACTGGTCCTAACCAGTCCAATGAGGATCAAGTGGATAACTAAATGCATTTTTAAATGTTGCAAAGCCACAATCTACTCATAAAACACTCACCATGAACTCCTGCACCAAGATGTTGCAATTGTCTTTCACACAGATGCGGAGCACTTTGATGAGGGACTCCCTTCGAGCATTAATGTCATCCTAAAGTATTATAACAAAGAAAACAGAGATTTGTGAACTTTTCAGTAGCACAGAAGAAAATGATCCCAGACAAAAACTTAAACCAGTCAACATGCAACACCAGCATCTACAAAGCAATATCAAAAGTTCCTGTTTGACATCAACTTTATGGATATATAGTTTCCAGAACATTTATTTTTTTAAAAAGATCAATTTTTCTCAGTGGGCCAGTAAATGCATGACGAAAATTATGGCATCCTTTCGGTGGAATCAGTACTCACAGGTAATAGTTGACTGTTTCAATGGATGCAGCATAAAAATCTTTTACTGACCTAATGCAATACATATACACTTTGTAGTTAAAGAATTTTAAAGTTCTTACTGTCATTATGGCAGCTACATCCTTTAGCTTTGTGCCCTGTTCCCCCGATCACTTTGCAAACACTTTCAGCAGACTGTCAGAGAGAAACTCAGCTCCGTCAGAAACCTTGACTGTAAAGGCATGGTTGGGATGCACTGGAATGCTGCATTTCATCTGAAATGACATAAAATTATTTTGAAATAACAGCAGGCACTGTGCTTGGTTAATAATCAGTAATGTTTTGTTGAATAAAAACTGTGCTTCCAGATCTTATGGGATTAAAAAAATCCAAAGGTGTTTATTTCTGATTTGCAACCCAAGAACCCACAAGTTACAACCTCATTTTAGTTCAAGTGTGCATTAATGTGAGTCCAGTAATCACCTTTCTGACAATACATACAGGTATAAGTTAAACCTATGGCAGATTTTGGATTTCTCAGTTGTATTAATAGGGTGGTCTATTTGAGTATGCATGCACCTAATAATTATAAAAAACCTATTATAATTAAGTTACAGAAACCTTAAGCGAAAATAGAATATACTTTCTTACCATAACACCTTGAACCCACAATCCATCAGCTGACTCCTGGTGAAATGCAGAATAGATGTGGTCTCTCAATGTGCATCAACAAAAACAAAAACAAAAGGACAGCAGGTGAGGGCAGGAGGGGTAGGGATGTAAGCTAGCATAATACCGCTGATGATATTAGCTAAAGCTGTTCAATGTCCAAAATCTCACTAACACCACGGTGCAGTAAATACACAATGTAACTGAAGAGTCAGTTGACAAATCTATTCACACAGAAAACCAAATTATGTTATGAGTGCCTCGCAATTAGGTTTAATGTGATATTACGGCTCTTGTGCCAAAGACAAATTCAAATGAAAAAGCGCCAATTCTTTGACAACAGATAAAACAGCAAATAAGCTAACGGCTCTTTTTTAGCATGTTACATGGCGGCACTTTAGACGTTTAACTACATTTGGCTGAAATATGGTAAATATTAATTCAAAAAATCAAGACATACCAAAAAACGTAGAGTTGGCTGCTCGACTTGACTGAGATGGATGCATTTTTTAAACCACGATCCAAAGCCCGCGAGATGAAATCACGCGTGGTTTCACGAGATTTAACGTTGCTATCTTATTGACTTACTTCACCTGAACATGATATGAACAATTTAATACACCCTTTCTGCATATCATGTCGTTTTTACACTATATAGTTACATTTATCTTTAAAACATGAGGCAATTGTGTTAAATACATGCAAGATGCTTACATAAATCCAAGAGATGGCCAGTCCCTTTTTTTCAGTGTACGAAATTAGAAGTAAAGCAGCTCTTAATGATATTACTGGAGAAACTGAAATCTCAGTATGATTCAAAGTACCATTTGTCTTTTTTAAACACTTTTAGAGCTCAGTAACATCTCAAGTGTAAAAAAACAAAACAATAATTTATTCAAAACACTAAAACATCAAATGATTAACTTTTGTTTACTAACACTTACATTCCTTTTTACAAAACGCATCCTCTGTCCAAAAGCCCCTTTTAAGTCTTACATCTCCCATTAGAGTACTTTATTAGTTTTTCCCCTTTATTAGTTTTATTTTATTTTGAGTGCAATATTAAAAAGCAGAGCAGTTTGTAAGCAGAACATTTGCTGAATAGAAGCAGCATAATGGCATGCACCAGAATTATTGAATCGGTCCCAGCTGCAAGGTCACAGTTCTGCATTGTGACCTCCATGTAGAACATGAAAGGTGAGAGTTTTGCCTTCAGAAAACACTTTACGTGTTCGAGGTGTCTGTTCCAGACAACTGAGGCAACCTCACCTGCCTTCTCTTTTCAGCATCAACCACAGGAGGGCTACCAAATGAAGCCCTCTTTCTCTGCCTTGCTCCTGGTCTCACTTTTGTGAGGTGGGAACATACAGTCAGCTTGATTTGAAAGAGCTCCTGTGTTTTAGGCACTGATTTTTCCAAAATTATGCAAAAGGCATGCCTGCTCAGATCCCAGCTGTAGTCACTAATCTTGAATGCCAATAAAGTATGTCACACGAGAGGTAAACTATTTATCTATTTGTTTATTCTTTTTTAATTTATGCTGTTAGACGATGTCATTATCATGTCACGGTGACTGATACAGGCCGTCAAGATGCCAGTGCTCATATTACAACAGTTGGCAAGTTACTGCTCTGCTTTATTATTTAGTTGTGTGACAATATAATCAAGTTAAAGGTGACGGTTTTGGTGTGCAGAGTCTGAGTAGGGGACAGTGTAACTGATGTTTTTCTAACTGAAACCAAAAAAAAGAGGGAAGAAAATGCATTTAGAGCATTTTTTTCACTGCAAGTCAGGGTTGAGAGAGAATCCTCTGCAAAAAATAAATAAATACATTTGAGTGGGAGGTGCAACCTTTGAATTTGGTGGTGAAAGATGTTTTTTCAGGTAAGCTCTACACACACTCAAAAAAATGAATGAGGTGGATTGTTCAGTGTATATTAATTATTTATTTTCATTTTACTTAAAATATATGTTTTTGTTAAGTTAACATATGTTTTTCTAATCAAGTCTACGTAATTGTGTCTATTATTCAACGTACATAATACTGTGTTACTTGATCGCATAACCTTTAAGTTAAGTCAATTAGGATCGATATACCTTGTATATCCACAAGGTGGCAGTAATGCAAAAACAGTTGTAATGAAACCGCGCAGAACAAGAAGGTTTCACGGCTTGTGCCTGCTCATGCGCAAGACTTCAAATTTAACTGAAAAAGGCTGTTTTGGCGCCAAGCTGCTGTTTCTTTGAGAGGTAAGACCACTTTTTTCTTTGACTATGTTGTGTAGTATCTATATGTCCAGCATGGTTATATTTTACGTTTGTCTTACAAGACATGTTATATCGTTTGCGTGTGCTTGTTTTACATTAGTTTTACTGGGTCCTGGACATGCTTATTTTGTGGACTGTATAAGAAACATTTTTATTGTTTTTTGTTTTATTAAGGGATTAGCTACAGGGGTTCATGGGGTTATTCTTTCAAGGGGTTATTTTTCCATTTGCTTTCTTGGGATTCCTTTTCTGTAATCCGAGAGTCGGAAATATCGAATAGGATAGCAAGGATAGCATAAAGTGACATTTAAAATCCAAAAAGTGAAGGGCGAAAGCCACTGTGACACCATTGCTCTGCTCTATCAGTAATCTGTATTATGTAAAAATGGTCTGTAAATACAGCATGTTTCCTAGCGGAGTTATACATATCAATGTAGTTATAAATTACAGTTTGTGAAAGTACACACTTAATTTTTTTAATAAAATTATTCAAGACATATGAGTGGACAGACAATGGAGGTCGACAGACCTGGTGATAATTGCTTCTATAGAAACTTAGCACATGGCAGTGTCAATCTCTTGCTTTTCTTCTGAGTAGTATTTTATTTAGTTGTAATTCAAACAATAATTTGCTTCTTGAAATTAAGTAATGAATTTCTTGTTTTACTTTATAAATCTCAGACCCTGCCTTTACCTGCTCCCTCCTATACTGATGTGGTGTATGTGGTATTGCTGAGCTTGTATGTGGTATGTGAACTGTTATACTTTTAAAAACAAAACTGTTTTATAAGTTAAGTTTTCTTTTGTGACCCATCCCATGCCCCTGTTATTTCTTCTCCACATCTGAACCATGGTAAAGGTTGCAGTTCAAGGGCCTGAGGCATGAAATTCTTTTCAGATCAGCTGTGATCAATATTTTTTGGAACTTGATAAATAACAATAAAAGCTGTAATGGCTCCATTAGCATTTTGTGTAAATGTTTGTGTTAAAATTATAGCTTTAATGAGGTCTTTCTACATTAGTTTTAGTTTGTATATGTGTACATATAGTATGTATATTTACAGTACAGTATGTTGTGTTTGTTGACATATTTTCAGGTGGAAGCAGAATATGTGAGGATTACTACTGCTGCACATGTTCCAAGGCTTTTTACACAACTTGACCAATACACTGACCAGCTCATAAAAGTCTTCAAGAAAAAAGGAGGCGTTGCAGGGAAGAAAATTAGACAAACTTTGGCCCCAGCCACACAGGTGCATTATTCTGTTGGTAGCAAAATATTATGGCTAATAAGATCATTTTCAAATTTAAACAGCTAGTGTATGGTAGCTGCACAGTGCACTTACATTTATATTAAGCAAGACAAAGTTTGGTACTCAAAACGTTGGAAAATTTAAATTACCTAAACATATGTAAAATCTGATCCCTTGATTTAGGTTAAACCAGAAGTGAATGTTTTTATGTTATGTTTTGAATGCAAAAAAGATGATGTATTAGTTTGTCTTTACCTCCATTATGGACATATATAATGTGGTGGAAACCCTGCCCAACAGGTTAACTATTCATGTCCATGTGATGATTAGTTGGTCTTGTGTACATGTCTATCTGTGCAGTGGATATGTCATTCATTTTGCGTATAATGTGAGTTTCTGTCATCCTAAAGTATATCTGTTTTCTCTTCCTGTATCTCTGCCACTCTCTACAGAAGGAAACCATTGAAAAGGGGAGGGAGTGTGTCCTCAGGGCACTACCTTTTTACCTGAATGAAGACCCAAGCATCCTCTTCAAAGAATAATTGGTTGGTAATTTTAGTTTAGTTTTTTATCTGTATTAAACCAAATTTTGAATAACTAATGTTGTTGCATGTTGTTGTTGTTGTAATTTGCATGGAACCTGTTTAAATGTTTTGGGAAATCTTCTTGTATACCCAAACTATTTCTATTTATCGTTGAATCTGTAGTCTAAAATAGTGGCGCACTGGGGTGCATGTTCCTAATATTGTGTTTACGTCATTAAAGGGTAGCTTTGGCCCTTTTTCTTTCTTTTTTTAAAACTGGATGCCATTTTTCTATGTTTTTGTGTCTAAGCTACAGCTGTTCAGAGGGAGCTGGAACAAATTACCCTTGCTATCTTTACCATCGAATGAGCTGATGCCAGCACTCCTCCAGCCGATGTGGGTATAACCATCTAGTGTGTCCTGCATGACCTGGAAGACCTGGCCTCTGCATGTGCACTCTTAATGGGTGGGATATATGCACTGAATCTCAGTTAACCTCAAGACTGAAAGCTAAGAGACAATCAAAAGTATTGAGATTTAAAGGATTTAATTGAGAGATGATACTGCACCAGAAATGTTGAAGGGTGGTGTGTATATTAGCGTTCAAGGCATATTGTTATGAGGTGGAAATATGTTCATATTCAGTTTGTGTTACATTGTGTGCATTGTAAAGGTAATTGCAATACATACTAAAAATAAGGGTAAGTTAGGAGGTTGATCTGATATCCTCGTGTTGGTGTTGTTCCCAGATCATCATACTAAATGTTGTTCCAGGATCAACATTGCAAGTGACCAATCAGAATGTTGTGACGTCATACTTTTGCGACTTCGGGAAAAACCGGCGTAAAACAAAAAACTGTACTTAAGCTGCGTGAAACCGCCTCTGTCCGCCGATCAACTGACCCTAACCGTAACCCTTTAATAAACAGTAAGCAGAATTGATATTGTCCTTGCAACATTGGAATTTCATAAATGCACGAATGGCTTGGCGCGCAAAAGAATAACGTCACAACAATGTGATTGGTCACTTGCAATGTTGAACCTGGAACAACATTTTCATGATGGTCTGGGAACAACACCAACACGAGGATATCAAATCATCCAAGTTGGGAATGCAGGATGAATGTATATTTTGTGGACTTTTAAAGACGAACAATTGTTTCCATGTTAAAATGTTTACATCTGAAGTTTTTTGCCCAAACACTGGTAAAATAAATGTTGACAGTGGCAAGTGTTAAGTGGTTACTGCTGTGCTGTTGCAAAAAAACTGAACGCTGACAAGCTGTTTTATTGTTAGACCATAATGTTGGCATGTTTTGTTAAAGTTTTATTTGGGATGGTGATGTAATTTTCTTTGATTGCTAATATCAGTGGACTATTTATTATTATTATTGTTGTTGTTGTTGTTGTTGTTGTTACATAATTTTTTTTTAAATTGTGGCTGTTGAGGTGGACACTTCACTTTGCATTGTTAAAGGAAAGCACTTCATTGGCATTGTGTTACTGGACTGACCCTAAGCAATCATTGCAAATAGCAACTTTGCTATCCATTTTAGACACTAAAAGAAAAAAACACTCACAGACCTTACTAGCATCACATGTGCATAACTCAAGTGTCATCTTATTAATGTGTTATGTGATCTTCAATGCGTTTTTTTTTTTTTCTTCTATTTCTGGTAGATACAGACATTTAATTTAAAGTCTTGATGTTGCATCTGTCTACATACTGTTAATTACTAACCCTAATGAGCTGTTGTGTTTTATTTTGGACTGGGTTTACACAAATGCTCACTGAATGTGTTGGCAATAAAATAAATTTAAAAAAATAAGTTGGATGTACTTAATTCATTTGTGTGGAACCTGTTGACAAAATAGATTTAGGTAAAACTAATTAATAAAGCACAAGGTGGCTGAAAATATAATATTTGAATTAATCTAACTTAAATTTAACATTTTACTGCCACAAATAAGAAATGTGTTGAAGTAACTAATCTTAACTATCTAACCTGTAAATATATCATCTATGTTCATACAACATAACTTGATTTAGTTAGTCTTAAATATGTCTTGTTAATCTTAAGTAGTTTTTTTAAATTAGATGAACTAAAGATTTTTGCTTTAAACTAACATAATTCAATTTCGTGGAACCTGTTGACAAAATAATTTTAATTAAAGTCAACGTTTCATTTTTTTGAGTGCAGGGGCAGGTAGAGACCTGGTGGATAGGTCTTGAAGAGAGTGCATCAATCAAATAAGTGCTTGCAGGAAGCATGATGTGGCAGGACAAAATACACCAAGGCCACGGTACTACCTGAAATCACTCATCCCGTGATAGTGGTGGTGGTATCAAATTGAGAAGACGGGTGGAGTTAATGAACCAGCAGAAACTGATTTGCCTTGATCATAACCCGTTCCCATTACTTACCATTTCACACATCAGTATCTGGGTTTTTAGATGGCAAATACTTCAGTATAATGAAATGACACTTAATCATAACATGATTGCTAAACATTGTAGTAGGGTGATTTAGTAGGTATTATGGCTGTGGTTTAATTTCATTTTTGACTGGGCCCCAGAGGTCTGTAAGTGTCCAACTGACTACTTATAGGCCAAATAATTGGGGCAGTTTTTAACTTATACATTAAAACTGTTCTTATACTTAAGCTGCAAACACTAATTTAGCTTTGTACAAGTCAGTTTATACTGTTGGCTGAGTTAAAACTAAAGAAGTTTAAAATTAAAAGAGAAGAATTAAAATATGTTGTCTTATTACCGTTTTGTTTCTTCAGCTGTCATCCTCCCATATCCCATCGTCTCTCTTTCACTGTCCACAAAGCATCAGCAGCTCTGCACAGAAGTACAGAGAGCTGCAATGTCAATGTTCAACTGTCCTGTTAATACCCCTCCCCCCAAGGTCCTAAATTTCACGCTAAAACCCTGATACTAGTGTAACGATTATGTGTGTACTATACATATATAGAATCAGGGATGAACAGGCTTAACGTGTTACTGGCGTTGACATACTGGAATATGGGTGTTCTTTAAATCATTTGAGTAAATGCGTCTCTGTCACAGCAGCAGCATTATGCTAGTGTATGTTGTTTGTAGTTATATCACATATTGTTAATTTGAGAAAAACCTCTGACCCTCGCTGGTAAACATACTTACATGGTGTTAATGATATGAACAGTTCCATTATAAGTGCTATATTTATGACTCCCTTAAAGCATGGAATGTGCTTTGAGAAGCTACATATTCAGAAATATAACAGGAAAAGAAAAACGCCTGGTGGGCTTTCCTAGAATGGGAGGACTTCACCAGCACAGTGTTAATGGAAGAGGAGAATAAATGACAGCAACGAATACTACCAAAACTTGAGTTTGAAAATGGCTGCACCATCTGTTGCATGTTCTTCAGCGTACAGAATTTGCATTCATCAGTGCATATCATATTCAGTGGCAACATTTCATTAAATCATTAAATCCTGTCTTTCTTCAGCTTTTCCAATTGAGATATTGTAATTTTAAAACCCTAAGCCTTGAAGAGAAATCCAGAGAAAGAAATACAATAATTGACCTCTGTTGCCTTTCTGAATTTTAAATCAGACCAGTTTGATTGAAAAGGTTATCAATTCTGTCTAAATCTGTGGGAATATTAGTGCCTATGGCTTAATTAAATCCAAAATGTAGTCATTCTTCAGTTCACTGCACGCACATTGTTCTTCCTCTGAAAGGTCTAACCATTATGACAATGTTTCATGTATTCTAGTGAAATCTTTCAGACATTTCTTTGTGGCAGAAAATGACAGACCAATCTCTTGAGTCATTCCCAATTCAGCAAAATGAAAGTGTTCTCTTTTCAAACTAAAGATATTTATTTCTCAGCTTGGAAAATCTTTCTGATCTATCGAAATCTTCTGGTTCCAAAAACTTGATTGAACATTGTAACTTTCCAGAGTCTGTGAGTCACTGCTTCCATTGGCCGAGAATAACTCAAAAATGTGGTCATGATAAGCAGAAACCTTATCCTTCATTAAAGATTGTTTTTTTTCTCCTTTGATGTTATATTCATTTGGAATGTCAGTAATTTACACTAATTCCATATTAAGTTTTTCTTCAATGTTAATTTATAAAAAGATTTAGGAATGCTCATTTATGTGTATTTATTAAGTCGCTCTGCTCTTGGCTGCCCTTTTACATCATTTAAAGAATGAATCAAATCTCGTGCCAAAACTACTTTTGAAATAGTAGCTCAGAATTTCTCCTTAAAATTGCAAAAGAGTTCTGACAGATTGCCACTTTGTGTGTGATAACATGCATGATTAGTATATTTGAAGTTGTAAAGAGTCCAGATAGGTATGAAAGGCACCACTGCAAAGGCAGCGGATTTTTCCATTCTATTTAATAGGACACTAAAGTCCTCCTCCAACCACATGGACACATTTTGTTGGAGGAGTATTAACAGCAACATCATAAGTCCTTGGGTGATTATTAAACGGAAAAGTATGGCAGTGATGTTCTGTCTAATGCAATACTAAGTCACACACAAACAAAACATGCCAACCAAACTCTGTTTGCATTCTGACAATCTTTGCTTCCTGGGATCGTGTGGTATTAAAATGGGATATCAGTTTGAGTCACTGCATTTCATTAATTGTTTGGCATGGCCTTGCTCTCTTCCACTCAGCATGCATTAATACATGGCCCTATATATTATACAAATGATCACTTGGAAAGCCACAGGGTTAGTTCCACAGGAATTATAAAATTAAGCAAACTTGGCCTTGAGGGAGTGTGAATAATGACATATTTTTAAAGTTGCAGAATTTTATATAAGGAATTATTTTTTATAGATCTTTTAGTTACATAAACCTTTGTTTTTCTATTAGTATTTTCCTACCTGATGATTATGGAAAACATTTCCACTGCACTTTGAGCTAATACAACTTAGAAACCAACTTTAATGAACTGTGTGACTACAGGTTTGTTTGTGCCTCCTCCACCTGAATTATCTCCTAATATGACAGTGTTTTACCAAAACCCTGAGTCTGCCTCGAACCTAATCATAAATACGTCAAATGAGGTTGTTGTAGAGACACAAACAGCCTTTTTAGTTGTTTATTTAATCTTAAAGATCATTTTTCTTTTTTATTTACCCATAGCCACTGTTTAGACAAAGGAGCACACCAATTTGGGTTCTAAGAATAGGCAGAGGAAAAAGCATTAATGATGGTCATCATAGTGATTCAAGTGCATGTTTGCACAGTCTCTACCCAGAACAGGAGTGGGAGTCAGTAAGCAGCAGCAGGCATAATTGGTCATCCTAAATGAGGATAATATGATATGTGGCTTTCACTGTTAATTACAGAATAAGGAGTAAAAGACTCTCCTTATTTTTGGTTCTGAATAAGATTCCTGAAAGAGAAACGAAGTAGCACAGATTTTCTCTCTGCCAGACGTCACTGTTGCAACTTTAATCCTTGCCTGAATAGCAACGTGAATAATGAGAAAGATGCTTTTGCAATGAGTTTCGAGTAATATCAGCCCTTCGGGAGTGATTACATGTTGCAATCCTGAGCAGTTTTTTCCCTCTTTCTTTCTTTCTTTCTTTCTTTCTTTCTTTCTTTCTTTCTTTCTTTCTTTCTTTCTTTCTTTCTTTCATTTATTTATTTATTTATTTATTTTTATGGGCAGACATGTAATGATTAGTCTGTTAGATTTAGGGGTTTTTCTTCCTCACAAAATAAGCAATATGTAGAATTTGTGGCTAGTTATAATACCAAGAGGGTGTTCTGATTTATATCCCATCTGTCCCTCTCCATTACTGTGGCAGGTCTGACTTGACACCTTTTCAATGGATGTGAATATGTAATACAGTCATGCCAAATCACGTATTACACAGCTAAAGGCACCAGCGAATCAATTACCTGCTAAATTATAGATGCAAGCTTTTTTACTGTTAATGCAGCTACCGTCTCAGTTGGGGTGACGGTGCTCTCATCCCAACTTGCAGGAATGTGTTTTGGATGTTCTATATTCTGAAGCTACTTAGATTAGTTAAGACAGCCCTATCCTTTGAGTTTTTTCAGGAGTTTCTTTCATTTGCATAATGTAGGAACACAGTGTGCTCCTGTTTGCTGAAATATTATTAGTTGCAACTTTGTATAAACCATATAAGTTGCATTAGTATTGCAACTTATATGATTTATACAAAGTTCATGATCCATGATTCTGTATGTTTTTTTTAATTTGTTTGTTTTTTATTTTGATCATTTTACCCTGTCATAGAGTTTTTTCATTTTTCTTTATGCTATGTATGCCTTTTTTTTTTCATAGTGGAGAAGTGATGGGAATGAATGGTAGTACTATATGGGGAGCAACACACAGCAAAAGTCCTTGGATTGACCAGTCAGATTCATGATTCATGAAACCCTTTAGGCTACAACTGCACCTTTAAAAAGTGTTTCAAAAAAGATAAAATCCAACTTGTACTGGGGTCCCACAAAACAAGAATTTGTTATTTTTGTCAGATTTAATCACCAATTTCTGTGCTCAACAGCACAGTTTTGCTTATGCATTTCAACCTGTTTACACAACCTGATGTGAATGCTAAGCATGATGTGTAGTGTTTCCCTCTTGCAGCCTCATTACACGATCCTAAATTGCACACCTGTCAACAAGAAGCAACGGGGCAACGAAAAGGAAAAATAACAAATATTTTGTTCATTAATCCAACACTGCAAGTACATCCCCTTATAACTGCAATACATGTTTGGGAGAACGACATCATGAAAAGCTCTTAATACTGAATATGCCTCTCACATACAGGAGTGTCGTCGACCCAGAGTTTGTGCACTCAGGTACTGTGTAAATCTTACTAATCATATGGTAAAGATTATATTATTTTTTACTTGGTGTTTCTTCTGTTATTCCTCTGAAACCCCTAAAACCACACATCTAGGGCATCTTTTTTTACTAGCTAAATGGGGATCTGACTGTGAGAACAAGGGATGGTGAGCACTCATGGTAGCAAATTGTATCTGCACCCTAAATCATACTTTTTTTCACTCTAAATGGAACCACAAGTTACAGAATAAACATTGTGCTGTATTGATAGACTATAAACTAACATCTGAGAAAATATGGTTATTAGGAACATTTTTACTGAGGTCATATATCGAATGTGATGAGGCTTTTTTTTTTTTAAATAACCAGAGCAGTGTTGCTCTGTTAGTTAGAAGAAAATGCAAATTTAGACATTACATTAAATTAAATTTGATACTTTATGCCATTTTCAGAAGCATAGGAGTGAAAAAATGATTGTGATTAGAACAGTGCAAACAATAACCCCAATGACAACACTATTTTTTTAGGTTGTCTGATGTGGTGAAAAATAAAGAAAAATACAGTTGCGGAACTGTATGGTGTTTGTATGCCAGATATTTGATTTGATAAGTAGTTGGTAATGTAGGCTAGCATTCTTTCTGTCTAGTTGCTGGGACGTTAAGAGAAACATAACTGTTTTTGGTGTTATCCTGTTAAATTAACTCTGTGGATGGACCTGCATGGTTGAACTGGCACAGATTTTATGTCTGATGCCCTTCCTAACGCATTGCATTTATCTTGATACCAGCATTAGCTGTATGCTAGCTTATGATGCGCTGAGGCTGGGTTTGTTATCCATCTGGGAATTTCTGATAGTTAAATGGTTAATGGTAATGGGTACACTGGCCAGGTTAATAGTTACATTAAATATTTAATATGCCAATGCTGCTGAAATGAGTGCTTAACTGACCTTGAAGTTCATTGTTCTATTGTTGCTGTTTGTGTTCAGCTGCTAGCGAGGTGAGGGGCTGTGTGCCTACCTGACTGTAAAGTTGAGTGTCAGCTAGAGGTGAAGACACAACAGAGTACCACCAAATGTGCATGTGGTTGTTATGGCAATACCCCATAATATCATTTCTATGTGATACCTGCTACTCAGTCTGTGGCTCTTTTGTCAAACTCCAAGACCAGAGTATTGTTTCTGTGCAGCCACTCCCCTCATAGTTTCATAAATGGTTGTTTTGATTTCTGTGAAGAAGATGCTTTCATAAATCATTGAGTGATGCCACTGACTAGCCAATCCGTGGCATGCAGTCTGCTGATGTCACATTTTTGGATCGCCTCAGATAGCTTGAAACCCCGGTCGAGTAGGTATTAAAAAAAAAAACCTGGTACCAGGTACTATGACCTAATGGAAATCCCTAAAAACCATTTTGAGCTGTGCCGAGGTGACCGGAGTAGGTACTAATGGAAAAAGGTCATTACGGTTGTTACAATAGTGCTTTTTTGTGTCGATTAGTACTGAATCGCTAGTGGCTACAGACTTCTGCTTGTTGCTTTAACGTTCTTTGTTTTCTTGCACGATTTCTTTTCATTTCACCTGAATTCATATTCACCACCCGAAATATAAATATTCTGAATGTAATCTATTTTTTTAAGCAGGTAAATAATTCAGTGCCCTGTGGCTGTTAAGTAGTTTCTTTCTAGAGACCATCCTGTAGTACTTTACCTTTGCGTAGCCTCACACAATTAATTTCTGTTATTTAAACTGCTGGCTTTTGCTTTTAAAGTAGTTGAAGATATAACTTTCATTTTCTTTTATTGCACTGTTTTGGATATTAGTGGAAAATGATGTATTTAATTTTGTTCACAAAATAATGGCAGAAGTGCATACTAAACTATCGGGTAGACACACACACAATGGGTTATTTTATGAAATAATACATGTAATGTGTAATAAAATAAAATGCTTCGGTACCCAAATTTGTGAAAATCCTCCCTATGATTTTTGCAAAGATTAAAAATGATCTTGCTGTTGTCATCAGGAATTGTGACATTTAGATGACATCAGATCTGATGAAAATAAATCAATAAATAAAACATTTAATTAAATTCTACAGGTTGGGGGGCACATTTCCTGTAGTGCAAATTACACAAGCTTTTGTTTAAGCTGTCACAGCAGAATGGTGAAATCATCAGTTAGCTGTTCATTAACTGTCAGCCAGTTACCGCATGTTGACAGGATTTACACCTCGTAGGAGATATCTGAGCACAGATAGCATCATCTGCATACACAAGTCATTAGTCCTTTCTGCTACTGGAGAGATAAACATTTCATAACAAACCCACATGCGCATTTGCTCATTTAAAGTTTGGCAAAAAACTACAAAGCTGTTTAAACTGAAGGTATAATCTACAGCATCTTCCAGATAAATATGTCTGTAATAAATAATATAAAGGTTTTCTTACTTAAGCATCTCCTATTACAAACTAAAAACGTGTGGTGGTGTATTTATCTGGAACTCTTGTGGTCTGGGTGTCTATTTAACTTAGCTGAGCTTAACAGAGACACAGAGCAGAGAGGTTAAAGCAGCACGGTTTGCAGGGTGTGTTTTTAGAAGCAATCATTGTGAAATATCCATCCATCCATTCGCTTCCGCTTATCCTTTTCAGGGTCGCGGGGGGCGCTGGAGCCTATTCCAGCTGTCATAGGGCGAGAGGCGGGGTACACCCTGGACAGGTCGCCAGTCTGTTGCAGGGCCAACACACAGGGACAGACAACCATTCACACTCACATTCACTCGCACATTCACACCATTCACACAATGGCAATTTGGATTTTCCAATTAACCTATCCTCTCAAGCTTTGTGAAATAAATGATGATAAATAATGAAATGTTTCTATTTCTATATATTTCTCCAGTTTTTTATTTATTGCTGCTGCCTTGCTATTTACATTTTATTCCTACACAGTTGAAGTGGATCAACCATGATTTCATTGTACATGTACAATAACAATAAAGGGCTATTCTATTCTGTGATTCACTGTGTTGTTCTAGGTAACGCGGTCCTTTGTCATCATTCACTTTCCAGTTCTAATAACCATTATATTCTAATAACAATAATAAGCTTTTGTTGGGCCAGGAAGCAGGGCTAAGTTTAAATATTGTGGTCACAAACAGTATCCAACAGTTTTTGTTGATGGGTTTTTCTGTAAACCCGGTAAAGAAGTTTGCGACCTGTAACGTCATTCAGCTCTTGATTTGATTTCATACCCATCATTAATTTTGAGAAAAATGCTGTAAAAGATAAAGTAATTTCACTGACAACTGAGACAGTCTTCCAGACGGGTTAGTGGCCTGTTTTACTTTGAAGGTTTGTGATTAATGACCTTCCTTCCTTAAACACAGACTTATCTGCAGGTCTGCACTGATTTCAGACAACCTAAATCTTCACCTGCCTGCCTCCCCTGCTTCCTGAACTTTTCTCCCCACAGTAATCTAAGCCAATAGAATCCCTGGATGATGTGTGTTTTGATTCTCCAAACAGCCAGAAGGCTGTGCAGATATTGTCAGGGAGCTCTAAGGCACAGCACACAGCAGGGCTGGCTCTGCAGAGATTGCACCATAGTGCTTGCTTAAGGCCACAACAGCAGACTGACATTATGCACTCTTTAAGCTGCATTATGTTCATGTGTTGCAACCTTCTGGTGTCCACATGTCATTATAAAGAGCATGAAAATATATTGACCACCTAGACAGGGGCCCGTTTTTGCAGGTTTTAACGGCTTTGTAGGCAAAGCTTTTCACACAGCGTGGCATTGTCTGAGTGCACAGAGAAATTAGAAATGTTCTTCTGCGGCTCAATTACTTTCTCTAATACGGTTGCATTCAAAGGGTCTATTTTTGGAGACGGTGGGCAGGGCCCCCATACATCTCAGCCACCCACCCGCTAATCCTCATCATCAATCAGGCAACATTGTTACAAGGAGGGTGTGTTATTGAAATTAATTAAAAACTGTTTTGCCCTCAAACCAAATGTATTTCCAATACTCTAACATGTTTACAGAAGCGTAACTTTCAATATAATGCTAATGTCACTGTTCTGCACTCTTGTTCACCGATATGAAACACAAAAATAAACATCAGAAATGCATTTTTAAGTAAAAACTGTACACTCTTCTATCAAGCCAGCCATGGTCTAGGATTGGTTCTTGATACAATATCTGGAATCAACGTGTGAGCGATAGGAAAGGTGGTAACTTCTAAAAGTACTTTTATTGCACCATGTTCATTCACTCATGAGCTTCTGTAACATGAATCAAATGGCTGAACTGCCACCTCAGCATACAGTCAAGTTCTGTAGTCTTCTTAATGACCTACTAATTTTATTCAGGTGTGCTGCAGCAAAGTTTCAGGACACTGGCCCTCCGGGACTGGAGTTTGACACCCCTGCCTTAACCAGAACTTGTATAAAAAAGAATAAAATTGTCACTATAGCTATCTTAAAAAATAATAATTATTATTATCTGGTCAGATCATATATCATAACGATTCTCACGTACTCTGCCTTCCTTCCCTGACCTTTTGCCTGACATCCAACATCTGTGCAGACATCATCTCTCTTATTGAAATGTTGAGCAAAATTGACGTCTATTTATTTGACACAATAGTCACCCACAATTTGTTAGCCTTGATTGTATTTTTCATTTATTTTCCATGTTCCACCCTCATGCTGGATCATCCTTCAAACAGGATAATGTGGGAAGGATGCAGCTTAATGTCTCATATAGAAACTGTGGCCTCAATCTGAGACTTCTTTTCATCCCTGGAAAATAAATCTCTGTACTTGGTCTCGGCTTCGTCGAAGAATCCAACAACAAAGCCGCAAGAGGAACGTGTTTGTATACGTGCATGCTAGAGAATGACGTAGTCAGAACGTCCTGTACCGACTTGTGAATTGTAACACATACTGATCTTTTCAGCTCTGGATCAGGACTCTGAATTTGCATCATCCTAAACTGTATGCAGATGTATGAGCATCTATTCTCTTTTGCTGCAGTTTCTTGTGAGAAATGTTGCATGGAGCGTGAAATAGTTTCATAAAGCTTTAGGGAGGAGGTGTGTTTGATTCATAACTATTTCACATCTGAAATGGGGTGTACTTTCAACCGTAGCTATTTTTTTCATGCCATCTGTTGTTTAGATGCCAAAATGTAGGAATCTGCATATCTCAGAACTAATGAGAAACTAATGGGCCATCACCAAAAGTCTATAAATGTGAGCTGTGACATTATGTGGAAGCAAATGATCCTGCATACGCTGGTATGTTTTGTTTCCCATTACACAAATGCCTTTTTCTTTCTCAATAAGTGGAGATTCTTTTCCCACCCACTCAACTTGAAAACCAACTCTACCTGTACAAAGACTGCTGTACCATATAAATGAAGTCTTACTCATATGTATTTTAAAGTAAATCCTGTTTTTATCTGCATGTTTGTTGGCAAATTTCATCATCCAGTGACAGAAAATTTACAGAAGTTCCACATGGTTGGACTTAGGCGCCCAAAAATATACAGGATGAGGTGTCTTGGTGATATTACTTGTATTACCTGTATTGCTATGAGTTTGCAATGAGAAATTTCTATCTCAGTAGTTAGAAACTGTTCAACGGTTAATAATGCTTGTGCTTTCACTGAGGATTAGAGGATATTGAATCTGTTTTAAGAGTGATACCAATATCTAAAACTGAGATATTTCAATATAATGGCTGATTATTTTTTTCTTTCTCACAAACCTAATATAAACAGATATTGCTAATATCTGTTTTGTTTGGTTATTTATTTTGGTTTGGATCAGCTGGTTGCTATCTTTTTAAATGTTCATTTTTGGGCTATTATATATGCCGATACCAAAAGACGAATGGCTAATATCTAACCTAAGTTGGTCAGGTTTTAACTTTAGTCTTCAACCAAAAACTGGTTAGCACATAAAACAGAGTTCTGTCAAATAGAATCAAAGTTTGCCTACTTACCATGGAAGCTTTATTCTGGCACTAAAAAAGCAAACAAACATTTTTTTCTCATTCACAAGTCAACACAAATTCCAACTTGGTAGCTTGAAATTTCAGGTTATTTTCTCCATTTGTAGTGGGTTTTTTTGTTTTTAGCTTTTTAAATTTTTTCTTTGCATTTCAAAATTTTGAGATCTTAACTCAAAAATTTCAGATGCAGCAAAAACTTTTAGCAACAAAAAATTTTGTCTTGTGGGTTGAAAAAAATGACCTAAGAAAATTAAGTAACAAAAAGATCCACTCCACTTTCAACAACAGAAAAATGCTTATCTCAATCATCCATGCCACAACTGATACCTCTGACCCCACATACTTCATGTTTATTATTTTTACTTTTGTTTTTACTATTGTAAACAAAGTCACAATTGGCATAACAACCCATCTTGTCATTGGCTATGAGTTGTGACAAAAATATAGCTTTTCAGTTAATGAAGTGCTTGTGGCCTTTTGTGCAGGGGTAGATTAGCTGTTAGTCTCTACAGTTCTCCAGGCTGTATACTAACTGATTGTTGTCAATAGCCTTAAATTTTGCAAAGCATAAGAGTGGCATCAGTCTTTGTCTGCATTTTGATGCAGCTGTCTGCATCAAAAATCAAAAGGAATCAATTCCAGTGTTTTCTCAAACCACCTGTTTACTGCTACATCGCCACTGAAACTACACAGTCTGCCCATATACATCATGAAATTTTAAATGGCTATATGTTTTAACATTAACTGCTGTTTTCTGTGCAGACAGACTGTTCTACCGACAGCGAGAGTGAAGACAACTTCATAGTTGTCCCTCCACGAGATCATCTCGGCCTGGCCATATTCTCCATGCTCTGCTGTTTCTGGCCTTTGGGGATTGCAGCATTTTACTTCTCACAAGGGGTGAGGCCACACATGCACATATTAACACAGGCATGCAATGCATACCCTTTCAAAGTTGTGGTCTGTCACACATGAATGATGCAGCATCTGGTTGTCAAGGTCTAGCATGCCCCCACCCCCTCCCCCCCAATCACCCATACACATGCTTCTATAAATTCGTAGAGATGGGAACACACAAACATGTAAACACACACATCTATCCGTCTTTATGTATGACTCATTACCAAAAGATTAAGAGCCTTCACTCTTAAAAAAGGACTGACAGCTGACTCGCTTACTGCAAGGCCAATTTTTACTGAGCTATGCATCAATAACTCAAGGCCAATCTGTAATGGCTGCTTGATGCTCTGTAAACAGGCTGAGAGCCTCCTTTAGGAAGAGTCTATAAATCACTTTCAAGGTTCTATCTGTAAATGCCAAGAAAGGTTGTATTATAAATAATAAGATGAGAGAGGATCTCTGAACGTGTAGACTTTTCAAGAGGACTGAAGATGAACCCAATTAAAGGCGGGCTGATGTATTAAAGATGGTGAGCCCTTGGGAAAGATGAGCCGTAATTATTTTGCAGACACACTGGCATTCTTTTGACTGATGCACTAAAAACGAATGTTTTATTGCAGTCCAGCATAAAAAAATACTAAAAATGACCCTAAACAACGTAATCTGAAGCGAGAAGCTTTACCAATATTTTCTTTTCAGTAACGTCTGCAATCACAACATAATAGGTATCTAATAGATTCCAGCCAGACTTCCTCCCTCTTTTCAGTTCTCTTTGAAATGACTCTGATGATGTTATGTCAACCAAAGAGCACAGGGAGTGCCTCTTGTCTTGCCGCTAATCAAGTCTGTCCTGTGAATCATCAGCATAATAAAGACAACACATTAAAAGGCTATCAGCACAAGCGTAAACACACAGTATGTCCGAAAATGCATGTAAACACACGCACTGCACATACAAACACACAAACGTGCTAGAGACAGACAAGCTTTTCATTAAATTGCCCTGCGTCTGACCACAAATTCTTATCAAAAGCTCAAGCATTTAGCTGCCTTATCTTGGGCGCAAGTAGTCTAAGCCCGTCAGTGAATTATCTTGTCAGGAGCTAATTTGATTCTTCCTGGGTAATTATGGGGAAGTGATGGCTGTGTTTAGGGATGGATGATTTTTCTGCCAATCTCCCCCCTTTAGAAGGTGCTTTCCTGAAGAGCTGTCAGGATTTCAAAGATATGGAGGAAGTTTGGGATCGCTTAATTTTATAGTTCAATAACCCACTTCACTGGTCTTCGTTTCATGCCGTTATTCAGAAGGACCAACCTGAAAGTGGTGATTCTATAGGAGCTAGCAGAGCACATGTCTGAGTATGCTTACCGGTGCATTTGCACTGCACTGGTGGCCAATAATGGCAATATCAACTCAACATGTAGGTAAAATCAGAATCTTTATCAGCTTTTACTTCATAAAAATATAATGGCTGAGGAATATATGACTCATTAAAAGAAGCCAACACAAACCATAACTAGTTGTAGCTGAGTCAGATTTCCTTTTTGGATTGGATGTTATCTAATATAATTAAAGGATAATTTTGATTTTCTGTGTTTTTGTTTTAGACATGGGTTCAAATAGCAAGATTAGCAACTGGTCCTCCTAAACTGTGCAATCATCACACAATCAATAGTATCATTCTGACTTTGTTAATCTTAGAATCCTATCCTTAGTGATACCAACATCCCAATCCTGCGAGCATTCAAGCGAACCCTGTTTCAATTTCCAAACCTAACCAAGCGAAGCAAAGAGCAAAACAAAGTCCCTAAATTCAAAGCCATGTTCTTCTGGCTGATTATTCCACTGCCACTCCAAATGAGTACTTTGTAGATCTCAAAAATAAGACAGCTATTTTTCCAAATCTAATATTTCCATGGCACGCACCCTGTGTGCATCTCTGCCTGCGTCATTTGCCGGAACAGCAGTAAGTGATGCCCTGGGATGAGAATGTGCTGTCCAGAACTGATGAGAGAAAACAATAAACAGATGTTGCATTGTTGCCTAAGGTAATCTGTCTGTCACAATGATGTTTGGGGGTAAAAATCAGACAAATGGAGCTTTCAGATACAACAAAGCATGCGTTTCGCTCGCTGCTGGGTTGAGGGCACTGTTTTGGAAGAGCTGTGGACCACATAGCAAAATCAGTTACGTTTTTGAAATTTCCAATCAGTCAAGAAAATTCCGTATATGAAAACTATATTGATTTACCCTTTACTTCAATCAGAAAGCTTCAATAGATCTACTGAGAGAGAATGCTTAAGCAACCCTAAGCCATGCTTATAAATATTGCCTACCTACAACAAGCTACCTGACCGAGGCTGGGCAATTAATTGTCTCAAGGGGCCGCTTGAGAAACTGGGACTGTTGTAGAAGGCTGTACCTTCCACAACAGTCCCAGGTTCTCATGTGGCCCTCTGGGAAAATGAATTATCCACTCCTGTACCTGACTGTTAAAACACACCTAACATGCAAACTGGGATGGAAATCAGTTTTCTAAGATAGGGATTTACCTCTGTCGCAGGTTCCTTTCACATATACACACCCTGCTCATTTCATTGCTTTGGCAGAGCTTTCTGTCTTTGTAGAACACTGTAGATGTGACAAGGGCAAAGAAATTTATTTATTTATATTTTAGAAATGATAGCACATCAGCTTCACCACTTACTCTAAGGACATTTAAAAACAAACACGTTAGCGACTGTAATAGACTCTGTGGATGGCAGATCAATAGTGTTTTTGTTCCACTGGAAGGTCAGGCCTAGTCAAATACAGCGCCGCTGCTTTGCCAAGGAGACGAGTGAGTGAAGGCGTCAGCAAACACCTTAACACAAAAACAGACATGCATTCATATGCTGCTGTAACGCTGTTCGCCAAAGACAACGGCTTTTATTGTGCATAATGTCTTTATGGTAACTTGTGGTGCACAATTTTGAGATTCAGTGTTAACCTCCCCCCACAAACGCACGCATCAGCTGATAATAACTGGAATACCATAAATATCTGAGGGAAATTAGCTTTGAGCATTTGATTGGGAAGCGGAATTGAGTTTCAATTATTGCCGCTAATTGGGTGAGTGTTTTGTTTTGGAGATGCTGATAAATTCGTCACTTAGCTCTGAGACATCTGCACTGGAAAGTGCAGGGCTGAGGAGCAGCAACAATCTATTTCACGATCTTGCAAATAAGACTCCCCTGAAGTTATCGTATGGCGTACGAGCCATAATAAAGAATGAAAATGAATGAGCTCGTTATAGTGAAACTGTTTCTCTATTTGTGCCTGTCTGTGCGAGGGAGGCGGAGACACAGACACAGAGAAGGGGGCGTCGAGTGTTGTTTGTTTGGAAGAAAAACCTGTTAAGGGTGCCGAGTCTCCATGCAGCCGAGTCTCAGATGTTATCTTTTTTCTATGACACCACATTTCAATCATTTTGTCAAGGTGGTGGAGATAAAGCCTTAAATGCTTCTAACCATTTTGCTCTCAAGGGTATTCAAGGAAAAATACAATGATTGACAGTGTTAAAAGTTAAGCTGCGATATTTTCATCACTCTCAGTCCACATTACAGCATTATTTCAGTTTGTCACAAAATGCCTTGATTTCATTTTAACTGACAAACATTGCGTATCATATTTGACAAATGCACCAGAGAAACTGACCCTCGAGTGAGTGCCCTTTGAATAGCCTCTGTAGAAAAAAACCCCTCTTCAGTCTGAATCTCAAAACAAGTCAGAACTATTTTAGTGTCCCCAAAGACCTCTGTGGGGTTGTGCTAATATATTGTCAGAGGGAGAATGTGCTTTGTGTCATTTTGAAAGCAAATTAAAGCCTAATTTCCCATAAACCCCTCATAATGGAGCTTCTGTTCCAGTGATTACTGTATTGATGTGGAAGCTGAAGGCTGCCTCGAATGCACATATTTCGTCTGGATTTTCTTCCTGACCTTTCGAGGCATTTGTCTAAAGAGCCTCTCTCGTTGGCTCTAATCTAGCTGTCTTTGTCTTGGACTATTAACTTTGTCTTCAAAAATCTGCTCAGCCTTAGAGAAACAGAGCAAAGTGGCAATACCTTGTGCTGTTTTTTTTATTAAGTTCAAACAATCAAAGTGATACAAGACCCTTCCTAATGGCCACTCTGCGTGCATTCTGCAAAACTACAGAAGGTTCTGACAGATGCGTTGTGTCTGAGCCAGGGCTACATCCACAAAAGTCAGGAATTCAAACTAGTGATTGGTTTTTCAGTAATCTGCAGTGAAACATCTTCTTCACTTGCTGTGGGCACTCGCAGAAACATACAGAAAGTTTTAGGCATCTGATTTTGTTTAAATGCTTCGTAATTGTCTCCGTACCCTAAAAAACAACCCCAACACAAAGTTTTCCGTCCAGTAAGCATCAAAAAATCCTCTTGAGCTCTGAGCTCATGGCAATTAACAATGCTTCCTTAAAAGCAGAAAACAACTGATTATTAATCCTGTCTGCATTTATGTTCTTAACAATATATTGAAATGACTACATAAACAATGCCTGTCGTTCTGTTCTAATATAATTGGCTAAAGCCAGACTAAATATGCAAAATTCATTTATATCTGCTTCACTGGAGTTATTTTACCCTGGTGAGAAACTGCAGAGAATGAGATCCAGAATTTCGAGCTAAATGGAGGAAGGCATGAGTAACTAGAGGTCATATTCTGGTACAGCTGCTTTGTCGCTGTTTGCATGACTGTAGTGCAAATTGGCAGAGACTATGAATAATACAATATTTTTGTCAGGAGAGAGCGATAAAGCAAGACACTTAAAGAGTAATTAAAATAATGTATTCGACTTAATATGCACAAAAGGGAAAAGAAATATGCCATTAGCCTTTTGTGAGTAGACCCCATTGTGATGTCATTATTTTAACGGGTTAGTCATTTTATGGAGTCTAGACCCTGGTGGTGGACGAGGAGTGATGACATGAGAACTGGAGGGATGTGAAGAACCCACCAGTAAGGTTGAAGAGAATTGCATTAATTCCACACTAAAATAACACCTGGCAGTGGGAGAGAAAGCACAATCTGATTGGTTTGGCAGAGAATAAATGACCTCAGGAAAAAGTGATGAGTTTGAAGTGGGGAAACGGGAGAGAGGGATGTGCAGTAATCTAAACAGAGCTAGCATCAAGACAATCTTCCTAATAGAAATTTCAATATATATTTTACATTAGATTTATCGCACACTGCACTCATTCTTTGTTATCACTGTATTTCTGTAAACTGTACTGTAATGTGCGAAAGAGTTGAGCCTTCCGATATTTCCTTATATTTTGCTGGTAGAACAGGAAGTAGGTGCGGCGATTTATTAAAACGTGCAAACATAATACAGTTTCTAAGGCAAACACAGAGTTTGCACAATTCTAATAAGTTTGAATGTCAATAATTGGTATGAGCACCTTCATTATTGAAGAAAGACTGAACTAAGCTGTTTGCATGTATTAGAGCCAATTTCTTAAATTTGTCACTTTGTAATATATTGTATTATTTAATTTAGTTCAGTCTGTTACTGTTCTTATTGTCTTGGAGCAACTGTGACCAAATAATTTTCTTAGGGATTAATAAAGTATTCTGAGTCTGATTGATGAATAGTTCTCCAGGCTTCTTGAAGGACATTTAAAGCTCTTTTTAGATGTGTGCTGCCTTTTGTTCTGTTCTGTCAAGATGTTCCCACACTGCTTCAAAAATGTTGCGGTCCGAACTCTGGGGAGGCCAATCTATGGCTGATACTGTTCCACTGTATGTTTCACATGGTCTCCCAGTAAGACCATTTCTAATGACGCAACTGAAGAGCCAGATGCATCTCTCGGGTCCTGTCAAACGTCATTGCTGGATTTTCTTCTTTGTAAATAGTAAAAAATGTCAGCATCACCTTCAAATATAGTTTAGGAAATAGTCTTGCCACTTTTTATTGCATCTTCCACTCTCTATTTTCTCTACTATCCTCATTTTCCTGAAGGAAAATGTCCTCATTTTGTTTAAGGACATGTTGCACTCGATGCCAAGATACGTTTTCAGCTAACAGCTATTTGGGAATCACCTTATTGCTACAAAAATACTGTGTTATGTCATCTTTGGCTTTTTTTTTTTTGTAGATTCAACTAAAGAAATTAGAATAAATTATGTGTTTTTGTTACAGGCGGCTAAAAACAGTATTAGCATTATACAGTACTGTATAAAATATTAAATTTTAAGTGCAATACTTAAACATTATACTGGCTTAATGTTACAAAGACAGATTTTGTTTTACTATTTATATGACTAGCACAAGAAAAAACCAAACAGCCAATCTTCAAGGAAAAGCAACTTTGAAAGGCCTTCAGAAAGCCTCGAGAACTATCTCAGATTATACTATGTTAAAAAAGTAAACTTCAAGTAATCCTTACTCCAGTCAGTATTTCTTCTCTCCCCTCAGATATCCAACAAGACCACACTTAAATAAAGAAAGATGCTATTAGACTACATACCTGAACCAGCTCGCTCTTCTCAATGAGAAGAAGATTTCAGAATTCTTCTCAGTTTTCCCTTATGTTGAGCAAAGCAATTCTACAAAAGCAACTCATATGCAAGACTTTCAAAGTCAAAGGTCAAACCAAGTATAGCTCTTTTTTTTTTTAATGGAGACTTTGTGTTTAGGGTTCCACTCCCTGCCTCTGCCAGATGCAAACTCTCTGACTACTGAGAGAGCTGCACCTGAGTAGCAGTGCAATCCCTGTTAACCTTGATTTTTAGTAAGAAATGTTACCTCATGAGTACTTGGTGCTGTGGCTCACCTCCAAAATGAAAGTGGCAGAGTGAGCTAGTGTGACCCTAAGGCCAACTTCATCATACTCACATGCCACACATCATTATTAAATTGGATACAAGAATAATGAAGGCCATTTCATGCATCCACACAGTGCATTTCAAAATTCTGTTAGCACAGGTTCACACCCATCTGACTGTGTTGTGTTGTTGGCACATTGAATTATGGTTGTAATTTATAAACATGTTGAACACTGGAGACTGCTGAATCTTTGACTGCTGTGAAGAAAAAAAAAGTAGTAAATACAGTAAGGCATTGTAATAAAAAAACTGAATTTATTTTAATTTAGTGGAAGAAAAATGAAACAAGAAACTTAAAAAGCCAATACAAAGGCCAAAAAACGCCAATATAACAGTTTATGCTCTGTAATTTCTGCTTCAGGGATAACCTCCACTCAGTGAACTAAATGAAAAAGAGAAATCAAAATAGTCTATTTTCCCTTCCTTTCCCTTCTGGCGAGGAAATCCATTTGAACAAGAAGATAGCTAAAGGTTACATAGCACAGCAACCACAAGTCTTTATACCTGCTCCTGCTTTAGAGAGGAGATTCTCTATTTACCATTATTAACTAGCAAATCCCCCGCCCTATGTGTGGGAGATAGGAAACATACATGCATGCATATATTACAATAATTATAGTGTGATGATAAATGCTAAAAAAATGTATGTTTTGATGTAGATTCCAAATACTACATCCAAACACTGCACAACTCTGCAGCTCCCTGCTTTATAATCATTTTCAGCTCAGTGTTTTGGAGCCCAGACTTCACATTACAATCACCACAAAATTAGGATGAATTTTTCGCCTACATGATTACATTTAGATGTGTTTAAATACAACCAACATGTTTAATATACATCTACAGTGACTAATGAGGCAGGAAACGGACCACTTCAAAACATAACCAAGTTTCAGTCTGTTTATTTCTGAAGTTATTACGTATCAAATAATTGTTATTTCTGAGAATGTAAGTACTGCCCATTGTTAATCTCACAGTGTTCATTTAGTTTCTTCTTTTACCATAGACTCTTCTAATACACTTCTAAAAATACACTATATTAATGCTCAAGCTTATATTCATTACGCTGAATCATGCAACATAATCGCTTCAGTGTTTGCACTGTAAAACACAAAGTCAGTAGTTTCCTGGAAACACAAATCAGACAGATTAAATATACAAATCAAATTTAGTCAAATGGCAAATCATATATACGTGATTATATTGTAAATGTATACATACATATATATATTTTTCTTTTTGTCAATTGGTTTTCCAGTTGGCATATATACTTAGAAAAAAAGGCTGCAGTACCTGCATGCGTGTCATCATTCATGTCTGTAAACACAGAAAAGCTCAAAGAGTTTTGAATCACTTCTGATAAAACTTTGTGTGTAGAGTTGGGTAATGTTAACAATTCATTAAAACTTGGATTTCATCCTACAAGGTCTTAAAGGTCAGCTTAATAATTAATGGATTTAAAAACTGACAAAAGCCTTATAACCTCACCTATAAACTATGATTCTTAGTATTGAAAGTACAGTACAGTATAACGATATAAAATATCATTCCCCATTTGACCTTTGACCTTTCCTTTAATGTTAATAGGTTGATCTGAAAGTCAAAGTGATAGTAAAGCTGTAGGTATTTAAAAATATGTTTATCACTGCCATTGTTTGTATTGACAACGTATGGGAAAACAGTGAATAAATATTATATTTATTATAATATTATTAATATTATATTTTGATGTTGTTATATACATTACAGTAAAAGGCTAAGTGTTTAAATAAATAACAATTTGAATACATGCTCATGAACAAGTATGATTTTATTTGGAAAACAAAACTATCAAACAAAAAATCAATAGAAACGTTTTCGCTTGACATTTATCACTAAACATTTAAAATTAAGTTTAGTAAGTAAAGTAAAATATAATTGTACTGAAAAACATGTCAAGTATATTAAAATGGGTTTCAACAGAGAAAAAAGAAAAGCCTGAAATTACTTTTTATTGTACAACACGCTTCTTAAAGAATGAATAAAAAGAACAAAGAAAGCAAAATGAATGCATAAAGATCTCAATGCCATTTCCCATTTCCTTGAAACCAAATACTGCCCAGACAACGAGAAGCCTTGGCAGAGGTTTGTGCTCTCAGAGTGGTTTTTGTTATAAAAGCAGATTGCTTGAAAAATAAATGTATGTCAGAGGACAAAATATAACACCAATTTTAGGATTCTTATTTGATTGAAAACAAAAACTAGTATTTACTGCGGTTTAACGGCTGCTTTTTCTAGCTACACTAACAGGGGCTCGTGAAGAGGATCTATATGTGCCTGTTGTAAATGGGTCATGTCAGTGGGAGTCACTCTTTGGAGGGGGAAAAAAGCAGTGTGGGCACACAAAGAACCAGCTTTACACTCTGTGACTTGAAAGCATGGATTAACTGTGTGATATATAAATATGAAAATAATTATTATTTTTTTAGTTCAATGATAAATTATCTATCTTGTTTCCCCCCATACGATTTTTGTCATTCAGTGATAGCAGCTGAGGTGACCATAACCTCCTGTCCTTCACATTTTCACACTGATTGCGATTTCTTAGTCCTGCAATGCATTTTTTATTCAGTTCATGTATTTATTTGCACAGGTCAGTCAGTTGGTCTCTCCATTTCCATGACTTTAGGTTTTACATTGCAATAGAAACGATAAACAACATATTTTTCAGTGGCTCACCATTTCTCTTGAAGTCGTTGCAAATGATATCAGCCTCTGAGTTTCTTCTTCTTCTTCTTCTTTGTTTTCTCTTTTACAGACCACTAAGGCAGTGAACAAAGGTGACTTCCCGCTGGCCAACATCGCCTCCCGAAGGGCTTTGTTCTTAGCTGCCCTCTCCATCACTATAGGCACCGGTGTGTATGTAGGGGTAGTGGTAGCGCTCATTGCCTACCTTTCTAAACCAGGGCACATATAGCAGTCACACCTTCTTTCCAAACACCTCCAGGGAGCCCAGGAAGAGAACACCGTCCTCTGGGGAATGTCACTGCGCCTGCAGACTTTGAGGAAAGTTTTTCCAGGATGTACAATTTTTCCCCCCCTCCACCTTCCTTTTGTTCCAGACTTCTCTCCCTGCAGGCCCTCTGTCAGCCAAGATTTGCCACAGTGACTGGAGAGAGGTCAAGCAAGAGGGCAAGAAGAGGGAGGCCTGTGGATTGAGAGAGACTGCTGAGACAGAGGGTTTGAGTAAAGGAAGCATTCCATGTTGGAGCCCAGTTTGCATTGCAATGGCTTAAATCCATGTTTGCTTCATCCTCTCCTGACGGATTTTTAGGTTCCACAAGCCCTAAAGAAACTTTGAAGAGAGAAGCTCATACAGTAACCTATTGAACTTAACCAATTATTAACAAGCAGAGGTTTAGGAAGGTTCAGATCAACACAGTGTAACTTATTCACCTAAACCAATACTATACTGTTGTTGTTTGAGCTGCTGTTAAAATTGGAGCTGCCCTGTGGAGTCTTGCCCTGTATCATCTCAGTTTGCCACCTAGGATTGTCTTTAATATACTATAATCTGCCCCCATCAGCTCAAAAATGCATTTGTCTCTGGGCTGACTGCCTCACACCGCAAGATTTAAATAAAATAAAAAAAGAAGATGTGAGAATATTTACACTTTCTTAAACCATGACAAAGGACTTATTTCCAGAGGGACATAAGAAAAAAAATATAGAGCGTTCATCAATAAAGGATCAAACTCTTGAAAATCAAAATAATAATAATTATAATAGGGAACACGGTTCCCTTCTCATTAAAACAAATGCACTGGCATGAATCAGAAAAATCTCAATGGAGCCACAGGCCTGCATTTTTCCTCAGTAAAGCTAGCCATCTGTCAAATCCCTAGTACTCCTAAAATCTGCTCATGCAGATATGTTTGCCTACATACATACAAATTTGCTTTATTTTGTTTGTTTTTTTAATGTTTGTCCTTTTGTGTTCTCTACTGTTTAAAAAGTGTCTTCATTAATACTGCTTAAACTAATTTTCATTTATGGCCTTTGAAGTAAAGCACAGATGTGAAATGGCCAGATATTCAGGGCAAATGGTGTCCAGTGTTTCTACAAGTGACACATCTGATAACACAGCATGAAATATGAAATGAAGCATGAGCCATTTAAGGATGCCATATACATAAAGTACATAATGTCAGTTCAAAGCAGGACTTACATACAGTTAGGTTCTTGGTTTTTGGACAAAGACTTAATTGTGTAAATTCTGGTTTGTTGGAAATCAAACGATCAAGATGTGCAGACTTTCCGATTTCATTCAAGTGGTTTAACAGAAGTATTTAATTAGTATTTAATTTCAAGAGGCTCAAAAAATACTTATAATTGGACAATGGACTAACAAGCAGTTACACAGCCAGGTGAGGCCTGGTTTTCTGCACCGTTGTATTATAAATTAAGCAAATAAAAGATCTGGAGTAGATTCAAATGGTCAAATGTGGCATTTGGTAGTGGAACTGAGTCACTGGTGTTTATTGATGATAATGACACGACTACACTCTGCTCAGATTCAGCTGTAGCTGTAAAACTGATCACACTGAACTTCACAGTGGAAATGGAAAGCATACTGCAAAAGCAACCCAAGGCAAAACAGTTACATATCCTTCAATGGTGAAGTAATTCGTGCGTATCTGTCTGAACCGAGCATGTCGTTAAATACAAACCCAATAATAAGCAATTAAATGTGACCACAGTAAAGGCCTAGCAGTGAATCTGAAGCAAGGAAATGCAACATTTGGTGACGTATATAGATTCCAGACTTCTAACTGTGTGTGTGTGTGTGTGTGTGTGTATATATATATATATATATATATATATATATATATATATATATATATATATATATATATATATATATTAGGGGTGCAACGATACACAAAATTCACGGTTCGGTTCGACACTTTGGTGTCACGGGTCGATATTTTTTCGATACAAAAAAATGTTCATGCCTTTTTAATATGTCATTTATTAAAATTATGAATATATATTTTAACTCAAAAGTACAGTTTTAAATTTAATGTTGCTGAAACAACAAAAGCAAAATAATAAAACAAATAAATCTATCTGATCGAGGAATCACTCATCTTTGGAAAAGAGAGTTCAATACAGAGAATGAGGGTGGGGGAGGTTCAATTTCGGGTAGCGTTGAGGCAGTTGCCATGTTGCAACGAGCTTAGCTTCTGTCTGATATTTTAGCTTGTGTTTTTACACAAGTCTGGCAGATACTATTTCAAGCAGTGAAGCCTCAAGAGGGGATGATATACACTTTGCTACCCTGCACAGGTCCTGCATTAGTCATACCTGACAGTTATGGTGCACAATTAGCTCCCATTAATGGCTTTTTCTGAAGGAATGCATATTCTCTGGAGCATAGCCCTAAAATAGCACAACCACATTAATTTCACTAATAAGCCACTTTTGATGTCACTGCTTGCTGTCAAACCAGGCAAGTAAACAATCCATTTACACACATCCTTGGTTCTGTGAAATTTTTAGGCTAAAATGTAACTCTGTTCTCATGTGCTAATGACGAGTGAATATCTTTACATATTCTCTACAAGAGGAAGCTTGAAGTTTGGGGTCCGAGCTGCAGTTTAATTCAAAAACCCCAAAGTTTCTTTTGAATGTTGTCTTTGACTGCCTTTATGGGTAAACAATCATCTTCTGACTAAAATAAGTCAGAAATGGACCACAGTGCACTCTTAAGGGGTTCTGAAGACAGGATAATGTATCTGTATATGTTTAGTCTGATAACCTTTGACACCTTTTTGACCACTTGTCCCAAACTTAACTCACAAGCTACTGATTGCAGTGTATGCACACATCACCATCACTGTACCTATAGCGAAAGTTTGTTTTCATCTCACGGAGAAAGTTTTATTGCTGATAGCGATGAAGATACTTTGTGTTTTGTAGCGTGTCATTCAAATGATGTGTTTTTAGCTGGCTTCTTTGGCAACATGGTATTGTGCAAAGTGTTACAACAATACGTAAGTTTTAATGCTGTTATTCTTTTTTTTCCTCATTGTGATGAGCTACACATCCATGCAACAAAGAAGTTTGCTGAATGCCAGGTTGATAGTGATCTCTTCGTGTCGTGCTTTAAGCCGCGTTAAAGAAAAACAATGTTGTTACATTATCTTTGGGATTTCTTTCCTATCTTGTGTGACGGCAACATGTACATATTGCAAATAAAGACATGTTCAAATGTAATGACAAATAAATCAGGAAGGATGGCCTTTCTTGGAAGCAAAAATTCTTTCTCTGATTTTTGTAATGTGAAGTTCTATAGTTGGATTCATATCTGAAAAGCCCTTCACAATCTGAAGGAACTGGCTGAGTAATTGAGATGCTTGAGTTGTTCTTAAAGCAAAAGCAAACACAGACTGAGTCATGGGGTGTAGGTGGTTTTGCCAGAAAGAGACAGAGGAGCAGCTTTGAAATCTGTATAACTGCACCATTCTCTTTGCTGCATGCAGGAAAGTACATTTCCCTTTGTGTTGTCAACCATTATGATTATTGAACAGCAGAGCTGTAGCCTACCCAGCTCAAAATTTCACACAGTGAACAAAATGCCAACAGAACAAGCTAACATTTCCCACATGGTGTCCTATTATTGCGGCAGTCACTTTGACAAAGAAGAGCAATGATGTTATATTCTGTTGTGATTGTTGGTTGTGGTGCACATTATCAATGGCTCTCAACTTTTTTTTTCTGTTGTTGTTGTTGTACATACCCCCACAGTGTATCAGATGAGCACAACGGGTGTGGTGCAGCCCGCAAACACCACTTTACTTGTTTGTTTCCTAAAATATTAATACTGCTCGCTTAAAAAAGCAGATTTTTTTAATCTATCTCCATGACTTTTAACTTGTCAAACTGTGTCCCTTCTTTAATTTATGGTGATTTAGTAAAAAGGCAAAAAGCGATTGTCTGCACTTTTCTTCTTTGGTATTGTCACAAAGAAGAAAAGGTCACCAGCATCACTAGGGAGGAAAATTTGAAAGTCTGACTGGCCAGATCATACCTTCGGCTGAGTGTGGCCTCATCAAGTATGAGTTTTCCTATTATAGTCAATAGGTTTACAGGGTGAGGATTTTGGGAAGTGCTGCATTATCTGCAATTTATGCATCACAAACTGCTCCGCAGACTACATTTATCACACATAGTTTTGAAAATGTTTGCAAATGGTGAAATCAAAATATTAGAACTCTGCATCGCATCATTGCTTGGCTGTATTTACCAAGATTCTCAAGCTCAATCTTTGGCCGGCTTTTCCTGTGCTGTATCACATGACTTTTGTAAAAGGATTATTCCCTGAATTAAGCTCAGCTATTTCAGTTATTCATTACATTTTTGATATTTTACTTGCATTTTCTTTCAAAGTCACCATCAGCTGCAACTTTTTCCTACTCTTAGTAACTGATTAATTCCCCTTTAGTATTTACAGTTTCAAGCCACTGCCTTTCAATTTTTACACTAGCTAACAGTTAATTCTGTTGTCTATTAACCGCTATAATAAAGGTTAGTATGTAGCTTAATCGCTATCATTTCATTTTTTTTTCTTTATTGAATAGGACAGTAGACAGAAGATAAGGAAGCTGAGAAACAGCAGGGGAATGACAGCCAGTAAACCTGGGGTGAATTCAAACTGGGGCCTTAATAGCCGTACAATACACCATATGTTAGCTATTACATTAGCTAACATGCACATTAATTACAATAATTTTAGCTGGCTTCAACAGCTTGTTTTATTTAAAATGTCAAACATTTCACCCAGCTATTTGAATTACTTATTTCTTAAAGCTGCTAATTTGTTACTTGCTGTGTGCTCTGTGCATGTTCCAGTTTGTAAGCATTGTTGGTGTCACTATGCTGCAGCTGAATCAGGTTGATGAATGTGCTTTTTTTTTTTAGTTATGCTGACAAAAACTGAAGTACGCCTTCCTCCTTAAGAATGAAGAAACTAAATTTGCATAGCCGAATCCCCTCTGTGAGAGGGTTAAACGCGGCTCTGCCGTGCCAGCATACATGCAACAGCAGCGACTGCAGCACCAGCTGGGGAAGAGCTCTCATTACAGTAGGAGAGTGAGGAGTGAGTCACATGCTGATGTCTTTGTCGGTGAACATGCTGCAGCACAATAACCAATGATGAGATGCTTGCCTAGTCATCCAGGGTGAAAAGTGCTCATATAAAACAAAACAAAGAGCTTGCTTCACTTTTTTTCCACCAGGATATGCTGAACAGGCAGACAAACAAGCAGATTGAATTAATAAGCAGTATAGATCAAAAGAAGGCTGTTGTGTTTGCCAATGCTCCGTGCTTTTGCCTGAGAAAACAAGACAGTGAGTGGGAAAATATTTTGTGTCTGATTTGTGCACGAGGGATTTCTTGTGTACATTTAAATTAAATAAAATCATTTGTGAAGGTGCAGGAAAGGGGGCCTGTTGTTATGAAGTCACTAATAAAATCTTCACAGACTGTCAATTATTGAGAGTTTACAAAGAAGAAAAAGCAAAGCAACTTCCTCGGTTGCTCTCATCTGTGGATGAGTCACTTTTCATCATTTCAATGAGCGTTTCTTGGCAATGCCAAAGATTCCTGCAGGAGAGAAACAGGCTGGCTGTATTTGCTCACCTCATGTTTCTGACTGGAAGCTACAGCACTGGACTGCAGTCTACATGTGGATTTCTCAGATGCATTTTTGTGTTTCACTCAAGGATGGTGCGGTTCTTTGGAAACCCCACTTTATGAACCCTTATGCATAACAAAATCTGTGAGCAAGTGGAGTTGTTCCAGTAATCATGTTTAGCGGTGGATTAAGCCAAAAAAAAGACATGTGGAGCAGCTTCCAAACTACAGAAACAATTTGGGTATTAATTACAGTGTCAACACTACATGTCCCTCATGGTTTTAAGTGTGATTTCCTTCTCAGCTGCCGTGCACTGCAGTTACCATTTCTCATTTTTTCCATTTTCCTGCAACAGAAGGAGACAAAGATGAAAATGAAGCTGGTCGGAAAAATAAACTTTTTGCAGAAATGTTCTGCACATAGATTTAGGGATGTAATGCATCGCAACCCAGATATTTCCAGCACCCCCACCCCATCAACAATTGTCTTTTTCTTTTTCTTTTTCTTTTTGAGGAGATAACTTGCTCCAAGACACCCATGAGAATTCCATATCGGTAGAGGAGACTGATGGAAATGAAAATTGAAGAGCAAGCACCCCCTCGTCTCCTCCCACTTAGGTCACACTATATGATATTTCCCTACAGCTGTAAAATAAGAAGTACGTTTAACATAATTGATTTGGGCTGGATTGTTATTGTGTTGTCTCGTTTTAAAAACAATAACAACATGCTAATTTTGGATTCTAATGAAATTGCTTGGGGTATTAAGGAGGGCTTTGGACAGACTGCAAACTCTAAAAAGAGGCTCATTTAGCTTATGTGACTCAGGCGCTGTCTATAAAAATAGCACGAAGAGCAGGTGCTGGTTTTGAGCATACCTTGTGAATTTGTAATGCTAGATTATTCAGGGGAAAGAGCTTAGAGGAGTGTGTGCTGCCTTTCTTTCTACTGAGATCTCCAAAACAGTTTAAGAAAAAAACAAAAACGCCTCACAGATGTTATGTTTTCTAAATGTTCCCATCTCAGATGACAGTATTAGTCAAGCTGGGGGCTACTTCAGCTTTATTTCCAGAGCAGACCCCAAGGATACAGTTTACATCACATCACCCACACACACCCTCAAAAAACCCACAGAAGTATTTGCATTTTCAAACTGAACTGAGCTTTATCTATCTTTCCTTTTCCTGCCAATATATTTAGACTGGATATTCTTTGTGGGTATATTTGCTTTCACTTATCTCTTTCAATAAAGAAACCTCAGCAGAGAGAATAAAATTATGTCCCCGCTGAATAACTGAATTTGTCAGTTATTCATGAGAAATAGTTAAAAATGTCTTTAGAGTGAGGGCCAGAGAGCCATTCATTTTGTTACCTGAGTTTTAATTGGCTGCAGTTAAATGAATATTGTCAAAACTGTTGAATGTGTATGACTCCGTGCACTCGTAAGACTGAGGAGCTTATTGTGAAATACATTTATTTTTACATGCCTGCAGAAAGCTATGGCGCTTTGAGTCGAGCTGGCATGAGGAGGATGTGCATTAACACATATTCAGTCAGTTTCTCAGTAAAGCATGTGGATAGTAAGGCTACAGAGCAGGTGAATAACACAGAGCTGCCTGAGAACATCTCATACAGACAAAAATCTCTGTTTTTAGTAAAGCCTGAAACCATACTACTGCTGTGCTGCTGAGCTCTATCCATGACTCTACACCTCTCCTTGACTAAAGGGAGTGGTTTTTTAGGAAGATCCTTTCAAATGAAATGAAAGTGAGTGATTTCGTGTTTTCACATAACACTGGCTTTTATCTTGCTGCTGCACTCGTCGGTTTGTCTGTAAGCATGGGAAAGAACAGAGGCGAGAGAGAGCTAATTTTATGGATTTTCAATCCCCCGGGAAAGACCCAGATACATCTGTAAAGATTTATCTATCAATTCAAAAGCAAGCAAAGAGGAAACGAAGTCAAGAAGGAAGTGTGAGATTAGAGGAGGAATTTGTGCACAGTTATTCAAAGTTGGTCAAAGGCAGCAACTGGGTGGTTGAGGTGATCAGAAGATAAAATAAAATGACAGCTAAGAATCATGGGAGTAAAAAGCAGATTGCCACTGCAAGCTAGATCAAGAGCATAGACGGAATAAAAGATGGATGTAGCTTCTGGGTCTGAAAAGTGAAGTCGACATGGAGGTTCCTCTAACCTGCATTCTTTTTAAACACCACCAGGGGACGATACCCGAAACTGCAAAAAGACTAATGATCCCAGTGAAATATGTGGAAAAATGTTCTCAGACTATGGTGGACCTGAGAGATCGAACAGACTGCAACTCAAGAAAATGCCAGCAAATAGAAAAATGCAGCAACAGCACACAAAGCACAACAGAACTGAACAAAACACAAAAGAAACATTTCTGCGTTTGTGCACCGGCTGCTGAAGTGAAAGAAATCCAAATAAGCGAAGCAATGCGCTGAGACACACTTAGAAGAAGTGGTGGATTCATTAGTGTAGGGAATTAGTGAAAGATGCAGGTAATATGTGTTTTAATCACATGATTCATATAATACTGTAGATACATGTTTGCCATTAGCCTTTTACTGCTAGCTTGTCACTTCCACAGCTGCTCTGTCAGGTTATTGTCTCCCCAGAAACACTTCTGTTTCGTTTCAGTGTTACATTTTTTTGTTTTCTTGTGTTTTCTTGAGTTGCAGTGCATTTGACCACTTGGGTACACTGGATCAGGCACACATTTTGGGTAATATTAAATTTTAATAAATTTGTGCATTTGCTATTTTTCAGGAATGAGGATGATCAACACACAAATAACACAAAATATACATACAACAATAAGGTTAAAGGTCATCCTGGTTCCTGCCCAGGCTCTCCTTAAAAATCGATACCTATAACATGTTGTGCATCCACATATTCACAGAATGTCAATGACTACCGAAAACCACTCACCTATTCTCTCCCTCTTCTGCTCCTGTCCCCCAATCACTCACAGCTTAGGATCTAATCATGCAAACCCGACTTCGCCACTACTGATTAACTGCAGATTCCACAGGAAACACAAATAAATCACAGAGGATCAAAACACTGAATCAAAACACCCAACTCAGTCGAATTAACAGATTCAAGCCATAAACCAAAATAAACTACTTTTGGCTGCTCCTTTATTCGCAAGTCGCCACAGCGGGTAGCGCCGCATGTTTTATTTGGCAGATTTTTACGCAGGATGCCCTTCCTGACACAACCCCCGGGGGATTTGAGTTTCCTCCCGGCATCAAAATAAACGGCGGAAATTGTGATCAATAAACACACTGATAATCTTTGGGGACTGGGCATGCTGAAAACCTCAGAGGATACAAATATTTTTGTTGATTTCTTGCAGACTTCCATTTTACAATATAATAGTGGTCTGTGGGGAAAGAGACTTTTTGCCAACAGGTAATATATTTATAGGTTCCAGCTGGGGGAAATAGCAGCAAGTCCAAACATGCAACTTTCACGCACATCCCTGGGCAACCCAGAGAGAAAGCCTTTACATTTACCCTCATGTGACCTTAACTCCCATTGGTTAAAAGGGTTTCAGGAATGTGCTTCATGCTACAGTCCATTCATTTCCTTTGTAACAGTAACAATAGGTCTAACAATAAGATGCCACAGGGAATGTGTACAGGCTGAAACAGTGTCAGATTATTCATGTCTCAAATACAACTGATTAACATACCAACACACTCGAGAAGGGACACACACACACACACACACACAAACACAGAGTCATTTAAATTCCTCCCTTTTGGCAAAAACACGTTTTAGGAGAAGTGAAAACTAATCTCTTTTTGCTTCTATATTGGCTTTTGTGTGTGTCTTTCCAATAAACGTTTAAGCTCCAAGCACAGTCATGACTGCCTATGAAATTCAAAAGCTATCTTCCTCAGGACTAAAGGGGATGGGGTAAAACGTGAATACAACAAAATAAATGGATAACTCAAAGCAACGAGGTCAAAGTAGTGTCTGCCCACAGTCCTTGGGAGCTGCCTTCTAAAGCCCCGTTTTCTCCCTCAACGCTCAAATAAAAAGGCATACTTTAGTCTTCTTGTTGACAGAATTAGAGATTTTGCAGGGAAAGCAATAGAACTACGCAGATAGATGTTTCATAAGTTGGATTAAGATACTGTTTTATTAAGTGAAACATTAAAGTGGGCTCAGCTCTGCCATCAAACAGACTTAGGCCTGATACAGCGGCAGAGGAGTAGCAGAGCAGCAGTTCATCAGAACTAGCAGTTTGCCTCAAGCAGTGATGCACTGCAGAGGAAATGTGGACATTCATACCTTTTATTTCTGTATAGTGCCAATTTAAACATGTTAACAAGGCCAACCTGACTTTCTGAATGTCACCGAAGCGAGAATATGATTCTCGACTGAGTAAGACAAGTACGTCCTTTTGTTTCTGTCCCTCTTCTTACAAGAATTTTGCAGATTTACATATGCAGGTACAATATCATTAGTGGAGTTGGGGCCATTTTTATGAGAGACAGACATTCTCATTTTAATGAGAAGGTAGTCATAAAATCCTCATTAAATTTTAAGAACGATACCATGCGAAGCTGTCAAGTGATAAATCTGTCCACTTTTTGTAACTCCAGCCAGACAACTGTCACATTAATGATTCTTAAAAGATTACAGCATTACAGTCAAATGGCATCTGGAACTCCTTGTCCTCGGTGTGCTCATGCTTGATTGAGTTGACAGTATCTCAGCGGGAGTTTTATTACAGTTTCTCTGCTCACCAGACTAGACGAGGCCTCAAGTATCGTGCAGTGAAAGGCAACGTGAAATGGAAACAGCAACACTTTGAATAATGCACCAGCCGCCCACACACGCTTGTTTCTTTCATTATCTTACACGGCACACCTGGTTCTGTAGGAACACCCCCTGCAGCTGCCATTCTTCTGTTCACGTGCATTCAAGTCATAGGTTCCTTCTTTTTACTACTGTGTTGTTGGAGGGTTTCAGATGGCCAGCTGCATTGTCTCAGCTTCAGTCAGTGAACCAGAATCTAGAGATTTGTATTATTGGATTCAGGTCACTCATTTCTTTCATTTATTAATTTTGAGCTCATAACTAGAAGAGTTTGTTTGTTGTTTGCTACACTTATTACTAGTTCTTAGGGATGACTGTGGCTCAGGAGGTAGAGCAGGTCATCTGCTAATTGGAAGGTTTGTTGGTTCACTCCAAAGTATCTTTGGGTAAGATACTGAACCCTCAGTTGCTCCCAGTGCATTCACTGGAGTGGGAATGTGTGTGAATGTTCAATAGAAAGCACTTGGACATAGAAGAAAAGTTCTTATGTGAATGAGATATGTATGAGAATGTATAAAGCACTTTGTGTGCTCAAGTTGGGTAGAATAGTGTTATATAAGACACAGTCCATCTAGCCAATAGTCTGATCAAGAACCTGTGTAAAGACTTCAGCACTAGCTTCTTTGATTAGCGACAGCGCTCTCCTTCCAAAGTAACTAAAGCTTAAGAACACACAAAATTAAACAGTTTGCTGCATTGTTTGAAAAAAATAACCAAGACTTTCATTTCTAGTTACACATACACCAGGTTTGTGAGGGGTTTGTCACATCTGTAGGGCATACACTGGTCTATTTAAATGGCTCTTACAGTTATTGACTGCTTCACAGCCTTGTGTTTGTGCTTGTAAGCACAGAGACAAGCCAGCAGCTCAATAGAGCTTCCGTGCCACGAGCTTAGATCTCACAATGACGAGATGAAAGGGGGGTTAGCTGCCTGCACGAGTCAATCTGTGTAACCTGGGGAATGGTGCTGAGACAGTCTGGCCTTTAAGCAAAGCAAGATGTGAGTGGCAACAATCAGCCGGTGGCAGGGGGAAACCTTTAAAATGAGGCCATTCACTCAGGTGTCCTGACACAGTTTAATGTGATCATTCCTCGGAAGGTTTTGGGTAAAAACCGAACAGAGCTTTTTTGTTTTGTTAATAAAATCGAGGAGAGTGCCAGGAGACAAAAGAAGAGGTATCAAAGAGCAGGATGCTTCAGAGGTTACCATAAATAGGAGAGACATAAAGGTAGAGTGTGAAGGGAATGAAGACAAGAGCGGGACAACCAAGGCCGCCTGACAACAGGTAGTGATTTACTGCCTTCACGCTGACTCTCATGTTGTTGTCTCTGTGGCTAATTGACTGTCAATTATCTCCCGATGACAGCCCCACCCACTGGCAAGCCAGTGTATGTGGAGGCTTTGTTGACATCCCCAGGGCACGGCCAAGTTTACAAGGCAGCACTGCGATCACGAAACAATTGTGTTTGCCTGCATCTTTCCTTTCTCCCTTGAGAATCGGAAAAAGAAGAAACAATTTCTAAGTGACGTGTGGGGGAATATAGGCTCTCTTAGGAGAAGCAAATAGGCTTCATAAACAAGAGAAATTGCTGATAACAGGGTGTGAGATTGGGCTTGATTATTGGTTTACAAAAATAGGTAATGACAAGAATGAGGAGAAAGAGTAAATGTGCTCTTTACAAACATGTCAGGTCATTCTGTGTTCGAAGGTGAGCTGTGTTTGTGAGACACCAGATTGGACATAATAGATATTACGAAGCTGTGGTGTTTCTAAATGCAGTGTATACTTGTGTATACTTATTCTTAGATTCTGTAGGCTTTGAGAGTTTTCAAATGGACATAAAACATAGATGTAGGGATGCTGAAAGCTCCTGGGTCTGTAGTTTTGAGTATGATGCATTAGTAGACCAGTCCAGTAGTAACTGGTTCTTAATTTTGCTTCTGTTAGGCTTGTAGAAAACCTCTTATTCTGTGTCAAAGGGAGCCTGTGAAGCATGGTGGGAGCAGAATCCTGGCAATACAACACACCTGGAGACTTGAAAAAAGTTGTGGCACCGTGAGATCGTGTTTGTGGGAGTGTGAATGAGTGTGTGTATGTGTGTGTATTTTGTGTGTACTAAGGACAGGTCCCAAAGTTTCCTTCAATCTGTTGTTGTAGATGGCTTTTTCATGCAAGGTCTCATCTCCCATCATCGATGAAAACAGCGTGAATAAGGGTGTGCTTGGCTCAGTAATGAAAAGATGTGCTGTGTGCTGCCAGGCAGAGAGAGCAGTTGCAAACCCCCTCCAACACCTGTCCAATCAGCCCACAAGACCAAGCCATAAATGCTTTCCATCAGTGCTGCTGGTGTTCGGGAGCTCTGAGCTCACAGGGAAACTCTAGTAATTGGCTTCTGTTTGTCCTGGCCTTATCAGTGTATTGCTTTCATGGATAACTCGGAACTAATTAATCAGGGTATGGAGGGTGGGATGGGATTTGCCTTTCTCTCTCACTCTCTTTCATTTTCTTTTCATTTTCTGTCAAACACCAGCTATTTTACCCGTGTTCAGTAAAACCTTTTAGAACTGTTGCAATATAGATATGGACTTGGGAAAAGTGGCAGAGATAAACACAGTTTAAGATGCTTTGCTTCTACATGCCTAATCCTATGTTTTGTCTCACACCGCCACTTCTATTTTGTTTTAATGTTTACAATATGAGTTTGCAACCTGCCCCACTGCGTCTCACGCTCATTTGAATAGAAAACAGCTAGATTTTATTTTAAAGAATTCATGCTGTTTTCAAATAATTGCTTTTATACCATCAAAGAATGGCATCTATTAACGCCCCAGGAAGTTGCTGAACAATGATGCTGAGTATTTCCTTACAGAATCCAATTTTATCTACTAAAGAGCAGCGGTAGATCATAAAATTCCACATAAGCTTGAAACGAGTGATGTGATCATCCTTGGTGCTTCATTATAGTTATTCATATCTCCATAGGCACAAGTGAGTCATTACTCTTCAGTTATTTCTTGTGATTGAATTTAATCAAAGGCATGTTATTTACAGCAGTATGCAATAAACATGTTGGCTCAGTGCTTACTGATAATGTATTCTGCCTTTTCACAGGCTACAATACTGCAGAAACATTTCCTGCAGCTTAAACTCTGCTGTACCACAACGGAGTACGTAGCTGTAAAAATTCAAACAGATTGGAGGGTAAAGCACAAATCAAGAGTTTATTTGCATTGCACTCTAGGAGCAAAAGGTGATTTCCATAGGAAGCCCCAAAATATATAAACCGTACAGGAAACGGCACAGTGCAAGCACATTATTAAGGATTGTTGAAGACATTTTCTGAAAACTAAGCAGCAAAAAGCAATCAAAATTATACACTTCATTCATTAAAAGATTTACATGAAAACACCAACAATATGAGATGATCCCATTGAATACTACCTGGGCGATTGCTGGTTGTCTAGCAGGGTTGGCCAACTCCAGGCCTCGAGAGCCGGTCTCCTGCAGGTTTTAGATAACACCCTGGGCCAGCACATCTGAATCAAATGATGAGTTCATTGCCAGGCCTCTGGAAAACATCAAGAAATGTTGAGGAGGTAATTTAGCCAGTAATTTAGTCAGCTGTGATGGATCAAGGACACATCTAAAACCTGCAGGACACCGGCTCTCGAGGCCTGGATTTGGCCACCCTGGACACTGGAGCAGCTGCAAGGCCCAACCAATCAGATGAAAGAACCCTCTGTGAATAGTAAGAAATTACAAGTGCATTGGTGTACTGAGGTGTCTAGCAATGTAAACCCCTGTATGCTGTGAGCAGAAATAAAATATATTCTAAAAGAAAATGGTAAATGGTAGAAAGAAGCTAAAATTGAGGTATTTTCTTGTTCTAAGTCTGTCATCCCTGTGTGACGGTTTTTGCCAGATAAAAAAAAAAGGATTTAAGAAAATAAAGCTTGTATATTTTTTGTTGACAATTGCTGTGATAAAACTGCAAGGAATATGATTGCACTAATTTCTCTAAAACATAGATAATTATCAAAAATAACCCTCAGGTTTGCTAATAGGGCCCTTAGGGGACTTAGCAGAGGCTGGAATTGATTATCGAGGGTCTCAGAGCCAATGTGATCAAATCTTTTTTGGCAAAATTTAATTGTAGAAAGTTCTGTGATTACAGGTACTTACATCATCTCTGTTATTTGACCAAATTATTGCATTCTCAGTGTTTAATAGAGAGATATGACCGCGTATCGTCAGCATAACAGTGAAATGAGCAGTCATCTAATGTCAGCATATACAAACAGAATTTATTCTTGAGGCATGAAGGAATCAAGTGAAACACCACATTCTGTGTTGGAAATAAGGACTTTCAGACGGTTCAGATCTATAAGCAGTGTAATGCAATAAGTACTGTCAGCTTAGCTGTCAAGCAGCACCACTACACAGCAATGTAGCCAATAAAAAGTCATTCATCATTTTTTAGGATTTGGTGTAGCACCTTTTTTGTTAAAAATTTATATCAAAATATATTATTAATAAAATCTATGAAACTGAAAACATGTGGATAAATGACAAAAATGTGAAAATTGTGCCATAAAATCATATTTTAAGACTGGATAATATTTCAAATAACAGCAGACTTTTGCCTGGCATAAACCACAAGATGCTCCAAATCATGTCTTTTATCACTGGACTAAACAGAAGCCCTGAAGTTACCATTCTCTTGGAAGTATGCTTCCCCCCCCTCCAGGATATATAAAGCTTTCACTGAGCCAATGTACGAGCTGTTGTTTGTTCAGTTTCTTGTCCTCAAGCTCCTTTACCATAAATACGAACAGCTGGTATGAGCCTCTCAGGGAGGCTATATGTTCCACATAGAATGCCAAGGTACACACAAGACACACAGCACAACTGATCCATTTTCCACTATGGGTCGGAGGAGAAAGGCAATGAGCTGAACCTTCTATAAAATAACAGCTAAGGGCATATGGGTATTCATCTCAGCTGTTTTGGTACATGACATTCAGAGTAATTTGAGATTTCTAAAGTGAAATTCCACTCTGAAGGTGAGCCCTTTATGATGGCTGGTCAATTGAGTCTTTATAGTGTGAGAAGGCTCTGCCTGTGAATGAAGGCTGATTAAAGCGTGTAGTGTCAGATTATACAAGTCTAATAAAGATTTACGAGCTAACCCCATTAGCACACAATTGCAAAGTGAACCTTAGCAAGAAGCCCATGCTTGGGTTCACTTAGTGACAGTTTTAACTGATTTTATTCAAAAGAAGATAGCTTTGTCCATGCATTTTATGCACTTCTTTTTCAAAGCTTAAATTTCACAGAAAGCTTTCCATCCATTCTCTTCCACGTGTCAGGGGCTGGAGGGGGGGCTGGAGTCTATCCCAGCTATCACAGAGGTAGAGGCGGACTCCACATGCAGGACCTAACCACAGGCTGTCATGGTACTGGATGATAAATCCTGCATTTTGTATTTTTGGACTATTTTTGGAATTCTTATGAACTATTGAGCATCCTCAGTTTCTGGTTTAGTTGTTTAGAGTTCCTAGTTTTTCCTGTATTTTAATAGTTGCTGCATGTTTCACCTTGAGTCCTTGGTACCTTTGTAATCTGGTGTCTATTACTGTCCTTTGTGTTTTAGTTAATCCAACTTTTCTAGTGTCTTTCTGTATCTTGTCAATTCTTCATGTGTTAGTGATTTTCTATTTAGTTCCTTCTTGTTTTATTTTTATAGTCATCTGTGTCATGTTTTGCATTTAGTTTTATTTACTTTGTCATTATCCTGATTGTTTTCAGCTGTTTAGCTTCTCTAATTGCCTTCTCTGTATGTATAGTCTGTGTCTCCCCTCGGTTGTTTGTCATGTCGTACTGTTACCTATCGGTTGTAGGTTTCTTCCTAGATTTTCCTGGATATTTTCTTCTTTGCTTTGTGGTCTCAGGTTTTCCTTAGTTGTGGATTCTATGTTTGTGACATTTGATCAGGCAAATAAACAGCTAACCTTTCATTTTGAGCTCTGCCTCTTCACTAACAGATAACATAACTATGATATTAGCTGTGTTATCTGTTAGTGACTATGATAAATATGTTATAACTTCTTTCTAAGATCACAAAAAGCAAGTAACAAAATCTAAAGAAAATGCAAAAGACAAGGAAGTCGCTACACACAACATGGTTTAAAAAAGGTTACATTTGTTTTTAAAAAAAGATTGTCTGACAAAGAACAAAGACACAGTTCTATACACAGAATATACACAGTAGGGTTGATTGGGGGGGAATGAGAGAACTGGGGAAATGAGACGCAGGTGAAACTAATTAAGATAATGGCAAGAAGTCAAACTAAATCCAAACACAGGAGAAAAGTGACAACCAAAGTAAAATAGGAAATGAGTCACTAGACCACTAGAAACAGAAGAATTTGACAGAGGAAGATAAACTTGAGGAAACACAAAGGGAACAACTTAATCCTAATATAAGCAAAAGCTGGAACCACTGACTAAGACTAAAGTACTAATGAATCTACAGAAAAATTAAAATACAACTCTTACGAGCCGGCTCAAAAGCCACAACATAAATATGGATACTAATACTAAAATTTCACCGAGAAGAGGTTTTATTTTAAATTACATAACAAGTTGGCTAAAATAGCTGGTATCACTAAGACAAAGACTGGCGAGCGTTTAAGAAAGCCTGCCTCAGGTATGCCTTTATCCACACCTGACTAGGTGTGGTCAATAAACAACAGCTGAACACTCTTGCACTGCCACTGCAAAGAGATTAGAGGCTGCAGAGGGATGTAACACAACCAAAAACCAAACAGAGAATAGTAAATAACAGGAATTTAAAAGTTCAAAAACTAAAAACTCTAGGTACAAGAAATGGTGCCATGATGGTTTCAGCTGACATTTTCTTATTTATGTAAGAGCAAAGGATGGCAAAGAGGGAAAGTAGACCACAGATTAGTTGAGGGATGAGCCTGCTTCTGCATGAAAGGGAAGCTTGCAGGAAAAATTCACCTATGGTGCAGATTTTGATTATGGCCCTATACATAATGCGCCATTCAGTTTTTGAGTGGTGAAGTCACTTAAACCTCCAGCCATCCAAGACATCCTCTTTCATTTAAAGAAAAACAAGTGCATTCTAGTTTTTTTAGTATTTGCTCATAACGATTGGGCAGCAAAAGGTAGAGTAGGTTGTTTACTAATGTGAAAGAGTATGACTCAAACACTCCCTTCTTCAGCCTGCGTACCAAAATATCCTTGGGCAAGAGACTGAACCCCGAGATACTGAACTCTGATGTATCCATTGGAGTATTAGTGTGTGACTACTAGTAATTGCTTAGGCATAATGCTTGTGTGAATTTGTAAATGGTGCTTGGCGTTAGAAAGTGCTCAAATTGAGTAGAAAAGTGCTGTGTAAATACTAGTCCATTTAACATCGTCCTTAGATTTAAATATTGGCTGAGTTTTGTGTTTGTGACCTGTTTTTTTTCTTCTATGTGGTTGGGTATTAGTGCCACAAAAAAGGTGCTATGATATATGCTGACAGTGACATTAAAAAAACATCCAAGTCATTCATTAACTTTGTATCATAGAATGGAAATAAGTAGTCTATAAATCGAAAAGCAGTGGGGTAAGACTAGCAATCATACACTTTCTGTTCGCCACATTTATTCACATTTATGTTATTGGTATCTCTATTGACTAGAGACATCTTTTAAAAGAGGTTTTTACTTTCAGTCAGTATAAATAAAGCACAATTTTCACATAATTCCAATTTAAGTATTCACTCTTGCTTCATGATGAACAGGGAATTCGAGCTTTGTGGAGGTTTTCTATTATTTAAGAAACAGCAGGGAACATATTTGCTACATAAAGAGCTTTGACACATTCCTTTGGTGGTGAAATATATCCTCATACTTTTGTCTTGAACGAAGCACTTTGGCAAAAATCATTTGAGTAGCAGCCCATGGGAAATCTATCTTGTCATTTTTTCCCCATTCCCTCTCCTCTGCCTCAGAGTGTGGGAGGCGTGCAGAAGAACCTTGCATTAATGCCTCTTGCTTTCAAATGAAAGCCCATTGACTGGGGATGTGTCCTCAGTTCATTTGCTTGATATCTAACTCAGAAGGAGGGATGGGACGTGCAAAGATTAGTAGACAAGACAGGCGTGTAGCAAGGAGATCTATCTGATTCTGTTGACTCTGTGGGATCCCAATAGGCTGTGCGTATACAGAAACGGGGGACGGAGGGTAGAGACGGGGCGGTTGTTGATGTTTGAAAACATACACACGATATGAGAAAACATAAGACGCAAAGGCACTTACACACAGATAAATATTTATATGCACTTGCTGCAGCTGCTGAGCAACATAATATAGTTACAGTCCACACTTATGATAAACTACTAATTTTAGAAGTAGCACTGTGCATCATATCTGTAGAGATAAGCAGATTCACTTAGTAGGGCTGGCTTTGAAGCCTTAACTTATAGAAGTATGCATGTTTGTATATGTGTGATTCCCGCATGCGCAGACGTGTGCATTTGTGTGAAGAACAGCTGTGATACTATATGATCCATTTGGGTGCAGGTGGCATATATTGGCCAGATTTGCTTGTGAGTCGTGTGATCCCGAGCACAGCTGCGATGTGGCAATATACTCAGCACTGAGTTCAGCCACGACTATTCATATATCATCCTCACAGTTGGAAGATCCTGTCATTTGCAAAGATGTGCTCTGGTAACTGGCTCATCTTCAGACCCTCTTGTGTGTCATGTGTGCACTCAACACCAAAATGATGCCTCTGGGGACCCTTTCGAATAAAAGTGTGACAGTCTTCTGCAGCACCTTAACAACGAACCGATTTTTTAAATGTGTTATTTCGTTCAATTCTTCCACTCAAGAATGTTTTCCCAGTGCTTTTTAAAATATTTTTTCATAATATTAGAAATTCAATCAGTATCACAGTTACATGGAGGAACTAGATCAGGGGTGGGCAATCTCAGTCCACGAGGGTCGGTGTCCCTGCAGGTTTTAGATCTCACCTTGGGTCAACACACCTGAATCACATGATTAGTTCGTTACCAGGCCTCTGGAGAACTTCAGGACATGTTGAGGAGCTAATTTAGCCATTTAAATCAGCTGTGTTGGTTCGAGGACGCATCTAAAACCTGCAGGGACACCGGCCCTCATGGACTGAGATTGTCCACCCCTGAATTAGATGCATTTTGTGCATGTGTGAATGTCAATGCAACTGTGCAGATGTCTGGGTGGTTTTTCAGGGCTATGATGAAAATCTATGAGACGGGAAGAACAAGCCCTTTATTATTTTCTCACAGAGATTTATGCGCAATCTTGCACTGAAGCTCAGCAGGGCCTGAAAACGGAAGCCAGTAATCGCAGCCATGGATTTAGTACTAGAGTCGAAAGGTCAACAACTTCTCCATTGAAATATGATGGGTAACCTAGACCAAAGCAGGACACCTAAAATCTCAGGCATATTGTATTTTTGTGTCCATGCTGACAGCAAAAGCCATCATGTGAACTAGTTGGCTCTTCATTTTTTTAACATTGTCTAGAAATATTATTGAAAATAATATAAATGAAGTCTCGTACACCCCCCAAATCATCTGTAATATGTGTCTGTATTCATATTAGCAGTGCTCTCCTTCTCACTTACTACTCTTCCAGTAGTATATTTTGAAAGCCGCCGGGACAATTACTGAGTCACACTGACATGAAAATGTAATTATAATGTAATTAAATGATAATTAAAAATGCGATCATCATAATCCCAGCGGGATCACTAACTCTATATTTGCCATCATGTGACTAACTCGAGGACCTACGGGGCGTTTTAAGCCACATGCTGGCACTAGGGACTGTTGCCAACAATGCAATTAACTCTAAAGAAATTTCTCTCACAAAACACAAGTACGCATAAAACTGCTACACACAAGTATTTCTATACTTATTTAAATACATACATATATGATCTGATAATTAGATCATGATTTGCATGCATATACTGTATTTGTTACTATTTGCACGAAATGAACAAAGTCCATTTTTCTATAGTTTATTTTTAATAGAGAGAGACAGAACCAACAAAAAAAAATCAACAAAAAATACAGAAAAGAACACATTACATAAAACTTTGAAAACATTTAGACAACTAAGAATGACCTTTTTTTTTGACAAATCAAATATAACTGTGTAATAAAGTGTTTAAGAGGTACTAGCAACTAAAATGTTACGTTTAGGTTAAACCATGCACAGACATCCAGATCTTTGTGCATGGTTTGTGTTGTACTAAGCTGTCAGGCGAGTTTTTTTTTTTATCTGGAGCAACCATATAGGTTACTTTCTGATGAGTTAAATTACAGTACATAGATTTTTAAAGTTATTTTTCTTTCTTTGAGTTTGAGCACAAAAATAACTTTAAAGTAGATGATTTTCATTGTCATGGTTACAATTTTTAACAAGGTTCTGGAGTAGCTATTTCTGACTCAATATACTTCATTTTCATGAAAGTCGAAATAGCAAAAAGGTTTAAATATTGGATATTAAACACTTTAAATCACAACCAAGAATATACTAGTTACTGTAGGCTATTTCATCTTGCATTAATATCTTGCCATGCAGTTTCGCTATGAATCTCATGCTTTTGCAAACACCAAACACCAAGTTCTGTGTCAGACTGATGGATTTTTATGTGGCGATTCTTCCCCTTCCCGTGTGATAGTTGGATCCCCAACTATGAGCTACAGAGCAGCGATTTTGTTGTCACAGGAGGGAATGTTGGTCAGAATAGTCTTGTATGAAGCCCTTAAAATGAGAGAATAGGGTTGAAAGTGGTCCAGAGGTGCACCATGAGACAATTTGAGAGTAAGACTGGTCAATTTTAAGCATGTTAAGTATGTTTTGGGGAAAAACAAATGTGGTTTTTGCTATATATAACAAAACAAAAGTTTTTTCTATATATAACGATATTTGCACAGCCTCATCTGTAATCACTCGATCACGCAGACCTGGAGACTGGTCGAAGAGACCATGGCAACTTCTGGTCATGAAAAAAAAAAGTTTATTTCCCTACTGATTGGTCTTTGGTTGCTGGAGGTTGGTCACAAATAGTGGGCAGCACCAAAAACCTCCTTGTGATTGCTTTAATCACATTCCTGTGATCACCTGAAGTTTGCATGGTAGACTGACTTCATTTATATACTCCCTGAACTATTCACTGATTTTCAACCAGTAGTTTGAGAGCCTGTCATATAAATGTGTTGACAGAGGTATAGAAGACCACAGAAGAGTGGAGATGTGTTTCCAGTGAAAGAACAGCACCAAACATTTATACCATCCTGTTTTCTTGGTTTTGTTTTGTTTTTTTATGACTCATACCTCAGACAGTCAGTTCAGACTGGCTGATGTACAGAGTGCAAGTTGTAAAAGGAAGAATATGCTTCAAAATATATTTATGGACTTTTTCCCTTTGTTTTTTCTTCTTACCTGACCCACCCACACCCTTATCTCCCAATGGACAGTTTTATTTACAAAACAGACAACTGGCCAGAAACTACATATCTCATGGCTGCATTAAGTTTTACAACAGAAAAGTTAAGCGCACTACATTGTCTCCCTCGGCTCAATTATAGACTTTACTTGGACTCCGAGGGGTGATGTGTTGACAGCAAGGCCTTGAATTAGCGGAGGAAGTAGTCCTTTCAACACAGCACATATTTTTATCCTATTCTTCTCTATCCATATATTATTCATCACAACATATAACTGTTAGTCTGCACAACACTGCTGAATCACTGAATATGTATGTCTTTTGTTTTCTTATGTGCTGCTTAAAATGTAAATCAGCAACCTGTGGATATTTCAGGATATATTTAAATTTAAAACATCATTGTGAAGCATGGCAAAAATACCGTAGGCTGTTATTTTTTACGCCAAATTATTTTTAAAAAAGTCACAAAATGACAGTGTGTATTCATGTCCAGGTTAGCAACTGATAATAATATACTCAGACAGTCTTTTCGCACAACCAGCTGCCTTTCAGCTAAGTGGAATACAAATGTAGAAGTTCAAAACCGTTTGTGCCTTGTTTTTTAATTTTTTTAAATTCCGACCTCATGGCTTATCTGGCTCCTAGCATTACACTAGGAGCCATGTACCTAAATCTGTCATCCCAAGATAACAGCAGCAAAGTTAGTTTTAGTTTTTAATATTTGCGACTTTTTATATACACTAATAAATGTGTACATCCCTGTGCTAAAGTTTTGATCCACCTCTTATGGTGTTTCCAAGGAAACGGACTCATTTTTGAAAGTGGTCTTGAGCAGTATATGCATTAGTTGCTGTTTTTCTGAAAAGTAATGCAGCATTTTACTAATGTTAAGCCACACTGATGTATGAGCCATTCAAGCATAAAAAAGGCACCTTACTCAAAGGATGAACCAGTGTTCTGTTTATAAATAAGAGGCAACTTCTCAGAAGTTCAATTTTAAATTCTCCCTTCGGACACTTTGTTACTAGCAGCCTATCACAAAAAACATATAATTTATTCCCATTTCTTCAGTTGAATCTATGAAAGACGCTGAAGACAAGAGAGTTAGCGTAAAATAGCATTTTTTGCACTAACACTGGATGTCAGGTGTTGAGTCACTAAGCTAAGATTGTATATAGTTTTTGCCACAATAAAAGTATTGTCACAGCATTACATGATCCACCATGCAATGTCAGCTGGAAAACATGTATGGCTGCATGTAAATCGCTGCAAGTATTTCCCATTTTACTTAAAAAAAAAAAACATAAAAAATAATGGGTGGTTCTGGCTTTTGAGGCTTTTGCACTACCATGGATAGTCATACATGGCCTTTGGTTTTTGGGACTATTTATTATGATTGATGCTTTATTCTTTACCTTATTATTATTATTTACATTAATATTACTGCGTAAAACTGCAGTCACTATACAGTTTAAAGGATTTAGCAGTGGATACTATAAAAAAAAAATAAAGGTACTGAGACATTTAATCATTCCATGCATTGTGTTATTACTAGCTTGTAATAATATATTCTTGTGTTTAATATATAAACTTTGTCATACATTGGGTTTTTGAAAATAATGCTCTTCTGTATGTATTCACATTGTATTAGCAGCAATAAAAGCATGAAGCAAAGCGGCTCGCTCCATCTTTAAGAATTCAAGCATGAAAGGATTAAGCAATTACTATATACCATAATTATTTGGTTCATTAATCACTGCTGAGTCATGACTGCCTGTTTTTAATACTCATATCCCAGAAACGATTAGCTCATAGCTCACAAAATAATAGCAACCGTGACATTCTAAATGGTTATCGGTTTTGTTTGCCCAGCATTTACATTTTACACTCTAAAAGTAGAAGAACCTCAAGGATCCTGTAGGGGTTCAGTCACAATTGCCACTGTGAAGGAACCGTGTTGATTCAAAAAGGTACCTTGAGATACTTCTCAGAAAGGTTCTTCAAGGACTCACCTTGTAAGGAAGATGATTTCCTTACTAGTATCACTTGTATTGTAACTAGTATAGCACTTTAGGAGGACCTTTGCACTTTATTAAAAGCACTTTAACCAGCACTTTATTTAGCATGGCGCTTTAAGCATAGATTTGCACATCGATAACCATTTGCACTCAAGAGGTTTAATTATATATTGAATATTTCTTGAGTATTTTAATAATTAGCAGGTAGCCTTTTGTTCAAGGTCCTGCACAGCTGCTCCTCATTGAGAAGTGTGGTGGTTGTCTGTGAGGAGGAAAGAATTGTTACTGCAGCAAATAAGTTCTACTGTTAAGTATAACGTATGCAAATATCTGTGCAAAGTCTAGAGGTAAGAGTGTTGGTGCAAAGAAGTGCTGTGAGATTACTCACCTGTCTTTTCTGTGTCCTCTCCAGGGTGTTTGGGCAAATGTTTCCCCGGGGTCCGGACACTGTTTAAAGGTTCCAGAAAGGCCAAGAGTTAAGGGAGTGTGGGGAATCTCTGTACAGGGTTTTAATTCTTTTGCAGTAGGGTTAAGGTGTAAGGTTAAAATGTAAAACATTTAATTTTCAGAGAATGGTCAAATGTGTGTATATATTTAATTAGATTTGAAAAACTCACCTGAGAGTAAATAATGTTTTGATCCGTAACAGCTGAGAGTATTAAAGGCTGCCATTTTGTCATTGGACAGCAGAGTGATTGCTGTTGCTGTTAGCAGCTTGACCTGTCATTGATTGTCATGGCGTTAGTTATCTGTGGGCAAATAAACACCTCTTGCTTCCACCATACTTTGTGTCAGTCTTCATCTTCACTGTAAACTTGCTTAGTTTTGTCTTTTATTAAGTCTGTTTTATATTTTAGTTTGGTGGCGTGGTCAGACCTCTGTCACAGAGAAAAACTCACTGATTCAGATAGTGAGATGGTCCAGTGGTCTGAGGTGAGTCAGTCCTGTACTCTAAACAGGTACAACGGATGGCTTTATCAGTTCTTAAAAATGGTTTCCATCCTCTATGGGGACGGAGGTTTCTAGTTCCAAGATGCAGGACAAAGATTTCTAAAAACAGCTTTGTCCCTGTTGCTGTCACTGAATTCAATAAGAATTGTTTTTGATTTGATTCATTTTGTTTAGGTACTAAATATGTGTTTTGTCAGGTTTCATTAGGTGTGTGTGTTTGTGAAGGGATACCAAATGCTATCATTTTTCTGTAAAGCAAAATTACCCTTTTAGCAAAGAACAAGTAGCTCTTGGAGAGCACTGAGTAAAATGTTGGAGTATTGTCTTTGGATTCGGAGAATGTGTCTGCAAAGATAGTTCAAATAGCTTCGGCCAGAATCAGCCAGATATTGACATTTATATATAAATGTACATACTATAATATGAAGGATGTGTGTGCTTTATGTTATAGTATTGTTATATAGTACTCATATTACATACTTTGTATATGCTTGTCAGTGTGAACAGTGAGTGATCAGGGAAAGGAAAGTGATAGTAAAAGGGATCAACGTAATACAAGAAAAATCATGTTTGCCAAGTCCAAGTGGTGCTTTGTTAGTGTAGGCAATTGCTTTAATAGTTGGACACACATATTGGCATGAGCTCGAAAATGTGGATGGTGTCAGGCATTGAGTAGCTCAGCTGGGATTGTATACAGCTTGTGCCACAACATCAACTTACTGCCACTTACCTGCTCTATTGACTGTTAAACAACAGTCTGTAGTAACAATGGAGCTTGGAATGTGGAACAGCTCAGGGTCTGCACAATTTGGTAGTAAACAGGATCTGCCTCATTTCACAATCTTTAAACCAGTATGGCTACTGGAACAGCAGACAGCAGTATAGTTTGCAAAATGCACATGATGATTATTGTTCATTGTTTAGTCTGTAAACAGTCGAAAACTCAAGTTTAGAATTGAACAAAACAGAGAATAGAGGCCAGCTGGCACGTTTAGGAAGCTTGGTCCAATAAATCTATGGCACTGCACTTGATAAATGGGCTAAACAAAATGTAATGAAAAGTCTTTTCAACCTATTCTGTAAAAATCGACTTATTCTTTAAACCTTTAAAAAAAAAACATCTATTCATGGAAAACCAAAAATAAGTGTAGATGTAATAAATATGGCTGCTACTATTTCATATTGCTTATTTGGTTTTTAGAAGTACAGTTACATACTGTCATTCAGGTGATCGACTTTCATCAGGAGGCTCTGCAGTGAGACCGCAGAGTGAGTTCCACTTCATCTATTTTTTTATTTTATTTTTTTACTTTCTGAGTCTTAATTTTGTTCCAAGATTAGTCAGATTTTGATTTTACAGCATAAACCAGCACACAAGGAGCACCTGGCCCTGAACGGATCCCTGTTTTTTGTTTTTGTTGTTTTGGGGGGGGGAGGTTGAGAAAAATTACCTTGGGAGGCCTTTTCATAACACGCATTTACAACAGATAGAACTAAGAGCCATGTTTCCATGGTAACATAGATGGCTAGAGTAACCTCTTAGGGACACGCTGTTGGGGCTTGCTCAACCCCAGAATACACTGCGTTCTTTTAATTGCTTAAGGCACCCAGAAACCAAACAGCGCTCTCGAGCTGAAGTGACTGGTTGATTAACCAATTAAAAAATAGATTAATGATGCCAAAGTTCAGCTTCTCAAATCTGAAAATTTTCTAGTTTTCTACGACACTAAAGTCAACATTTATTAGTTTCTGACAGCTTGTTAGAAAACACACATGCACATGCACACGCTCGCACGCACACACACACACGTGCACACACTTTGTTTGAGCATATTAAACTTTTTTGCTTCCTCACAGTAAGTAAATGATGAAACTGCCTGAGGTTTTCCTTTTCTTTTTTGACACAATTTAACAAAACACTGCCTTTAAAAATAGTCACAACATCAAATGTGATAACTGACGATAAATGAACTGCTTCTTATATAGCGCTTTTCTACCCTACATGAGCACTCAGCATTTTATACAATATGCCTTTAAGCACTTTTATCTATGCATAAATGCTGTCTAGCATTCAAACTCTGATGGATGCATCGAAGAGCAACTTTAGGTTAGTATCTTGCCCAAGTATATTTGGCATGCAGAGTGGCGCAGGGAAGGATCGAATTACCAATCTTCTGATTAATAGATGACCTGCTCTACCCCCTGACCTGCAGCCACAATTAAGGTGTTACCACTAGACTTATGAGCTGTTCCTCTACACATGTCAGTAGACCCTAATGATATGGGGGAAACTTGAGGCTTCTTGGAGCCCTGGTAGTTAGGGTAATCCAATCTTTTTTTTGGTAAGAATGAATGATATTTGCTGACTTTTGACAAATAACAAAAAGTGGTTAAAGTAGTGCTAAAAATATTGGGTCTCGAAAACTGCAATGCTAAGAAACAGAAACCACAATGACACCTTGGAAGCTCAGGATGTTGTCAGTTGGCTTTTGCTGCGACTGACTGAAAAGTAGAAGTAGTCCTGTCATATCAGGAAGCCAGTATTTTGTTTTTTCTACTGTAGCACTCTCCTCTTGTCTTTCCTAGTGATTCTCCCTTAGAAGGATTGAACTGCTTCAAAAGGCACTTCTTAGTCTTTTCATAGAGTTGCCTAAAAGAGAATAAAAGCAGCATTTGTGTTTGGTTTATTCAGTCGAAATACTAGAACCTGTTTGCTGACACATTTGCATGATCAGCGTATCCTTTATCCCGGATTAAAAATTTGATTGAGGATTACCGGTTTTTGGGCACGTAGCAATTCTAGTACACATACAAACACACACACACATAGAACTGCATAATGAGTCTTAAGTTCATCCTTCTTCTCATTTTTTTTTTCATAAAAAACAATAAGTTGCACAATATCAATAGTTTTCTTTAAGTGTCTGTAGAGGGTCAACCCACCAATGAGCTGCATGTGTGGAAGAATAACAGAGGCAAATGTAAAAGTAAACAGCTGCAGGTGGTAAGAGTATTAGAGGAGATTATACAGGTAGCAGGCTGCGAGGCTGCCCCAGCCCCATTAGCATCAATACCTTCCTGGCTTTGGAGCAGAGGTGGCGTGCTGCTCCTAAGCCCTGCTTCTGGGGCTCCTAACTCCACTCCAGATGTTTGGCTCCACTAAGCTTGACTTCATCCAGTGCAGGGTGATAGAGGCTTAACTTCCCTCTTTTAATGCTGGGTTATGTGTGTGTGTGTGTGTGTGTGTGTGTGTGTGTGTGTGTGTGTGTGTGTGTGTGTGTGTGTGTGTGTGTGTGTGTGTGTGTGGGGCAGCAGCATAATAAAATTAAAGTTGTGTGTTTATTTTGTATTTTATCCGGTGGCCCTAAGGGGGAAAACACAATAACTGTTGAGGTTTATGAATTAGCTGGCTGAAATTTGGGGGAATCAAACCTCCAGCAGCCTCTCCTCTGTGTGCGTGATTTCCTGTGTAACACAGTGCTACCAGATGAATGCAAAATGCCACATGAACATTTGTTCCAGCATTTGACAATCTGTGCAAACCTTTTCATGCGGCACACAAAGTGCATTGGTATAGCTTAGAGCAGGATTTGTGCTGACTTGTTTATGTCAAACAGGGTGGCGGTAAGTATTTAGCTTGAGTGAATTTTAATGACACCCTTATCTTTCACAGCGGTGCTACTTATTTATTTTTTAATAGAAAGACATTCATAAAGAAAAGACACCAAGGGAAGAGAGGTCTTCAATTTTCAGGATTTCTCTCTGGTTTTAGATTGATTGCCAATTAGATAGGCAGACTCTTGGTTCAAGTTTAGGGACAGGTATTGAAGATATTGACGCCCCAGGCCCTCTCCCTTTGCTTTTGTCTGGTATTTTTGATAGGGTGCATTTGTGTTACAACAGGGGCATAGAAATGAACCGATCTCTTATTTGCACTCCTCTGTTCTCTCGGAGGGAGCTGCTTTTTGAATGCTAAACAGTGTTGCTATATCTTCAAAAGGCGACAGTGGATTGATACCCCTGAGCTACAGAGGACTTTTCCATCAAATCTGGGATCAATTTACCTCTGTGCCCCACCCAGCATCCTCTATCTGAAAGTGAAAAAGCAGACCTAATTTCAGATCAGGATCCAGGCTTGAAATTTACTGAGAAATTTACTTTTGTTCAGTTCTTCGGAGGTCGTTGATTGCCTATTCAGAGCATACTATGCATGAAGAAAATAGGAAATTGCAAAATGTGTTTTCATTTAAAATGTATGTATTAAAATGAACACCAATTCAAACAAGCTAAATTCTTTCTCTGATGTATTTCACAGTCTGTAGAAAAAATGTAATGTAATAAATAACTGTGGCTTTTTAATTACAGTATTATACTAATAAGGACTATAATATTGTAAGTTTATGCAAATGATGATTAGTGACTATTTGAACATCAGCATTGAAGTATCCATAGAGGCCACTTATGCTGTGTGAAATACCACCGCACACAAGATACAAATTGATAAGATTATTGCATTTTGATTAATTTGTGTATACATTTTGGTCATAATTCTTTCTTTCCAACTATCTCATACAGGACGTTAGGTACAGTAAAAACAAATACATGCAAATATATTCAAAATCTGTCAGAAACTTGTTGAAAGCTAAAAAATATATTGAGACAGAGAGAGGGAGAGAGAGAGGGAGAGAGAGAGAGAGAGAGAAAGAGAGAGAGAAAGAGAGAAAGAAAGAGAGAGATAGAATTGTACTGTTTTACAAAAAAGCAGAAGAAAGTAAAGAAATAAAGACATTACAGTCTCTGCTGTGTGATTAAATGTTGCTGAATATATGCTAGAGGTATTTCTGGTCTTTACATTCACATTTCTCCATATAATGAACTGAAACTCAATGTCTCATAGTTACTATTTAACAACATAAACCTAAAGGTTACAGCCCCACAAGTGCTCCATGTACAACACAAATCCCTATCCTAATGAGTACACATGTGATCTTTCTATTAGTATTTAGGTATGAACACTAAGTTGACAGCACGAATCAAAGGTGAAAACCAGCACAATAAAACTTTAAAGCGATTGTCACAGTGATTCTACTGTAGAAACATGAGCAGATAGAAACAGAGGCTGCACCCTGACTGCTCATAACTTTGTTACCTGTTGAAGTTCAGGGTCTGGCAGCTGGGCTGGCGTCGGTATTCACTCAGCTTTAACATTACTCTGGGTGCTTGGCTAGCTTAGCATTGGCATGCTGTCTGTGCAGATGCTTGCAAAGTGCCAAAGTTGTGTTAGCAGCATAATGCGATTGTTTCCATCCTGCATGCAGTTTGCAGTTTACCATCACACGCTTGCCTTAGGATTAGAATTGAACTTTATTGTCATTACACATGTATAAATACAGGAAAACAAAATGCAGTTTGCATCTAATCATAAGTACAATGTAAGTGCAATAGGAGCATAATATATACAGATAAAGGTAGCATAAAAGGTGGGAATAGTTATGAACAGAGCAATGAAAATAAAAACAATGTCATATCAACACGGTAGACTGTGTCACTATTTTCCTACATTGGCACATGAACTGATATCATCTGATTGTAACACAAGTGGAAGTGGAATGGATAAGTAGAATCGATGACAGGTCACTCTCGTCCATCATTTTCTCCACTCCACCCCTATAGCACACTGAACATCTATAGTAACACAATATCTGCTGTCATGTGTTTCCTGAAACCTTTCCTACAAAGTCGGGTGGCTAGGTGTATTTTCAGTGCCACACCTGCTACTAAACAATCATAGAAATATTAAAAAATAAAGCTATATGAATATCATGGGAATGTGAAGGCAGCGATCCTACGTCAGCACCATGGACAGCGTCACGGGTTCCAGACATCTAGCTAAGGCACTGATTGCCTTAGCACTGACTGCATCTTAGCCTAACAGCAGAGCAACGAGTGATAAATGCAGTTTATTTTATAGCTCGGTAATTTAGATTAGTGATAGTCATGGCTTAAGGGAGACTGCACCCTCATGCGCATTCATAGGCATGTTTGAGATGTGTGTGAGCGAGAGTGATAGACAGGGTCAGAAAGAAGGTGGAGTAGTAATTACAGCCTCGCTTTTTACAGGCATCTTGTGTTTTTAATTATCTGAACTCTGCTTTGTCAGTTTTTCTCCTCCTGGACCCATGGGCTATTGGTCCACCCACACATCACTAACATGTTTCACACTCAGACTGGAGGACAGCAAAAGACAGATGGTTTTGAATTCACCTTAGGAGTCTTGATCCAGGGAGTTCAAAACCATGAATATCTTTTAAATCAGTGCTTCAGGGAGTAAGGCTTGTCTGTTTGGCTGTCTTTATCCAGCAAAGCATGCCCACAAATCAACCCAAGCGCACTCACAAATTAATCAAACACGTTAAAAGATTGTATCTCACGCAAGTGCTCCGTGTACAAATTTGCCATAAAATATAGAGTGTTTTCTCCTCTGTGGCAACATCTGGGCTCTATACTGGACTTGAAATATTTTTTTAAAGAAGAATAAATCACATCTGTAACTCAACTAACGAATTAAGCAGGGTAGAATATTCAAGTATCTCTTGAATTTGCGTACCACTTTTAGGAGGTTGATGAACTTTAGAGGTTTTCTAAACCTCTTCTGAAGGAGTGGGTTCAAGTGGGTTTTGGAGAGGCCACTGAGTAAAATAGTTTTTAGAGTAAACATCAAACTTTTAGAGACAGGACAACAGCAGAAGGTGTGTTTTGCATAATCAAACACTTGAAGGAAGGAAGAGACAGAACAAAGAAAGAAGAGATGACTAAAAGAGATAATGACCAGAACAGGAAGTAAATCCAGGCTTTATTTCTCAGGGACAGCTTAGTGCACATATTAAATATTTAGATGTATATGAATATAAGCTGAAAAGGCACAAAAATATGCATGGACAGGCTGGAGATCCTGGTTTTCTTACTTTATTATCACCAGATGGGTTTTATAAACACACTGAAAATGGTGTTTCGTTTTTACAAATGCCAATGATGCTGATGTTTACAACCAATCATATTCAACTGTAACACAATGGTATCCTAGAACAACAGAAAGTATAACTAGACCTTCTCAATATTTCTTATTTTTTGCTATGAGAAGAAAGACGTGTGCTTTGTGGAAGGGAAATTCCTGCGTATCTTTCACAGGCTTTTCTTTTCATAGAGGTTGTTCAGTTTACTCATGAGAAGCCATTGTGACAGTCAGTATTGTAGCTCAGACAGTAACAATAAAACTCCTTTACCATTTTTGCACTCTTCTGCTCTTTTGATGTTCTCTGCATCGCTGTATTTATCTCATCTCACCCTCCTCAGTGACATTTGGAAAATGCTACTCACAGCAATGGTGCATTTCTTAGTTCAGAGACTCAAATCTGATCTGTTCTTTGAAGTTCAGTCTTTGGAAAGATTGAAAGGAGAAAAAAATTTAGGACTCATTTGACAGTCTGCAAAGTAATTATGTTTTTTTTTCTCTCTTTTTATTTGGGTGTATCTCAAGCCACTTCTTTGTTTTTCCTTGCTGTTGTTTGGAAGCTGTTGATGCCTTGGTGGATATGCTGCACAAATAAATCATACTTTCATAGAGTAAACAAAAGCCGAGTCATGAGACAAAAAACAGGCTGGATGAAAGGAAACTTTACCCTGTTTATGCTTGAAATTCCTGAGAGCACTTGACGGAAAACATTTTCTAGACTTTGACTGTTTATTTATTTATGTTCAACAGGTAAGAGACAAGACAAGATGACAATGAATGTTCAGTGTTTCTTAGGGGAAATGAGACTATAGATATAGGCAATGGATGTATTACATTTGTCTGGTCTTCATTAAGAGCTGAATAAATGGATTGCATGAATTACTTTTCAAAGACAGAGGAAAGTTTGGAAGACATTGCTGAAAAGTATTCAGCGTTAGAGTCCAAGGAGGCTCTTAGGAGGAGACAGTTTCATATCTAGTGCTTTAAACAGACTTTGATCATAAATAATGATAAATCATAACCTTCATTGCCAAGAGTTGGAAAGTTCCATAGCCTACAGTAGGCTAATTAAATGGCTATAACAGGGAGTTAGCTTAGCCCACAGCAAGTGGATAACTAGATACCATCTGCCTCTCTCCCATGGTAACAAAATCCACTTTTTTAAAAAAAGTACACATTAGTTTGCTATCGAGGTGCCATCAGACAAGTGTTGTTAGTTCACATTCAGACAGAGGGTGGCATGGTGGTACAGTGTTTAGTGCTGTCGCCTCACAGCAAGAAGAGCCTGTGTTCGAATCAGTGATAGAAAATTCTACATGGGAGGGCAAAGGAGGGGCAACAGGTCTGGGCAGGGTGGCACATACCTCTTCAGCGAAGCATGTGAGAATCCCCTATATGGAAATGGAGTCAAGAAAACATCCACAAAAACACTTTAAGAAAACAAATCTTTTGAACAAACAAGCAATTTTACAAGTATTTTAAGGACATGAAAGTTGGGGGGCCACGGCTCTCAGTTGCTCCCCTTTGCCCCCCTGCAGATCCGACCCTGGTTTGAATCCATTCTGGGACCTTTCTAAGTGGAATTTTTGTGTTCTTCCCATGTATATGTGGGGCTTTTCTAGGTACTCTGGCTTCCTCCCAGAGTCAAAAGACATGCATAGCATTAATTGGCAACTCCTCCCAGTCTCAAACCAGAAATCTTTTTCATGTTAGGAGAATCTGTAAACTACTATATATCTAAATGTCTAAATCTTGGCTAGAAAGCCAATGCTATTTGTTACAGTTTTACTGTTATTGGGGTCTTTGTTCAAAAGTGCATTACTCAGAACATTACCTCCTGGCCCATCGATGCTAAATGATTTCTTGCCTTAAATGTATATTACACTTGATTGGAGTGTTTATTATTTTTCTTACTCAGAGTCATCTTTATTTATATAGAATGAGAAATTGGTTTCTGAAGCGTCTGAAGTTGATGTCATCGTCTTGTTTTCCCTTCTCCCTCTAGAAGAACATGGATTGGTGATGAGAAGAGCTGATTAAAAAGCTATAAAGCTACAGAGGAAGAGGGAGAAAAAGCGACAGATTATTTATGACAACGAAATAGAGACGGTGAGGGATATTGCACTGGGATCATCTCCTTGTGGGCGGACTTCCTCTTGAGTATTGGTTTTGATAGCTGAGTGAGAGTTTACTTGGAGAGACACTCGTGGCTGATAATGAGTAATGCAGTCAATATTCTCGTGACAGATTAGACCTGGATACATAGCAATGCAGCACTGCTCCAGCTGCATGCTTCAAATGAAAGATCTGGCCCAGGGGATCAGTTGGTCATCTGTTGCACGGCTCCCAGAGTTTGTTTCCAAAGCTAATCAGTCAAGACAGATTGAAGTTCCAGCCGACAGGGAAAAATGCCATTAAATTCAGAGTTAATGAAAACAAAGCAACTCCCTCTCCTTACGTTCTGTCCTCTTTGCTTGCTGTATTTATAGAGAAAACACATAATTAATTTTTAACCAACTGACAGGCCAGCCAGATTGCTTTTGGATCATAAAAGCAGATACAAGTATATCAGGTGAAATATAATATCATCTGGATGAACGTCTTTCTCTTACAAAGAGTAAAGGGAAAAACTCAGCAAAAACTGGAAAACAAAATGTAACATAAGCCGACACTTGAAGAGAAATTTTGGGTGAGATTTTAATTGATTCAATTTCAATTACGGTCATGAGTGCCTTAGCCCATCCTGTGCTTTCAACCTTCTGATATCTTCTTAAACGTCACATGCCTAATATCTAGTAAGTTGGTACAGATGACCAGTCTAGAGCGTGTTCTGTGCATTTCCACCATAACAGACTGGCGGCAAAAAAATAGCATCATCGCAAGAGCATAAAATTGGAACAGTGGATGTTTGTGGGTGTGAGAGAGATTATTGCATTCCAACAATTAGCAGATGTAGCCCATGATTTTCTTCTCATTGAAATCACCATAAATCCTGCTATGTAATGCTAAACTACATGCAATTGTTTCTGAAATGACACCCAGACTAAACTGTGCATGCTTGTACAGGGTCTAAATTCTCCACATCATCTAGGCCAATTAAAGTTTTTATGTTTTCTGTCATTAACAAAGCAACTTCCCATCAAGGGTAAATGACCCGCAGTTACAATTTGAATAGTATCTGAATTGCAAAACTGTATCCTTCCCATTGTATCCCAACTGTGGCTCTTAAAAGCATCAATGAGCTGTTATTTAATTATAATTATTATATAAACAATCATGCAAAACTTATTATTACTTATTATTTATGCTAAGCCTTTCCAATCTCACATGGGTCATACACTATATTGCCAAAAGTATTTGCTCATCTGCCTTCAACTTGAGTGACATCCCATTCTTAATCCATAAGATTTAATGTGATGCTGGGCCTGCCTATGCTGCCATAACAGCTTCAGCACTCCTGAGAGGGCTTTCCACAGGGTTTAAGAGTGTTTATGGGAATTTTTGAGCATTCTTCCAGAAGTGCATTTGTGAGGTCAGACACTGATGTTCAATGAGAAGGTCTGGTTCGCAGTCTCCGCTCTAATTTGTCCCAACGATTGTTTATCGAGTTGAGTTCAGGACTCTTTGCAGCCAAGTCAAGATCTTCCACACCAAACTATCTCATCAATGTCTCATCGGTGGCACTTTCAAAGATTCAAGATTTAAAGTGTTTAGAGTACGGGGCTTAGAGTACGCTTGGGGAGTGTGATCGTGTGTACAGCGTCTCTTTATGTCTGTCTCCACGTTGGTTGAGTGTGGAGTAAGTGTATATGAGAGCATGAGGGTGGAAATGGATGTTTGTATATGTGTGTGCCTGTATTTCTGTGTCTATATGTCAGGTTGGGTGTCAGGCGCCACCTCTCTGGGGACATCTTAGGCCCTCCAAGGTATGGAGGCCTATCTCCCCCTACCACCACTTCCCCTGCCAGTGGCGGACTCCCTCAGACGTCGGTGCGTTGGTGGTTCTTTGTGTCCGGGGATGGGCGTCCAGGAGCACACCGGCTCACTCCTTGGCGGCCGCTTATCGGGGCCTGGAGCCTGGGGCTTGCTCGGGCCACTTCGGAGGTGGGGTGCCCCCGGCCTCTCGGCCTGGGGCTCGGTCACTCAGGCGCGTCACTGCAACTCCCCCTGGCTTCTGCTCCGCGGCTGCTGAGTGAGCCCTCATCTGGGACTCTCCTCAGCTCTTTCTGGGACAGTGGGGCGGCTGCCCCTCTGTTGGTCTTCCTTGGTCTCTTGTGTTCTGGGGGCCTCTGGATGTCTGGAGTTTTGATCTCCTCCATACCTGCTTCATGCCCTGGAGGACGGGGCTGTGGCCCCCCCACACCCTCTAGCAGATCATTACATGAAGGAACCTTTTAAAAAACAAAAAACAAGCGCGTCCATGCTCACAGGTGTACACACGGGTGATCACACCCACAAACTACACCCTTTTTGGCTCCTACCTCAAAGCACACTGTGTTCTGTTGATCTTATGTGCTGCACAATAATGTTTAATATTTAGTATTTACTGTCATATTCCCATATATCATTGTGATGTTGTTTATTCTATTACTCTTGTTCTCTTCTGCTTGTTTTCTTTTTTCTTTCTCAGCAGGTGACCCAGGTGATTGATATATGCATTTTTTTTCTTTTTTTCTTCTTTTTTTTCTTTTTCTGCTCATTCTGTTGGTTTTTGTCTTTTGCCCTTCTCCCCCGTCCCTCTTCTCAGCTGTTTCTCTTTCCCTCTTTCTTTCTCCCCTTCTTTCCCCCAATCAAGTCTGTCCCATATTCAGTAAGTGAAAATAAAATAAACAATAAAAGGTGAATCAAATGGACCATTATGGCAAGGCTGGGATGGTCAATTTGGTAAAGTAAATCCGTTGGGCATCTTTCTTTGCCTTTAGACAACAATTCTGATGGCAAAAGAGCCAAACGGGACAGGCAAAAAAAAAAAAAAAAAGATTTAAAGTGTTTATTGTCATGTGTCACAAGAGAAAAGGCATTTCTCTGTGCAATGAGAGTCTTTCTTTGCTGTCCACCCACAGATGCCGATGCCCAAAGCCGACCTTGCTTTGGGCACTGGTGCACAGTCATGTTGGAACAGAAAGGGACCATCCCCAAACTGTTCCCACAAAGTTTTGAGCATGAAATTGTCCAAAATGTATTGGTATTCTGACAGAGGAAAATTTAGCAGCATGGAAATTTCATAACTGGACATGTTGCACAGGTGACATTCTATCGTGGAATGCGCTGAGCTTCTGAAAGCAATCCAAATCTTTTACAAATAGTACAAATGGTGCTTGTTTACACCTGTAGCCATGGAAGTGCTTGAAAGACCTGAGTCCAATGATTTGGATGGGTGAGTGAACATTTTTGGCAATATGGTGTGCACACTTTACAAAGAAAACAAAGGGTCTTCAAATTTTAAGACACTGAATTGTGCACCAAGCTAATGAGAGTAATGCTGGCAGCTCTTAATTCTGAAATGGCTCAAATAACAACTGCTCAAGATTGTAACAAATCTTAATTTCACAAGTTGGCTGAATAAAAATGAACTTTTTGTTTAATTTAGTGAAAAATATTAAATTAGAGACAAAAGAGACAAACAAAAATGAACTGAAATGAGCAGAAAATTATCTGTATGACCACGTTTTCTGCTGCTTCAGACCAAACTTATATAAACACCAAGTAAAAAGCATCAAGAGCAAAATAAGCATTCCTTGAATCTTCAAAAGAAAAGGAGAGAGGGAGCTGTGTTTTAGTGCACAACAGGATTAAAGTCGGCATAAATGCTGAGCATATTTCAGGCTTTGATATGAGAGGTGAATTAAAACTTCAAGAGTACGAAAGTGGAAGCAAAACTCTCACCCTACTACTGTGGGTAGCTTTTCATGTTTGTTCCTGTATTTGAGGTTTTGCTGAGACTAAAAAGAAAAGTTTGCCAACCTTCCAAATCATTTTTCATAGCTGCCCTCTACAGACCTCTGAAAACAGCTTCAGCATCTGAAGATTACAGTAAACACACCCTCCCTTTGAACACCTCAAAATATTACCCAAAATATTTTCTAAAATATTTGCTGATGCAGCAAACCCAGAGCAGCTCCGCACTCCACCTTTTCTTACTCTTCGTCTTTGCCTCCCATTAAAGTAACATGATGAAATCACAATATCTTGATCTCTGTATAAATGAGAACATGGTGTGCTCAGCAAGCGTCCTTCCCAACATGAATCCAGACTTTTATCTTTAAAAAACTTTTGTGTTGTTCGCCCACACCCCTCCCAGCACCCACATCTTTTATACAAACCAGCAGAGTCCTCTATCCCAAAGCACATTTTTAATACATCAAAAACATCAGAAGCACTCCTGTGGGTGACATTATATCCATAACTACCTGTGCAACATAGGAAAAAGTTTTTAAAGTCTTCTTCCTCCTTAGTGGGTATAAGAAACAATGTGGTCCAATTCTCTAGATACAATCAAAGAGTTCTGCTTTTAGAGCAGGCAGATGAACAAATGCACTCAGACAGAGGATTTGGGACTCCTCTGCCTTTGTGTGAAATATTACAGACCTGATTGGAAGTGACACAGCTATAATTCAGCAGTGTGAGAGGAACCATAATTCAGTGAGAAGAACACACACACACACACACACACATGTATGCACGCACACACACACTCACAGAGACCATATGGGCACTTCTAAGGTACAGATAATTTTCTCCTGTTTTACTCAGTATATCTTTATACAGCAAAATCACTTAGAATTTTACAGCCTTCTGGCAGGATGATAAAGAATGGAAATAAGAAATAATAAACAGCAAATGTAAAAGGCAAACAAAAACATTAGATGATGGATGGATACTTACACAACATTTGGTGATGAATTAGACTAAAGCGAAACAGGACTAGTGTGTTTTACCCTTTAAGCTCATTTAGATTCTTTTTTCTTTTTTTTTTGCTTTGTTTTTTTTTTTTTTTGTTAGAGCTATGAAATACACAGTTGATCTTAAAGTACATTGTTATTAAGCTAGAATATATGGAAAAAAAAATCTTTTGTGGCTGATGCTAATGTCAGAATCCAAAATGCATACTGTTAAATCCCAAAGGCATCAAACAGAAATCCAGATCCAAAAGGAACAGGTGCTGAGACAAAGACTGAAGGGAAGACAACAGTATTTATACACAAAAAAGTAATCAGGGAATTGAAGGGTAAAAAGACAACAAGACTCAGGTATAGATAATCAAAGACCATTAGACAGGATGGGTAAGTAAAATTAAACATAACACAATACAGACAAATAACTTCAAAATAAAACAGCAAGTGAGAAAAGTAACCACAAGGGGTAGTGAAGACACACAAATGAACTACACATAAAGGAACCGACACAGGAAGATGAGGCAGGATACAGTGCAGGAACTTTCTATAACTAGAACTGAAAATGCTAGAAATAACTGAGAATTCAACACCAAACATCAGATACAGGAATGAAAGACTCACAATAATATCAATAACCTAAAACTTAAAAAGAATAACTCACAAAAGCAGAACAAAGCCCACAGCTATGCAGTCTGCCTTTATAAATGTTTGTGAAAGAATGGCTTGTTCTAAAGGGCTCACTGTGTCCAGGTTTGGTAGTGTAACAGGACACCACCATCTCACCAAGAAGTTCTGAAATTCTTTTCCTCAGTGATATTCTACGATCAGCTGTAAGTGGTATTATAGCAAAGTGGAAGCATTTGGGAACCATGGCAACTCAACCATGAATAGGAAGACCACATAATGATAAGGTGCATATTGGGTAAAAGTTGCCACTCTGCTGACACACTAATGCAGAGTCCCAAAAGTTCCTCTGACATCATGATCAGCACAAAAACCGTGTACCAGGAACTTCGTGGCAAGGGTTTCCATGACCCTTGCCACAAAGGCTCATGGTCTTGTAGGTGTGACGTGCAAGTGCGCCAGTGTGTTTGTCGATCTAGTGTATGTTGTGATTCAGGACATTTTTACAACCTTTTAGATGGACTTGCTATTATGAAACAAAGGCACTTTATGTGCATTCAGGGATCTACTTTTTCTTCATTATAGTAATACAGAAAAAGACAGACACCATGCTAATGTTCTTCTAATCTCCTTGGATTAATTAGCTTGTGAAATAGGCCAGGCCGTACTGAGTTTCTGGATTATGTTGAAAGGAACATAAAATAATGATTTCCTGTGAGTATAAATAATACATAGCCCTGTGTTGAAATTCCTGAACACAAACACATGTATACTTGCAAGTGCAAACACACACACACACACACACAGTGGACTAAAGCGCTCACGGAAGCCGCTCTGTAGAACATTTAGTTTGTGAGTGAAATGTATTTCCCCAGAGTGTACATTTTAGATGTAGTTGGGGGAAATTTCTTTAATTACTGCAACCCTGAAGCAGTCTAACCAAAGCTTGAGAGGTTGTATGACTAAAGCAGGAGCAATAATTCAACGTAATATACTCTGCAAAGGAGTTAAATTGACACAGGGGATGATTTGTTTCATCCAGCTTGAGCTAGATTTGCCTGTAATTTTATTAAACTTGAATCTTGCTTCCAAATTTCGGTAGTGTCAAGGTTTAATTTTGCTGCATTGTGATGTAATATCCTGATCCCAGAACAGCACATGTCACTATCAAGTTCCTGAAAACACCTGTAACCCTCTGTTCCGGGTTTGTTCTTTCCTCTAATCACTGTCTGAAGATGGAAACTTAAAAGCACAAGTTGCAAAGCTTGGTCATTTTAAATCACATATGGAGGCAGTTAAATCATATTATAATAATGAATCCTTTTATCTCGATATACCGTAGCTATTCGGTAGAGTAGGAAGTAAAGCGGTGATGATTGAGAACAATTAGACTCTCACTGAGCATGTTCTTCCTTGTCATAAAAGAGAATGACTTTATTATTCTGGGTTCTTTTTCATTCTCACTTAACATTTGAAATAAAACTCACAATTGTCACAAATGCTAAAGTTTTCACTTAAAGTGTTTGCCTCTACTTCGTAAACCATCCAGCCAGTTATTACTCAGACTCTAATTTCCTGCCCCTCCTTCATACTTATTCCCCTGTACGTCACTCTTCTTTTCTTGTGCTGAAACAAAATCTAGCTATTAGCTCTTATCGTCTCATTCTGCAGACAATAGCTGCACTGAAATGAGTTCATGGTTCATGGTCGCTGTGCTTTTAATCACAACCCTGGACATTAGCCATTAGAGGAACCAACAGCTGTGCTTACACCCACCAAGCTCACAATAAAACCCAGATGGCTATTATGGGAGGTTCATTTGGCGAGGCTGAGGTTACTAATAAGGCTCTCTTATTAACATGGGGGATCAAAACAGGGCATTAGCCGGGATATGGAAGATAGTTTCCCTATCATTTTGACAAGCAGGATTATCCGGCCTTCAGCAGACACCCAAGAAGACACACAGGCGCTGAGTGTTGTAATTATCTTAGGGCTTTTGCCTGTCACATGTTCTCCTTATAGCAAAGACAACAGTGAAAACATGGTATTACATACAGATGAGGACTGAATTATTAGGTGTCCTATGACAATTTCATTTTTGTAAGTATTTCTCAAGCAAACTTTTATTTTGGATGCTTACATTATTTTTACTTTGCACACATAAACAAAGTTATTTCATAAAACCTAAAAAAAAAACCAGGGTCAAAATTGTTAGCCCCTCTGATGCTAATAGTAAATTGTGTATCCTTTTTGCTGGATAACAGCCTGTAGTTGTTTGTTATAGTTCACAGTCATCTCCTGATCGATCCCAGCCCATTCTTCTTCTGTGAATCTATCAAGTTCCTCCAGATTTGATGGCCTTTTGGCATTGACCTTGGTCTTTAGTTCAACACACAGATTTTTAATTGGATATAATTCATCATTGGGGTTACTGTCGTACTGGAAGATGAACCGATGGCTGAGACCCAGTTTTGCTGCTGACTACTTGAGGTTTTCTTTCATAATCTTTATAAGATTCTCAGTTCCAGACACACTGATGCATCCCCACAGTGTAATCCTCCCACCACTGTGGGTGTGGGTTGTCACCTCTCCCTTCTTTCTTTAAACATAAACAGCAGCTCCAAAGAGCTCCAGTTTCATCTGATCTAACCAAAGGACATAGTTCCAGTACGCATAATCTCACTCCAGGTTGACCTTAGTTTACTTCAGTCTGGCTTGGATGTGTCCCTTCTCCAAAAAGTGTTTTTCTTGGTCTACAACCTTTTAGTTTGTTCCTGTTCAGCGTTCCAGTGATTGTCTGCTTTGAGACAACAATTCCCAACATGGCTAAGTCATTCACTGGTGTCCTGGCAGTTATTTTGGGAGTGTTTAAACACGTGTCTCAGGCTACGTCCACACTAATGCGTTTTCATTTGAAAACACATAATTTTCTCTCCGTTTTGGCCTCCCGTCCACATTGAGATGGCGTTTTCCTCTAAGGAAAATGCACTGTTTTTCAAAACGCTCTCGAAAACGAATACATTTAAAGACTGTGCTTATGCGTCGCAGTGTGGACAGTGAAAACGGAGACTTTGGAAAACGATGAGGCACGTTAGTCATATGATGCAGTCATGTGACCAATTAAACAAAGCTAGCGGAGGGCAGTTGTTTGTTCTCAATTTTGACAGCCCTATTAAAGATTATTAATATCACTTTGTACATGCTTCAGATGGCTTTTCTTCGAATTCTTTAATTCGTCCGTTTCAATGTGGACGTGGAGCGTTTTCAGACGAAAACTCAGTTTTCAAATCTATCCAGGCTAGTGTGGACGTAGCCTCAGTAGTTTCTGTCCACTGTCTTTGCAGTCTTACACTTCCTATGTGTGCCAGGTTTGTCCTCATCTGGAATATTCCTACCTGGAATACTCCAGTACTTTAGGTCACGTCACATTCTGGATACCTTGAAAGTCATATGTCAGAATGAGTGAGGAAAAACGGGATTTGTTTTTTTGTTCTTAACAATGAATAGCCATTCAGGTATCCCTGGCAATACAGCATGATACTTATTTTGTTGCACTTAAAACAGCACTGCAGCACCTTCATGGATAGAGCCTGGTCAGTGCTCTGCATGTGGCTTATTTAATTAGTCACAAACACACAACAGTGACAGTACAGATTGAAAGTTTTACAGTTTTACTAGTGTTTATGTTCAGTGCCACCATCTTGGATTGTTAGCTTGGAGTTGTTGGCCTTTTTAAATGTGAAATTTGAGTTGAGGGAGTCTTCCAGATTCAAACTGACTGCAAACTCTGAAATTCCGACTTAGACTTTACAATTTTTCCCTAGTCAAAGGTGTGTAGACTCTTAAGCTGCATGTATTTCAACTGTTGACTCATGCCACTGCAGCAAAATAAGGTTTTTCACTTCACCTGCAAAAGGTTGTTGATTCCAGCTAGAGACACAAAGGAAGAGCATCTGTTGTGCAGCTCCAAATAAAAACATGCAAAGCTGACTCCCGTGGCAAAGGAATACCTGAAAGCAGCTTTCTTGTCTCGTTTTATTGTTGTGGCCAACTATCACCTGACCACCCGATTGTTACAAATTCCATCCAATGTTTTATAGAAATGAAATATATTTATCTTAAAACTATGCTAGAAAAGTGCTGTCTCAGTTTTGGTTTGGAATACAGTTATGCTAGTTGTTCTTTCTTTTCCAGTTTTTATGCTAACCTCAAGAGCTGCTGATATTGAACCAAGAGTGATATTGATCTCTCATTTTGCCAAGGGAGCAAAACAACCTTTTTTCTCGCCGAAACTGACAGTTGTAGCCAGGAGAGGTTTTAGTCAAAACATATAAAAAAAAGTTTAAAGAAAAGTGTAGTATAGCTAATTATTGCTTTCCTTGCACTTTTAACTGAAAATTGATTTTCAAAACGGAACTAAGACTTGTGATGGAGGGCTGGATGCCCAAGAAGATAAAAAAGATTTTCCCTTTCACCTTCTTATCTCCAGATCCAACTTTATTGAACTTTGCAGTTCTGCTCTCTGGCTCTCAGGAGTTGCATTGCAGTATCAAGCCTCTCGCTTTTTATCAGCTTATGTTGAAACTGAACAAGTGTTAGAAGTTACAAGACCACAAAGCAAACATACACAAAGGATTACTTGAACACAAACAGGGATTACCCATCGAGGTCTTTATGTATCTGACCTTTGACCCTGATTATCATCTGTCAACATGTGGGAGAGTGCACTAGGAGAAATTGTGATGGAGTAGTTGTTGACTGCATTGCACTAACAATTCGTCGTTGCATGGACAGACTCACTGTCTCTCACTCTCCTTTCAGAGAGCCCCAAAAAAAAGAATGATTATTGATTCAGTGCAAACAAACAATATAAAAATTGATGTGGGGAAAGTGAGTCTGGTTTTGTCACTCATTGGTTTGCTTTTCAGTGCAGGTCCCCGATTAGTGTGTGTGTGTGTGTGTGTGTGTGTGTGTGTGTGTGTGTGTGTGTGTGTGTGTGTGTGTGTGTGTGTGTGTGTGGAAATGAAACAGGAGGTGCTGGACAAACAACAACAACTAGAAGACTGCTGTAAATCACTAAAATAAATATGAGAGGAAATTGATCAAAGCCATGAGGCAGCAGTAAGTAAATACAATTCCTACTGTATTAACTGATGCTTTCCTCCTCAAGTTTGTATTATTTTTTTTTTTTTTTTAAAGTCCTTCTTGCCATGCCCTCAAGATCTGAGAAATCTCAGACAGAGCACGATGCATAATTAAGCATAAAAATGGCACATTACTCATGGAAAATTCACAAAAAGCTTTTTTTCTTCTCGCCTGATGTGAGCGCTTCAAAACTTCATCTCACATCAGCCTCATTTTCAAGTCAAATGTAACGCCTCATTGTTCCTTTGTGAGCATCTTGGTTTAAACTCTGCAAACCCACTTTGGTTTTTCTGCCATCGAGTATTGAAAATTTAAAAAAAAAAAAGCGTGTTCTAGTGCTCATTAAAAAAGTAAACTTCAGATATACTTTTTTTTATCACCTAACGTGACAAGGTGCTGATTCTAATTATGCTGGGCCAGCTCAAAATGACCAAAAATTGGATCTTTTTTCTGAGGAGTGAAGGACTTAAAATTGGGAGCCTTAGTTCACAAATAAGCCATCAAAGCTCAACAGGTAATTCTGCCATTAAAATAAAACAAAGACCAAATGTAAATGTCGCACATGAGGGTGAGGTGGCACAGATGTGCTATATGTACTTAAATTAAAAATACTGCAAAAAAATAAACTTAATGATGTTACCTCCATTCGGGTGGTCTTTCAAATCTTTATCTTTATTTCGGAGATTGGAAACAAAATGTACCGGGGTGATGTGAGCCATTGTGATTTAGTGAATCCCGGACCCATTAGCTGATCTAAAATCTTACCTTTAGCTCTCTTGGGGGGCCCTAACGTTTGAGGCAAAGTGTTGATTCAAATGTTATTTTATTTTGGGGGTTGAATTTCCATGCCGGAAATAGAAACAACCAATCAAGTGTTCATGCATAAAAATAATCCCTGACTGGGTCTCTTAGGTGTTCTTGTCTCTCCATGTTTTCCTTCTTTCTTCTTGCACTGTTTAATCTGGCATTAAACAATTTGTTTCCCAGATGTTATCTGGTTTCAGCATTAGTTGGCTGCACTGTAGGATTATGTTTATTAATGGAGATATCACAGGAGAAATCTGCACTGAGCACCCTGAGCAGTGCAGTAACATATTGATTTTTGTGTCCAAACCAAAATGTGTGTGCCTGAAACCAGAGGTGTGGACTCGAGTCACATGACTTGGACTCGAGTCAGACTCGAGTCATTAATTTTATGACTTTAGACTTGACTTGAAAAAATGTTCTAAGACTTGTGACTTGACTTGGACTTTTACACCAATGACTTGGGACTTGAATTGGACTTGAACCGGTTTACTTGAAAAGACTTGATATTTTACCCCAAATATAAAATTTAACATGCATATTATATAGAGATTGAAAATGTGACGTCATTCACGGGTAGAACCGCAAAGGATTCTGGGAACTCGTGGCAAGAGGTACTAGCGCACGCAGGCTTTCAATTGAAATCAGTCACACAGCGATAAAAAGAAACACAAAAATGTCAAGAAGCTGTTGTATTATTAACTGCAATAGCCGGTCGCATGACAGCCACGGGAAGCCGACGGGTAAAGAGATCGGTTGTTATCGGATTACGTCGTTGAAGAGAAATTGTTCGAGCCATGTTTCCGAAGTGACAAAGACGTGGCCTGGATTGCAGCCATTCAAAGATCAAATATAACGTCCCAGAACACTCCAGCTCACAGGTTAGTCTGCTCCAAGCATTTACACAAAGGTCAGTCTGCTGTTGTAGTTAATACGTCATTTTCATAACATAATTGGTGATATAGGTTACAAGCAAGTCTGGCGCTGAACAGAAATGGTCGCGCTATGCTCCTTTATTTATTGTGCATAAATAGTGAATTGTCCTGACACAATATTGCGTTTCGCTTCTGTTATTATGGTACATTGACAAAAACATATACTTTTATTCACAGGATAAAACAGGTTTTTTGTATCACTAATTGCCCAGTACGATTACAGCATACAGTATTATTGTCACTGCTACATTTCTGTGATGGGTACCAGAAATTATTTCCACTACTAATTAATTACCGTTGAGCTCAAAGGTCCTATTAATAAACGGTTAAGGAATGTGTATTTATGACAACAATTTGTGAGACTGGTAAACTTATGATACGTACGATGGTCTTTCGTTCTACACGGTGCATTTCAAGGTCCTGCACCCATCCGTCGGTAAACTGTACCTGGGCTTGTTGCAGTGACCGGAAGTTACTAAACTTCATGAGTGTGTGCACTCACTCCAAGAACCGTATAATTATAAATATGCATATAAATATGCTAAGATGAGATAGCTGACTTCATCTAACTAGCAAATGTTTTCAAGGCTACGTTGGTGATGCAGTTTTTTTTTTTAAATGATATTTTAAAAAAATATATCATTTATTTATGTATGATATTTTTGTCATGCGATTTCAAAGCCGGTCCTACAACCGCATCCAAGAATAACATGCAGCTTATCTCAGAACTGTCGGTGAAAATTATTCTTGGAGCTAGGTTTAATTGAGCTGCATTTTAAAGAGGTGCAATTTCACAATTTGTGTATATTTTCTAAGTTCACTATTTTGTCATGTGTTGAGAAAAACACAGATTAAAAAATTACATGGTCTAATATTTACATTTAGCATAACTGCAACATGCTTTTTTTCGTTTTTTTTTTTTTTAAACTCGAAAGGACTTGAAATTCAAAGTTTCAGACTTGAGACTCGACTCTGACTTGCCTGACATTACTTGAGACTTGACTTGAGACTTGAGGATAAAGACTTGAGACTTACTTGAGACTTGCAAAACAATGACTTGGTCCCACCTCTGCCTGAAACCTTTTCACAAAGGGAACCAAACCGAGGAAATTTTCTTATGAAGCAAACCACTGCCACCAAGTGGGCAAACGTTTTAAATGCATGCTTTGGTGGATGTAGATCAGAGCTGTTGTTAAATGAAGGTGGCAGAAAACACATGATTATCCTGTGTGGCACGGCTCAGTTTTGAGTAAGGAAATGAGATCATAATGACTATCTGGTAATTTCTAAAAGTCATCAGGGTTGCAACATTTTCAGTAATAACTCACTTTCTTTACTTCCTTTCTTGTAGGGTCAAATGTCAGATTGCGTCTGCATCACCATTCTTGTCAGAGAATAATTGGCAGAAAACTGGAAGCCTAAAGAGTCTCACAGGCCTGTTTTGTTTACTGATAAACCTGGCATCCTTGAGATGCCTCTCTGCTTTATCGCTCTGTCTTTCTGAGGCAACTGCAGTATGCTAATCCTTGAAGACTTCAGCTCCCACCTGCCAGCCCTCATTATTTTCATGCTATTTTTGAGATAAACAATGCAGAGTAGCTTAGTGCCAGCGAGATTTCCCTCCATCATACAGTAATGAAGATAGAGATGGCAAACAGGCCCAAAGGCAAAGAAAGAGACTTCATCAAATATTTGCTCATATCAAGGTCAGTTACTTTGAGACTGCACGATGCCGATCACATTACTATTTAAAATGAAAAACTTTTCAAATTTTTATGTTTAAGCTGAATTGCACATGTATTATATTCACCAGCTTTTGATTAGTGCTACATTGCATTCCGAATCATTTATTACAGATGCAGAATATGGTTTGGAATCCACAGGCCCAGACGTCATCACCCACATCACTAAGGCTGTAAACAGCAACAATGGCAAGAACAGTTTTTTGTTTAGATTTCATGTAGGGGAGACCGGGGATAGTTGTAACGTGGGTCAGTTGTAACACTTCCAATTTCTCCAATCAGGGCTAAGTTTCAAATGATGTGATTCATCCTGTACATGCCCAATTCAGTTCTGCTATCACATGTGAAAAATCAGCACATTTTGTCAAACACAGACAATTTAACATGAAAAAAATAGTAATTTGTATGCCAAAAAGTAAGTTTTTCTACTTTATTTCAAACAGCATTATCTGCTTTGCAGTTAAACTCATCAAACTTAAATTGTGTTATTTGTATGCCTATGGGGATATATTCTGTGTAGGTCTTTAGTGCTAATGTTAGCTAGTTCATGGCTATAGGAGTCTGGGTCAGTTGCAACAGCAACAGTCTGGGTTAGTTGTAACAATAATGCAGATGTTACAACTTACCACACTATTACTTTAACTTATATTAAACAAGTTGTGGATATGACATCAGCAGAGAGAGGTTCACTGGTCACCTTTGTATATGCGGTTAATGCCATGGCAACACAATTCCTCCACTGTTTGTGTTCCCATACATACATTATGCAGACCACTGTGTCAGAGATGGACCAGTAGGACTTACTGGTAGTGGAAATAAATCAGGATGGGTGCAAGAAACAGATTTCCTCATCTTTCTGAAGCACTTTGCAAACCACACCAAGGTAAGCCATGATAAAAAGTAATGGAATTGCGATGCTGGTGAACAACTACATTTTTTCAACTTCATTGTTATGTTCAAAATTGGTGCAAGAGTTGTAAGTTATAATGCCCACTGAGCCAATGAGGCCAAACTCAAGGAAGACCAACCAAAATGAATGAAATATTCAGTTGCAGAAAATTCCATAATTTGTCTTTTTTGGGGGGTTGGAATATGTTCAAAGGCTAGATTTCTGCATTCTGTCACACACACACACAGCTACATAAATGGCTCTAAGTGCATTCGTGTGTTGAATAAAAAAAGATTACATGTTAATGTTTTGTCAGTACCCTTATTTCATTGTGTTACATTTCACCCCAGGATATGTTACAACTAACCCAGACTATGGGGTTAATTGTAACATTTCACTCTTTGTGTTTGAGACCATACCATGCAATGGGTAATTGCGCTGCAGAGAAAATAGCTGCACTATTTAATAGCAGAGACATGTAAATACTTTGCATTACATTTTGAATCCACTACCTTAAAAGAGCTCCAATTTACAGACAGAAATGTCAAAAATGTTACAACTATCCCCGGTTTTTATAAAGCCTTCTTAAGTTAACAAATTGTTTTGCTTCCAGACTTGATGTCCAACCACAGGGCAAGTAAAATCACTGAAGAGTATGTAAGAAACATTGCGCTGGAAACTACCTATTTATAATAACTTGTGAATTTCTACTTGTAGTAAAATTCCAGTGTGGCATCAGCTATTCATTACAAGGGGTTAAATGCTGATTTTTAAACACAAAAAGCTACACAGAGCCCTTCTTCCTTTTCATTACCTCCATCCCTCCCCCAAACTCTTGGATCTCTTGGTCTGATCTCCAACACTTTTATCCGCATGCATACAATTACCCCCTTCCCCCCTTTCGCCCTCACACTTATGACCATTAACATGAGCACAATAGCTAAAACAGAGAGGAGGCGGCAAGCAGAAACCACAAAACCAGTCTCAAAGCTCATTGTTATTCTTTAGCCACTGGCTCGGTTTGACCTGCTCGTCTGCGGTTATATAAAGGGATTTTGTTCTTTATTTTTGCCTTGCTTATGTTTTGCACAGCATGGAATTTGTTAATATGAATATACTGCCTATGCCTCACTTCCTCTGGGTCATGACGCACTGTGGAATGAACAATTTCACCTGTTAAGTGGTCCAATTCATTCTACCAGACAATCAAATCAGGATTCAGTTGATGGAGTACAAGATTAGATATGCTCAGAAAGGGGTTGTTGGTATCCATCCAAAAACTTGGAAGGATGACCAAGTTATTTAGAAAAAGTAGAGGTATTCAACTATTTCCCCAATCTTCCATATGTTTGCAGTAAACAAGGGGTGGTTTTAATGCTTTGCACCAGGTAACCCGTGTTCATGAGCTGACATAAAGCACTGCACTTCTTAGGTTCATATGCAGTTAAAAGAAGCAAAACCTGTGCTGAGAAGAAAAACAAAACATGCCAGCATTCTTAACTGTACACTTTTCAGACGTAACAAAAAACAAATGCTCAGGTCAAATTTAGACTAAATTTATTATGGGGAATCCATAGGGTGCACAATACAAAAGAGTAGCTTATGAAAAGAAATCTTCACAGATATTTTACTGATGTAGGTAGTTCTAAAATTGTGTGCACAACGGCACGTCTTCATACATTCAATTTTTAGCTTGTTTGGTTTTTTTTTCTTTTTTTTTTTTCACAAAATTAGATTCAGTTAAAAACAAAAAAAAACAACAACAATAAAATAATAAAATACTCTGAAGTACATACTCAGAGTGTGTATCACATTCTCATTGCTATGGATGTCAGATACTGCCACAAATCACTGGTGTGCCAAAAATATGCACAAGATGTCAAGAGAAAAGTGTCACCCTAAATGGAAACCTCCTCCGATTTGGTCTGTTAAACATGATTTTTTAGCATACAGGAACCTTTTTAAGGTGGCCATTTAATCCAAGAATGTCAAGATCATTTCCTCTAAATCTAACCCAGTAGTTAAATGGAGTGGAAAAGGAGTCAAGGTCTTCTGGTTGACAAACCAGTGCTGAATTACACCACTGTAACTCCTGCCTCAAATGATGCATGGAGGCACGAGGTGAAAAGGACACCATGTGGATGTTTCTGCAGTATCACTGGCCTATTGATAACATGGCAGTAACTGACATGCTGGGAGATGGAACTAGATGGTGTAATGACTCAAGTAATACATCCAACAGTGTACTGGTACTATTAACTACTAAGTTCCTAAACAAAAGTCAAGCCAGCATGTCAAAATCTTAAGATCATTTAAAAACTACCTAAATTGTCAGCTCACCAATTCGCTCGCTAATTTGTAGTACAAAAAAATAAAAATACACAACAACAACAACAACCTGAAAGGAAAATGCAACCCTGTTTTTTTATAACGAAAAGTAATCTTATCTGAAAACTAACACTGTTGTTTACATTCAAAGAAATAAAAAAAAATTTAAATTTTTTTTAAAAAAAAAATCATTAAATCCCCAGGCCAATTACAACGAAAAACTTACACTTAAGCATTAAGAATTAAAGAAAATAAAAAAGTTAAAGAAAAATAAGGACACCCGAATTATATAGTGGGGATGGGGATTAAAGGAGAATGTAGGAGATGCAGGTTCAAACAAAATGACACAAAACAAAAGCTTTGAACTGCCTTTTGCCTGGAGGGTAACATGCATGGTTTGAATGGACCCACAGCTCAGTTTCTTTTCACACATGTGCATGTGCAAATGTCCAGGAGGGAGGAATGACCTACTGGGGTGGTACTGGGGGGAGGAAAGGACAGAATGCATTTAAATGCTAAGCCCATGTATACAATCTTTTAGAACATTAGAACATAAGGCAACAATGTGTAGGTAGTTTGTTTAGAACAAAACGCTGCGGTATGAACGTGACATAGACTAGCAGAGCTTTCATTTTGCTCCTGAATGCCAATTTTTAAGTGGCACAAAAGCTTTTAAGCGTGAATTAGTGACACCCCGTGATGCAAGGCTCGCTTCCACATGTAGTAGGTCGAGCGAGGGGTGAACGGGAAGTAGGACCTGAATTCTTTAAATGTGGGGAAGGATTTCTCCTCAAAGCGCTGCTGTAGGAAGAGCTTGGCCTTTGCCTTAAAGTTGGCCAGAGTCACAACATCCATCGGAAACATCGACTCACCTACAGGTGCCTTTCTGTGAAGGATGTGGGTGGGGACAAAGGGGGGCATGGTGGGCCTTTCTAGAAATTTAGGGGTCTCAACAAATGGGGCTACATGCTGACTCTCCACCCTGCTTTCAGTGGTCTGGTTTTCTGTACCTGTGCTCTCCAGCGTCTTGAGGACATTGGCCTCTGTGTTCTGGGTGACCATTTTCTTTTTGTGGTTCTGGCTACTACGCCACAGCCAGTAGAGGCAAGTTGACATGGAGGGGAATTTCATCTTAAACTTTGCCAGGGACCATTTGGCCTTCTGGACGTGCAACTTTGCAGCTTCTCTGAGCTGTTTTTTGCTTATATATGCAAGCCTGTAGCTTCTGTGTTTTTGTCTGTAGATCCTCATCCTTGCCAAAACAGGCTGGCTGACATTGCGCAGCTCTGGTGACAGACTTTTGGGGCTTTGACTCTTGTCTGAGCTATCCTCACTGCTGCCAGTGCTGCCTTTGTACCCTCTGTTGAACAGCATGGCTTCTCTTCTCCAGTTGTAGTAGGTTGATCTTGAGATTCCTGGAAAATTTCTTTTAAAGATTCTGAAGGGCAAGGATGCGTTCATGGCAATGCAATTTTGCAGGCAGCGCTTAGCTTCCTGCATATGTGCAACATTGTGAGCACGTTCTGCATCCAGCTTGCCAAGGTTGAGGCCAAACATACCGGCAACGCTATCATTAGGATCCAGCTCATCCTGCTTTGCATCAGGTGATGACCAGGCTTCCTGCTCTGTGCTATCTCCTGAACTCGTCTCCCCAGTGGAAGAGGTGGTGGAGAATTTTCCTCCAGATTTCATGAGCTCATGCTTCCAGTTGTAATAAGATGACCTAGAGATCTCGGGGAAGAACTGTTTAAACAGGTGCAAAGGGATGAGCTTGCCTGATAAGTAGCAAGCTTGCAAGAAATGTTTAGCCTCATACCTGGCGGCTGACTTTTTGCAGTGTTCCTGCGTCTGCCTCTTCCAACGATAGAAGGTTCTCTTGGTGATGTTGTACTTGTCTTTCAGACTGGGATAAGAAAGCTGGGGGTCCTGAATTTGCTCGTCACTCTTAATGGCTGACACACTCTGTGTGTTGTTAGGGCTTTCAAATGTAAGGTCATTTGTGCGGACTAATGCCACAAAATGATTGGGTCTGAATGATGATTCGGACTGCAACTCACCAGACCACATAATGTGGATGGTTTGGGGCTCAAAGTCTTTGGGGCAGGTCCTCGGGCGTATGATTCTGTTATAATAGGGCCTGATTTTCAGATTGAACATGGGGTAGATTGAGTAGATGTTGAACTGAAGAACTGATGACAGGGCGTACACATGCCACATGTTAGCATAGGTGCCAGGGAAGCAGGAAGCTTTAACATCTGCATCAAAGATGGCCTCCAATACTGTTCCAGGCAGTTTTACCATGTCCTCAGACTCTTCAGCACACAGACTGAAGCGAACAGCCTGCAGCATCATTTTAGAATCTATCATCCCAGACAAGTAGTATCTCTTCCACAGCGCCATTTCCACTGTGGTTCGTACCTGTGAGGGACAACAACAGGGACAAAGAAAATTTTTGTTGTTGTGCTTCTGTTCACCAATTTTAAAATTCAAGTGTAGACTTTCAACTTTAATTCATGGGGCCATTTTGCATTAACTGCTGATGAATTGCAATTTTTATACGTAGTCCCCATTTTCACAGGCTCAAAACTATTTGGATAATGAACTGACAAGTACTTCGATGGCCATGTGAGTTTTTTTGCTTGTTATTTCATGACAAATGGCAGATATAATTTTGGAAGTATTTTTCATTTTGACTGTAATTTTAAATATGACACACAAAAGACATGTCAGTACAAGTGAGAGAGGCTAGTTTTGGGCTGAAGGAAAATAAAAGGAGTGACCAAATCAACAATCTGGTCTATTCTTTACAAGAATAAATGTACTGCTTGGCTCAGAAATACCAAAAGGCTTCTAAAGCCTGTATTATACACAGTTACGGACATTGTTAGCTGGCGACCCAGCAACCAACCAGTCATTCACGTTATACTTCTTTGAAGTCCTGGGTTCATGCATAGTTGGTAGACTGTTATGTAAATTCTCCACTGACGAGTCTGTGCAATCACAAAAAATAGGCAGGCACGCAGACATCCACATAGACCATTGCTCTAACTGTCTGATGACAAAATGAAAATGAATGTATGAATGAGAAGTATGATCCCCACCTAAAAGACCCTGCATAGCGTCAACTTGCTAACGGAGATTTGATTTGTTAATCCTGATATTAGAGAACTTCCCTTTTTTTGCATGAAGCAAGCCTTAAGGTTTGGTCACATATCTATGGGGCGCCGTTTGTAAAGTGAAATATGCTGAAATTAACGGCAACATTTTTCCACATTTAGCTCAAAACAAGTCATTTTTTACAACATTTAGTAAAATATTTGTAACTTTTCATATTTAAAACAGGATTTTAAATGTTAAATATTCAATCTAAATGTTAAATGTTAAATCTAAATGTTAAATGTTAATAATAATAATAATAATAATAATAATAATGGATTGGATTTATATAGCGCTTTTCAAGGCACCCAAAGCGCTTTACAATGCCACTATTCATTCACTCTCACATTCACACACTGGTGGAGGCAAGCTATGGTTGTAGCCACAGCTGCCCTGGGGCAGACTGACAGAAGCGAGGCTGCCATATCATATCGCGCCATCGGCCTAAATGTTTAGGCTAACATGCAAATTTATTGCACGGATCAGCGGAAATACCAAAATAAAAGCTTTCCGAAAACCACCGGTGCAAAAGTGTGCCGGTAGTGGTCAGACACGTTCTCACTCCCAAAGCATAATAATTTTCGCTAGGTGACAAATTGTCAACATTTTATGCTTTCGGGTACCCAACACGTTCCTAAATTACGGCATCGGAAAAAGGAGAGCACATGAGAACCGTTTGGACTCAATCTACACGTTTGTTCATTTTCTAAAAATCGCTTTGGGAAACACTATTTTACGTCATTTAACTGCTAGTAAAGGTTAAGAATAAGGTTATAGTTAGGGATAAGGTTATGTTTAGGGCTGGAACGTCTATTATGGCGAGACCGTCATTCCACTGGAATTCAGCCATAACCCGGCACGGATCAATGACTGTATAAAAGTCATTTATACATTTATACAGTCATTGGCACGGACCATGAGAAAGCACGTCCGGCGATTTAGCTGAAAACATCGGAAGATCCGTTTCGTCGGCCATCCAAAGGTTCAGCAGTAGTGCACTCTTAGCAGCTGCAGTCTCCACTTCACAATCGCTGCAGCAAATGTCCAGCAAAATCGCTGGACATGCTCGTAGGCAAGAAGTGAAGCAGCACATGGCGGGGAGAAGTGAGGAGGAGAACAGACACAATTTTGCACCGGAGGTTTTCGGGAAGCTTTTATTTTGGTATTTCCGTTGATTCGTACAATAAATTTGCATATTAGCCTAAACATTTAGGTTTAACATTTAAATTTAACATTTAGATTTAATATTTAACATTTGATGAAAAGTTACAAATATTTTACTAAATGTTGTAAAAAATTACTCGAAAAAACATGTTTTTGTAAGGTTTTGAGCTAAATGTGGAAAAATGTTGCCGTTAATTTCAGCATGTTTCACTTTACAAACGGCGCCCCATACATATCCTGGTCACTCACTCTGAACCTTAACCGAAACCCCAAACTGCTTAGCTTATATCCTTTAAAAAAAATGACAAGACATTTAAGGACCACTCGTTTCTTATGAAGCTTCTGATATGATCCATGCCACATGAACTCATCCTCAGTTTGGAATAAAAGCTATACTTCTTTAGAGTTCTCTCACTGCGTGGACATTAGGACTGCTAGCAGTCAATACCCTTACACTGAAGCACAAGAGACACTGATTAACAGTCATTCCTCCTGCTGCACAGATTAAATATTCTTTTCACAGTTGGCATCATATGATTGAGATGATTGAGAGCATTTCTGAGTGAGGATGATTGTGGTTCTTACTCCAGGATGTTTAAGAATTTAAGAAGTGGTCTTTTAAATACAGACTGCATTCACAGTCGATTTGTTCTGACAGCATCATATATTGAAATGATTTCACAATGAAAATTAGTTGCTAAATGCAGACGAGACTAAAGTTTGAGAGTACAAAAGATCTGAAAATGTTGTGCTGACATTGATGCAATGCTGACACCTTTGCAGGTGCAAGTGGAAAACATGATTAGTGGGGGGGGGGAATGCCATTTGCAATTTTTTTTTTAAAAAAAAGATCAGTAAAATTGTAGGTTTTTATCTTCAAACTTTTTTGAGATACCCATGCTCATTGCTTCATATTTCAATCTGAAAAGAAAGAGGCCTGAGAGTAGGTGGACAGGTCTTTTAAAAAATATATCTAGAAATGTAGTTGACATATCATTGTATATGTCAAATTTTTAAATACAAAATTTCTGGCAAATTGGAGGTTGTTTTAACAGAGATGTTCTAAAAACATGATGATTTGAGATGGAATAACCTGATCCCTATTCGCTAATAATGTTGATGATTTTAAATCATGCATTCAATATATGACTGAAGTGCACAATTTCAAGTGGTTTTATAAGAAAAATTGGAGGACATTTCTAGGAATTACAGCCATTTTAATATATATAGTCCCCCATTTTTAAAGGCTCAAAATTGATTGGACACTTGACTGACAAGCAGTTCCATGGCCAGGTAATGTCTTTTTAATTGTTATTTCAATTGAGGGGACATAATAACTGAAAATTGATTCAAAGTGTTAAATTACATTTTACAGATTTTCACTCTAATTTTAAATTCGACATCCAAAGACATGTCAGGGCAAGTGAACAAGCACACCAGTCAGCTCTGCAACACACACACAAAAAAAATATCCCAAAGATCACAGAAGGCAACTAAAAGTACAAAATGAGAGAATTATTTGAGTGTTAAGAAAAACCAGGTTGAGCATTTCTAATGAAATCAAGAACACTCTTAAGGAGCTTGCCACATCATTTTAAAAGTATATAAAAGAGATACATTAATGTCAATATGAAAGGTTTACAGTGAGGTGCAAAGCACTGGTTACACTGAAGAACAAAGGGGCCATATTAGACTAAAACAATCTATCAAACCCTGCACCTAGTTGAGATGAACGTGTATCAATATGATGGGAAAAAAAACAACAACCTCCCATTATATGTCAGACACAGTGGCAGCGTTATGGCCTGGGAGTGTACAGCTGCTAGTGTAACAGAGTCCCTACAGGATCACCTCTGAAGTGAAGCTGATCAGAGTGCTTCAAAGTGCAAAAAAATGATGACCCCCCCAAAAAATTCCAAAAGTAACACAAAAGTGTATCAAGGAAAGGAAGAAATTAGATATTTTTCCACCGGTCAAGTCAGTCACCAGGTCACAGAACATGTGTTTCAGTGATGGAAGATAAAACAAAAGACAGATAAACCCACAAAAAAGGCCTAGCAGCACATCTCAAGGGAGGAACTCCAGCACTTGGTGGTCCATGTGTTCTAGACTTCAGGAAGTCACAGCAAATTATTTTTATCCAGTGATTAAAGACAATCCTTATATTTAACATTACATAGCTTTGCTAATTAAATTAAATGAATGAAATGAGGCTGTGTATAGAAATGACTGTAGTTCTTAAATGTTTTCCCTTCCACGAAAACCAGGGGTAACCTTTTTGAACCAAGGCAGTAGATTTAGACCATTAGCGCACACGATCCTGCTTACCTGTAGCTCCAAGCTCAGTCCAGTGTTGCCCACTAACAGCAAGCTGATTGCATCAAACAGTAAGTTGCCTTCTCCATCACAGTTTAGAGGCAGGAGGCCCCTGGGTGCATCAGCTGGGTACAAACCATGAGCGGCATCGTCAACTCCTGCCCACTCAGGGAAATCCTGACAGGTGGTCTTGGGCAGCTGAAAGGCAGCGAGGACTTGCTCCACCTTCTGGGCCACTTTGGTCACTGCATCTAGGCCAGGGCTCTCTGTGGCCTCCTGGAGCTCTCCCAGAGCAGACAGCATGACCTCGTCCCTCTGAACCATACCTGTGGATCACACCAGAGATGCAAGGAAGGAGGAGGAGATAAGACCTAAAGGAAGAACAGTGGGGGGAGAGAACAATTCCAGATCCCAGGAAAACTGAAGATTATTTGAGATTTAATTATTTAAACTGTTAAATAAAATATGACCGGTAAATCTTATCCCAATGCCTTTATCACAAGTAAACTACATTACTGAGATTACTGTGGCTGAAACATGTAAAAGCAACAACTACAACAACTTTAATCCTGAATTACCAAATGCTGTTAGTAACAAATAACTCCACACCACCTCCTCCTTAATTAAGGAAAGGCTAACCTGGAAATTAAAGCATGTTTCTACTACTCATCTGAGCGAGTGTTATTTAAATGTAAAATTATTGTGTTTTCAGCAGAAGCGCAGCGTATTCACGTGATAAAATGTTGATTATCAATTATAAAATTAAAGCGAGCCCAAAACATTGCTAGAAGCTCTCACCTGCAGCTAACAGGCCTGACCCCTCCTACACTGAAGCGAGGGGGTCAGCACAGGTACGATACAGTTACATTACAAACACTAAAATCTCCTAATGCGTCAAAGCTAAACCAAAATAAAACTGGATTAAACTAAGCAGGTCCTATGCATCTGTGAAATAACACCTTTTAATTATTGAAAGTTTCATAAAACGTTATGTTTAAAATTTAGATATAGTCCCGTTAATTGAAAGAAGAAGAACAACAAAAAAACCACTTTGTTTTAACTCAAATGAGTGCATCACACTTCCGTAAATTTACAGGTCGCCTAATAAAAATGCAATCAACAAAAAGTCTGTAAAATTGGCCTGGGTCATAGTGGCCCGTGATGAATATTATTTTTGTTTTTATTAAAATAGAGAAATTGTTAGCTACATTATTTAAAGGACAAAAAGAAAGAAAGAAAAGAAATCTGAACAATTTCAAAGTCATTACCTAGTATATGGCTCAATTTGCGCTGCGTCATGGCCTGTTTGTTTTTGGGGGTTTTATTTACCCGTGTTTTTGTTTTCTACCAACGCTTATTGATTACTTAAAAAAAAAAAAAAAAAAAAAAAAAAAAAACATACCACTGACGCCTTCTTAGTCACCAAAAAAAAAACCCAAAACCCCCCCCCAAAAAAAAAAAAAAAACCCTGAACGAACGCCGAACAGTAACTCCACATCACAACCCAAAACAATGATGGAAGCCATTATCTTTCTTACCTGAGCGCCTAGTGACCTAAGATGAGTATCAATGAAAACCACGTACTCTTACTGGTATCTTACTGGAGGGTTTCACAGATCATAGATTGCTTTCACGCTGCGAGTGTTTTAGTCCATTGCGTCCGTTTAACCTCTGGGAGTCCTGTTCTCCGGTGTGCAGTTGAGATGTGGACATCGATTAACGACACCTCCCTTCAGGAAACAGTCCACGGACGACCCTGGACGCCTCTCGCCGTCCCTCCCCGCGAAACACCTCCTCCTTTTCTCGTCTTCCCCGCCTGCTCCTCCTTACGTCGTGCCAGGGTCAATTTCAAAGTGAAGTGTTAACAGGAGCAAATGTGTTAGGGGCCATAAGAAGAAGGTACTTGTAGTTTTTTTTTTCCTCAACGCGTTTTGGCTTGTTTTTGTTCACACTGAAAAGTTCATTTTCAAGGTTATTTGTCAAGTGCTTTCGGGTTAAGAGAGCAGCAGGGCCCCATTTTTGCTTCATTAACTGACCAACCTTACGTTTATGCTGCATAAAAATACACGTTGACAGTTTATTTTTTTATTATATTTTTTCCACTCAGAAGACTACAAATCAGTTTTAGGTTGTCCAGGGTAGACAGTAGTGTAAGTGCTACTTAGTTATTGAAGTGGATATGTGTAGACAGGGTGTTGACATGAGAGGAGAAAAAGGCTCCAGAAGCCCAGGTCAACTTGTTTCTATACTGTATCACTTCTAACACCTCCTCTCCTGCCTTTTGCAGGATTTCAGGGATCAAGGCCTTTTGTTCCACACACACAGAGACACCCCCCCCCCCCCCCCCCCCCCCCACACACACACACACACACACACACACACACACACAATCCCAGTGACTCTACCCTAACCCCCCACAGCTGGAGGACACCCTCTCTGGAGGACTTTTTTTTAAACCTCCAAAACTCCCCCATTGCATCCACACACCAGGGGACAAGAGCATTTGTCCCCTGGTGTGTGCATCCACACACCAGGGGACACACCAAAGATCTGTGCACTCCAAGTTCTGAGCAGACTCACTGGTGCCTGAGTTCACCGGGGTTCAAGGCTTTGGTCTGAAGCTTATCAGCTAATTGGTCAATGTGTGAATGTGGTTGCTTGTGTGGGGGGTTTACAGTAGAATGGGCACATTTTACACTTTGGTTTGTATAGTTAACACTGCAAATAATGCATACAAACACCCACTTGTTAAAAAGTGCAGCTCTAGGTGTGTGGACAATTTCTTTTCCTTTAGATTTGCATCCATTGTCTTAGTTTAAAGTCTAAAAACATGTGGACATCCACAGAAAGGGTTCACTAAAATGTAGATTTTGAAAGATGATCGCTATGGTGATGCAGAAATCACAAAGTGAAACAGGCAAAGAAGCTTTTAAATACGCCGCCATATTTATTTATTTTTTTGGCCTGAATAATCTATAGAAGGAACTGAAACTGTCAGATCTGGATACTACAAGGAAGTTTACCCATATGGAAAAGAAATAGTAAAAACTTATAAAAGACTTGCATAAGATGTGGGCTACTTCATATAGTGAATCATATCAGGCTTATATGATTTACTCATGAAAGTGGCCACTTTCTCATTACTTTTATATATTGTTTTAGTAAGTATCCAAAACATACACGTTTCATTTATATAATTTTTCAAGGGATCTTACATCTGTTTTCACTCTTGTATGCTATCATACAAGTTTCACACAAGACAGATACAAACTTTGTAAGATTTATATATACCTTTTCCATATGGGTAGGTTGGTTTCAAAAGCTTGAGAACATAGTTCTTTTGGCCAATAAAGCTACTCTGAAATTCATTTGAAACTGAATCTTGTTTTTCCATAAGATTGCATATGAGTTGGATTTTGTCTTCCCTAGGTTGTACAGTGTGGCAGTGCCATTTTGGCAAGGTCCATCTGGAAATGGTGATTTTTGATCTCAGGAAGGCTCCACTTGGATGAATAGAGTGTGAGAGACCACACACCACACACATCATTACAAATTTGACTGAAAAGTACATTTTATGTAGTTCTAGTTCAGTAACATTTTAAAACATCTTCATGTCTGCTCTTAAATTTCATCTGTACTTTAGTGGCTTTCAGGCAATTGGCAGAAAAGGTACTCTATCCATCTTCACTTCTTGCATTCCTATGTTTGACATTAAAATAATCGTACGTCTTCAGAATCTGATAAAGATATTTGCTTCTACTTAACATTGTATGGAATAAGTGCCTTTAGCCAATTCCAGTGAGGCTCCTCATGTGTATTCATGCCACCTTTCTTGTCAGTGTTTGTCTTTACCATCTCCTCAACCCCCGCAGACTCCTGGCTTTAGCCTTAGGTGTGTAGATTAGCTGTGCTGCGTTGCGCTGTGAACACAGTAGTGGGCTGGCTGCAAGTATTTAAAATGTAAATAGGGCAGCACCAGGACCGGCTCCAGGAATTTCTTACCTGCTGTGGATGCATGTCTGTGTGTAAGTGCGAGAAAGAAGGGACAGAGCTTTAGATTGCATCTAACATTGCACTCTATACAAATTTAATTAACATTCATGGCACAAATTGCTGAATGGTCAGTTTCTTGTACTCCATCACTTGCATGAACATGCGACTCTGCTAAACGATTCAGTTAGACTTGTTGTGCTTGTTGTGCTTTTTATGTGTTATCAATCCAGTGTTTTGTTTGTGTACATGTGCTTCAGTTTCTTCCCAGTTACTCCACCTGGTTTGCAGAGCAATTAATTCAATTTAACAAGTACTACAATTTGCATAGGAGTGGCCAAACATGGAACTGATTTGCCTAAATCTAAATATTTTAAAATATTTAAAAAATTCAGTTTTCAGTGTTTTTGAACTTGAGATTGTACAGCCAGATAATTCTGGAACTTAACATATAAAGCATACAGTGATTAACAAGTTATTTGACCACCACAAAATGTATCGTTTACATGTTGGAACAGCTCAGTACTGTGTTTTATGTGTTATGCTTCTGTAATGGTTAATCCACCAATATGCCCAGGCTCTTTAACCAAATTGTTGTTCTTATTGTTAAAATATAATTACTGTTGCTATCAATGAATTTTTAAAAAAAATATTGTTTAAAAAGCACATTATTATCTTTGATTAAGTTTTTTACTTGCATTCCTAAACATAAAAATTAGTTTTAGAGGTTGAATGTGTTGAATGTGCTGGTTTAAAAACATCTACTTACATCTCTTCAACTTTCTTCTTTTTCTTATCTCACTTCTTGCCTCATTTTCTTATCACTGATCCTACTGCCCAGCTGAAAGTTGCAAAAATTTCTTATTCCGGGTGTCTTTCTTTTGTTGCACTACCTAAATACCCTTGCCATTGTTTAACATTAACATGTGTATTTCCTATGCTGACTGACCTGTTTGGAGCTTGTCTACTGTCCCATTTCAAGGGATTCTTGTGTGGTAGTACACAGTAGTTGATATATTAAATCTTGGTGATTTCTCACTGCTCATCATTTAAGAGCTCAGCCCCTACAAATGAACTCAGTGGATTTTTTACTAGCTTTTCTTTTCTTTTCTAATAATCACCCAAGGGTTTTTATAACATCCAGACTTGCTCCAGACTGGCTGTTATAATACTGTAGGACAAAGTTAAATTTGATTTGTTCTGCTAGCTGCGTCCTTTTTTAACTGATACTTTTTTCAACAAACCTACCTTTTTGCTGGATAGCTTTCTTTACCTGACCGTTTGTTGTTCCCTACGGAGCCACAGTGGCATTTCTAATGCCTCAAGCATATACTGGTGTTGTTTTCATTGCCCCTAAGCAAATCCTCAGAGACAAGCCTGAATAATATTCAGGTGTGACGATGCCGACTTGGCTGCTGAACCATACCCCACACATTGATTTCCTTTTTGCCCAGACAATCTATGCATGCACATATATTTTAATATTGCAGTATCAGCTTCTCGTTCTTGCCCCACCACATAACCCATGACATTACTGCCGTTCTAACTGTATTACTCATATGCAGTGCATGCCGACTTTTATTAGTGATTTTTTTTTTCACATTTAGAATCTAATTCAGTTCCCCATGTTTCCACTTTCCACCAATTTGTCCACTTTCCTATCATTTTTAAAAAAATGATATCTTCAGTATATTATTCCATTATATAAAGTATTAACCTCATTCAGTGCAGTTTGATCATCAAACTCTTATTTCTCACCACTGCACACGGTTTCCACATCAGATAACACTGTAGCTGCTGCCTGTTAATTAACCTGGGCAGAAGAGGTGGTCCAGGGTGGAGCCTGCTTTGAAGAAGAGGCCCAAGAAAAGAACTAAAGCATGAGACTTGACAAACAGCATTTGGGGGTGGGGAGGTCTTTTTGTAATGAATTCTAGTCATTGTCTGTAGTTTTCCCCTTTTTGCTTGTAGACCAGTGCATTTCCTATATGCTGTTTTTGTTAAGTCAGTTAGACGTGGGTAGGCAGAAAATCTCTTTGTCCAGAGGAAACCAAAATTTGCAATTGCCACTGTCACTTCCTATACTGCGAACCAGGTGTCATCACCAAATCTCTCAAGTTAATAGCGACCATCCATGTCAGAGTATGACTCTGACCTAAAGCACAATTATCATCCATCTGAACCATGTTTGTAATCTTATCATCTGTGTATTTTAGATTTAAACACACTTTTGCACCTTAAATTTTAAACCTTAAATTACATTTACATGTTTAGGAAATACACAGAAGAAAAATCACTGGATTAAAACTTCAATCTCAAAAGGAAGCAGATCTTTTTTAATATATCAAACACATCAATGCTGAGAATATAGTGATATATAAAGGGAGTGCAAAATTATTAGGCAAGTTGTATTTTTGAGGAATAATTTTATTATTGAACAACAACGATGTTCTCAATGAACCCAAAAAACTCATTAATATCAAAGCTGAATGTTTTTGGAAGTAGTTTTTAGTTTGTTTTTAGTTTTAGCTATTTTAGGGGGATATCTGTGTGTGCAGGTGACTATTACTGTGCACAATTATTAGGCAACTTAACCATAACACAAATATATACCCATTTCAATTATTTATTTTTACCAGTGAAACCAATATAACATCTCCACATTCACAAATATACATTTCTGACATTCAAAAACAAAACAAAAACAAATCAGCGACCAATATAGCCACCTTTCTTTGCAAGGACACTCAAAAGCCTGCCATCCATGGATTCTGTCAGTGTTTTGATCTGTTCACCATCAACATTGCGTGCAGCAGCAACCACAGCCTCCCAGACACTGTTCAGAGAGGTGTACTGTTATCCCTCCTTGTAAATCTCACATTTGATGATGGACCACAGGTTCTCAATGGGGTTCAGATCAGGTGAACAAGGTGGCCATGTCATTAGTTTTTCTTCTTTTATACCCTTTCTTGCCAGCCACGCTGTAGAGTACTTGGACGCGTGTGATGGAGCATTGTACTGCATGAAAATCATGTTTTTCTTGAAGGATGCAGACTTCTTCCTGTACCACTGCTTGAAGAAGGTGTCTTCCAGAAACTGGCAGTAGGACTGGGAGTTGAGCTTGACTCCATCCTCAACCCGAAAAGGCCCCACAAGTTCATCTTTGATGATACCAGCCCAAACCAGTACTCCACCTCCACCTTGCTGGCGTCTGAGTCGGACTGGAGCTCTCTGCCCTTTACCAATCCAGCCACGGGCCCATCCATCTGACCCATCAAGACTCACTCTCATTTCATCAGTCCATAAAACCTTAGAAAAACCAGTCTTGAGATATTTCTTGGCCCAGTCTTGACGTTTCAGCTTGTGTTTCTTGTTCAGTGGTGGTCGTCTTTCAGCCTTTCTTACCTTGGCCATGTCTCTGAGTATTGCACACCTTGTGCTTTTGGGCACTCCAGTGATGTTGCAGCTCTGAAATATGGCCAAACTGATGGCAAGTGGCATCTTGGCAGCTGCACGCTTGACTTTTCTCAGTTCATGGGCAGTTATTTTGCGCCTTGGTTTTTCCACACGCTTCTTGCGACCCTGTTGACTATTTTGAATGAAACGCTTGATTGTTCGATGATCACGCTTCAGAAGCTTTGCAATTTTGAGACTGCTGCATCCCTCTGCAAGATATCTCACTATTTTTGACTTTTCTGAGCCTGTCAAGTCCTTCTTTTGACCCATTTTGCCAAAGGAAAGGACGTTGCCTAATAATTATGCACACCTGATATAGGGTGTTGATGTCATTAGACCACACCCCTTCTCATTACAGAGATGCACATCACCTAATATGCTTAATTGGTTGTAGGCTTTCGAGTCTATACAGCTTGGAGTAAGACAACATGCATGAAGAGGATGATGTGGACAAAATACTCATTTGCCTAATAATTCTGCACTCCCTGTAGTGATATTAAACACATGGCAAAGGTTTTCTTTTGTTTTGTACAGCATGCTTTTTGTGTTTGACACAGGTGTATTGTGTGGATTCGCACTCTTGAACCCACAGTGTGTCTTAGACTGCAGAGAGATTATTGTCTGCATGCATCACATCATCTACATTCATCACCTAAACAAATAGACAAATAGACATATTTATTCACTTTAAAAGCAGGTTAGCAGTTTACATTCTTTGAAGACCTACATTGATGGAAGTAATTGCGTTAGATGGGTCATTAAGTAACTGAATTCCTACAAAAATAAATAAATAAAAAACACATGCATTCATATTATTGATATGATTGCATGTATTGTGTCCTTTGAGGTCTGAAAATAGAGATTAGGTACTTTTTAAATGTTGAAATAATGTTCTGCAATGATGAGACATGTTCTTTAACACCACATCTAATCTTAAAGAATAAGAGTTAGAAAATAAGCAATGCTGATATAGTGTCTTGGTCTATTTCAGCTTTACTAGGTTTTATCATCACTATTATAATCGGACCACTTCTAACTAGCTCTCTTTAATTGGGTCTCTTTAAGCGAAGTATGAAAAATAATTTAAACAGATTTCTGCCAAAAAATAAATAAATAAAAGTGAAATACACTGGTTGTCTTTTGCTGTACTTGGGATGATGCTCACAGGTGTCTGAGCTGGTAAAAGCAATGTTTACAATGCCCAAATGGTGGTTTTAGAAAAAAAAACAACTTCAAAATAATATATAGATCTTGCTGGATTATCTGAAATATGTAAATGAGGATTATAAATTCACCTATGCAAAACAAACCTTTTTTTTTATTGTATATGAATAAGAATAAATCTGTACTTAGAGGTTCAGGTTCTTGATCCACGATGAAGCCTCTTTCTCTCCCTTTCAGTGCTACAAAAATACATTTGTTATTATCTTTTCTTTTACTTTCAGTATGTCAGAGTCTACTGCAGGGTTAACAGTTAAACAAACCTGACACCCTGACCCACAGCTCCACTGACATTTTGGCTTGCTCATCCACAATCATCCAGCACCTGAATTTCTTGTTTTGGGGACTTTGAAGAGTGACAGTCAGAGGTATATCACAAGCAGTCTGCTGCTTAATCTGATACTGAGCGTCCTCTTGTATTTGAGCACCAGTTTCATGCACCCACGTCTGAATGATCAGCTTTTGTTGCTGTTTATATCAATGTTTTTGCTTTGGGTAGGTGAACAGAATATTCTGTAGTGACAATGTTTCATCGGGCATGAGGTTATGAGAGAAACAAGAAAATGTGTTAATTGCATAGATTCGTTACTCAGGGCTTTCTTGTTATTATCCTACAAAAAGGCTTTCATGTTGCTAGTGGATTGGATTAACGGAGATGTTCGCGCGGCACGGAACACCGCCTTTGCCTCCGCGAACACATCGGACTACAAACACGCACATTACCAACTCCGGAAGACGATCAAAGCAGCCAAACGTGAGTACAGGGACAGGGTGGAGCAACAGTTTGACAACCCTCGGAGTATGTGGCAGGGACTAAACACGATCACAGACTTTAGAGGGAAAACCAGCACACCGCAGACCACGGCCTCTCTGTGTGAGGATCTAAACGTATTCTACGCTAGATTCGACACAGCGAACACCATGAGACCGGACAGTGTGCGCACCGCGGATGACGTCAGTGCGCACACTGTGTCTGAGGAGGATGTGCGGAAGTGCTTCAGGAAGGTGAACGCACGCAAAGCTACTGGTCCGGACGGGATTCCCGGCCGCATCCTCAGGTCATGCGCGGCTCAGCTGGCTGGAGTGTTCACGCACATCTTCAACCTTTCCCTCTCTCTGTCTGTAGTCCCAGCCTGCTTCAAAATGGCCACCATCGTCCCTGTACCCAAATCCTCCACCATCTCCTCATTGAACGACTGGCGACCTGTAGCCCTGACCCCCATCGTAAGCAAATGCTTCGAGAAGCTGGTCAGGGACTTCATCTGCTCTGCACTACCCGACTCACTGGACCCTCTACAGTTTGCATACCGCCACAACAGGTCCACTGATGATGCCATAGCCCTGACACTACACACTGCCCTGTCACACCTGGAGAAGAGAGACACGTATGTGAGGATGCTGTTTGTAGATTACAGCTCAGCATTCAATACCATCGTTCCCTCGAAGCTGGACAGGAAACTGCAGGATCTTACGTGGTCAGTACACACAAACAAAACAGTGAAGAAGGCCCAGCAGCGCCTCTTCTTTCTCAGGAGACTGAAAAGATTCGGCATGAGCCCCCGCATCCTCAGGACCTTCTATCACTGTGCCATTGAGAGCATCCTCACTGGATGCATCACCACCTGGTATGGCAACAGCACCGCCTACAACTGCAAAGCTCTCCAGCGAGTAGTGCGGTGCTCTGAACGGATAATTGGAGGTGAGCTTCCCTCCCTCCAAGACATCTACAGGAAGCGGTGCCTGAGGAAAGCGGGGAGGATCATCAAGGACTCCAGTCACCCCAGCCATAAACTGTTCAGACTGCTTCCATCAGGAAGGAGGTTCTGCAGCATCCGGTCCCGTACCAGCAGACTGAGAGACAGCTTTTTCCATCAGGCCATCAGACTGCTGAACACGTCATAGACACCTCAGCTTCACTACTGGAACTTCAACATTATGCACTCCACACTGTATATAAATGCCACTTGTTTTGCACATATTCAACTCTGTATATTTTATATATTATTATTATTATTATTATTATTATTATTTTATTTATTTATTTATTTTTTTTTACTATTTAATTTGTAAAAATGTGTATACACACACACACACACACACACACACACACACACGTAGGAAAATATTTAGTATACACATCCAGAAATGCATACACTATTATATATTGTACATATATTTATTAGTTTCAGGTTGGCCATTCTTGTATTTTGCTCGTTTGTGTTGTTGTGTTTGCACATCTCTGTTGCTTGTGGGGCTCGCACACAAGAATTTCACTCGCATGTGCTGTGCCAGTGTGCCTGCACATGTGATGTGACAATAAAAGTGATTTGATTGATTTGATTGATTAGTGCTTGCTGATGTGAGGAGAGTGACAGTGGTGATGTCCAGCATCTTTCACAGTGAGATCTTTGATTCTCAGAATGCATTTTGACTCATCATCCTATGATATAGATGCCTGGATGACTCCGTTTGGTAGTACAGCATTGTAATCAGTTTCTATTTTTGTGCCAAGATTTTATACAGTGAGGAAGCAGATAAAATCTTTTGCACATGGAAATGTAATATTATAAACTCGTTCTTAAAATATTGAACAATCTTTCCCAGTTACACCTGTGGAAAGAGGAACAAGAGGCTCTAAGATCCTGGAAATAAAAGATTAGATTATCAGACTGAGATAGCATGATGAGACTGGGTTCATTTGTCTCTCATTCTACAGTGGGGCAAAAAAGTATTTAGTCAGCCACCGATTGTGCAAGTTCCCCCACTTAAAATGATGACAGAGGTCAGTAATTTGCACCAGAGGTACACTTCAACTGTGAGAGACAGAATGTGAAAAAAAAATCCATGAATCCACATGGTAGGATTTGTAAAGAATTTATTCATAAATCAGGGTGGAAAATAAGTATTTGGTCACCTCAAACAAGGAAAATCTCTGGCTCTCACAGACCTGTAACGTCTCTGTAAGAAGCTTTTCTGTCCCCCACTCGTTACCTGTATGAATGGCACCTGTTTGAACTCATCATCTGTATAAGACACCTGTCCACAGCCTCAAACAGTCAGACTCCAAACTCCGCCATGGCCAAGACCAAAGAGCTTTCGAAGGACACCAGGAAAAGTATTGCAGACCTGCACCAGACTGGGAAGAGTGAATCTACAATAGGCAAGCAGCTTGGTGTGAAAAAATCAACCGTGGGAGCAATCATCAGAAAATGGAAGACATACAAGACCACTGATAATCTCCCTCGATCTGGGGCTCCACGCAAGATCTCATCCCGTGGGGTCAAAATGATCATGAGAACGGTGAGCAAAGATCCCAGAACCACACGGGGGGACCTGGTGAATGACCTGCAGAGAGCTGGGACCAAAGTAACAAAGGTCACCATCAGTAACACACTACAACGGCAGGGAATCAAATCCCGCAGTGCCAGACGTGTTCCGCTGCTGAAGCCAGTGTATGTCCAGGCCCGTCTGAAGTTTGCCAGAGAGCACATGGATGATACAGCAGAGGATTGGGAGAATGTCATGTGGTCAGATGAAACCAAAGTAGAACTTTTTGGTATAAACTCAACTCGTCGTGTTTGGAGGATGAAGAATACTGAGTTGCATCCCAAGAACACCATACCTACTGTGAAGCATGGGGGTGGAAACATCATGCTATGGGGCTGTTTTTCTGCCAAGGGGACAGGACGACTGATCCGTGTTAAGGACAGAATGAATGGGGCCATGTATCGTGAGATTTTGAGCCAAAACCTCCTTCCATCAGTGAGAACTTTGAAGATGAAACGAGGCTGGGTCTTCCAACATGACAATGATCCAAAACACACCGCCCGGGCAACAAAGGAGTGGCTCCGTAAGAAGCATTTGAAAGTCCTGGAGTGGCCTAGCCAGTCTCCAGACCTCAACCCCATAGAAAATCTGTGGCGGGAGTTGAATGTCCGTGTTGCTCGGGGACAGCCCCAAAACATCACTGCTCTCGAGAAGATCTGCATGGAGGAATGGGCCAAAATACCAGCTACTGTGTGTGCAAACCTGGTAAAGACCTATAGTAAACGTTTGACCTCTGTTATTGCCAACAAAGGTTATGTTACAAAGTATTGAGTTGTATTTTTGTTATTATTATTATTATTATTATTATTATTTATTGTCATTGTCAAAGAACAATGAAATTGCGTTTGGGGCTTCCGTACAACCCGTAAAAAAAAAAAAAAAAACAGCAGCAGGTGGAAAAGGTGGCGCGCAGGGTGATGTTGGTCCCGCAGGATACTGTGCACCCTCCTCAGACAGCAAGTGGGGAAGATATTACTAATCTCTGGCAGAATTGTTCCAATAATTCTGCCAGCTTCTTTCACCACCCGCTGGAGTGCTTGCTGGTCGGCCTTGGTGCAGCTGGGGAACCACACTAGAAATCCATGCGTCAGGACACTGCTGATGGCACAGTTATAGAAGTTCAACATCAGAGGTCTGGGAATGTGTGCGCTCCGTAGTCTCCTCAGGTAGTAGAGGCGCTGTTGGGCCTTCCGTGCAACTAAGGTGATATGGTTGCCCCAGGACAGGTCCTCGGTCACAGTTACCCCCAAGAATTTAAAACTGCTCACCCTCTCCACCGCCTCACTGCCAATGAAGAGAGGCAGATGGTTGTTATGACCCTTCCTCCGGAAATCTACAATGATCTCCTTGGTCTTTTTGGTGTTTAAGACCAAGTTATTGTCGTGGCACCATGACTCTAGTTGTTGCACCTCTGTCCTGTAGTTTGTCTCATCGTTGTTGGATATAAGTCCGAGCACTGTGGTGTCATCGGCAAACTTAACAATGAGATTGGACGCGCAGGAGGAAATACAGTCATGGGTGAAGAGAGTGTATAGCAGAGGGCTCAGAACACACCCCTGAGGGGCACCGGTGTTGACCACAAGGGTGGAAGAGGTGTTCTTACCCACTCTGACACTCTGTCTGCGGTTAGTGAGGAAGTCCACAATCCAGTTGCACAGAGAGGAGTTGAGTCCCAGTTGGTGGAGTTTGGGACGGAGTTTATATGGCCGGATGGTATTAAAAGCCGAGCTGTAGTCTACAAAGAGGAGCCGTGCATAGGTGTTCCTGTGTTCCAAGTGCTTCAATAATGTGTGCAGCACTATGGCGATCGCATCCTCAGTTGACCGGTTCTCCCTGTATGCAAACTGGTGCGGGTCCAGAAATGGTGGAAAAGCAGCTCTGATGTGTTATTGACCAAATACTTATTTTCCACCCTAATTTATGAATAAATTCTTTACAAATCCTACCATGTGGATTCATGGATTTTTTTTTTCACATTCTGTCTCTCACAGTTGAAGTGTACCTCTGGTGCAAATTACTGACCTCTGTCATCATTTTAGGTGGGGGAACTTGCACAATCGGTGGCTGACTAAATACTTTTTTGCCCCACTGTATGTGTTCTGATCAAAGATAAAAGCAGCAGCCACATAATAATATGACATTACCAACCATCCCGTGTGTGAATCTATTCACGAAAAATTCAGGTTTACTGTCATTGCGCTTCAACTGAAATTGAATTCAGTAGAACGCTGTAATACAGCCTTTTTTCTAATTTCTGAACATTTACATTTAATTTAGTGTGTTCAGTACCTATATAGTATATAAATACTTTATGAGTACAGGAGAAGAATGGATTAACAGGTGGAGATAAAAGAAATAAAATTATACTCTGCACAATTTGGCTTTCCTTGGTAATGGATGTAATCCATGCAGTTGGATTATCTAAGCACTAAGATTCTCTTATCCTAACTTTTTATGAATTCTGGTTCACACTTGAACTCATGACAGTGTCGACTGAGGTCAATAAAAATGAAAACATCCAAGGTTTTTGTTTTGTTTTGTGTTTTTAACTATAACATCACAAGTGTGCATTTTGTGTGTTTTATTTTGTATTCAATTTTGTGTCTTTAGTTGTTTTGCTTCCCTTGTTACTCTTAAACTGTGGCTTTCATTTAGTTTTATGTATTTGTTTATTGTTTTTATGTCCATGGTGTAAGTAGATCTGTTCTGGATAAAAAAAATATGCAAATACCTTTAATATGAAATTTCTACCACATTCTACTTAACTATCAAGTAAATAAATATACAGATGTTATTCTGTAATGCTGTATTAGTGCTAGTTTTTATCAGCCATTGGTTTGGTTTTGTTAAACAGATGTGACAAAACTGTTTATGATGGTTTACTACAGTGTAACTATTTGCACACATGCCTTGTTCAAGTTTTAGCTCCTCATCCACAACCTTGTGTCGCCCTCAGTGTCAGACAGTTAGTTCAACTTCTCTTCTTGTTGTTATCCTAAGATGTAATTTTCCCTGCATTTGGTAATCGGTTAGAGTTTAGATATAGTTTGAAAAACAATGTGAAAGTTTAAATGAAAATATCCATCACTGCATGATTTATGTGTCATTTATAGTGTAACACTCGGGCATTAAAGTGGACTGGAGGGATTTGAAACAGCGTTTTAAGTGCTGATGTCGATAAGTTGTGGTCGTGGCACTTCAGCATCCAACTACCACTGCAGAAGAGGAGCGAGTGCAAGCAGAGCAACAAATATCAGGAAAACACACAAACTTTCTGCAGAGTTTATTGCACAATGTGTCTGCTAGCTAAAGGAACAGATGCTGGATTTATAGAGGTGCAAAGTAATGAAGTACAAATACTTCATTACTATACCTAAGGAGAATTTCCAGGTATCTGTACTTTACTTGAGTATTTCATTTTAATTTTACTCCCTATATTTTTACACAAATATCTGTAGCTTCTACTCTTTACACTTTAGGTTTAACACATTTTCAGGATGTTTTTATTGAAGGATTGAGCCTTGGTGGTTCCTGTGTAGTTCCTGAACATCTTAATCAGTTTCCTCATAAAAGGATGAAAGTCTGGCCCTATAACCTTGGCAAAGTTACATCCAAATAACTTCTAATTGCAATTGTTTAAACTGATGATCTTGGAATTTACAGTTGTTTAGAAATGAAAGGGACCTTTTCTAACTTGTTTGCCTTAGATCTTCACAGAGTTCCTTGCACTTTCTTATTGTTCTGGTCAAACCAGTCCTTTTTCATGCTAGCAAAGAGACGCTACAACTTGTACTCAATCACGATCACTAAAAAGTTAATATGCATCAGCCCTGTCAACTTTATTGACTTTGTTGAACCTTCAGCAGGGCTGGAATGCCACAAAAATTGGCCCTGGCATTTTGACTAGAGACCGGCCCACCAGGCATTATAGGAAAAACAATAAAAAGGCTTTGAATGAAAAAAACAAAACAAAAAAAAAAACAGTCTTGTTGGCATATATGAATGATTTCTATACATTTTACATCAGATAATTATTTAATAAAAGCTAGACATTTTAAATAAGAATAAGAAAGAAAAGTATTTCTTTGTGCCCCACTTTCCCTGTTAATGCCCTACCTGCCCCCCTGGCAAAACTCTGCTAGACCCGCCCCTGCACAGTTACTAGCTGTCAGCTACTTAAGAAGGACAAACAACACCTTAAGAAGGTGTTGTTTGTCTCTCAGAAACATTTCATAACTTCCCTTCAACTCATTCATGTCACCTAAAAGATAAACCTGTTTCTCCATCACCTGCTCAGCTCAGTAAGGACATCTCCTGGTTTCATCTTCATATTTTCCTCTCACAAGACATCAAAACCGATACTAGGACCAGCAGCGTTTACAGACATGGCTCCAGCAAACATCAGCTGATACTAGAAAGTAATATAAAATAAATTCTAACAACAGCTTATCAAACTTAAACGTGTTGTTTAGCGCGATATCCGCTGGTTTCCTCTTTCTGACGCAAAGTGGGCGATAAACAAACAAAACACGGGACTTGCGTCAGAAAAGCTGATCAGCTGATCATTGATCAGTAGCAACAGGAGAGGGAGGGGAAAGACTGAGAGAAGAAGACACAGAATAATTCAAGCACTGTGTCTTTTTTTCATTCTAGCTGAAGTACGGGACAAATCACGTTCCTTTTCACCTCCACACTATTTTCTTCTGTTTGACTGTGATAAGACTGCTTTCAGCGCCCTTGCCCAAGCAAGGGGGAGGGTGTATCCGACCTCCTTGCCCAATCCACCACATTTCATTGTTTATACCGCTACAAAAAAAATCACCATCGGCCCATCGGGCAATTGCCCGGAATTTTCCACGGCCAGTCTAGCTGTGACCTTCAGCATCACTTATTAAAGATTTAGGGGAGGATTTGTATATATTTGAGCCCGCATGTATACTCTTGATCTATTGTGGATTAGAGAAATCCCAAAATAAATTTGTGCACCCAATTCTCGTTTTTTAGTTTTTCTGGAAAAAAGAACAATTCAAAGAAATTTAAAAAGAAAACATTCACGCACAGATGAGTGGATGTAAACTTCTCAAAACAAAGGTAGGTTGTCATCTAGTGACGAGTCAGTGTAAATGCAGGTTGTTGTCGTTGTTTTTTAATTCAACACTGAAGCCTGAAAGAATGTGTAATGTATTTGTTGTTGTATTTAATGTAGTAGTATTTCAACTACACTTTGATCAAATCGGGTTTGGCCCTTGAAATCTATATCTCCAACTCAAGTAAAGAAGAGGTGTGATTATTACTGTTCAGAAAATGCATATGTGCTAATCGCAGAGCTACAGACACACAAGCAGTATTGTCTGATTGTCAGGAATCTATTATTGTAGGGTCTTTACCTTACAGTATAAAGTATCTTGAGGTGACTGTTGGTGTGAAGTAAAGATGAAAAACTGCATTGACTAAGAAGACTGAGATAAAAGAAACAAGCAACTATTGAAATTATTTTTATTTACCCAGTTGTACAGATCTTTACTGCCAAAATAGACAAATAGGTTCTGCATGGCAAAAATATCACGTCTCAGCTTTTTTGTGAAAATACACCAGGTACCTTAAACTGATTAAAGACAGTTTAAACTTAAACGTGGTCATTCAAGGCATTGCACTGCATTATTACTTTAGAATAAAAAATATATAATATATATTTAACCAGTCACTTCAAAACAATCCTGCATTATCAGAATTATATCCTGTAAGTATTGTATCTTTTAAAGAGCTGGATTAAATAAATTAAATATTTGTCATGTAATATGCTTCAGATGTACTTTATAGCCACAGATACCAGTCGCTGTTTGAGAAGTTGAATATAGAGTTAAACAAAAGCAACTTTTGCATACATGGCAATCATGCTTTCATTCATCACCGCCACCACAACACAACTCTGTTTAAGTGAAGCATCATTGAAAGACTCCCCCAAAATACTTAACTCTTAATCAATGAAAGCTTTAGGTTTTATAAATACAGTACAGTGTGTTCAGTGAGCTACCAGAATGTTTTCTGTAATTTTGCACATTTACAACTTAGAAAAACAGAGGTTCTGTTGAAATTGCACTTCTTTACTTCATATTAATATATCTCATAGATTAAATGCGCAGTTAAACAGAAAGTGGAGTGTCACTTGTCCGGCCCATTTAAGATGAAAGTGGACTGCGTGTGGCCCTCAATGTAAAATGACTTTGAGATCCCTGACCTAGAGTAAAAACAAGAAGCCGCATGCCTGCAGTAACACATTCACACGTTAAACATGAATGGTCAAGAAAATAAGGAACATCCTCAATCTTGTGTTATTTGTTGGTTTCAGAAATGCAATTCTAGCAGATTTCTTTAAAGTGCCCCAGCATGAATATCTGGCCTTGAATATCAGGCACACACTTAAAATCACCTTTAAAAAGAAGATAATGACAAACAAAATAGCAAGGTTTTATACTAGACCTTTAACGCAGCAGTGAGTAACAATAATAAAACTTGATATTATTTGGAAGAACACAACACCCACAGGCAAAACAATAAAACAAAAACGGCAACCGCAACCTCGATTCACACCCATACGTTTTTCATTCGATCCCTGAAGAGCTGTTAGACCTGATGCTTTTTGCTTGCATCCATACTGGCATGTGCTGCACGGGCTAATCGTGCAATGGATGAGACTGAAGCTGTGATGGTTTTTGGTTTGAAAGCAGTTTAAATGTGAAAAGTTGTGCACCCTTATCACACGCTACATTGGTTCCCTGTTACTCACCCAAATCTTCAGAGGATACACTTCAGGTGCTTTAGCTTCCTTACACAAAGAAAAAAACATTTTATAAGGCAGGAGAAATTCTTTAGATATACATTAAAAAACGATTCTCTGGAATATTTAAATCCAAATAAACCCTGCAAATTTGAAGATATATGTAAATAGAGATATTAATTTCCAGTGCCTATACCATACACACAATCTAGCCATACTGTCAGGTTTGAGGCTAAGTAACAAATCCTTTTCTTTTATACAAAATAATCCAAAGGATGAGGTCATTTCAAAAGCTGTAGAATCTGTCAGCTTCTATTTCCCCCACCTTATTAGAGGTATATCAACTTCTGCATCTACAGAAGCAAACACTAAACTTAAATTATTGCTAAAAGTAAAGATGTTTTGCTCTCCTTTTTGCTCCATAGAAAATAAAAAGTGCTGATATAAAGTACAAGTATATTTGGATTCAAAACAAGGAATGGCTGATGTGATGCGAAACCAAGTCAGAGTAACAAAAAGTTTGAATATATATTTTGTTTTGCTGTATTCTTCTAAAGTGCCTGGGTTGAGGATGAGCACTGTATGCTGTCACAGGTTGGTGGGCCGGGTCTGCTCCTCTGTCTGTGTCGGGGCCGGCTCACAGTCTTTAGGCCCTCTGTCCTCACCTTGTACGTACATGAGGAAGAGGGTGACGGTAGCAAAAGTGGCAGCATTCACAGGGAAGGCTCTTAGCAGTGTGGAAGTGAGGCCTCGAGTAAACACCATGTAACCCTCTTTTCTGACACTCTGCCGGATACAGTCAGCAATGCTGCTGTACTGGTTCACACCACCCATCCCATCTGCTTGGAGTCGTGATTTGATCACATCTACGGGATAGTTGCAGACCCAAGACGTGACGCCTGCCATACCCCCAGCAAAGAGCAGTTTGGGAATCAAAAAGCGGGCATCTGGCTCACAGCCGAGGCTGCGAGTCAGCAAATCATACGACAGGAAGTAAACCCCGAAGGCAGGTGTTTCACGGACAAGTGTAGTAACCATGCCCCTGTTTACACCTCGCAGACCCTCGTGTTTGTAAATGCGTAGCAAACAGTCAAAGGAGTTCTTGTACATCTTTTTATAGCCCGTCTTTACCCCTGTACCCTGCATTTGCATGCGGGTTTTGGCCAGCTCCATGGGGCAGCAGACCACAGTCTGGATGGCTCCTGCTGTAGCACCAGCAAGGAACTGGTTCCTTGGGGTGTCTTCCCCCAGCCATCGCATTGTATTTCCCTGAACACCAAACACTATAGCATTGATGAATGTAAGGCCCATGATGGGGGATCCAATGCCTTTATACAAGCCAAATACCTGTGGTAAGCGTGAAAGATAAGACATACAGTAACACATCACGATAAAATGAAATCAGGGTAAAAGATAAAAAGAGTTTTAATTAAACAGTTTCTGTTTTTTCCTTGTTACTTAATTTTAAATAGCATTAATATCCAATAATAATTTTAATAATCATTAAAAATAAAAAATAAAAAACAGGTTAACTCGCATTTTCTGTTTTCACAGAAGCCCATATATTTCAAGCTAACACTATAAATTAAAGCCTATATGTATTCTTGATAGCTTTTTCATATCCCAGACCTATAATATATTGTTCCTTCATCACAATGAGGAACTTATCTACACTTGTCATTACTTCCCTGATCTCAGTTTGAACAGCTTTTTCTCTTGAGAACCAGAAGGGTCAGAAAAAAACACCTACATTACATCTTATAAAGTGATGGCAAGAGCCATAAGTTGCTTTATCTTTCAAGGCAGTTAATTATTTTCTACATACCATTCCCTATGATAAAGCAGCCTGCAGTACCACAGTGAGACTGATAACATGCATTTGCATAACAAATCTTACACGTGAGAAAGTGCACCTTTGGACAATGACCCACTCTGATTCTCCTAACACTGCCTGGTGTTAGTGTAGGGATGGGTATTGATAAGATTTTCACGATTCCAATTCCATTTTCGATTCTGTTTAACGATTCGATTCTTTATCGATTCTCCTATCGATTCTTTTTAAAAAAGGAGAACACTAAGGTCGATTAGCTCAGAACTTTGTTTTTTATCTTCTCTTTGAATAAGATAGAAATTTAGGAGTAACATGGCCTTACAAACCCAACAGTGAGATCTTAAGAGATCCACAGCCTACGGCTCTTTAACGGGGTGTCACAGGGTCCCCAGGAAAAAAGACTGCAGCGAGAACTGCCAGCATCTGAGCCAGACTCTGTCTGTCTCTCTCATCATGGTCACCTAAATGCACAGTAATGGCAGGTTTTGTAATAAGGCAGATCGCGCTAACATAATATACACTGTTAGTTGATTATTTACCTGCTGCATTAACGGGAGAGGACGTGCAAACGCTACCGCTGCTGCTGGTTGAGATTCACGAGTCCGGAGCGGAATTAAAAACACGACATTCATTTAAGGTTATCACGTGTTTTGTGAACAAATGGCTTTTGCATATTCGTAGTGTTTCCTCCCTTAAATGAAGTATCTACTTTGCAAGTATTGCAAGTTGCCCTGTTGTCATCCGTTCTCGTAAAGTATAACCAAACTTTTGAGCGTTTGAGCCGCTTAGGCACCGTGTTTCCTGCCAGGTAAATGACGCTCCGCAACGTGGTGACGTCATTCGTGGCGACTGAATTCGATAAGGGAATCGTTTGCAAAAATGGCAAACGATTCCAGGGAATTGAAACAGTGGGAACCGGTTCTCAACAAGAACCGGTTTTCGATACCCATCCCTATGTTAGTGTGTGAAAAAGAATCAAGCATCACTTAAGTCTACACGTCACTTTGACTTTATTGACTTTAATCTAACAAGCAAGTTATATATATTATATAAGCTATAATATATAACTATGATCTCTGTAATCATATTATAATGCATACTAGCATTAGATTGATCTGTGAAAGCAATCTGCACGCCCTGCGATAGATTGGTAACCTGTCCAGCATGTTCCCCGCCTCTTTCCCTATGAGAGCTCAGGTAGGCTCCAACCCTGCACTGGATAATATGAAGAAAATGAACGACTAAAGAAATCCACATACCGACTCCTGACGTATGATGGACTGGAAGCAGTGGAAAGTCCCACGATAGAGAGGTTTATCAGCATTCTGGACCTGCAGTCTAACCTGAAAGACAAGATGTTTGGAATGATCACCTCAACACTGGAAGACTAGAATCATGCATGTTTTACACATTATAAGCAACTGATTTCACTTTTAAAACATGCAAGGAGAGAGAGTGGGGGGGAAGAAAAAAAAAACGGGAAAAAATGGCAATAACGTTGTTATTACCTACCTTTACTGTGTCAAATGGGTGTCCAACCAACACTCCAGCCGCACCTACAGACAATGAAACAATACTGGAATAATCATTTGGTTTTAATCTGGAGCAAACTGAAGCAAAAATAGGAAACCCTGAGAGAGGCACTCTCTGATTACACATGAGATATCCTGCAATTCATATGTAGCTATTCATTTATTATTCATATGTTTCTATTTAAAGCAGTCTTTATAACCCATATGGCCCACTTGACCAGTCTTTGAAGCTCAAAAACTCTTGCTGCAGTTGTGTCATTTTAGAGTCTACTGCCATCGCCTCTTCAGAGCCACCTCTCTGAGCATCAACACTCTCTAAAACTCTCTTCAGCATGCCTTTGAATGTTGCGTAATCTGGGCCTGTAAAGCACATGTTCCATGTTAATTTAAGCTACTGAATAATAATTCTGGAACACAGTAAAGTGAGTTAACCACATCTACATCCATAAATGAACCCAATCAATCGGTGGAAGAGGCATTAATAAAATGAGGCTCAGTAATGCAGTTTCTTAGAAGCGAAAGCAAACTTCAGTGTCATACCATTAGTGAAAGTTAAACTACAATATTTCGTGCGTCATATAATCACACATTATGTGTGTGCATGCAAACAAACAAAAACATCATAGTAAGTTAGTTTTTTTAAATGTATATATACATTTTTTACACACGCACACACATCACAGTAGTCGTTTCTAAATACACACACACACACACACACACACACACAGATAGATAGATAGATAGATAGATAGATAGATAGATAGATAGATAGATAGATAGATAGATAGATAGATGTGTGAGTGTGTGTGAGAGAGTGAGAGTATATAATCATATTTTTTAAATACGTTTTACATACACGTTTTTATGTATGATAGTTTTTTTAAGCTGCTCAGTGTTTTGATGGTTTGCTACCATGACAAATATCAGGAACCGCAGTGGGTATCTGACACGGTAAAAACGAACAGAAGTGATGAGTGACTTACCTCCTAAGCATCCAGCAATGAAGTCCATCAATAATATCTAAAGCACACCAAAAGGTTCTCGATGTCTTTCTGTCTTTCTCAGCTTTTCCCCAAACAACCTTTACTTTAACGTTTCCGAAACGTGTACCTAAGCGTTTTATCTAGCTGATGGATCACTGCTAAATGATAATATCAGATAACGTTTGTCTTAGCTACCATTAGCTAGCTTGTAACGTGCCTCTCTCTGTTACAGTCACGAATCCTGCTAATAGTATTTTCTCTCTTTGTGCTGGTAAACCTCTCCTGTTGACCTACGCGCTTTATATGAACCTTTGCGATGTTTACAGTCAATGCAGACTTCCTCCACACTGTCTGTAATTCAGAAGTTCATTACATATGTATGTCAAAGGAGCTTGCGTCACAGGAAGTTGCAGGTAACGGTAGGACGGCCCGCATAGAATTGCTATCCAATCAGGGGAACAGACACCACCGCGTATCTTAACATTTAGAAAACAATAAATAAATAAATACACACTACAGCTTGATGCTACGGGTGATATGAAACTATATGTTTTTACTCATGTGGTATATATCGCATTTCGCACATTTTGAATGCTCTCTCGTTGAATAAAACAGAATTTCTTCTTTTAAAATGTGATAAACACGTTAAAGCGCGGTTTCCCGCATGGTAAGTTGCATCCACAGAAACTGGCAGGCGTAATCCGAGTTGGTACTAGTCAGCAAGATTTTGATTTACAGTCAATGCAGACCTCCTCCTGAATTTTGGCTAACTGGGTTTTCTGTACTACGAACGTGGTTCGCTTCTTACCGAGGTATATGGTAACTTGTGACCCAACCTGCTCCGGAGATGTTCTCCAGAAAATAGCGTCACCTGTCCTGGAAGGTCCCTCGGACCTCTCCGAGGACCAAAATTTTTTTTTGCTTGTGTTTCTTTTTTCTGTTTGTTTGTTTTTTAATCGCATACAAATACACATATTTGTCGCATATTTGTCTTTGTGTTTCCCCTTTGCGTTTTAGTCACAAATAATATCGATATTTAGACGCAACTTTATTCCTTATTTCGTTCTATTTGCAGCAAAACAACTTCACAACAGTAGTTGCTCTTAATATTTCATAGAACAGGACTCCTACACTGTTCTTGCTGATCTGAAGTTTCATTTCTGCTCTTATGTTTCATTTTTACTCTCTAAGCCTTAAATACCGCAGTCTGCAGCGAGAAGAATAAAGCTGTCAAGTTATTTTCCGTTTCGCTTTCAAATCAGCCGCAAGCGCTACGCCATTTCTTCAAATAAAGCATGTTTATTATAGAGTCTTTGCTCTGCGAATACTTTTACATGTGCAATTTGTGAAGCTGTACCTTATTAAAACTGTTGTCACGGGAATGTGCCCGTATTAATATGATTATTCAATCACATTGATTTCACGTTGTTCTGCGACAAACAGAAGGGATTTCCGCGTCTTCCTTATCAGACTCTGGGACAGTAAGCTTCAATGTTAAAATAAATCCAGTAAAAAAAAAAAGCTTCAAAGCTCTAATGTGCAGCCCAGGGGCGTTTTTAGCCCATTCCTTGTTGACACTGGATTGCCCAATTATATTTCTAGAAGATCTTGTTTTCTTAGAAGATTTAAATAGTTATTAAGTATTTATGTGGATATTTTGTTGGCTCCATGCGGAGTTTCACATACTATACTGCAGTGATTCCTGAGATTAGGGACAAAACAGGTTTCAATTTTCTAAAATATATTTTTTGATTTTTCAAAAACATATTTACATATAATTGTTACACAAAGTTTTGGCTGTCTCACCATGTTTTGGTACAATCTCCCAGGTGTAATTTTTTTTTAATAATTTATGTTTTTGCTGGAGAAGTGCAAGGTTTTTGTCAACACCGTCAGACACAAAGAAATGCAAAAATATATATTTTAAATTAAGTTGTTTCAGCTATTTTGACTATTAGCAGATTCTCTATTCTATTGTTTATGCACATATGTTTTCAAAGCAAGTATACCACATTTAAAAGTAAGATTGTTTTGGCTTTTTATTATTAGAGTTACAGTCATACATATTTTGGGACTTTGTGAAAGAAAATCACAACAAGATGACATTCAGGAGTATAAATTGGTGTTTTGAAGATAAGAGTACAATGACATTGTGATTGAGCTTTAAAACAATTTTAAAAGCATACCAAGAAGGCCTCGACATCAGACTCTGCATGCTGGGGAGATCGCAAAGCTGTGTCGTTTTGTGTGTTCTGCCGGAGTGGCGAAAGGTGCCGAAGCGGGGGCATTATGATGCCTGCTGTCAGTGGGCTGGGGGAAAGACTGTGGAGTGGTGAGGGCTGTTTTAAAAAAGACCTTGCTACCCCTTGTAAAATGTTGTAGATCCGCCACTGAGGTGGGGTAAAACAATAAAACGAAACTAAAAATAGATGCGGCACAATGTGACAAATTAACCATCATGTTAGATGCTGTTATAGCTGCTGCACCGTGACAACAGTATCAGCAACAACTAGTAACCAGGTCTTACACTCAGAGGAGGGAAGATGAAGTTAACGTGGTAAAGAAATGGATGGAGGGACATCATTAGGAAGGGTGAGATTCGAGGATTCAGATAAAATGAATGGCAACTTCTACCATGAGTCACTAATAGCTAAAGTGTAGCTTTTAATTGTTGTCACATGTGCACTGTACAACTAAGAACTAACCCAACAACAGCTTTACCAATCTGAAGATATTTACCTGTGTATGTTGAGCGAGCTTCACAGTATAGCGCCCCACTCTTTTTTAAAGAGTTTTGGATCTCATAAAACCGAGCAGGACTGCTCCTCCGTGTGTTTTTGTCATTGTTTATCTCAGACAAAGTCATACTTAAAACACTCTCTTATTTCTCTGACGCAAGAATCAATCACAGCCAAGATTCCATCCATTTCAGGAAGAGAGTGACATAGAAAGAGAGTTTAGAACTTAAAATCAGTTTCAGCTGGTAAGACTGAATTTGAAAGTTCATTTTGAAAACTTCTTCCTGTGGTATATGATGACAACTACACAGATTATTCAGTTCGATTGAAATCAATTTTATTTAAGGTAAGCTAAAGACCCTGCAATAATACAACAAAATTCCCAACAATCAAACAGCCCTCTATGAGCAAGCACTTGGCAACAGTGGGAAGGAAAAACTCCCTTTAAACAGGAAGAAAACTCCAGTAGAACCAGGCTCAAGGAGGGGCGGGCATCTGCCGGGAGGGGAGTAAGATGGGGCAAAATGCACACTGTGCAAGAGAGCCAAAGATCAATAATACCTAACAATTAAATGTAAAGTGGTGTATAAAAGCAAAGATTGAAAATGCTAATTAAAGTAGGATTCAGGATCACTGGATCCAGCCCTAACTATATGACTTATCAAAAAGGAAAGTTTTGAGCCTAATTTTAGAGAGTAGAGGGGGTGTCTCTATCACAAATCCAAACTGGGAGCCGCAGTCACAAAAGAGGGGCCTAAAAGCTGGAGGCTCTGCCTTCCATTCTAGTTTTACATATCCTAGAAACCACAAGATATGCCTTCAGTCTGAGAGCGAAGTGCTCTGTTTGGGTGATATGGTGCTATGAGGTCTTTAATACAAGACGGAGCCTGATTATTCAAGACCTTGTAAGTGAGGATTTTAAATTTTATTCTGAATTTTAAAGGGAGCCAATGAAGAGAAGCCAGTATAGGTAAAATGAACTCCAGCAATGAATATTAAAACAATAGTCCATCCTACAAGTAACGAATGCATGAACTATTTTCAGCATCACTCTGAGACACAATTGTTCTACTTTTAGAGATACAGTGCAATAGCAAGAAATCAGTCCTACATATTAGGTTAATATGCACATTGAAGGACACATCTTAGCCAAAAATAAGACATGAGTCAGAGACCATACAAAGATCATTCACTAATGCGGTTTCGAAACTGTGATGAATTATGAATTCTGAGTGAAACTCTTCCTCTGCAGATGATCAGTTAGCTGTTTGACAGCTTCTCTGTTTTTGAGGTAAAAGGAAGGAGTCCTTGAAATTTAAAATGAAGTTGAAATGTAAATGAACTTATAAAGACATGTACCCTGTGTTGAAGGGTTTCAGTTCTATTCAGTCAGAAAAACTCCAATCATTTCACGGTCACCAATTAATTCTGTCAAGTCTGCTGTGGCAGACGTGTGGAGGGGAGAGAGAGTGTGGACCCAAATGCAGACACGAGCAATGGACTGAAACTGAAAACGTGCCTTTTACTGAGGCAAAACAAAAAAACACAAAAAAATCTCAGGAAGACTGACAAAACCTAAACAGGGAGGAAACTCCAAACAAGTATAAAGAAACTAAAAAACCTGAGATGTGAAAACTGGACCATGGGAAATGCAGTGGGTGAAATACAGAAAATCCAGGAACAAACAGAAGAAGACAATGGGCTTAAATACACAGAGAGATAAAGAGGGAATGAGATACAGGAGGAGAGCTGGGGATAATCACACACAACAAGTCCGGGAGGAAGCAAAACTGCAAACACTAACATAGGACGTAAAACTGTCAAAGTAAAACAGGTAACAAGAGACATTCACAAAGGCAAAGACTTGACACTGAGACCTGGAGATATGACTGGGGAGGCACAGGAGATGCACAAACATAGAGACCGGGGTGACTAGACATGAAACATGAGGGTGTCCAGGACGGATGGGGTGCCCACAAATAACACCAAATCAAATAATATAAATTAAACAACAAACACAAAACACTGGGTCATAGACCCAGTATTGTGACAGATACTAATTGTTAACATCTGAACTATCTGTCTACTGAAGAGAAATCCACTCAGTCCAGTCAGAAAGAACCTCAAAGTAAAATCTGCCAATGACATGATTTATCTCTAATACAAATCTATTTGAAATTACCAACTGAAAATAACTATCAGAATAGAATCACAGATGAGTTGAACTGCAGTTATTGTTCCCACGGTGTTATCTCCACTCACTGTCATGCTGAAAACTGAAAGGTTTTGCTGTAGCTTAAAATTGCTAAACCTCCTGTAAGCCAGTTTTTACAATAAATGAAAGCTGATGTTTGTTTTTAAATGTAAGACCCTTTGTAATGTCTACTTTTAGAAAAAAGAAAGAAATATGGAAGTGTCAGTTAAATTCACCTAAAATAACCAGCTGGAATTGTTTCTAACCTTTAGCTGTGTTGTTGTTTTCATTTTAAAAACCCACAGTGGGGACTTGGTAATCAGCTGTTTGTATGTTATAACTTCTGTGTTTTTTGCATGGCTGGATAATGGACCAAGTACAGAACAAGCAAAAGCGTTGCAGTCTGCTGGTAGTCCAGGAAGGAGCCATCTGCCAGATTATAACTGTTGTTGATGGAGGCAGTGTACAAAGTATATGGCGCTCCTAGTCTGTGGAACATTCTTGTCTGTGCTGTTTTGTGGGCCGTGCAGAAGAAGGAAGTTGAAGAGATGAAGTGAAACCGAATGTTAAAAACAAAGAAATTTTTCTACTGCAGCCATGGGTACTCTTAATGCTGTACTTCTTTTGTGGTTTTCTCGTTGACCTCCACTTTTGCTCCTTTCCCATTTCTGGCCCACATATCAGATGACTAACATTCGATCAGAATTCATGGTTCAGAACAGATGGTGCGTTGGCAGTCTGCTGAACAGTCTAGTTGGACCTGCTCAGATGAATCTGTTCTTACCATTATGGTAGATTGGTAACACAGATATGGGAGTGTTTTAAATGTGACTTTGCAAATGATAAACGGTGACAAAAAAAAACACCTGGATAGTCTTCTCCTTAAATAAACATTTGTTTTATGACATCCGTGATTATTTAAAGAAACATCCGTGTCCCCACCCAGGGATGCACACATGGTGAAAATAAAAATGAAAGCAAAACTAAAAGGAAAAAACCTGCAAAAACATTCATTAGGCTGCAAAGGCACACAAATCCAGTAGGATTAAAATGCAAAATAATCTGATTGATGTACATTCTCTATTCTTATTATCATCATTTTTATTTATCTATTTGTCTGTATATCTATCTATTTATATCTCTAGATGGATCTGCCTACATTCACACATACACAAAGTACACAGCATGTACTTGGATATGCAAGGTATTGTACACATACTCTAATTACATAATATGTAATTATGTATGTTGTTTTGTTTGTTTCAGTCTGTGCCTTGTTCCTGCCATTTGTTTTGTTGTAAGTTTGGTGTCATGTTTACTATAAAATAAAAAAAATAAACAAAAGATGTAATAAAAGAAAAGAAGTGCTTTCTGTTTATTCGTTTCAAGCAGTCAAAGCAACATATTCTCAAGAGGTGGGGTATAGGTAAAATAAGTATTGAACATATCAACAATTTTCCAAAGTGCTATTGACATGAAATTTTCACCAGATGCTGATAAAAATCCATATGATCCACACATACAAATAAATCAAACAACAGATGTCCATAAATTGATTATGTCTAATAATGAGTCACAGGGAAAAGGTATTGAACACGCTTAAAATAATTAATTTAATACTTTGTCACAAAGCCTTTGTTGGTGATGACAGCTTAAAGACACCTCCTTATGCCTCCTTATGGAGGAACTAGTCATATGCTCCAGTGTGATTTTGGCCCATTCTTCCACACAGTCTTCAGATCTTGAAGGTTATTTGTGCCCCTTTCATAAACTCTGAGCTTTAGTTCTTTCCATAGATTTTTAGTTGGATTCAGGTGATTGGTTGGGCCATTATGGCAGCTTTAATTTCTTTCTCCCAAACCAACTGAGAGTTTCCTTGGTTGTGTGTTTGGGATCATTTTTTGCTGAAACGTGCACCCTCATTTCATCCTTATCCTCCTTGTAGACGGCAGCAGATTTTTATCAAGAATGTCTCGGCACATTTTTCCATTCATCCTTCCTTCAGTGATATGACACATGCCAGTGCTGCATATTGAAACACAGCCACACACCATGATATTTCTGCCTCTAGACTTCACTGCTGGTATGGTGCTTTTGGTATGACATGCAGTTCCCTTTCTTCAGCACACTTTAAACATTATTCAACATGGTTTTTCTTTAGCAATGGAGTCTTGCATTGTGAGCGTGGCACTTAAATAATTTGAAGTAATTGTACCTGCTGATTTGAGGTCTTTCTGTAGCTCTCCACATGTTGTCCTTGACTTCTCGACAACCCCACGTACACTTCTAGACATGCACTAAAGAACATGCTGGGGGAAAAAATATGAGGAGGAGAACAAGGCCAAGACTAAGCTGGAAAACTTAGAAGGAGTAGCCTGACTATGGACACATATCTTGGAGTTATTTGCAATTATGTGCTTGACAATGCAAACGTGGCTACAGTAGTTTCAGTAGTGTTGCCCCTCCCACAAGATGACACTGCTGAAAACATTGCAGCTGCTAATGATAATCACACCCTGCCCTAGTTACACAAACACCCCCTTTCTTTACTGCATTACATAAGTTTACAGAATCAACAGTCTGAATTACCAGTCAGTGCACCTTTCCAAGAATGTATTTATATAATTCATACAAACCCTATTTACACTCAGCGCATGATTATTGAGACACCATTTTGATGTCTTGTGTTTGGCCACTAGATGTCATTGAAACAAAGCTTTCAATGATAAGATAAGATAACTCTTCATTGCACAGGTCCTTCAGGGAGTGAAGAGGATGTCCCTTGACCCTTTGAAGTGCCTTTTTGTGTGCCATGTCGCAGCTGAGAACCGTACAGAGATGCAGCATGTCAGCACACTTTCAATGAAGCAACGGTAGAAGATGATCAGCAGCTCCATCTTCAGGTACATTATTCTGAGGATTCTCAGAAAATGTAGATGCTGTTTGGCCTTCTTTAAAACCGCTGAAGTGTTTGAGATCCATTGGAGGTCTGTGTCTATGTGCACACCCAGGAATTTAAGGCTGGAAACCCTTTCCACGCACTCTGTGTTGATGCTGATGGGCTGCAGCACGATCGTCCTCCATCTGAAGTCGACTCAGTTTTTTTTTGTCTTGGTGGTATTGAGGTCCAAGTTGTTGTCTGCACACCAATCCGACAGCCTCTGAACCTCAACTCTGCATGCTGCCATTGTCTGGGTTGGTACTGATGCAGTCATGTGTGTACAGATTGTACAGTAGGGGACCTGGTACATAGCCTTGTGGAGAGCTGGTGTTAAGACTGAGGGCTGAGGACCCACTCTAATTCTCTGTACTGAGAGGAAATCTGTGATCTTGCGGCAGGTGGTAGAAGGAAGTCAGAGTCCGAAGTTTTACTAGCAGTCTATCCAAGAGTATCATATTAAAAGCAAAGCTAAAGTCAGCAAAGAGCAGCCTGGCGTAGCGCCCCTGTTGTTCCATGTGGGAGATGGTGGTGTGGAGAATAGAATAGAATAGAATAGCCTTTATTGTCATTGTACAGAGTACAACGGAATTGGAGTGCCACTCCCTTGGTGCAAGTTTCAATAATAAATATAAATGTAAAATATAAAAAGTACAAAAAAAAAATCGTAAGTACTCAAACAATAGTATGTACAATATATACAGGATAGCAGCATTAATATAATGACAGTATGAATAGCAGCATAATATAATGACAGTGACGGTATGGAATAGGTTCAATTGTTTTTGTGCTTATTTACTACGGTGATAGCTCTGGGAAAGAAGCTATCCCTGAATCTGTTTGTCCTGGTTTTATGTGACCTGTACCGTCGGCCTGACGGTAATAGTTCAAACAGTTGGTTGCTGGGGTGAGAGTGGTCCTTGATGATATTGCCAGCTCTGCTGAGGTACCGAGAGTTTGCAGTGACCTCCAGGCTGGGCAGAGAGCAGCCAGTGATCTTCTGGGCTGTGTTGATGACCCTCTGCAGTACTTTCCTGTCTGCAGCTGAGCACCCTGCATACCATGTTGTTATGCCATACGTTAGGATGCTCTCTATGGTGGCTCTGTAAAATGTCACCAGCAGCCTCTCCTCCAGGTTGTTCCTCCTGAGCACTCTCAGAAAGTGGAGACGCTGCTGGGCCTTTTTAACCACCGCTGTAGTATTTGCAGTCCAGGAGAGGTCATCAGATATCTGCACGCCCAGAAACCTCATGGAGTGTACCCTCTCCACACAGCTCCCGTGAATGTAAAGTGGGGCCGGGTCTGCTCTGCCCTTCCTGAAGTCCAAGATAAGTTCTTTAGTTTTCGTGGTGTTCAGTTGGAGGTTGTTAACTGAACACCACTCAGTCAGTCTGTTGACCTCATCTCTGTAGTCCGACTCATCCCCCCTTGAGATGAGTCCAACCACTGTGGTGTCATCCGCGAACTTTATGATGGTGTTTGAGAGATGGGTAGGGGAGCAGTCGGATGTGTAGAGCGTAAACAGGAGGGGACTCAAAACACATCCTTGTGGAGACCCGGTGCTGAGTGTGATGGTGCTGGACCGGTGGGGGCCGAGTCTGACAGACTGTGGTCTATTTGTCAGGAAGTCCTTGATCCAGAGGCAGATGGGGGTGGAGAGTCCCAGGTGAGACAGTTTCTGGACCAGGATCTCCGGGATGATATGATTGAATGCTGAGCTGAAGTCCAAAAAGAGCATTCTCACATAGCTTCCTCGGTGCTCCAGGTGACTCAGCGCAGTGTGGAGCGCTATGGTGATAGCGTCCTCGGTGGAACGATTTGTCCAATTGTAACAATGGCGTCTTCAGTTGATCTGTTAGATCAAGACAGGACATGATGTGGTGTTGGACAAGTTTCTCGTAACACTTAATTACAACAGGTGTTAGAGCAACTGGTCGGTAGTTTTTAAGGCTGCTAATATTGGTCAGTTTAGGCAGGGACAATTGTGGCCAACTTCAGTGTAGTTTGCCAGGCTTGTAGTTGGTTAGGTGCTGAACTCCCTACCATACCTGTCATGAATTGTTGATGCTTAAGTGGTCTTCCATATTCCTCTTGTGTGCTGCCTTGGCATCTCTGATACCTCTTTTCAGATCAGATCTGACTGCACTGTACCGTCACCAGATCTGAAAGCAGCTTCATGTTGCTTCAGCAGGACCTAAACCTCTTTAGTTATCCAAGGTTTCTGGTGGGAATACAACCAGAGACGTTAGTCCATAGTGACACTGTCAACACTGAAGATTATGTAGCAGAGCACTGATGTAGTATGCTCCTTGAGGTCCTGGTGTTCAACAGACAACAGTCCTGCAGCTAATGTGATGAACTTTCTGGACAGGTTTACAAAGTCTTTGTGGTTAAGGGAGGCTCTCCTCCTGACGGGAGTGTATGCAGGGATCAGCAGCATGGACACGTGGTCTGACAAACCTCGATGTGGTTGCTCTATAACTTTTTTGGATGTTGCTGTAGGCTTTGTCCAGTGTGTTTTTCCCTCTTGTTGCATGAATGAACCTATTTTCAATACAGCTGATGAAGTGGTTCAATACCGGTTCATTACTTCAATATGTACATCACAGATTCCAGATTATGACCATTATTAGAACTCAACAGTGCTCATGTAAACCTTCAGTAGTTTAGAAATTCTTCTATATCCAGTGCCATCAGTATATTTTGCAACAATAAAGTTGCAAAGGTCTTGAGAGGGCTCATTCATTTTACCCATCACAAAATGTTTCTTGTGTGACACCTTGGTAATGAGAGGCCTTTTTAATAGCCATCAGTTGGGCATGAACCAATTTGCACTAACTGGCAGGGTTGCTTCATAATTACTGATAGATTTCAGCTAGTGGCAAGACTTTCCATGCCTTTTTGCACCCCCCTTTCTTCATACGTTTAATACTTTTTCCCTGTATCATTTCTCCTTATTACATAAAACGTGAACGTCTATGCTTTGATTTGCTTGCATGTGTGGAGTTAAATAGTTATTGAACTAGCTGTACACACACACACACACACACACACACACGCACACAATTTTATATATAATACATGGACAGTGTCCTACATAAAAGCGAACTGGGTTTATTAAGTTCACATGACTCTTTTTGGCATTTATAAATTTATCGAACAGTGTCGCTAAGCTGAGTTTGGTCATTTTGGCTAGGTTCAGGTAAAGTCGGAAAAAACGTTTTCCCTCGTCGGCATCGGCGGTGACGTTTCACTGTTACACAAATTGACGTAACAGAGCGACAGTCAAGGTTATGTAGCGCATTCAAGAGGAAGAATGGGCTCGCATATGGCATATATTTGTCGGTCAGTCACCAAATGACAGGATGCATTTGGCTGATTTCGTGTCTGGATCATTTGCAGGTGCCGGTTTACATTAATCTATCATTTTATAAATGAATGTAAGCTAACGTTAGCTGAGGAATTTGCTAATGAGCTAGCATGATATGAATTTGGACACCCTCTATAATAACAGCATATTAGATTAATGCTAACGCATATAATGCTTTGATCGCTATGTTTTGCCGTAAATTGTTAAAATAAATGAGTCCTGTCCTCACTAGCTAAACCGTCTTCTGTCCTGGTAAATGTTACGATCTTAATACTGATATGTTAACTAGACAATTAAAAAAAAAAAGATATAACCTGGCATTATCATTATCATCATTATCCACAACAACTTTAAACTTTCCATGTCTAGCAGTTTGATTGCCACCTATGACAGAAAATGTTTACCCTGAAAAGCCTGTCAAGGTTACTTTTTTAAATTACACAAAACATCAGATCAGTAACTTCTCATTTCTGACCTTGCTGTCACCGTCCCCCATTTTTAAGTGTAGCAGTTAAAACTTATAACCTCAAACATCTATGTGTGTGCTATGTACTTGCACTATTTTCTTGTAAACAAACAGGGGCATGTGGAGTTGCAGTGGGCTACCCTCTGGACACTGTGAAGGTACGGCGAATATGTCTCAAAGCAATACAACATACATAATTTGTTTTTGCTTTTTTTACTAGATATTCTCAATCTCTCTAGGTTCGAATACAAACACAGAAGCAGTTCACAGGTGTATATCAGTGTGTAGTGGAGACATTTTCAAAAGAAGGGGTAAGTGGAACTTCTATAGCCTAACCATAAATGCCCAGTAAAGGTGTGGGTGTGTGATCTAATTCAAGCTAATGTGACAAAATCCAGGGATTCAGGCGGACCAGCTCAGCTAATAGAATTGTGGAAAAGCAGCACATGTGACAGATCAGTTTGTTACATTAAGTGTGCACAGCTACAGCTCCAGTGTTGGTGAAAATGGAACACTATAGTTTTCAGATCATTTAAACAACATATAAAATGTATCAAATACGGGCAGCTTGGGAGCGCAGTGGTTAGCACTGTTGCCTCACACCAAGAAGGTCCTGAGTTTGACTCCAAGGTTCAAGGTTCTTTATTTGTCACATGCATAGTTATACAAGTATAACACACAGTGAAATGTAACCTGACACGCTCCTCGACATGTGCAAAAATGGGGGGGTAGAGGAAGAACTATATATATATATATATATATATATATATATATATATATATATATATGTATGTATATATAGGGGATAGAGGCTCCTCTTGAGTCTCTCTGTCCTTGCCCAGATGATGCGGAACCTTCTACCAGATTGCAGAAGTTGGAACAGTTTGTTGCCAGGATGGGACGGGTCCTTCAGTATCTGCGCTGCTCTAGTCCGGCATCTCCTGGTGTAGGTGTCCTGAAGCGGGGGGAGAGCAATCCTGCAGCAGCGTTCTGCTGTACGGATCACTCTCTGGAGAGCTTTTTGGTCCTTCACACAGCTGTTCCCAAACCACGATGTCATGTTCTGTGTGAGGATGCTCTCCACAGCGCCTGTATAGAAAATCCTGAGGATCTTTAGAGAGACCCTGAACTTCCTCAGTTGTCGTAGGTGATACAGGCGCTGCCTAGCCTTTTTGGTCTGGACCTGAATGTGGGCAGCCCATGTCAGGTCTGAGGAGATGTGGACACCAAGATACTTGAAGGTCTGCACCCTCTCCACCTGAGTTCTGCCAGTGAGGAAGTCCAACACCCATGCACACAGACGGCTGTTGAGTCCCAGATCCCTGAGCTTTGTGAACAGTCTGCAGGGCACTATTGTGTTAAACGCTGAACTGTAATCAACAAACAGCATTCTCACATAGTTACCCTGTTTCTTGTCCACGTGGCTGAGTGTGGTGTGCAGGACGTGGGCGATGGCATCCTCTGTGGATCTGTTGGGTCAGTAGGCGACCCATTTTCAAAACGTTTATTACTCTGTAGCATCGCCTCTTCTTTCCCACGGGGTTACGTCACCTCTTCTCAATTCAAAATGGCTTAATAATAATATAGCTGTATGTGGTGAGTATATTAGACTCCACCATCTAGCCAGGGCTTTTGTGTGTGGAGTTTGCATGTTCTCCTGTGTTCGTGTGGGTTCTCTCCAGGTAATCTTCCTCCAACAGTGCAAACTTAGTTAGTGGGGTTAGGTTAATTGATGATTTTAAATTGAATTGCCTCTTGATGTTAATTGTTTACCAGCTGTAATCTTAGATCGTTCAAGATTGAAAATGTACGTTTAGCTTTCAAAACTACAACTGCTTAGTCATTTCCATTTTCTGTTTCCAAAAACGTTGCATCTGGAGAATGTAGCTTAAATATACTCACCACATACAGCTATATTATTATTAAGCCATTTTGAATTCAGAAGAGGTGACGTAACCCTGTGGGAAAGAAGAGGCGATGCTATAGAGTGATAAATGTTTTGAAAATGTGTTGCTGTGTGTAATTCAGCATTAGTTTTCTGTGTTAGCGTTTGAGCGTTTGGAGTTACGTGATCAGTGGTTTCTCTTTTTATTCTCTAATCTCATCAGGTGCATGGCTTCTTCAAAGGCATGTCCTTACCCATTGCCACAGTCTCTATGACGTCCTCGGTGGTGTTTGGCACATACCGGAACTGCTTGCAGTGTCTGAGCCAGGCACGAGGAGCTTGTTGTGGTCCAAACACCAAACTGGAAGTCTTCCTGTCTGGAATGGCCAGCGGTGTAGCTCAGGTAATGGAGATTTCAATAACGTTTTGCAGTTGTACAGATTGTTTACATCAATGCTAACATGCAACATTTTTTTTGCTGAAGCTCTTGTGATATGCCGACCAACAGGTATCAGTGATGTCTCCAGGTGACATCGTGAAAGTACGTCTGCAGTGTCAGACAGAGTCCAGGCGAGCATTAACCAAGACGCCCACGCTAAAGTACCACGGTCCAGTTCACTGCCTGCTAACCATCGTCAAGCAGGAGGGACTCATGGGGCTCTACAGAGGAGCTCTTCCTATCATGTTAAGAGATGGGCCATCATATGCCACTTACTTTTTGACATATGCAACTATCTGTGAATGGTTTGCAGGTGGCAATAAGAAAAAGTTAGGTAAGTGAAGCAGGGGGCGAAAGCCTGCTATTGTTTTAAGTATGTGCAAATCTTCTTCAATACTCATCTGTGTCAGCTGTATCAACACAACCAGCAGTTGTGTGGTGAATTGTACAAGAACGATTTCTATAATTTGCTATATATAATTCTATAAAATACCTGCTTTAAATGTGGCTCCACACCTGAAACTAATTCAAATCCCTGTAGAAAATGTTAACCTGCTCATATGAGGAGCCTAACTAGCATTTACCCGATGATAAAAGTTGTGTAATGTTTCCTCTAGATTGGTATGTTGTGATGCTGGCTGGAGGAATAGCAGGAATGGCCGGTTGGACTATAGGAACACCCATGGACGTCATCAAAGCGCGCCTTCAGATGGATGGAGCAAGGGAGATAAAGAAATATAAGGGCTTTTTCCACTGCATAGCTGAGACTGCAAGAGTGGAGGGAACTGGGGTTTTCTTCAGGAGCCTAGGCATCAATTTGCTGCGTGCATTCCCTGTAAACATGGTGGTGTTTTTTACATATGAGGTTCTGACTGGTTTTTTCCAAGCTGGAGGTGAAGGCGTTGACCCGCCTCAGTTAGGGTTAGAGTAATATTTGCCAACCTCAAGGCTGAGTGCTTGATATGTAATAGCATTCTACTGCTTTATGCATTTTTGCATTGCAATATTTTAAAAGAAAGATCATTTCATTGGCACTGTTACATATAATGCATACATTAGTAAGTGATACAATACATTTTTAGTGTAAAGTTTAAGTGTCAAGCTACCAAGAGTTTTTGGCATGATCCATGTGACCACTAGATGGCCTCCCTGACCAACTTGTCACATTTTGGCCTTTGTTTTTCTGCTCTGCCTAAAAGTAAGAAAACAGTCTGCAGAGTCATTAAAGGACTTTTGTCAGTGACCGTATATTTGACTTTATTCAAGACCGTTTAAGTCTTCAGCTTAAAATGAGCCGCAGTACGCACAGTTTACAGCAATCATGTTACCTGTCCACAACCATGCCATGTATATGTTTTTAGTTAGTGCATTTTTATTTATTTATTTTTTTGCTGTTTCCAAAAATGTTACATGTGGAGAATGTGACTTAAATATGCTGAACATAAATCAGTGTATTGTTAGGCATTTTTGAACTGAATTATTTATTAATTGAATGTCTTTAAAAATAGACTCAGGATTACATTCTGCATATCACCAAATAGGACTTTATGAGTCCTATTTAAATCTTTAAAACAAGTTATCTGTATCTATAATATAATATTGGAGCCTATCTACATTAACTCATACATTTCTGTTTTTCTTGCTTTCCCATTTCTTCCTCATTTCTGAAAATACAGCACAATTTAACTCCTGCTGGCTATGGTTTTATTTTGAGGTCTTGTGGGTGCACAGAAAAATCAGGGATCTTCAAACACTAGGAATGTTGCAAATTATGTATCTCCAGCAATGTGTTTGTACAGGTATTATGAGAATGTTCAATGTGCTTTCCATAATAAAGGAAGTTTGCAGAAAATTTGTTTTAAGTGTTGTGACAGTCTCCTCATTAATGCTAGTAATTAATTTCATAATTAAGTGTTAAAAGTAAGCGAAAGCAATTATTGCTCTGTCGCTCTGGTTTATTTACCTGTTCAAAATGTTGCTGAATTATTTAGTTATATATTATTTTTTGGGGGGGAAACAAAAACACAGACATATATTCTCACCTATAAGTAAAGATAAGTCTCTACAAGTGGATATTTTCCAACTACTACACTCTAACAAGACTAGATGTCATGAAACCAAAGAAATCATGCATAAATATTTAAAGATATGTACTATAAATACTGTCAGTTATAACAGGAAACAAATTCACATAACTATCCAAATTAGTAAAGTTACCATAAGTATTAAAAATTTGATTGAATTAGATTGTGGATAAATGGTTCATGTTACGTTTCTCCCACTGAAAACGCTACATCCAGATGAACAGAATCAACTTTTGGAGACATGCTGTCCAAACTGTGTCTCGCCTCATGTACCTAAAAAACATGAGCTGTAAATTAGCCTTTAATTTTATTCGAGGAATTATTAGAGGAAGGTTGATATTTATTACAATAATTATACATTGGCATTATTAAATTGAAACGAAATTCATGCTTGAATGGACAAAAGAATGAACTTTGCATGCAAGGCACACTAACACGGCTTTTTAAATGTCCTCAGTTACTTGACAGAGTTCAAGTTTTTCAGTATGAGCTGTTCTTGAATTGGACACATTTAGCATCTCCCAAATGATTATCTAGAGACCTATACTACCAAAATAATTGGACAGGCTTGGACATACTTTACTCAGATTGGACCAAATTGACACATGTTCTCTATTCTATTTTCAAATTGTAGGCTCTGGCATTTAAACAATGCTTACTTGCTATTATTGACCACAAAGTGTGGCATAAAAATATCCCCCAAGCTACAACCAGTCTGGCCTGTTTATACAAGGCAGGATGGAGTCATGTTTCGTGTTGTTCATGCACATTCTGACCCTATTATCCGAATCAGTGGTTGATCAGTGGTTGTTGATCAATGGTCATGAGAATTTGCATATTAATGATCAAGGAACTGAACGCCGAGCCCATTGTTTCTTCAATGGTGCTAGTTTTAGTCATTATGGAAATGTACAAAGAGCTTGGACAGAAAAGTGTCTGGACTTCTTTAAGTTGATTGAAGATGCTTCACCTCTCATCTGAGCAGCTTTATCAGTTCTAAGGTCAAATGGTGGAGACTCCAAGATTTAAGCCCTATGGGAGTCCCATAGGACCCCCTAATGATCCTCTAGTTCAATTCCCTCACAAATTGGTACAGCAGCTGCACTGCAACCAATAAATTAAGGTCTGTAGATGTTCTTGAGTTTTAGTCAGAGAAAAGGAAAAATTAAAAGCAGGCGAGAATCAAACCTTCCTACCAAGAACCCCATGTCACAGAGTTACATCCATTTCAAAAGCTTCTTTTGAAGCTGGCACCTCTTCTATTCCCTTCAAAACTGAGTTAGGGGTATAAACAACACTATTGTTTGATGAAATGATTGGCTCAGTTAGGGCGATCGTGGCTCAAGAGTTGGGAGTTTGCCTTGTAATCGGAAGTTTGCCGGTTCGAGCCCCGGCTTGGACATTGTGTCCTTGGGCGAGACACTTCACCCGTTGCCTACTGGTGGTGGTCAGAGGCCCTGGTGGTGCCAGTGTCCGGCAGCCTTGCCTCTGTCAGTGTGCCTCAGGGTGGCTGTGGCTACATGTAGCTTGCCATCACCAGTGTGTGAATGACTGGTTGTGTAAAGCGCTTTGGGGTCCTTAGGGACTTGAAAAGCGCTATACAAATACAGGCCATTATCCCGCAAGTAATATCAAGTGGAATCCTGGAAGCATTTTAAGAGCTGAATGAATGACCACGCCGAGCAGCCCACAGACACTATTTCTGCAATAACCCCACTAATCATTCTCTCACTCTCCTTCTCTCTCAGGGTGCTTGTTGTGTGAACTGCTAATTATTCCACATGAAGTATGTGTTAAAGTGACAGTTTCATCTGTTTTACATGTGTAAATGTGTGTGGCTCATGCGTATCCACAATGGGTGCAATAAAGGCCTGTTAGAACTCAACTGTAATTATTTAATCGCAGTACAAATGACAGATTTATTCAGTGAATAAAGTGAGATCACGCTGGGTGAGACCCCAGGAGTTTTGTTTTCACTTGGGCAGACCTTTGGTTTACATCCTGCAAACATGAACAAATAAAACACATACATGCTTTCCTGTTGTGAAACTGCATGCATGTATTTACAGACAAGTCATTACACTGCCTGCAAAAACCAGTCTTAAACATGATTGATAACCAGAAAAGTTCGCAGTTTCCGTTAAAAATGACCTAACATAGCAATTATGCAAAGTTATGTGTAGTTCAATGCCTTTGATCGGCAAGGGTGAAGAGTTTGGCCAAACATAAAAGAAGGTTTTCTCAGTCTATAAGCCTTCATCTCAGTTCCAAGCCAGAGTGGGGATTCATAAACCAGGCGTTTCCACAATGAGATGATTGCTAAAATTCTAGGAACTGCCTTTTGTACTGTGAAACAAGAAAACCAGTCATGTTGTCTTTGTTAGCTGCTTTTAATTAAACCAGGCATTTTCCCCTCATGCAACAACAACACACAATTATGCAATGATTTAAAGATCTCCTTCAGTAAAGCTAGGCTGAATACTGAGTGACACCTTTTTCTTCTTCTTTTTGTGTTGCTATCTTTCAACAACATTGAAGGACGCAGGCTTAGAATATGCTGACATGACTCGATTATCGTATTTGTCAGTGATTAAAAGAAGATGTTTCTAACCTGGATTTTCCATTTTTGGATGGCACAGAAGATAGCATAACTTCTTATGCACAAAGCAGAGCATGCAAAGAGAATATTGTCCTGCTGCCACTTTACTAAGCTAATCGGTGAGTTTAGTTCTAACACATGACTCATGGCAAAGGAGAATTTCATGTATTTTAACTATATCAGAGCACATGTTATGTTTCTATGCTGAATATTCAAGGATCATAGGAGCCTGGTTTCTTTTTATTACTAGAACCAAATTATTAAGCAGCAAGTTTACTTTAATAGAATAAAGTGAATTCAGAACAATTGTTTCGAAGCAAAATCTTAGGAACTTCCAAAGGGCTGTCCAAAGTACAATGATTAATCAGCCAGTTGTGTGGGTGATTCATTAAATGATGCGTGTTCGCAAAATGTCTTGAAAGCTTCATTTTGTTGTCAGAAATGGTCCTTGGTAACTACCACTTGGGCCCCCTTTAACCAATTGCTGTTTGGGCTATTTTGGGAGCTCTGCGCTCCCCTGTTAGTGACGTGTGCTGCTGGGTAAATTTGCAGCTCCGGCGGCCTGGGCCTGCAACCTCAGATGGCATCAATCGGGAGGAAATAGAGGGGTGGGAGGGATGAGAAGAAAGGGTAAGAGCAAAGATACTAGAACGAGAGGAGGTGGACAGAAAAAACTAAAGAAATACAAATACTGTGAGATGATCCGAGGACAAGAGAGGGATGTTAAGTGAGATGCAGTTCAAAATGGGAAAAAATACAGTACACAAGATAATTAATCAGACAGAAACACTTTGGAAAAAACTCAATTATTTTTATTTGAATCTGAGTCATTTTAAATTAAGCATTGGTGAAATTCTGTTTGCATGAAAGGGAAGAGATGAAGAACACATTCATGAGGAAAAATCAACTGCTCTCAATTCTTGATGACTAACAAGTGTAGGGAAGAGTCGGGCGCAATGATGGAGGTGGAGGAGTGGGGGCGCTATTGTACTTCTTATTTGTTTGGAAGAAAGGATATACTGAATAAATCCCCTTGATGTTCAGCGCAAATTCTGCCTTAAATCATGCCTTTCAAGATCCATTTGTGGTACTTTTGCTTTATTTCTTGCACTGGGTAGACTGGGTAATTAAAACTGCATTTAAATGAGAAAGTTTTCACAATCCTTTTGCTAAAAAGTAGACAAGGAGAGTATTGTATATTGTTTAGCGAGTTCTTTAGGTTTGAAATTGATTTTAATTCATGACAGTAGTACAACGGATACTTCCACTGGCCTTACATTAGTGTCCTGATAGTGCATCACCTTCACCATCAGATACTTTTATCTTAAAGAGGGATGAACAGCAGTCCGTAATACACATAAATAAACATAAACCATCTAACATTTTTCTTCTTTGACTTTTCCAACAGCAATACTGGAAGCGGCTCTAGAAAGTGCATATAAATAGCAGAGAAGTTCATAGAGTAGATGACAGGAGACCCAATATTGCTCCTTGGAGGACACCTTTCTGAGCTTCTAATGTGTTTGATTTGACAAGAAATCACAAAAACCATAAATTTTACAAGTGTGTAGGAACTTATTAACAGTAGTAGGTCAAAGATTAAATCCTGGTAGTTATAATGGACAAAAAAGGTTTGTGTTAAAGAATGATTCTAGGATTATAGTTAAACAGCAATGACGTCATCAGATATTTAGGCCACCAGTGTTACCATACCTTTACAAAAAAATACGACTTTATCTGATTTCCACAATGAGACAATTATCCCCAAACAGAGTTTCAGTCAGTCACACAATTGTTGTAGACATTATAATTAATCAGTGGTTGAAGTTTGTTTTTATCCCTTTCAAAAAATTGCCTGTTAAAGCAAAGATTTCTCATTCCTTTAGTCATTTCAGTTTGGATATCCATTGAAATCAGTTTAATCAGAAACATAAATTCAGAGGATCGATAAGTCAACCATAAATACCTTATCTCCTCCAGAGCTTCACTAATTGCAGAGGTGGGGCAATAAACACCCATAATCGCATTCCCTCACGCACAGATGTCCTCAGTAACCTATTCAAATTCCTCAGGCTCTGGGAATCAGTACACAGTCCCCTTTCTCCCCTCTGTTCCATCAAAACACAGCTACTGTCATTTAAAGCACTGGCACAGAGCCAGCTTTCCATGCAGATAAACATCTGGTGCTGTTTTGTTTAACATCACATGCTTAAATTCCTCTTTTTTATGCAACAGTATAAAAGTGAGTTAGAATTAGTTACACCAGGAAGTTACACCCCCCCCCCCCCCGTTTCTACAACTGCCTTTTTGACAGAAGGACAGCAGTAAGCAGGAGAAACTTTACAAGGTGGTAGAGAGATCTGCTATGGTGTATGACTTGGAGATAGTGGTACAGGGAAAAAAATGGGAAAAGGAGTTGGCAGAGCTGAATGTGATTTCAGTCACTAAGCATGTTAACAGGTAAATCATCTATTACCTACCATCTTGGCCAATGTGATGCAGAGGATTTAGGGTGTGAAGAAGTTCTTGTTAACTCCTTTAGCATGTTAACAAAAAAAAGCTTTGATGATGGAGAGTGGACATCAGCTGCAGTGTCAGCTGGCAATGCAAATTGAGCCTGTTCAGATTAGCATCTCTGTTAAATGAATCAGCACAGTGTAAGCAGTTGTTTTTCAGTATTTTTCAGTAATATTTTAACCCCACTCCATGCCCAGCTGATACATACAGTTAATCATGACACACAATGCTAAGGCCTTTTCTTTCTGTTGAGATTTCATTTAATATATTTAGAATATTTTTTCAATCAATCAGCTGTTTTCAGATATATGTGGTGTCACAAAAGCCACTACAAATATGATGTTACAGAACATAAATCCATTGCTGGAGATTGAACAGATGTAAAGTACTTAAAAATCTGTATAACTCTAATGATGCATATTCTTCTGTAGAATGGGCATTTACTTTTGATATGTTGTGTACAACCTGCCAGCAACCCAATTTTATGTGCAGGGTGTTTTTATACTGTTTTATTGATGTCACAGGATGAGTGTGTGAAAGTGAAATTAATTGAACCAAATGACTGTCTGTAGGGCAATTGAAAAAAACAAGAAGAAAACATTTGAGAAGGAAGAACCTTTTGCAAGAGAAGAAAATTAGTAGGGAAAGATGGAGAAAAATAAAGAGAGAAACAGCAGAAAGCAACAGACAAGGATAAGTGAGGGAGAAGGGATAAGGAAGAGGCAAAGAAAAACTGATGAGATATAAGAGTAAGGGTAGGTGAAGAGAACTGTCATGCAGTTCTAGAAGAGAGCCTTAGAGCAGCCTTAGTGTTGTCATCTCTGATCATCTACTCACACTGACAGCTTGGCGTCATGGTAGAGGGTTCAGACCAGGTCAGTCATCAGATGACAGATTATATTCAAAGCACGTGTTGACCCAGATATTGGCAGTGGATAAATTCCACACCCCCTTATTAGTTTCAAATGTGATCAAACTTCATAAGTTAAGGACTTTATTGCATCTTCCCTGCAGAAACTGCAATAGAAATAGGACTGCCATACCACACCAGGAACACTTTTTTTTACATAAAAAGTGCTGATAACCCTCCTGTAGGCCCACCACCTGCAAGAGATGCTGAGGTGATTCCCCGGCTACCAAGACTAGAGATTGGGACATGGAACATGACCTCTGGAGAAGTGGCCTGAGGTGTCACGTGAGGTTGAGAGGTACTGGCTAGATACAGATCAAAAGTTTAAGACCACAACTGAGAACATTCAGGGATAGATGGCAAGGGAAACACACACCACTTGGAGAAATGTTCCCATGCACCTCATGGAAACGCTTGCATCAAGTATGCCACAACAAATTTTTTAAGTGATCAACAATAACGGTGGGCCTACTCAATACTGAGTTCGTGTTTGGAACTTTGATTTCTGTTTTGGGTGGGTTTACAGGTTTTTTTGAGGTGTGGTCCTTTTGATCAGCTGCAAAACAGCCTGTTTCAGTTTAAGCGTTGTTTTCAATAAAGTGCATGCTCAAAAAATGTTTTGTCTCCCTCCCATTTCTTCTTGTTGCATGTTGATGCTCTACTTGGAAGCTTGTTAAGATTCAACCATCCAAAATATGATTTTTTTTGCCTTTTTGCCATTTTTCAAGTCGTCTTAAACTTTTGATTGGGTCTGTATAAACAGGCTCACCTCAATGCAGGCCTTGAGCTCTGGAACCAGAATCCTGGACAGAGGTTGGACTCTGTCCAAGTCTGGAGTTGGAATTTGGTGAGAGCCAGTGGGTTGGGGTGGGTATCTTAGTATTCCCTCAACTTGCAACTCTGTACGTTGGAGATTTTCCTGGTGGACGAGAGGGTTTGTTCCCTGTGCCTTCGGATTGGGGAAATGGTCCTGACTGCCATCTGCACTTTTGTGCTGAATGACAGTTTACAGTACCCATCTTTCTTGGAGTTCCTGGTTGGGGTGCTTGAGGGTGCTCTACCAGGGGACTCTGTCGTCTTACTGGGGGCCTCCACGCTCATGCGGGCAATGACAGTGAGACCTGGGAGGAACGGCCTGGCAGACCTGAACCCGAACGGTGTTCTGTTATTGGAAATCTGTGCAAACCACAGTTTGTCCATAATGAACACCATGTTCGGACATAATGGTGTCCATAAGTGCATGTGGCACCAGGACACCCTATGCTGCACATTGATGATTGATTTTTTAATCGAGTCATCAGATCTGCAGCCTTATGTTCTGGACACTCGGGTGAAGAGAAGTGCTCAGTTCTTTTGGGAGGATGCTGAATAGACCTGGGGCACCTAAACATATTATGAGGGTGTGCTCCGAACACCTTGCAGAGGCCCGGTTCACAACATCTTCAACTCCCACCTCTGGCAGAGCTTCAAAAGCATTCTGAGGGAGACTGGGGACATTGAGTCCGAATGGATCATGTTCATGTTCAGACCGCAGCTTGGGCGGTGGCTGAAGCAAAAACTTGGGTGTGGGGGGAGTTCAGAGAGGCCATGGAAAAAGACTCTCAGACTGCCTCGAAGAGATTGGAACCCCACTAGAGTGGTTCACAGCTGAGTGTGAAGCGGCAGGAATGAGAATCAGCACCTACAAGTCTTAGGCCATGGTCCTCAGCTGGAAAAGGCTGGAATGCCCATTCCGGGTCAGGGACGAGTTACTGCCCCAACTGGAGGAGTTTAAGTATCTTGGGGAACTTATTCATGATTGAGGGGAGCGGGAGATTGACAGACAGATTAGTGCTGTGGCTGCAGTGATGCGAATACTGCACCAGTTCGTTGTGGTGAAGAGAGAGCTGAGCGTAAAAGCAAAGCTCTCGAGCTACCATTCCTACCCTCACCTATGGTCACACCAGCACACCACAACCCTTTCACCCTAGGGTGAAGAGTTTGGCCATCCAGGAGGGGCTTAGAGTAGAGCTGCTACTCCTCCACATTGAAATGAGCCATTTGAGGTCGTTCAGGCGTCTGACAATGACGCCTCCATGCCTCCTGGGTGAGGTGTTCCGGGTATGTCCCACAGGGAGAAAGCCCAGGGCAGACCAAGGACATGGAGAGATTATCATATCTTTCGGCTGGCCTGGGAACGCTTTGGTGTTCCTCCAGACAATGGAGGAGGTGGCTGGGGGGAAGGAGGTCTGGGCTTCTCTGCTTAGGCTGCTGCGCCCGAGACCCAACCCTGGAAAATAGATGACAAGATGGCTGGATATACATAGATATATAGCTATATATGTCATGGTCCTGGGCCATGTGGGCCCAGTATTCTTAGTTCCTTGTATTTTTGTATTTCGTTCCTTATTTAGGCCATGTTTTCTGAGTTGCCCTGTTGTGTTGTTCCCTAAGTGTTTTCCCTTCATGGCTTTTACCCCCTGTGTGCCCCTCTGTGTATCTGTGAGCCCTCGTCTCTCCTTATGTTTTATTCCATGTTTCCCCTGCCCTTTATGTCTAAGTTCTCCCCGTGCTCTCTCTCCCCCCTGTGTGCCCTCTATGTATTTATGAGCCCTCGTCTCCCTTTGTGGTTGTTTCATGTTTCCCCAGCCCGTTATGTCTGTGTTTTCCCCGTGCTCTCTCTCCTCCTGTCTGAACCTCTGTGCCTGTACATGTCATGTTCAGTTCACCCCGCCCTGTCTCGTTATGATTATCAGTATCACCTGTGTTCCCCGTGTGTGCCCACTTTCCTCGTTTACCCTCTGTGTATTTCTGTCTGAGTCTCCCTCTGTTCGGCGTCGCGTTCTCCCTCATGTTGTGTGTTATTCTCCCCGTGGGTCGGTTCCTTGTACATCTCATGCTTTAGTTTTCCCAGTTTTAGTTTATTTTGTATTGCTTCTCGTGGCCAGCAATAAAGCTGTGTTTTTGAGTTTATCCCCGTGTCTGTGAATCTGCATCTTGGGTCCTTCTCCTGCCTGCCACACAACGTATCATGACAGAAGAACGCGACTGCAACATGGACCCAGCAGTTCACAACCCCTCCGCGGACCTCCAGGACAACGCGAACATGTCGGACCCAGCGACACAGAGGAGGGGGATCGTCCGGACAGTGGAGTCTCTATGCGACAAGTGGCTGCACTGTTCCAGTGAGGAGGAACGAGAGGAGTTCGCCCGCCAAGTAGGGGTGTGCGTATCTGTGTTCCCCTGGTTATGGGAGACGCTGCACCCCCTCGTCAGCGACTTTCTCGTCTCCACCCTCCAACTCCGTCCGCAGGAGCAGCGGCCCAGTGGGCGTGCACCTTCACCAGAGCCGTGCCGTTGCGCCGTTTCCCCGCTGTCTCATGAGCCAGTAGCGGTCAGAGTTGGAACGGTGAGGCTCGCCACAGACACACCTTCCGCCCGCACCCCGCCGGCTTCCGCGTCTTCACCGCGGTCTGGCCGCACGGCGTGGCGCACGGAGACAACGGAAGCCATAGACTTTGGCGAGGAAGAGCGGCAGCAGGTGTTACGGGCTTATCGGGAGGACGAGCTCCGGCGGAAACCCTGGCTCATCCCGGAGGAGGACCTCTCACCTGCTGCACAGCCTACCAGCCGCTCGCCGTCTCCGATCCGCTTAGGCTATTTTTCGCCTGTCTCATTTCTGGCAAGGATGGGGGCGGACGACGGGGAACTCACCACTACGTCACCCTCTGTGTTGGCGCCATCAGCGCCCATCGCGCCAGCTTCCTCTGCTCGAAGGAGGCTGCGCGCCCGCCGCCATAAACCGGACAATGCTAAAACTACAAAACATGAAGTGGACGGCGGGTTCATTTTTGATAGAGCTATTTTTGTCGACCCTGAGCCTGCCATTTCTCGGACAGTTTTTTCTGAGCCTGCTCCTTTTCCTGCTCGTGTTTCTCCTCCCAGGCCAGCTCAGTCAGCTCCCTCGCAGCCCCTCACAACTCAGTTAGCTCCCTCGCAGCCCTTCACAGCTCAGTTAGCTCCCTCGCAGCCCTTCACAGCTCAGTCAGCTCCCTCGCAGCCCTTCACAGCTCAGTCAGCTCCCTCGCAGCCCTTCACAGCTCAGTTAGCTCCCTCGCAGCCACCCTCAGTCCAGTTTCCAGTGTCCCCCTCAGTTCAGTTTCCAGTGTCCCCCGTGTCCCTTTCAGTTCAGGCCCCAGTAGCTCCAGTGCCGCCTGTAGCGCAGGCCCCAGTAGCTCCAGTGCCGCCTGTAGCGCAGGCCCCAGTAGCTCCAGTGCCGCCTGTAGCGCAGGCCCCAGTAGCTCCAGTGCCGCCTGCATTGCAGGCCCCAGTAGCTCCAGTGCCGCCTGTACCGCAGGCCCCAGTAGCTCAGCTCCCCGCGTCTCCAGTAGCCCAGTCCCCGATAGCAGTACGGTCCGCTGGTCAGCTTAACATTCAGCCAGGGGTCTCAAATCTCTCTGGCTCTGCATCAGCTCCTGCTGGGAGCTCGGATGAGCTCATCCAGGACTCCGCGGCTCCCACGCCGCCATCTACCTCGTCAGCTGGAGGGTCCGAGGGGCCCGTTCAGCCTCCTGTCTCCGTTGGAGGGTCCGAGGGGCCCGTTCAGCCTCCTGTCTCCGCTGGAGGGTCCGAGGGGCCCGTTCAGCAACCTTCCTCGTCAGCTGGGGGTTCAGGAGAACCGCACCAGCCTCATGCCACGTCTGCTGGGGGGCCCGAGCCGCCCGTCCAGCACCATGCCACCTCAGCTGGAGGGCCCGAGGAGCCCATCCAGCCACCTTCTGCTTCTGCTCCTCCTAGTCCAGCTCCAGCCCGTGCTTCGTCAGCCGCAGCTCCAGCCCGTGCTTCGTCAGCCGCAGCTCCAGCCCGTGCTTCGTCAGCCGCAGCTCCAGCCCGTGCTTCGTCAGCCGCAGCTCCAGCCCGTGCTTCATCAGCCGCAGCCTCAGAGCCTTCATCCTCGCCCGGTCCGGCCTCTGCATCAGCTGCTCCTGCTCCACCTGGTCCGGCTTCAGCCTCAGAGTCTTCGTCCTCGTCTGGCCCAGCCTCAGAGTCTTCAGCCTGTGCTTCGTCTGGCCCAGCCTCAGAGTCTTCAGCCTGTGCTTCGTCTGGCCCAGCCTCTGAGTCTTCAGCCTGTGCTTCGTCTGGTCCAGCCTCTGAGTCTTCAGCCTGTGCTTCGTCTGGTCCAGCCTCTGAGTCTTCAGCCTGTGCTTCAGTCTTCAGCCTGTGCTTCGTCTGGTCCAGCCTCAGCCTGTGCTTCGTCTGGTCCTGTGCCCACCGGGCCATGGCCAGCACGCCTGACACTGGAGAGCCGCCGCTGCCTTCCGCGCGGCCGGCCTCCTGAACTGCTCCGTCGTCTCCCTCGCCGCCGCCGCTGCCGCTGCCTTCCGCGCGGCCGGCCTCCTGAACTGCTCCGTCGTCTCCCTCGCCGCCGCTGCCTTCCGCGCGGCCGGCCTCCTGAACTGCTCCGTCGTCTCCTTCGTCGCCGCCGCCATTGCCTTCCACACGGCCGGCCTACGGACCAGCTCTGCCACCTGTGCCACCCGCCTGGTCGGCCCCCCGACCGTGTGACCCGTGAACTCTTGTGCCTGTGGGCTCTGGGTCGGCCCCCTGAACCTTATTTGGACTACGGTCATGTGCTCCTGTGTTTTCTGTTGTTTGTTTTGTTTCCCGTTCTGGTCCCTCCGTCCTGGTCCCCCGCCTCCCGCCCTGGGTGGGTTGTTTTCTGTTTGGTTTTGTTTCTCGGGTTTGGGCTGTCGGGTGCCAGCCCTTTAGGGGGGGGTGATGTCATGGTCCTGGGCCATGTGGGCCCAGTATTCTTAGTTCCTTGTATTTTTGTATTTCGTTCCTTATTTAGGCCATGTTTTCTGAGTTGCCCTGTTGTGTTGTTCCCTAAGTGTTTTCCCTTCATGGCTTTTACCCCCTGTGTGCCCCTCTGTGTATCTGTGAGCCCTCGTCTCTCCTTATGTTTTATTCCATGTTTCCCCTGCCCTTTATGTCTAAGTTCTCCCCGTGCTCTCTCTCCCCCCTGTGTGCCCTCTATGTATTTATGAGCCCTCGTCTCCCTTTGTGGTTGTTTCATGTTTCCCCAGCCCGTTATGTCTGTGTTTTCCCCGTGCTCTCTCTCCTCCTGTCTGAACCTCTGTGCCTGTACATGTCATGTTCAGTTCACCCCGCCCTGTCTCGTTATGATTATCAGTATCACCTGTGTTCCCCCCCCCCCCCCACTTTCCTCGTTTACCCTCTGTGTATTTCTGTCTGAGTCTCCCTCTGTTCGGCGTCGCGTTCTCCCTCATGTTGTGTGTTATTCTCCCCGTGGTTCGGTTCCTTGTATATCTCATGCTTTAGTTTTCCCAGTTTTAGTTTATTTTGTATTGCTTCTCGTGGCCAGCAATAAAGCTGTGTTTTTGAGTTTATCCCCGTGTCTGTTAATCTGCATCTTGGGTCCTTCTCCTGCCTGCCACACAACGTATCATGACAATATAAAGCTATATATATATATAACATTAGAGATTATAATAACTGAATACATGCTTTAACTGTGCAATGGTAACCCCATGAAAAGAATGTCATCAATGTTCTTTTACATACATTGATAAGTTATGTTTCTTTTGTGTAGCCTGCAAGTCTGTACTAGTTCCTGTGGTATTGTGTCTGACTGATAAAATCAGACATGGGGAACAGAAAGTGAAATTAGTCCACAGCTACTGCTTCTCATTGGAAGGTGGTCCTAATTAAATGCACTTGATTAAGTGGTAATCAGAAAATGTGGCCATCTATATAAAACCAGAAATTTTGGCACTTTGCTGACCTAGAGCACTCAGGTGTGTTAACACAGTAACACAATATTCCCAGCAAGCTCACCCCAAGGTCAGGACAGTTGTAAGAGAAATTGCCAAAAAGTCAAGAACTACATCTCAAACTCTGCAGGCTTCAGGTGGCATCATATATTTAAAGAGAGTATAATTAGAATACGACTGAACAATTATTCTGATTATTCTGAGCTTGAATTTGCAAAGTTAAATCTTAAAAAATTATAAGACTTCTGGAACAATGTCCTTTGACCAGACAAGACCAAAGTGGAGATATTTGGCCATATTGCACAGCACAATGCTTAGCAGCAAACAGCATATATAGAATTGAAATCCCAATGTATTTCTTTGTCTGTATTCCTGCTCTTGCTCTTGACGAAGGCGGTCGCACTTTTCTCTTCTCCTCCTCTCCCTTAGCTTCCTTGCTTAGCCTCTTATGTCCTTGTCTAGTCTTGTGTTTTTTGTATCACTTTTCCCTGGAACACTCTCTCACAGTCTGTTCTCTAAAACCTAAAAGAGGAATTATGGATTTGATCAACTGGTCCCTAAATGCAATTGACACCCCTTTCTCAACGAGAAGTTTGGGCTTGGGTGAGCCTGAGTGCTGAAGATATCTACCTATTCGGAACCATGGTAACAGTGTTCTTGCTGATCGGAGCTGGCTTGGCCCTGACTTATCGAAGAACTAAGAAAGCGGAACCGGCTGTTCAAACCCCCACGAGGCTGCCCGCTGGGATTGAAATGATGGGAAGAGAAGTGAGTTTCTCAAAATGGGCTCATTGAGTGCAGCACGGATAAGATCTTGGTGAGGCTTACTGCTGCCGTGAATACTCAGAACAAGACCTCTGAGTGCAAACTGGATTACATCTGGAGGGGCTCACTTGGAATAACATCTCTGAGTGCAAATTGGATGACATCTTGGGGAGGCTCACTGTGGTCGTGAGTTCTCAGAATCGGCTCTTTGAGCACAAGAATGACAACATCACAGAGGCAACTTTGATAACATCATGGAGAAGCTCACAGCTCTCCAACGGGAGATTGAGAGACCAGTGTTGGACTGTTAGAACAGCTTTGAAATTCATATGAGCTGTTCGCACTAAAGTAAAAAGCACCATCACTTCATGCGGATACCCTTTCGGCGCCAGCTGCGGTCGCAAGGCTGGAGCCGAACAAAAACACCCTGATAACGACTGTGTTTAGTCTGTTCCTTCCCATTCCATGCAAGGCCACCTGGGCTGGCTGGAAGACTGTTTACTTAGCCTAGCAGGGCGAAGGACACTGTCTCAGCTGAACTCTGGACACGCACACACATACATATACACTGATATGCACACACTCATCCCCCCTCCCTTTCCAAACGCCTTCAATGCTTGTTCCCTCCTGGGAACACGGCGGGTGTGAGCCCGCACTGGAATGGTAGCGCTGGGCAGGATGGCTGCTGTGTTTGCTTCGGATTACTCCTCACCCCCCACCCGACCCTGTGGCTTGTTACGTGTTTCATACTGGTGTGCTGTGGACATTTATGTGCTTTTTTGTGCAAAGGAGTTTTTTTGTTTCCTGTTCTCATGCTGTCCTCCCAGGAGCCCAGCATGAGTAGAGGTCTCTTTTTTTCCTCTTGTACTTTCCCATTGTAGTGTATATTTCAGTGTTTTTTTTCTGTAACGCTACCGATCTCCGACCTATATCCCCATGTGATGTCTGTGTTGTGTGTGTAAGGTTGGGGGGGGGGGGGTTCCTATTTCACTGCAGGGCAACCTGCACGTGGCGAATAAAGCCTTGATTGATTGATTGATTGATTGATTGATTGATTGATTGTCTATCTAAAGAAGTATTATTAATGCTAACTTTTTCAAAGACTGTTTGAAAGTATGTGAATAAGACCATAAGAAGCATATTTTTCTATTTAATTACAGAAACTGTACATTTCTCCTTTGATGTGACTCTCATTTATTACAGTGGCTCATAGTGAAACTATATTCAAAACCTCCAAACTACTTGCGTATAAACAGGGGTATAGTAACAATCTAATTCTGTCCCAAAAGGTACAGTCTACACAAACGTACCATCTAAGGCTAATTGTTTAACTCAAAGGGAAATCTGTGTATCTTTTATCAAAGGCCAAAGATGTACATTTACAATTTGAGGCAGTACAGTACAGTTTCTTCTAGATTTTAAGATATAATATCAGAAGACAGCCTGTGCTCAGTTAGAAATTACGTAAAATATTATGGTGTGGGGGTGCAGCTTTAGCACTGTCACCAGAAAGTAGCAAGGTTCAGGGCCTGAACCACCCTGAACCTTCATTTGTTCTTTCTGTACCAACATTTCCGCCAAGATTTTAAGGCTATGCATATTATGTCAACTGGTAATTCTAAGAATTACCTTACCTTAGTTTTGCATTTTTAAAAGGTACCCTTAGATTTGAGTAAAAGATTGTCACCGGAGGTTCTCGACTGGCCTCTGTAAAGTACATATAGCGAAGATAAGTACAAGTACCCTCGAGGTTCAATCAGGGGGTACTGCCACAGAGATTGCCTCATTAAGAAACTGTTGTAACCAAAGGTCAAATGGTTATTTATTGTCTGAGAGTGTAGAGCAGTATTTAGACAGTGTGCAGTGTTTAGTTCTAAGATGTTGTTAAATAAATGATCAATATCAGTGCAGGAAATAGACAAATAAAATATAAAGTAATTTCCATTTGAAGCTCCAATGCAAATGACAAGAAACACTCAGTTTATGAAACATAAAAAGTGTACCAGCCATAAACTACTGCAAAATTATTTACTTAACAATTGTTCTGTGTGAATGGGATTTGACCATAATGTAAAATAAAACACAATCAGATTAAACATCAATTTCTTCGAATGATTTGTTGTGTCTGTCCAGTATTTCAAATTGTATATTACTATATATTTTTTTAAATATAACAAATTATGAGCAGATGTGCAAATACACAAGTCAAAAGTGAAAACATTTTAGGAGGGATTTAAGCTGCCCGTCTGAGTAGTCATCTATGACCATGGTAGTCTTGAGACCATTTCAATCACTTCAAGCAGACTTTTCAGCTCTTAATCAAGTAACTGAACAGATAATAAGAGAAGGTGCATCAAATTCTGTGAGATTCATCTGATAATTGATAGCAGCAGGTCTTGAAGCTAGGAGAAAAGGAAACATTGTGGATATTCACAATATGTGAAAAGTAGAGACAAAGATCTCAGTCTTTCAAAGGCAGCCCAAAGTAAGTTGTCAGTTTACCCAATAATATCTGCAAATAGTCAAAGTTATCTGGCTGGATAGGTAATGGCAGTGCTTACATTAGCAGCTCAGTGTTGTTTACACGAATGACTGTAATCAGACAGAAAGCTTGATTTTTCTAAAGAGCTTTTTCCTAATTTTTAACAGCTGAAATCTAAATTTGAGTTTTTGATTTCATTCAAGGTGCACCTGTTCATTTGCAAATTATGCAGCCATCTGAAATGTGAAATGCAGCAAGAGCTTTCACACACTAGCTCATACAGTATATTGTCTAACCCCAATCTGTACTGGGGCTGATATGCTTCTGCTATCTTTTATGGCGTGGTCTGCTGGGGCGGCAGCATCTCTGCTGGGGACAGGAAGAGACTGAACAGGGTGATCCGAAGGGCCAGCTCTGTTCTAGGATGCCCTCTGGACCCAGTGGAGGTGGTGAGTGACAGGAGAACGGCGGCTAAGCTGTCATCCCTGATGGACAACATCTCCCACCCCATGCAGCAGACTGTGACAGCACTGAGCAGCTCCTTCAGTGGGAGACTGCGGCACCCACGGTGTGGGACGGAGAGATTTCGCAGGTCTTTCCTCCCCACTGCTGTCAGACTCCATAATAAAGACTTTAACTGATCAAGCACACACATCCATACATATGCAATAATACTAAGTGCAATAATCCTTTCTGTCATCGTTGTATTTTTACTCAGTTGTATATAGTATTTGTATTTGTATTCTATTTTTATCTTATTGTATATTTATTTTATTTTATTCTACTGTATATAGTATTTTATTTTATTCTATTCTGTACAGTTGTGTACTGTATTTATTCTTATTGTATTCTAATTTTTGCCTCATAACTTTTGCACTGTCCACTTCCTGCTGTGACAAAACAAATTTCCCACGTGTGGGACTAATAAAGGTTATCTTATCTTATCTTATCTTATATATTGTGTCCTCATCACTGTTAACACAGGGAGCAGCGTGTTGCTCAGTTGTTAGCATTGTTGCTTCACAGTGAAAATATTATAGAATTCAATATATTAGAGATTTCTATGTAGACTTTCCTGACACCTGTGTGAGTTCTACATCCAGTGCTGTAAAATATTTGCCGGCTTCCTGAGTTCTTAGTTTATTTTTGCATATTTGTCACACCTACATGTGTCATAGTACCGCCCACTCAAGGATCTGGCCACTGGGATGTGAAGGGTGTGGGCTGAAGGACCTTCAGGTGTATTAAATTGCCCTCAATGAAAAGACAGGGCAAGTGAAAGGCACCTAAAAGTTGTTTGCTAACCGCCATTAAAATGTAGGAGAAGAAGAAGGAGACAGGGCAAGTGTGTGAGACATGGGACGTTTGAAAGAGGACGCCACTCAAGCATCTCCGGGTTTCTGCTTCCCTCCTCTTCTTATTTAGAAATTATTATTTGATTTATATCTTGTAGAGCTGTTCATAGGGTGAAAAACTGTGACTATGACAAACTCAAGACTGATTGGACCGAGTGAGCTGTCCCAAATCTCTGGAGTAAAGACTGGGCGAGTGGAAGCCAGGTTCATGACTTTACAGTGTGGGTCGTTTGCCTAATGACCCTGGAGCCGTCCAGGTAAGACCACACTTCTTTCCATCCCTTGCGGCCAGTATCTTGTACCTGTTATGTGCAGCATCTCTCTGTGATTGCCCTTAGAGTGATGCAAAGCAAATCTTTATGGACATGGCTCGACGACTGTGAGACATGCTTCAGATCATGAAATAAATTTTAATATTAGTCCAAGAAAACCCGATATGCAAAATGGGGTTTTTAAATTATGATTTTTTTTATTATGGACAAAAAGGTCCAAACCGTGGAAATGTGAAAAGTAATTTTCCCCTAAACCTAATATTTTTTTTAGTTCTTGAACTTCGGTTAATTCAGTTTTACTTATATAGCGCCGAAATTACAACAGGGTCTACAATAATGCAGAGAAAACCTCGACAATCTGATGCACTTGGTGGCAGTCAGAAGGAAAAACTCGAAGGACCCTCCACCAGAACCAGGCTCATGGAGGGGCAGCCATCTGCCACAACTGACAAAAGAATCACTGTGGAGGGTGCCAGAGATTACTGATAATTAATGATCAAATGCAGAGCAGCATATAAACACAGAGTGTGAAAAGAGGTAAATGAAAATAATTTGGTTGAGTCATTAACAATGACCTTAGCTGAGGCCAGTGAGGCCTGCAGGTCTTTCAATGTTGTTCATGGTTCTTCTGTGACCTCCTGCATGAGTCACAAACTCTTGGCCTCTCCTGGGAAGGTTAACAGCTGTTCCTCAATTCAGGGCATTTTCAGGCCTATAGCTTGTTTACTCCAGTCTGAATAATCTTTTTCTTTTTGTATAAGTTTGTGAACTTGGAGCTTTCCCCCCATGATTTACTTTCTTTTCACACAGGCAAAAATCCAAGTGAAACACAAGTTACTTTTTCACATAGGCCCAGGTAGGTTTGGATAATCTTTTCATTAACAAATGAAATCATCATTTTAAAAACTAGAATTTGTATTTATTCAGGTTATCTTTGTCTAATAATAAAATTTCTCCACACCTGTCAGCTCTGTACTAATAATGAAATTAAATAAATAAAAGGAAAACAAAGGGAAAAAAAACAAAAACAGTAATGACAGGAGGATTTATAGAGCAAAACAAATATGTTTGGCACAACTGTGCTTTCAGATGATGGTTCTGTTTGCAAATGCTGCCATACAAGACAGATTTATAAAATAAACAAAAAGTAAGAAATTTGCTTGATCATCTGAAACATGTGTGACAAATGTGCAAAAAACCCTCAAGAAATCAGAAAATATTTTTCACAGCACTGCACATCTGACACTGGCAGGATCTAAAACTATGTGATCTAGAGACTTCAACGCCTATTTATTTAAATAGCACCCCGCTGTTTATCCATTGTTTGCTAGGAAGAGCTCTAATGAATATAATACTGTGTAACTTGCATTCTTATTAAATGGAAATAAAAGTAGAAGGAATTTGTGAAGTGTTTAAACAGAATCTAAAATCATCACGTTATATAAGATCATCACTTATATAGAGAAGTAAATGGCAATTTGAGTTTATAATACACAGTTATAATGCTATGAAATGAAGTTTTTCAGTGGATTACAGTTGGTTAACTGTTTTCCTGTTACAGTTTACCAAGGAGTAACATGAACAAAAAAGAAGCTACTTAAATAGTTTTGCAGTCACAGTGAAAAAGGACAAGCTCTGGTGGGAGCCCTGGAGGTGTTTGAGGATGGGAAGGTTTGCTAACCTCACATGAACCATGTAATTCCAACACAGCTCAGGAGGAAATTGGGCTTCTTGACAAAGAAGCCTTGTATATTCTGTTGGAAGACTGCATGAGGCCACGACCTTTTGTTTCCATCAGCGAGGCTACAAACTTCTGTTTGAAGCAGACCTCCACTCAACATCACAATAAAAGTCTGGACCCAATTAATTACACAATATATCAGATCTTCTGCATATGCTTCCATTTTGTTGTGATGCTCAATTAGACATTGTTGACACTGGCAGCATCACTTTAGCTTCTTGTGAAGTTATTGTGTGGTCGCACATTCCCGTGCCTTATTTATTATTGAGCCCATCACAAAGGTCAACAGTGTTCGTTTTAGACCAGGAGTAAGACTGTCTCTGACACTCTGGAACTCTGTCTCAAATTATTACCAACAACTAAAGACAAATTTAGCTTCCACTGAAAGAGAAAGAAAGAAAAAAGTTAATTTCATTGTATTGAGTTAAATGCGTCATGGGTCACGAGATCCAGCGGCTCATGACGCACAAAATTGAATATAAAGAGGTGCAACATTCCTCCAGAGATGGCTTTCACTGTCAGATAATGGTGACCTGATTACAAATCAGACCTTTGCTCTCTTGTGCCTTTGCTGTGGTCCAGTTGACCTACTCACGGGGAAAGAAAACAGAGTCAAACGGAGTACAGCTAAACTCAGCAGATAATTTAGAGACTGTCGTCACGTCAAGAAACGAAAAACACAAGTAGACGTGTAAGAGGAGCCTGACTAGTTTTTGTACAGTCTTTTGGGGTTTAAAGTGCATTTAAACAGGCTTAAAGTGTCATCTGACCCAAAAAACCTGAGGGAAACTATGATAATTATAATTGTCCTACGTAGCTCACACAGACAGTGGGATTATATATCAGTCTGCGGACTTTTTGATGAATTTTAATTAGTTGTTTCATTGTCTCACAACTAAACAATGAATCATCTACAAATCCACAACTGTACACCAGCTGGCATTTCTTTGAATTTCTTTTATTTATAATTCTGGGAAACAAGATGTTGTGAATGCTTTGCTGCTGATCTAATTCAGTCTGCAAAACACTGTCTGAGTGCTGTTCTGTGAATCAGAGTGAAACTATGGTGTGCCTGACTGGGGGAGTGTTAGCACAGGATGTATATTTCTTGGAAACATCAAGTTGAGCATACAGTAGGAGTCATTTGCACCTCCAAATTGTTTGATTTTTGTTTTTATTTTTTTTAACTTAGTTGGTTGCTCAAGTCTCCAAATGTTGTACATATCTGGAGGTGTGACATTCTCCTTTCTACTTTATAAACAGTAGGGGATTTTTTCTTCTTCTTGTATTTTATTTTTCACAAGAAGGAGGTAGACTTGTTAATTTACATTAAAGTGTTCTGCCTCTAACCATTTCTAGAGCCCACAGCAATGCTATGACATGCCATTTCGTGTCTTCACCTTTTCAGCACAGTTATTAAGTGACAAAGGAACTAACCGGCATATCATTACCACATAATGAGGTTAATATGATAAAGTCATGCATTTAACAACATCCCCACAGACAGCTCTGTCTTTGTTGTACCTGTTATTGAAATACAATCTCATAATTACATAATTGTGCATTCCAATGAGTATTTTTCATTTATTTGTAGTCTGGAGAAAAGTTTTAAAGCGGCTACAAAATTAAAAGAAAGAGAAAATAACTAGAGGTCATGCAGAGCTAAGCCCAAAAATGTTAATCTACAGAGACTGAAGCTTTAGATATATTGCACATATGCTTGAGTGTCCTAAAGGAAACCGTATAAAATGACAGTTTTTTTTGGGGGGGGGGTTTCATTCGGGAGGAGCCGTGCTGCTCTCTGGCAGGAAGCACCATGCCCTCCTGTGTTTTAAATGCACTTTAGAACAGCAGGCAGCAACACTACATATGAGCGGGCGGAGGGAGGTTTGGGGTCTTCACTCACCCCCGTTCTGTTAACCGTTGGGGCTGGGGGGCTGGGAGGAGGTGCTGGCTGTCAGATTGGGGTCTGGGATGCGGGGCCTCCCTGCTACTGCAGATAAGGAGGCAGTCTGCTTTCCTCCACCCCAGAGAGAAGGGTTACATCTCCTGGGTGCGGGTACAGTTTGCCCTTCTGGGAGTAGGGGTACCCGGACCTGGGATATAGAGTATGTTTGGGGAGTGTGGATGTGTGTACAGTGTCTATTTGCGTCTGTCTCCATGTCAGGTGAGTGCCGAGTATTTGTTTGTGTATATGGAGGTGGGAATGTGTCTGCGTGCGCCTGTTCGTCTGTGTCTATATGTCAGCTTGGGTCTTAGACTATCTATAGACATCTATAGTGTTGTGTTCTGTCTTCCCATGTTGTGCTCTAACTACTCCCTCTCATTTCAGTTGTAGTCTTTTCTCCCATCATTTGGCAACTACTGAAATGCCATGGATTCAAAACGTTAGTCCACTGTTGGTCAGTATGAAGACTGGCAGATCTGTTTGTTTGCAGTGAATTTAGTATTTATTGGGTGTCTTTCTTCTTGGTGTCAAATCAGTCAATAAGTTGCCCCACTTTCTCCCTGTTTCTAGATTATCTTTGCCCTCTTTGTGGCAAATGCCTTTGTTTTTGTCAGCCCCTTGTACGCTTCAGATGCCGCATGGATGTGGACAACCTCTGCCAGACAGCAGGACAAAAGGTGACAGAGGAGAACAGAGCTGAATGAAATGAGAGGCAGGTCAAAAACAGTGAGCAGGCTAAAAGAGTTGCTCATAATTGTGGGACATTTTAATTATTATCACAAGGGCATCCTAATGATAATGACCACTACTAAGACTGTACAATGCATTGTTTCTGTTTTCCTCTGAGACAAGTGACAACAGCTATGCTTTAATGATTTGGACAATAATGAGATTGCCTAGCCATACATTCCAATTACACAATGGGCACAAGCATAACTCCAAGCTGACTACAGCTGATGCTGGTGCTTTTGACAAGTTGGCAAAAAGCAGTAGATGTTTAAAAAAAGACCATCTGTGCTCTCACTTCTAGGAAACCAGGCACAATTACAATATGACAAATTAACCAAGTAGTATTTTTCTCTTTTAACATTTAGAAACATGAGAACAAATGTGGGGGCCTTATTACTCCTAATTGTCACCAAGATTCTGTTTTGGCAGTCACAAACACAAACAGCCCCGCTGATTGACTTTGACTGAAATAATTTGTTTGGGGGTCATTCCCACTTCCATTAGGTTCGCTTAATGAACCTTTATCTCTCTGACCTGGTTCAGCCTTTGCCGCGTTGCTCAATTTGCTTGTTTGTCTTGTGGCTGTATTTGACCATACAGGGCCTTATTTTGTGACTAGCAATCTGTCAACAATGGGACTTCAATTATTTTTTCATTAGGAGACCACCAAACCAAACCTCATTAGGAAAGAGTCACGCAGAACCCATAAACTGCCCATAAAGAACTGGGGTTCAGCTAAATTACTGAGACCCATGGAGAGAGAGGGGGGGAAAGGAGAATAAACAGGAGAATAGTGGTGGTGGTGGTGGTGGTGGTGTGTGTGTGTGTGTGTGTGGGGGGTGGGGGGGTTAAGTTTTAAAATAGATTAAAGTCCAAAACTGTAAATTCCCATCAGTTGATAAACTTCATAAACATTCTTAAATAAAATAAGATTTCTTTTGTAGCTTTAAATATAATCACTAAGGTAGGGTTTTTTTGTTTTTTAATTGAATAAATGAAAATAAAATAAATGATCACAGATGTCAAAATACCTGTGAGACTTTACATGGTAGAAAATCTGAGAAAATTTGGCCATGTGGCTAAAACAAAACTCCGCTCTCACATTAGCCTTACCCGTAACCCTAAACCAGCAATGTCAGACATAGAGCCTCTGGGCTAAACTGGTTTCAAGGTTTAAGGTTCAAGGTTCTTTATTTGTCACATGCATAGTTATACATGTGCAAAAATTGGGGGGGGGGGGTGTAGAGGAAGAACATTATATATATATATATATATATATATATATATATATATATATATATATATATATATACATACATATAGTATATACACTGGGTGAATGTGCAGTAGTAGCAGCTAGCAGGTGAATTCTGTACATTAATATGGATAGACATCTGACTATTTTACAGGATAGACAATATAAACATATTTAAAATTAAAGGAATTGAAATGTACATTGTGCCTTGGTTTAGAGTGTCTGGAAGAGTCCTGTCTCAGTCAATTATAGATGATGTGAGAGGGCGGGTGTGTGTGTTTAGGGCACGGATGGCTTGGGGATAGAAGCTCCTCTTGAGTCTCTCTGTCCTTGCCCGGAAGATGCGGAACCTTCTACCAGATTGCAGAAGTTGGAACAGTTTGTTGCCAGGATGGGACGGGTCCTTCAGTATCTGCGCTGCTCTAGTCCGGCATCTCCTGGTGTAGGTGTCCTGAAGCGGGGGGAGAGCAATCCTGCAGCAGCGTTCTGCTGTACGGATCACTCTCTGGAGAGCTTTTTGGTCCTTCACACAGCTGTTCCCAAACCACGATGTCATGTTCTGTGTGAGGATGCTCTCCACAGCGCCTGTATAGAAAATCCTGAGGATCTTTGGAGAGACCCTGAACTTCCTCAGTTGTCGTAGGTGATACAGGCGCTGCCTAGCCTTTTTGGTCTGGACCTGAATGTGGGCAGCCCATGTCAGGTCTGAGGAGATGTGAACACCAAGATACTTGAAGGACTGCACCCTCTCCACTGGAGCTCCATTGATGATAATGGGCTTGTAGTCTCTGTGCTGACCCCTTCTGAAGTCCACCACCAGCTCCTTGGTCTTGCTGACGTTCAGCTGGAGGTGGTTGTCCTGGCACCACGATGCCAGATTCTTCACTTCATCCATGTAGGCCGCCTCATCGTTGTTGGAGATGGCACCCAACACCACTGTGTCGTCAGCAAACTTCACAATGGTGTTGGAGCCGTGGGTGGCCACACAGTCTGAAGTGTAGAGGGAGTAGAGCAGTGGCGAGAGGACACATCCCTGAGGTGCTCCTGTGTTGATGGTGATGCTGTTGGAGAAGCACCTGCCCACCCTCACCACCTGAGTTCTGCCAGTGAGGAAGTCCAACACCCATGCACACAGACGGCTGTTAAGACCCAGATCCCTCAGCTTTGTGAACAGTCTGCAGGGCACTATTGTGTTAAACGCTGAACTGTAATCAACAAACAGCATTCGCTGTTTCAATTCAGCCCAACCATTATGGAATCTTGTTTCCACCAAGACAAAAAAGAACGAAAAGGAAAAAAATGTCATTCATAAGTCACGATTTCTGACTATCATCTTCCAAATTTAGGTTGTATATGTCAAAATTTCTGGGGTCAAAAACAAAGGAATGTCCTTGATCATATAGTTTGAACCAAGACTTACAAATTTAAGTACAATAATGGCAACATTTAACAATTTGACTCCAACAGTCTATCTTCTGTGGACAATCAGTCCACTGGACAAAGACATTTGTGCACATGTGACAAAGGAAACTGTGGGCTGCTGAAGATTGAAAGGCAGAACTCTCACTTCTTCTTTTCCTCTTTTCTTCAACAGCTGTTTCTCGGTAAGCTTTAAACTTGAGGCTGCCAGCCTTTTCTGTTTCCTTTCTTACTAGTCACCTTTTTCAAACAGAGTATTAGCAGTCTCCAGCTCTCCAGCTTATGACATGCCTCACCCTTTGGAACTACAGTTTCACTTCACTTCAGTTCGGAAGATTTACTTTCTTTATGCCTCACTGAAGACGTACTTCTGCAGTTATTGCTCTTATAGTGTGTAGACATTGTTGGTGAAATTGCATATATGCATTTCTGTTTCATATTGAAACATGATGACTACAATTGCTCGGTATGCTTTTATGCTTGTGGATGTGTACAAAGAGTCTTGTCACACTCTTCTAGCAAGGCATCCAAAGAAGTTGTTGGATTCAAATTTATTGGTGACTGTGATTAGACATTACATTGGACAATCCACTCAGACAGCTTGGCACCATCAACAGCGTTGTGTTTTACAGGATGGCACTGATATAAGACTTATTTCTTCTTCTTGGTGATCCAAAAGGCTTTCGCTGTCTTGGCAAAGCAGCTGATATGTATTGTAGTTCCTCGTCTGTATTAGGGTTAAGGGCGCAGTCATCAGCAGACATGAGCTCCAAGACCAGCTGGTCTAGCTGCACAGCTGAAGGTACAGGTACAGGTCTCAACTGAGGTGTCATGGAGTACCATACTGAGTAAGATGGGGTTTAATGTTGAGTGAGTATACACATTCCACTATTGGACATGGGAAGCTGCCTGACAGAGAGCCAGGTACTTTGACCTGTCCCAAATGATGTTCATGGACCTTGCGAAAGATGAGTGAAGGTGACATTGGGGTTACCTTCACTGCTCTTTACACTTCTACTCATCGTATTCATTCAAAAGAATAATTCAAATGCACATCAGTATTTAGGAACCTACACATTACACTTGTGCAATGTACGTCCCACCATGGAAACCCATGCCATGAAGCTCGTAGTGCTGTTGTTAATGCCAGAGGAGATCTGGAGTTCTGCAGTTATTGAGTCAGCAGATGGACTTGACTTTTACACACTATAAGCATCAGCACTTTATGGGATCTGCCAATTAGTGGCTGAGTTGCTGTGGTTCCTACACTCTTGAGCTTTTCAATAATACCACTCAATGTTCACCATATGTCAGACTGAGTTGCTGCTAACTGAAGTTGAATTTTTGCAGCAATGGAATCCTATTGCAGCACCACATGAGAATTCAAAGTCTTACACGTAAACTGCATAGCTAGGTGCTTGATTTCATACACTTGTGGCAATGGAACTGAAAACACTTGGATTCATTCAAGAGCCCAATAAATCTGTCCATATAGTGTATGTTCATTTTTTCTACATCTGTAATTAGTCATATCTACCTTGCCTTGATGATTTTATTAAATTCAGTTTAGTCAAGTCAGCTTTATTTGTATAGCACATTTAAAAGAAAAGTGTCAGCCAAAGTGCTGAACAGAGGGATAATTTAATCAAATAAAAGAGAATTAAAAGAAATGAGGTAAAAGAAAAATACAAAACACACACACACACACACACACACACACACACACACACACACACACACACACACAGACACGTACACATGTAGACATAAATACATGTATACATCACCCAATGATATAAAAGACCAGAATAGCTAAAACAGAATAAAAGCCGTGTCAAAGAGATTCAAAAGCCTTTGAAAACAGGTAGGTCATCAGATTTGATTTGAAGATTTCCAGAGAGGAAGAGGATTTTATAAAAGAGGGAAGACTGTTCCAGAGTTTAGGAGTGGTGCCTGTCACCTCAGGATTTTGACTGGGAGCGTGGAACCAGTAAAAGCATCTGACTGGAGGAACCCAGAGTTCGAGTGGGTTGGTGCAGGCTAAGGAGATCTGAAATGTAACCTGGAGCTAAGCCAGGAGGCTTTAAAAACAAAAAAATAAAACCTTGAAATGAATTCTGTATTTACCTGGCAGCCAGTGTAAAGATGCGAGTATCAGAGTAATACTTTCTCTCTTTCTGGTACCCGTCAGGAGCCCTGAGGCTGCATTTTGAATAAGTTGCAGGTGGGACAGGCTCGAGTGACAGATGCCTCAATAGAGAGAGTTACAGAAAAATTAAGGCATGGGTAACGGTTTCCAGATCTTTAGATGACAAGATAGTTTTGAGTTTAGAAATGCTCCTGAACTGGGAAAAACTGCCACGAACAACTGAGTTTATTTGTTTGTCCAGCTTGAGGGTAGAATCGAAAATGAAACCAAGATTTTTAACATGGGGGTGTACATTAGCTGATAGTGGGCCCAAGTAATTGCTTATGAGACTAACAAAGTCTTGGTTGCCAAAAAGTTATAATATCAGTTTTGTCATCGTTTAGTTTGAGAAAGTTCAATGACATCCAGCAAGACAATCTGAAGCTTTCTGCAATGTACCATCAGCACCTGGTTTAGAGAGAGAAAGAACTGGGTATCATCTGCATAAGAATGATAGGAAATTTGGTATTTCTGAAAAATAGAGTCCAATGAGGGCATGTATAGAGCCAAAATAGAGCCTTGAGGTATTCCACAAGCAAGTGTAGGAGGTGAAGAGTATTTGTTACCCAGCATCACGGAGTATGTTCTGCTCTCTAAGAGTTAAACCATTTTACAGCAGAACCTTGAATACCAACACATGTCTTCAAATGGTTTAATAGGATTGTGTGGTCAACAGTGTCAAATGCTGCACTCAGGTCTAAAACAATTAAAACTGTACTTTTTCCAGAGTCAGTAGCAAAAAGCACATCATTCAACCCCTTAAGTAGAGCAGACTCTGTGCTATGGAAGGCTCTAAAACCAGACTGATATTTATCCAGAATACTATGTGTATCTAAGAATGAGGGCAACTGGTGGAGGACAACTTTCTTGAGAACCTCAGACAAAAATGGCAGCTTGGAGATTGGTCTAAAATTGCTAAGAACTGACGGATCCAAACCAGCCGCTTCAACAGCTTGTTTAGAAGAACGCGGAACAATTCCATTTGAGATGCTGCCATTAACAATAGCGAGGATGTTAGGGCTGTTTGTCTGCAGCACATCTCTGAGAAATGGCGTAGGTAACACATCCAAGGGACAAGTAGTTGGTTTCATGTGCATTATTATATCAGTAAGATGGGATAATGAGATTGGTTTAAATTAAGTAAGAAAGGAAGAGCATGTAAGTGGTTCAGAAGGGTCTTGGGATGGGAGCCAGATATGTGCCCTGATATTAGCCATTTTTTCAGTAAAGAACCTTTGAAAATACTCACAAGTGTGTGAGGCAGTCTCAGATATAGCTGTAGTGGTGGGATGCAGAGTTGACTGTTGAATAGGACTTCAGGTTTACCAGAATTCTTTGTAAAAATCTTAAGGGAAATAATTTGCTCTTTCTACCTTGACATGGAGCTTAGCTTTCTTCCATTTTTGTTCTGTTTTCCTGCATTCCTGTCTGACGGCACAAGTGACATTATTTAACCAAGGCTGACTTTTACATTTTTGTTGTCTACATTTTAGAGGAGCAATTGAGTCCATAGTGTTGGTACAAGCCAAACTAAAGCATGCAAGTGGTTCATCAGGGTTACTTTCATTAAAGAGAGAGCAAAATTGGGGAGCAGTTTCAGATGTTATGGGGGTATTTTGAATAGTGCATTCCGTCATCCGCTTAAAGGTCCAAACCTTTGGTATGGCTACAAAGAACATTGCATAGTCCAATAGTAAAGCCAAGCAATGGTAGGCATATCAAGCATATGGTTAAAAGGGGGATCATAGTTTATCCATTTGTTCACACAGCCATGTAAGCCAGCATGCCACGATTACAACCCAGTGCCAGAAAAGTAGCTGCGATTACCTACCTGGTACTGTACATACTGTGGGCAACTTGAGAAGGCAGATGCTCGAGTGCATTAACCAGCCAAACAGTAGTACGTGGAGAAGGCCAGCAAGGGCTGCTAGGCTATGAGTAATTGATAACTTGTATAGGCTGGTTAGAATCAGAATCAGAATACTTTATCAATCCCGAAGGAAATTAAGGTTACAGCAGGCAGCACGCTAATGGCGCATGCGCACTTACAAAGGAACCTTCTGACCAACTTTACACAAACATCACATTGGGGAGACATGTCAGAAAGGTAGGCTGATAGGAAAAAAAACAACGAAAATACATAACATGAGGTAAGAGGAGGAGAAAAAAACTCCACTCAGACTGAGCTCCTAGTGGGAGAACAGTTTGATAACAGAAAAAACACCTCAGCACAAAAAGCACATGACTATCAATACACCATAGAAACACAAGACAAGCAACAGGGGCGGGTAAAGGGTAAGAGAGAGCCGGTGTAGACAGCACATCCGGTCCTGCAGCATGTCTGCGCTGGTCCAGTTGACTGCCATCTTCCCCGGTAGGGCACAAGCATCGAAGGAGTTTGGAAAGGGAGGGGGGGGTCAGTGTGTGCACATCAGTGTGTGTGTGTGTGTGTGTGTGTGTGTGTGTGTGTGTGTGTGTGTGTGTGTGTGTGTGTGTGTGTGTGTGTGTGTGTGTGTCCAGAGTTCAGCTGAGACAGTGTCCTTCGCCCCAACAGGCTAAGTAAACAGTCTTCCAGCCAACCCAGGTGGCCTTGCGTGGGATGGGAAGAACAGCCATAACACAGTCGTTATCAGGGAGTGATTGTTCGGCTCCAGCCTTGATGGGGGTCCACAATTTTGATATTGATTTTGTAAATTTCCATGCGAGCAGCCCAGGAGAATTTTCAGGCTGCTCTTTAACACTCTGATGCTGGTCTCTCAATCTCCCGTTGGAGAGCCGCGAGCCTCCCCATGATGGCATCAAACTTCTGTTCCATGGTGTTATCATTCTTTTGATTCTGAGACCTCACAACTGCAGTGATCCGTTCCACGATGTGTTCCAACTGTCGCTCAAGGGTCTCATTCTGAGCAGGCCTCTCTCTGATGTATCCCCCCATACGCTCAATGGTGTTATTTTGAGCCTTCACAGCAGCTGTAAGCGTCTCCAAGGTGTTAACCATATTACGTTCGTTGTGAGAGGCCGCGCCTCGTCCCATCGCTTCGATTCCAGCGGGCAGCCTTGGGGGGGTTTGAACAGCCGGTTCCACTCTCTTATTTCTCCGATAAACCAGGGCTAAGCCAACTCCGATCAACAAGAACCCTGTTATCACGGTTCCGAATAGATAGATATCTTCAGCGTCCTCGATCGACAGTCCCGCCAGGCACATGACCCTCCAGTTCTGCCACCCGTCCATCGTGTAACCGGCAGGGAAAGTCCCTCCAGGGCACTCGGGCTCTCCCAAGCCCTGACTTCTCGTTGAGAAAAGGGTGTCAATAGCATTCAGAGACCAGTTGATCAAATCCATAATTCTCTTTAGGTTTTAGAGAACGACAGTGAGAGAGTGTTCCAGGGAAAGTAATGCACACGAGACAAGACAAGGACATAGAGGCTAAGCAGGGAAGATAAGGGTAAGGAGGTACCCAGGAGAGTCACAGGTAAAATGATAAAATCCAGGTTTACCAGGATCAAATCAAAGGGAAACAGTAAAATCAAATACTTTAGTGTAAAAATAAAACTGAACTAAGCAAACGAACACACACGGAGAGCAGCTGCAGAAAGTCACGCCAGTGTATGCTCACTGGGAAGCACAACACGAGATTTAAGCATTTAGCACCAAATCCCAACAGCAGTCACTTCAAAGTGCTTACATTGTAAGGTAAGGACCCTTTAATTATATAGAGAAACCCCAACAATCAGACAATGAGCAAGCACTTGGCAACAGTGGCAAGGAAAAACTTCCTTTTAACAGGAGGAAACCTCCAACATAATCAGGGGCAGGGAGGGGCAGCCATTTGTCATGACTGGCTGGGGGTGAGACATAATGAGAAAGTGACTGATAGACTATGAGTAATTGATAACGTGTACATTCTGCATTTTTATTAGATTTACTTCTGCATCAGCTGTATTGCCTTTAGCCTTCATTATTTTTAACTCCTATTTACAGTTCAAATTTGCTTGTCTCATGAGAAATATACTCATCTAGATCTACACTCAAAAAAATTAAATTGGGTGGTTGTTACATTTACAAGAGTCTGCCTTGCAATTTGAACAAAATAATTCAATGCTTCTGTGGTGAATTTAACTAAATCATGTGGTGTCTGCATGAAATTCAACAACTTATTCTTGTTGAGATGACATGATACAATATAGTAAGAGTAGTTAGTTCCCTGGACTCGCGAAATTTCACAAGATCACATGTATGCTATTGGTGGTTTAACCTGTTAAGGACGAAAATATAAAGAAAATTCTGTAGCCTTGTAATCATATCTTTCCTACTTTAGCACTGTTACCTCAGTCTGAATCCAGCATCAGGCTGGGGCCTGTCACAGTATTTGTTTCCATTCTGAGTTTAATTATATTTGACAATTGTTGTTCCTGGTTTGATTATCTTTCGTTTATGCTTAGTCATCTCAGTCCTTCCTTCCTTCCTTCCTTCCTTCCTTTCCAGTAATACTCAAGTGGGGGTTCTGGGGGTTTAGTTCCTGTGCCCCTCATTTTTAGTGTAGATTTAGTTTAGCCTTCATGTTTATTATCTTGTTCCCCACTGTTAGTATCAAGTCCGTGCCTTTGTGTTTGTCGTGTGTTTCCTGTTTTATTTTGATAGTCCTTGTCTTGTACCGCGACAGTGCATCTAGTTTTGCTTTCCCTCGTCTCTTTGTATCTGATTATTCAAGTTTTCCTGTTTTTGTTTTTGTTTTGTAGTGTTCAAGTGTTTTACAGCAAAATAAAGCTGCCTTTTTGAGTTCATCCCTGTGCACTCAGAGTTCTGCATTTGGGTCCTTCCTCCTGCCTTCCACAGTGTGACATGACAGAGCGTTTCTGTGTCCCCGTGTTTGAGTGGGTTCTCTCTGGGTATTCTGGCTTCCTCCCACAGTCCAAAGACATGCAGTTAGTAAGGTTAGTTTAAAAGGTGATTCTAAATTACCTAAATTAGTGTACCCTGTCTCTTGCCCTATGACATCTGGGATAGAATCTGGAGCTAATACCACCTGCTATATGTAAAAACTCCCACCAAGTTTACATCAAACAACAAAAAAACTCTTAGTGATCACACAATAACTTCACACTGGACCCCTGGGCGATGAAAAAGTGATTAAACCCAAACTTACTGGTAGTTCAACTTTTTACTCAATATGGAAGTTGTTATTTTCTTTTGTTATCCGTATGGTAAACTTTCAAATCATCTTGTACAAAGATAAAACAGTCCAGGGCCAGAAATGAAGTTTGCTGAAAGAGAGCCACTTCTAATTTTAATTTATAAGACTGAATATTTTACATCAAAAAAATTCTAAATGCAAAGACAGAAGATCAGTATAAACATTAGGAGAAAGCTGGCTGAAAGGCCTTTGAATTACAAAAGCAGGACACATGACACCATATAAGGAAAGGCCTAAAATTTCGGATGAAAGAGGAAAGAGTACATAACAAAAGGGTCAGCTTTGAGTTCAGCTCTCCCCTCAAGTTTAAGGGCCATGGAATGATCGACTTTCGCATTTCACCCACATGGATTATTATTTTTACAGCCTTTAAGTCTCTTTTAGGATTAAGCAAATTTCAACACCTAAACACATGGTTCAGTAAGCATATTTAAACAGTTACATTGCAAAAGGTACACAAACAAGTTAAGCTGCTGTTAAAATTAAATGGGTAATTTAAATTCTGTGTCAACTGAGACCTGTAGGTCAATATTAATATAATTTAATAAGGCGCATAAAGCTGTTAATCCAGCTGTAATCAGCATGAATTAAAACAAGCAAGTATACCCCCCACCCCAAAAGAAAATGCTTCCAAGTGCCGTATAACAAATCCCATCATTATAAAGTGGTAATTGGTTCCGTGATCATCAAAAAAACAAAAAAAACAAAACGAAAGTAGACATACTTCAAAAACAATTTAAAAGAGTAATGACACAACGATTTGTACTTAAATGGGGCGATCTTGGCTCAAGAGTTGGGAGTTCGCCTTGTAATCGAACTCGCCTTGTAATCGGAAGGATGCCAGTTCGAGCCCCGGCTCGGACAGTCTCGGTCGTTGTGTCCTTGGGCAAGACACTTCACCCGTTGCCTACTGGTGGTGGTCAGAGGGCCCAGTGGCGCCAGTGTCCGGCAGCCTCGCCTTTGTCAGTGCGCCCCAAGGTGGCTGTGGCTACAATGTAGCTTGCCATCACCAGTGTGTGAATGTGTGCGTGAATGGGTGGATGACTGGATGTGTAAAGCGCTTTGGGGTCCTTAGGGACTAGTAAAGCGCTATACAAATACAGGCCATTTAAATTATCTGAGTTTTATTGAGAAAACCAGATTTTTAACAAAAATCTTTATTAAAAAGTTTTAAATGCACGAGTATGGCATGGTATACAGAGTTTTTCCAATGTAAGAGTAGCACGTAAGATGCAACAAAAGAGAGAAAACAAGGTGTCACAGCCAGTGATTATATGAAGGAATGTAAATAAGAAAATAAGATCCTGGAGGTTAGAATGAAGGATGCCTGCGACACCAAGAACCTCCAACAACCTCCAATAAGGGTTCCAGTGCTTGAATGATTTGGCAGGAAATCTGTCTGATATTTAAACACGGCAAAAGGTTTATCACAACCAACCATACTTTTAGCACTCTAGCCTTAACCCTGACTTACTTTTTCATGTGAAGAACACATGAAAGGCTGTTTTAGTTTAAATTCTTTGAATATTATAGTAATCCGGTTAGACATTACCGATTAATTCCCATTTGCACTTGTCAACACACTCGGCGCAGACAAAATCCCAGACCAAATGAATGAGTGGCTGCAGGGGCAGCTCATGCTAATTCATTTTTATTTATCTTTTTAATGTGTTAACCATCTGTGCACAATATCCCAAGTAGTTTCATGTCACTATAGAGTGTGTGTGTGTGTGTGTGTGTGTGTGTGTGTGTGTGTGTGTGTGTGTGTGTGTGTGTGTGTGTGTGTGTGTGTGTGTGTGTGTGTGTGTGTGTGTGTGTGTGTGTGTGTGTATTGTGGTACATGTGTGAGAGACAGTAGCAGAATGAGGTGATTAAGGGCATCAGTGAGGTAGGGTTCTTGCCAGCCACCCAAGCACTATCAATTGCATCCAAAGTGAATGAGAAATTAAAATCTGTGTCCGGTGTCCAAACTGATTTTCCTGGAATCATAAAAATGGCAAAGCTAAAACCCATAAACAAACTTCAAGCACAGATTTAGAAAATTGGTTAAAGGGAAGCTGTTGCTCTGTAAATTAACATTTTTATTCAGATTTGATCTGAAACACTGTACTGCAAACATGCAAAAGCCAAAAATGGAATTAATATTAATAGGGTTTGATACATGGTTTTCTTTTCAGTCACAAAAAAGCCAAAAATCAAATCACTAATCATTACTGGGAATGAAATTTTACAGTCATTAGACTGTGGAGACATTTTGAAAACTAACTAATTTTCCCTTCAGTGCTTTAGGCATTCAGGTCAGATTGTGTCTATTGCCTCGTACAGCTTTTACACAGGCTACGTATTTGCTATCAGCACAAAAGTATTTTCATGTTTTGCTTATTGAGTCTTTCCTGCGTGGACACTGAGCCTAACCTTAGATGACTCAAGATTTACGAAAGAATAGAGTTCTCGGTTGCCAATAGAACACACTGTGTGCATTCCTATAAAACCTTGTCGTTTATCTTATCTACCAGAATTATCAAATTTTGATAAATCGTTGACCCTTTAATAGAATTTTATATAATTAATGTTATGCTTTTCCTAATATAAAGTATGTTATTTTTTACATGGCAACTTGATTCCTTAGATGAATGGACTATGGGTATAATAAGGGTAGAACCCTCATTACATCAAGCATTGTTTCATTAAAATGCTAACATGATAGATTCCACACCAGAAGATGGGTACAATGTGGTTATAAAGGGATGAATGTGGTCAGCAACAATACTCAGGCAGGCTGCAGCAATGACACAAGATATATTTCTTACTAAGGAACCTAAATAGGTCCCCCATACCATTACACCACCAGCAGCAGCCTGACCATTTGTTACAAGGCAGGATGAATCCATGCTTTCATGTTGTTTGTGCCAAATTCTAAGCCTACCATCAGAATGTTTTAGCAAAAATTGAGACTCATCGGACAAGACAAGATTTTTTGCATATTTCACTGTGCAATTCTGTTGAGCCTGTGTGACTTATAGCCTCAGTTTCCTTTTCTTGGCTGACAGAAGACAGCGTGCTCTTCTGTTACTGTAGCCCATCTTCTTCAAGGTTCAACATGCTTTTATTTAGAGATGCTCTTCTGCTTATCTTGGTTGTAACGAGTTATTTGAGTTATTTGCAACTGTTATTTGAGTTACAGTTAACTTCCGTTTGGCTAAAAGCAGTCTGGACATTCTCCTCTGAACTCTGGATGAAAACATCTTGTTGATGCCAAAGAGGTAGGTGTTTTTTCTTTGGACCATTCTGTGAAAACCTTATAGATGGTTGTGGGGAAAATCCCAGCAGACCAAGTTTCTGAATTGCTCAAGCTAACCACAAACAACCATGTCTCATTTAAAGCGCCTTAAATCAACTTTCTTTCCCATTCTGATACTCAGTTTTAACCTCAATTGGTCGTCTGCACCATGTCTATGTGCCTAAATGCATTGAATTACCTGATCAGAATCAGCATATTTCATTAATCCCTACAGATAATTGTGATAATAAGCAACTGAACAGGTGTACCTAATGAAGTGGCAGGTGCGTGTATGAGTAATTTTAATGAGATATGATAACTATATAGCAAATTGATCGCGTCATTGAAAGACCCCATCAATTTTTGAGTCACTGTTTTACTACAATAACAAATCACAATTGCACCTTTATTAATTTGTGGTATTTTGTATGTTTCAGACTCAGTGGTTGTGTCCACTATGTAATTGATAGTGCCATATATTTGCAGTCCACCATTTTAATTATTAAGGCTCAGATTGAGTCATTTCTTTTATGTTGTTCAAATATTACTAGAAACACTGGCCTGGACACTTTCTGCTTAGGATGCATAGGGAGACATCCAAAAGAAGGATGTTACCATAAAACTGCATGTCTCAAAGTCAAGTTTATCTTTGGGCTTCTTTTCAGAAAATAAAGCAAGGCCTTAACCTTAGATTTATGCTTTAAAGGAAAAACTCAGGGCCACTTTGTAATTGAACTGAACAAGAGAGGGATTTTGGGCTCAGCGGAAATGTGTCGAAATTATTTTTAAATGCTAATATCAACACAATCACCACATTCTTCTTCAGTTCCAGAAGAGGGCAGTCACCAGCTAATACAATACATTGTCATGCCCTTGACCTTGAAATAATGGTTGGTTGATTAATAATAGAATCAAAAGCTGACACAGCCTTGAAGTTGATATATATTAATGAGCAAACAATATGTAACTACAAAAAGTACAAGTATTCTTGAGCATTTTTTAAAATTCAGTGAAAGCAGTTTTTCATTACTGATGCAACTGTTTTCCAGTTACAGTTGTTTGTGTGCTTTTCAGGGTCAGTTCAGGTGAATTGTTGACATGCTCTGGTGACGCTGCTTAAAAGCCACATCAATAAAGGACATCACCATCAACAGAGGAATTAACACTGGGGTCATGTCCCCTCTGTTGGCTCAAAGAGTCCTTTTTGGGTCCAAGAAATCTGGTCGTTCTGTGGGGAAAGACCTGCACAGAGAGAGTATGGGAGGCAGCAGAGGTCTGGATACCAGTACAACAGTCCACATGAGCAAGTCCACATTTCTCTACCTACAGAACAAAATTGAAAATTAATCTTGTTTAAATGACAATGTAAAATCAAATAACTGAGAAAATGTCTGAATATAAAAGTGAATTTATGTACAGATATTATGTAGAATCTAAGCTTTATAGATTTTTATATAAAGGATTCTCCATGAAGTAAAACCAAGTGGTTTAACAAACTTTGGGACCCCAGCCAAAGAGGAAGGAAAGAAGGCGAGGCGGGGATAAGACGAGAAAAGAAAGGGCAGAAGAGGACAGGACGAGAAAAGAAAGTAAGGGAGGATGTGACGGGGAGTAAATGGGAGCGCAGAGGAGAGGTGAGAAAAGAACAGTGAATAAGAAAAAAGGAATGGAAAAGCAAAGCCGTGTTTTCTCTGTGGATTCATTTATTGTTACAGCCGAGTAATTTTGTGGTGTATTCACACACTATCTGGCATCCTCCCCCTTAGAAATGACCATTATGTAACATCAACACAAGCACCTAAATTATGCTGTTAATTAGTTGCTGTAGGCACAGTAACACAATACTAAAGCTTCAGTCATTTGAAGGAACACTACATAACATCTGCTGCACATTCACAATAGCAGCCCCTGTGGCCAGAAGCAAGTTTTCCTGAGGACTAGAAATTCAGGCTTTTCACTTGCCTAAATTCAATGGAAGTGGAATCCTGACCACATTTGGCAACATACAAAAAACTAAACTTAAGGTAAAGTAACAGTAAATTTATTGAGGTATCTATCTAGGAATGAATTCACTTTTAAAATGGGAGTACTTTGTTGACCATCAAAATATTTGGACCTTTCTTAGATATCAAGAAAATGCAGCAGCTAACCCTAACCCCTGACCCCGAGCCTGGTTCTGACTCCCTAAGGTCTTTTCCTTCCCACTGTCACAAAGTGTAGGTGGTCATCTGACTTTTGAGGTTTTCTCTGTCTCACTAATAGCTAAAAGCCAATTGGGGATTTACTCTTCATTTCTTTTTTTTGAACCCTCGTGACTTCCTCTGACCATATGGTCTTATAAACTCTACTCACCCATGCCATGATAACCATACTGAAATTTTCCTTATTTCATGACTGACAGAACAGACATTACTGAGCAAGTCTATCAGAGGTATTATCACAAAGACATGGCCAATTTAGAAATGCTAGTTAACCTAACCCATGCATGTAGGAGGAAACCTGAGTAGTCAGAGAGAACCCACATAAACACATGGAGAACCCACCAAACAGGATTCAAATCTAAGACCGTCTAGCTGTGATGGAAAAGCACTATCCAGTTTACCACTGTGCTGCCAGTGTACCCTGAAAATGTTTTTTTGCTTTGAGTGTCCTCCCCCAGAAAATTCAAGGATAGGTTACTTGAGCATGCTTTTGTGATGTCCTGTGATTACCTTTTAAAGATAAGAGACAACTACTGGTCCAATAAAAACCCTGAAATACCGAAAGTTGATTTTTGCTGCACATTTTAGTGTTGCAAAATAGTCTGTTTTGACTCAAACTTTGATCTTTTCCCAGCATTAACCAAGCCTTTTCTTTTTTACTAAAGCTGAATGAAAATGAAAGAGAACAATGATTGAAAGTGAAACTTGTAAGTTTCATGGTTACCACATTCTCCAGCACCTGCCCAGCATTTTTATCTGTTGTTTCCCATCTTTCCTGCCCTCTCGGGGGCCCTTAGTTGTTTGTCTTGTGCTTGCTTGCTACAGAAGATAAGCACAAGTTTCTGGCTCCTGGTCCTTACTTGCCTCTTGCTTAAAAGCACTGGCTCATCCATCTGTTCTCCACCAGATCATGATGTCTATGTGACGTTCAGGCTCTTGGCTACTCTAGGGAAATGTAGGTTCATGTGGATGTCATCCTGCCTGAGATGACATCCATGTCTCTCTTCTCCTTTGTCACAGACTCTCAGTTGGCTTTTCTTAAAAACCCTACCTGCACACTCTGCAGTACCTCTGTTAACTATTGTCATGAAGTGTTAAACTTTTGCACTAAGTCAAGAATCTCAGGTTTTTGTATCTATAAACTTCAACTGTCCAAGTCAGTTTTATCCATGCTTAAAAGTGAAAAGGGCATATGTTTTTTTTTTCATTGAGTCTTACCAAATAATTGTAACTATATATGACTTTTATTTATTTATTTATTTATTTATTTATAAGGAGATGACTGATTTATTGGGAAGGATTGTTGGTTATTTAAGGTAAATACTTTTTAATGGACAGATCTTTCTTTGTATGTTTTTAACCCTGACAATCCTGTAAACCACACCATTATTAACCTTTGGATTCTGTCTTATTCCTGTAATACTGCACGTCAATGCGTAGGGGATCCATAAAGTTCAACCAAGGTGATAGATTTACTTTCAGCTGGATGGAGTGAGCTAAGTTCAAACAGTGATACTCAATAAGCACACGTCTCACATCCTGAAAAACCAGGACAGCCTGCTCTCATAAACATCATAACAGAACAGGGGCAGAGGGTGTTGTAATGTGTGTCTGATGCATGCCATGACTCATCTGCAGCCTTATTTTCAAAACACCTTTTTGCACACTGCCTGAAAATGTTGATATCTGCCTGTTTTGCAGTTTCCAGCATGCATCACTTAAAGTGATTTCAAGCCAGTTATTATTACATTATGAGCTTTCCACTGAGCACATAAGGATCTTTTTTTCTCTGGAAGAGGCTAAATTCCTCTTGGAAAGGATCCAAGGAAGAAGAAAGATTGTGACAGATTAGAATTTTACCTAATTAAAAGTTCAAAAATGTCAGACATATTCTAAATGAGAATGCGTTACACAACATACGTGTGCAGAAGTTTTTCTCTTACGAAGTCAACTCTCATAAGATGTGTTCACAAGATGTTTATTTGACACATTACTCGTGGCCAGCCGCTGAGCTACATTAAAACCTAAAAGTCCGGCACCTCCTGGGGTATCAGAATTTCCCCAGCCAGATACCAAGACAAGGCCGTCCAGCTAAACTCTCAGGCCGAACAAGGAGAGTGCTTATCAGAAATGCAGCCAAGAGGCCCATGGTGACTCTGGACGAGCTGCAGAGATCTACAGCTCAGGTGGGGGAATCTGTCCATAGGACAGCTATTAGTCGTGCACTGCACAAAGTTGGCCTTTATGGAAGAGTGGCAAGAAGAAAGCCATTGTTAACAGAAAACCATGAGAAGTCCCGTTTGCAGTTTGCCACAAGCCATGTGGGGGACACAGCAAACATGTGGAAGAAAGTGCTCTGGTCAGATGAGACCAAAATGGAACTTTTTGGCCAAAATGCAAAACGCTATGTGTGGTGGAAAACTAACACTGCACATCACTCTGAACACACCATCCCCACTGTCAGATATGGTGGTGGCAGCATCATGCTCTGGGGGTGCTTCTCTTCAGCAGGGACAGGGAAGCTGGTCAGAGTTGATGGGAAGATGGAGCCAAATACAGGGCAATCTTGGAAGAAAACCTCTTGGAGTCTGCAAAAGACTTGAGACTGGGGCGGAGGTTCACCTTCCAGCAGGACAACGACCATAAACATAAAGCCAGTGTCAGTGCGCCTCAGGGTGGCTGTGTCATGATACGTTGTGTGGCAGGCAGGGGAAGGACCCAAGATGCAGATTCACAGACACGGGGATAAACTCAAAAACACAGCTTTATTGCTGGCCACGGGAAGCAATACAAAATAAACTAAAACTGGGAAAACTAAAGCATGAACTGTACAAGGAATCGAACCACGGGGAGAATTACACACAACATGAGGGAGAACGTGACGCCGAACAGAGGGAGACTCAGACAGAAATACACAGAGGGTAAACGAGGAAAGTTGGCACACACGGGGAACACAGGTGACACTGATAATCATAACGAGACAGGGCGGGGTGAACTGAACATGACACGTACAGGCACAGAGGTTCAGACAGGAGGAGAGAGAGCACGGGGAAAACACAGACATAACGGGCTGGGGAAACATGAAACAACCACAAAGGGAGACGAGGGCTCATAAATACATAGAGGGCACACAGGGGGGAGAGAGAGCACGGGGAGAACTTAGACATAATGGGCAGGGGAAACATGGAATAAAACATAAGGAGAGACGAGGGCTCACAGATACACAGAGGGGCACACAGGGGGTAAAAGCCATGAAGGGAAAACACTTAGGGAACAACACAACAGGGCAACTCAGAAAACATGGTCTAAATAAGGAACGAAATACAAAAATACAAGGAACTAAGAATACTGGGCCCACATGGCCCAGGACCATGACATCACCCCCCCCCCCTAAAGGGCTGGCTCCCGACAGCCCAAACCCGAAAAACAAAACAAAGACAGAAAACAACCCACCCAGGGCGGGAGGCGGGGGACCAGGACGGAGGGACCAGAACGGGAAACAAAAACAAACAACAGAAAACACAGGAGCACATGACCATAGTCCAAATAAAGTTCAGGGGGCCGACCCAGAGCCCACAGGCACAAGAGTTCACGGGTCACACGGTCGGGGGGCCGACCAGGCGGGTGGCACAGGTGGCAGAGCTGGTCCGTAGGCCGGCCGTGCGGAAGGCAATGGCGGCGGCGACGAAGGAGACGACGGAGCAGTTCAGGAGGCCGGCCGCGCGGAAGGCAGCGGCGGCGGCGAGGGAGACGACGGAGCAGTTCAGGGGGCCGGCCGCGCGGAAGGCAGCGGCGGCTCTCCAGTTTCAGGCGTGCTGGCCATGGCCTGGTGGGCACAGGACCAGACGAGGCAGGACCAGCCGATGGCGATGCGGGGGCCGGACCAGGCGTCGCTGCAGAGGCTGAGGCTGGGCCAGACGAGGACGAAGACTCTGAGGCTGGAGCTGCAGCAGACGACTCTGAGGCTGGAGCTGCAGCAGACGACTCTGAGGCTGGAGCTGCAGCAGACGACTCTGAGGCTGGAGCTGCAGCAGACGACTCTGAGGCTGGAGCTGCAGCAGACGAAGCACAGGCTGGAGCTGCAGCAGACGAAGCACAGGCTGGAGCTGCAGCAGACGAAGCACAGGCTGGAGCTGCAGCAGACGAAGCACAGGCTGGAGCTGCAGCAGACGAAGCACAGGCTGAAGACTCAGAGGCTGGACCAGGCGTAGCAGAAGGTGGCTGGATGGGCTCCTCGGGCCCTCCAGCTGATGTGGCATGGTGCTGGACGGGCTCCTCGGGCCCTCCAGCTGATGTGGCATGGTGCTGGACGGGCTCCTCGGGCCCTCCAGCTGATGTGGCATGGTGCTGGATGGGCTCCTCGGGCCCTCCAGCTGACGAGGTAGATGGCGGCGTGGGAGCCGCGGAGTCCTGGATGAGCTCATCCGAGCTCCCAGCAGGAGCTGATGCAGAGCCAGAGAGATTTGAGACCCCTGGCTGAATGTTAAGCTGACCAGCGGACCGTACTGCTATCGGGGACTGGGCTACTGGAGACGCGGGGAGCTGAGCCACTGGGGCCTGCGCTACAGGCGGCACTGGAGCTACTGGGGCCTGCAATGCAGGCGGCACTGGAGCTACTGGGGCCTGAACTGAAAAGGACACGGGGGACACTGGAAACTGAACTGAGGGGGACACTGGAAACTGAACTGAGGGGGACACTGGAAACTGAACTGAGGGGGACACTGGAAACTGGACTGAGCTGTGAGGGTGGCTGCGAGGGAGCTGACTGAGCTGTGAGGGTGGCTGCGAGGGAGCTGACTGAGCTGTGAGGGTGGCTGCGAGGGAGCTGACTGAGCTGTGAAGGGTGGCTGCGAGGGAGCTGACTGAGCTGTGAAGGGTGGCTGCGAGGGAGCTGACTGAGCTGTGAAGGGCTGCGAGGGAGCTGACTGAGCTGTGAAGGGCTGCGAGGGAGCTGACTGAGCTGTGAAGGGCTGCGAGGGAGCTGACTGAGCTGTGAAGGGCTGCGAGGGAGCTGACTGAACTGAGGGTGGCTGCGAGGGAGCTAACTGAACTGAGGGTGGCTGCGAGGGAGCTAACTGAACTGAGGGTGGCTGCGAGGGAGCTAACTGAACTGGCCTGGGAGGAGAAACATGAGCAGGAAAAGGAGCAGGCTCAGAAAAAACAGTCTTAGAAACAGCAGGCTCAGGGTCGACAAAAATAGATCCATCAAAAATGAACCCGCCGTCCACTTCATGTTTTGCAGTCTTAGCATTGTCCGGTTTATGGCGGCGGGCGCGCCGCCTCCTTCGAGCAGAGGAAGCTGGCGCGATGGGCGCTGATGGCGCCAACACAGAGGGTGACGTGGTGGTGAGTTCCCTGTCGTCCGCCCCCATCCTTGCCAGAAATGAGACAGGCGAAAAATAGCCTAAGCGGATCGGAGACGGCGAGCGGCTGGTAGGCTGTGCAGCAGGTGAGAGGTCCTCCTCCGGGATGAGCCAGGGTTTCCGCCGGAGCTCGTCCTCCCGATAAGCCCGTAACACCTGCTGCCGCTCTTCCTCGCCAAAGTCTATGGCTTCCGTTGTCTCCGTGCGCCACGCCGTGCGGCCAGACCGCGGTGAAGACGCGGAAGCCGGCGGGGTGCGGGCGGAAGGTGTGTCTGTGGCGAGCCTCACCGTTCCAACTCTGACCGCTACTGGCTCATGAGACAGCGGCGATGACACCCGTTCACGGGACGGAGGTGTGGGTGCTGAGGCGGCATTCAGGACCCTCTGGGCCAGCGCACGGGCACGAAGCTCCTCCTTAAGGGGGCCCAGGGAGTCAAACGCCTCGACGAGGTGGGGGAGCTGTCGCAACCGTGGCTCCCGCAACAAAACGGCGTCCACGGCCGCCAATCCTGTGGAAACCACACTTGGATCCGCGCATCCGATGATGCGATCCATAATGCGGCAGAGCCGGTTCAGCTCCTCCCCTACCTCCTCTGAAATGTCCGCTGAGTCCGACATGGTCGTGTCGTCCTGGAGGTCCGCGGAGGGGTTGTGAACTGCTGGGTCCATGTTGTGGTCGCGTTCTTCTGTCATGATACGTTGTGTGGCAGGCAGGGGAAGGACCCAAGATGCAGATTCACAGACACGGGGATAAACTCAAAAACACAGCTTTATTGCTGGCCACGGGAAGCAATACAAAATAAACTAAAACTGGGAAAACTAAAGCATGAACTGTACAAGGAACCGAACCACGGGGAGAATTACACACAACATGAGGGAGAACGCGACGCCGAACAGAGGGAGACTCAGACAGAAATACACAGAGGGTAAACGAGGAAAGTGGGCACACACGGGGAACACAGGTGACACTGATAATCATAACGAGACAGGGCGGGGTGAACTGAACATGACACGTACAGGCACAGAGGTTCAGACAGGAGGAGAGAGAGCACGGGGAAAACACAGACATAACGGGCTGGGGAAACATGAAACAACCACAAAGGGAGACGAGGGCTCATAAATACATAGAGGGCACACAGGGGGGAGAGAGAGCACGGGGAGAACTTAGACATAATGGGCAGGGGAAACATGGAATAAAACATAAGGAGAGACGAGGGCTCACAGATACACAGAGGGGCACACAGGGGGTAAAAGCCATGAAGGGAAAACACTTAGGGAACAACACAACAGGGCAACTCAGAAAACATGGTCTAAATAAGGAACGAAATACAAAAATACAAGGAACTAAGAATACTGGGCCCACATGGCCCAGGACCATGACAGGCTGTGGCTACAATGTAGCTTGCCATCACCAGTGCGTGAATGTGTGTGTGAACGGGTGGATGACTGGATGTGTAAAGCGCTTTGGGGTCCTTGGGCACTAGTAAAAGCGCTATACAAATACAGGCCATTTACAATGGAATGGTTTAAAACAAAACATATCCATGTGTTAGAATGGCCCAATCAAAGTCCAGATCTAAATCCAATCGAGAATCTGTGGCAAGATCTGAAAACTGCTGTTCACAAACGCTGTCCATCTAATCTGACTGAGCTGGAGCTGTTTTGCAAAGAAGAACAGGCAAGGATTTCAGTCTCTAGATCTGCAAAGCTGGTAGAGACAGACCCTAAAAGACTGGCAGCTGTAATTGCAGCAAAAGCTGGTTCTACAAAGTATTGACTCAGGGGGCTGAATAATTACGCACACCCCACTTTTCAGTTATTTATTTGTAAAACATGTTTGTAATCATGTATGATTTTCATTCCACTTCTCACGTGTACACCACTTTGTGTTGGTCTTTCACGTGGAATTCCAATAAAATTGATTCATGTTTGTGGCTGTAATGTGACAAATAGTGCGAAAGTTCAAGGGGGCTGAATACTTTTGCAAGCCACTGTAGTTTAGCAGGCAGACTCGTGGTGTCTGCCAAGCATTTTCTGTGTCCCTTTGGAACGTTTTTCTTCTTTGTACCCAACTTGCAAGTTGTGTGCATGCTTCTGGGCCACCCAAGATCACATCAATGCTGAGACAAGGGAGATCTTTATTGATTTTTTTTTTCATTTATTTATTTATATGGGGTTTTTTGGGGTTTTTTTTAATGTCTGGCCTCTATGAATGAATATAATGAAATAGTTGGTCCATTGGGGAAAATATGCAGATTTTCTTTCCTGGAAATAGAAAAGAAGATCAAGATCCCATATTTGTCCATATGTTACACAGCTGGATCTCACAGCTGCTTTACAGCATGAGGATTATCTGGATTTAGTTACCCTGTCCCCAAAGGGACAAAAAAGAGAGAGAAAAAAGAAAAAGGAAAAAAACAACAACTGCAGTTTTAGCTTGTCGGTAATTGAACAGAAGATACAACATGTTAAACAAGTCTTTATGAGAGCCTAACTGACTGCTTACTCTAGCTTCACGGAGCAGACGCATGTGACTGTGACATCAATCTCCTCGTCTAGCTGTGAACAACACAGTGAATAAGTGCACTATCCAAACTGTCAGACTGTTCCTTTCTTAAATGGATTATTTAAAGTCCTTAAACTATTCATGACCTAACCACATGGCTTTTTTTAAAAGAAGAAAAAAAACAAAGTGACATGCTGATGTGGCAGACCTTGATGTGACGTGTATTTTGGGTGTTTCTGAACAGATACAGCAAATCTCAGCAAAGATAAGGATATCTGTTAAACACGTCTCCTTGTAGTCTATAACTTTTCTTTTAATACAAATGAAACACACTCATTGTTTTGCAGTCTTTCCTTTCTAGATCGCTTTCTTCTTTATCTTTGCAAGTTAACGTGTTGCTTTTTTTCATGACGTAAAAATGTGTTCTGACAGTTCTTGTTTAGTCTGCATTATCCATTGAATGCTGATAAGAAACATTATTAAGAGACATGTTGTCTGAAGGAAGAGGTTAGCCGAGGTAAAGCTAAGATAGGCCCAAGTAATAATAGATAACAGGTAAGGTGTAAATGAATTAAAATGGCAAAATAATTTGAAATTTTCACTAGAAATTCATATTTTGTTGATATTTTATTCCAGTAATGGAAATGGTTACATAGCAGCAACTCTCAGTTTTGTCAAAATGTGATATTTGCCGGCAACAAACAGGACAAATGGAATGATATTAAATACCACCTCTCTGCTGTAAGGGGTAACACGCCCACGTTACAAGACTGACGTTATGCAGGCAGGGGAAGGACCCAAGATGCAGATTCACAGACACGGGGATAAACTCAAAAACACAGCTTTATTGCTGGCCACGGGAAGCAATACAAAATAAACTAAAACTGGGAAAACTAAAGCATGAACTGTACAAGGAACCGAACCACGGGGAGAATTACACACAACATGAGGGAGAACGCGACGCCGAACAGAGGGAGACTCAGACAGAAATACACAGAGGGTAAACGAGGAAAGTGGGCACACACGGGGAACACAGGTGACACTGATAATCATAACGAGACAGGGCGGGGTGAACTGAACATGACACGTACAGGCACAGAGGTTCAGACAGGAGGAGAGAGAGCACGGGGAAAACACAGACATAACGGGCTGGGGAAACATGAAACAACCACAAAGGGAGACGAGGGCTCATAAATACATAGAGGGCACACAGGGGGGAGAGAGAGCACGGGGAGAACTTAGACATAATGGGCAGGGGAAACATGGAATAAAACATAAGGAGAGACGAGGGCTCACAGATACACAGAGGGGCACACAGGGGGTAAAAGCCATGAAGGGAAAACACTTAGGGAACAACACAACAGGGCAACTCAGAAAACATGGTCTAAATAAGGAACGAAATACAAAAATACAAGGAACTAAGAATACTGGGCCCACATGGCCCAGGACCATGACATCACCCCCCCCCCCCTAAAGGGCTGGCTCCCGACAGCCCAAACCCGAAAAACAAAACAAAGACAGAAAACAACCCACCCAGGGCGGGAGGCGGGGGACCAGGACGGAGGGACCAGAACGGGAAACAAAACAAACAACAGAAAACACAGGAGCACATGACCATAGTCCAAATAAAGTTCAGGGGGCCGACCCAGAGCCCACAGGCACAAGAGTTCACGGGTCACACGGTCGGGGGGCCGACCAGGCGGGTGGCACAGGTGACAGAGTTGGTCCGGAGGCCGGCCGCGCGGAAGGCAGCGGCGGCGGCGGCGAGGGAGACGACGGAGCAGTTCAGGGGGCCGGCCGCGCGGAAGGCAGCGGCGGCTCTCCAGTTTCAGGCGTGCTGGCCATGGCCTGGTGGGCACAGGACCAGACGAGGCAGGACCAGCCGATGGCGATGCGGGGGCCGGACCAGGCGTCGCTGCAGAGGCTGAGGCTGGGCCAGACGAGGGCGAAGACTCTGAGGCTGGGCCAGACGAGGGCGAAGACTCTGAGGCTGGGCCAGCAGCAGACGAGGGCGAAGACTCTGAGGCTGGAGCTGCAGCAGACGAGGGCGAAGACTCTGAGGCTGGAGCTGCAGCAGACGAGGGCGAAGACTCTGAGGCTGGAGCTGCAGCAGATGAGGGCACAGGCTGGAGCTGCAGCAGACGAGGGCACAGGCTGGAGCTGCAGCAGACGAGGGCACAGGCTGGAGCTGCAGCAGACGAGGGCACAGGCTGGAGCTGCAGCAGACGAAGCACAGGCTGGAGCTGCAGCAGACGAAGCACAGGCTGGAGCTGCAGCAGACGAAGCACAGGCTGGAGCTGCAGCAGACGAAGCACAGGCTGAAGACTCAGAGGCTGGACCAGGCGTAGCAGAAGGTGGCTGGATGGGCTCCTCGGGCCCTCCAGCTGATGTGGCATGGTGCTGGACGGGCTCCTCGGGCCCTCCAGCTGATGTGGCATGGTGCTGGACGGGCTCCTCGGGCCCTCCAGCTGATGTGGCATGGTGCTGGACGGGCTCCTCGGGCCCTCCGGCAGACGAGGCGTGAGGCCGGACGGGCTCCTCGGGCCCTCCAGCGGAGACAGGAGGCTGAACGGGCCCCTCGGACCCTCCAGCGGAGACAGGAGGCTGAACGGGCCCCTCGGACCCTCCAGCTGACGAGGTAGATGGCGGCGTGGGAGCCGCGGAGTCCTGGATGAGCTCATCCGAGCTCCCAGCAGGAGCTGATGCAGAGCCAGAGAGATTTGAGACCCCTGGCTGAATGTTAAGCTGACCAGCGGACCGTACTGCTATCGGGGACTGGGCTACTGGAGACGCGGGGAGCTGAGCTACTGGGGCCTGCGCTACAGGCGGCACTGGAGCTACTGGGGCCTGCAATGCAGGCGGCACTGGAGCTACTGGGGCCTGCAATGCAGGCGGCACTGGAGCTACTGGGGCCTGAACTGAAAAGGACACGGGGGACACTGGAAACTGAACTGAGGGGGACACTGGAAACTGAACTGAGGGGGACACTGGAAACTGGACTGAGGGTGGCTGCGAGGGAGCTGACTGAGCTGTGAGGGTGGCTGCGAGGGAGCTGACTGAGCTGTGAAGGGCTGCGAGGGAGCTGACTGAGCTGTGAAGGGCTGCGAGGGAGCTGACTGAGCTGTGAAGGGCTGCGAGGGAGCTGACTGAGCTGTGAAGGGCTGCGAGGGAGCTGACTGAGCTGTGAAGGGCTGCGAGGGAGCTAACTGAGCTGTGAAGGGCTGCGAGGGAGCTAACTGAACTGAGGGTGGCTGCGAGGGAGCTAACTGAACTGAGGGTGGCTGCGAGGGAGCTAACTGAACTGAGGGTGGCTGCGAGGGAGCTAACTGAACTGGCCTGGGAGGAGAAACACGAGCAGGAAAAGGAGCAGGCTCAGAAAAAACAGTCTTAGAAACAGCAGGCTCAGGGTCGACAAAAATAGATCCATCAAAAATGAACCCGCCGTCCACTTCATGTTTTGCAGTCTTAGCATTGTCCGGTTTATGGCGGCGGGCGCGCCGCCTCCTTCGAGCAGAGGAAGCTGGCGCGATGGGCGCTGATGGCGCCAACACAGAGGGTGACGTGGTGGTGAGTTCCCTGTCGTCCGCCCCCATCCTTGCCAGAAATGAGACAGGCGAAAAATAGCCTAAGCGGATCGGAGACGGCGAGCGGCTGGTAGGCTGTGCAGCAGGTGAGAGGTCCTCCTCCGGGATGAGCCAGGGTTTCCGCCGGAGCTCGTCCTCCCGATAAGCCCGTAACACCTGCTGCCGCTCTTCCTCGCCAAAGTCTATGGCTTCCGTTGTCTCCGTGCGCCACGCCGTGCGGCCAGACCGCGGTGAAGACGCGGAAGCCGGCGGGGTGCGGGCGGAAGGTGTGTCTGTGGCGAGCCTCACCGTTCCAACTCTGACCGCTACTGGCTCATGAGACAGCGGCGATGACACCCGTTCACGGGACGGAGGTGTGGGTGCTGAGGCGGCATTCAGGACCCTCTGGGCCAGCGCACGGGCACGAAGCTCCTCCTTAAGGGGGCCCAGGGAGTCAAACGCCTCGACGAGGTGGGGGAGCTGTCGCAACCGTGGCTCCCGCAACAAAACGGCGTCCACGGCCGCCAATCCTGTGGAAACCACACTTGGATCCGCGCATCCGATGATGCGATCCATAATGCGGCAGAGCCGGTTCAGCTCCTCCCCTACCTCCTCTGAAATGTCCGCTGAGTCCGACATGGTCGTGTCGTCCTGGAGGTCCGCGGAGGGGTTGTGAACTGCTGGGTCCATGTTGTGGTCGCGTTCTTCTGTCATGATACGTTGTGTGGCAGGCAGGGGAAGGACCCAAGATGCAGATTCACAGACACGGGGATAAACTCAAAAACACAGCTTTATTGCTGGCCACGGGAAGCAATACAAAATAAACTAAAACTGGGAAAACTAAAGCATGAACTGTACAAGGAACCGAACCACGGGGAGAATTACACACAACATGAGGGAGAACGCGACGCCGAACAGAGGGAGACTCAGACAGAAATACACAGAGGGTAAACGAGGAAAGTGGGCACACACGGGGAACACAGGTGACACTGATAATCATAACGAGACAGGGCGGGGTGAACTGAACATGACACGTACAGGCACAGAGGTTCAGACAGGAGGAGAGAGAGCACGGGGAAAACACAGACATAACGGGCTGGGGAAACATGAAACAACCACAAAGGGAGACGAGGGCTCATAAATACATAGAGGGCACACAGGGGGGAGAGAGAGCACGGGGAGAACTTAGACATAATGGGCAGGGGAAACATGGAATAAAACATAAGGAGAGACGAGGGCTCACAGATACACAGAGGGGCACACAGGGGGTAAAAGCCATGAAGGGAAAACACTTAGGGAACAACACAACAGGGCAACTCAGAAAACATGGTCTAAATAAGGAACGAAATACAAAAATACAAGGAACTAAGAATACTGGGCCCACATGGCCCAGGACCATGACAGGCTGTGGCTACAATGTAGCTTGCCATCACCAGTGCGTGAATGTGTGTGTGAACGGGTGGATGACTGGATGTGTAAAGCGCTTTGGGGTCCTTGGGCACTAGTAAAAGCGCTATACAAATACAGGCCATTTACAATGGAATGGTTTAAAACAAAACATATCCATGTGTTAGAATGGCCCAATCAAAGTCCAGATCTAAATCCAATCGAGAATCTGTGGCAAGATCTGAAAACTGCTGTTCACAAACGCTGTCCATCTAATCTGACTGAGCTGGAGCTGTTTTGCAAAGAAGAACAGGCAAGGATTTCAGTCTCTAGATCTGCAAAGCTGGTAGAGACAGACCCTAAAAGACTGGCAGCTGTAATTGCAGCAAAAGCTGGTTCTACAAAGTATTGACTCAGGGGGCTGAATAATTACGCACACCCCACTTTTCAGTTATTTATTTGTAAAACATGTTTGTAATCATGTATGATTTTCATTCCACTTCTCACGTGTACACCACTTTGTGTTGGTCTTTCACGTGGAATTCCAATAAAATTGATTCATGTTTGTGGCTGTAATGTGACAAATAGTGCGAAAGTTCAAGGGGGCTGAATACTTTTGCAAGCCACTGTAGTTTAGCAGGCAGACTCGTGGTGTCTGCCAAGCATTTTCTGTGTCCCTTTGGAACGTTTTTCTTCTTTGTACCCAACTTGCAAGTTGTGTGCATGCTTCTGGGCCACCCAAGATCACATCAATGCTGAGACAAGGGAGATCTTTATTGATTTTTTTTTTCATTTATTTATTTATATGGGGTTTTTTGGGGTTTTTTTTAATGTCTGGCCTCTATGAATGAATATAATGAAATAGTTGGTCCATTGGGGAAAATATGCAGATTTTCTTTCCTGGAAATAGAAAAGAAGATCAAGATCCCATATTTGTCCATATGTTACACAGCTGGATCTCACAGCTGCTTTACAGCATGAGGATTATCTGGATTTAGTTACCCTGTCCCCAAAGGGACAAAAAAGAGAGAGAAAAAAGAAAAAGGAAAAAAACAACAACTGCAGTTTTAGCTTGTCGGTAATTGAACAGAAGATACAACATGTTAAACAAGTCTTTATGAGAGCCTAACTGACTGCTTACTCTAGCTTCACGGAGCAGACGCATGTGACTGTGACATCAATCTCCTCGTCTAGCTGTGAACAACACAGTGAATAAGTGCACTATCCAAACTGTCAGACTGTTCCTTTCTTAAATGGATTATTTAAAGTCCTTAAACTATTCATGACCTAACCACATGGCTTTTTTTAAAAGAAGAAAAAAAACAAAGTGACATGCTGATGTGGCAGACCTTGATGTGACGTGTATTTTGGGTGTTTCTGAACAGATACAGCAAATCTCAGCAAAGATAAGGATATCTGTTAACCCTCCTGCCATCCTTTAAAAAACTCACACCCATCACCCTAGGGACCATTCTCAGCCACGCCATAAAAAGACCATATATCCATATTTTATTCCACTTTAAATTAGCCAACCTTGTAAAACTACTTCTCCCTGAAATATTCATGTAAAGTTTTAATTATATTTTCGTTGTTTTAACCCTTCAAATCCCAGTGTTATTACATGAGCGCCCTGTGTTATAAGCCCCAAAAACCAAAACTAAATATTTCCACAAAAAACCAGTTGAAGTAATATGTGATTGTCATTATAAGTAGGCCTTTAGATGGACCAAAGATTGGCACCAACATACATTTTGACCTGCCATTATTTTTTTTGCATTTTTTTTGCAATTTAAAAATTAAAACTTCAAGGCCCTGAGTCTTCATTGACATCCAAGAAAAGAAGAAAAAATAAAATCATATGATGATAATTTGGGGTTGAAAAATAGCGTTTATAATGGAAGTCAATGGGCAGAAAATGGTCCCCAGGGTGATGGGTGTGGGGATTTCTGCTGCTCAGCCATTTTAGGCTGATTTAAGGAATTCACACTGGAATATTAACATTGACAGGTAAAAACTATCCTGTGGCAAGTTTGGTTATATTCCACTGAACACAGTGGAAATGGCAGCCATTTAACACATAGCAGTGGCACAAAAAGGTCCCAAGAAGGCAGGAAGGTTAAACACGTCTCCTTGTAGTCTATAACTTTTCTTTTAATACAAATGAAACACACTCATTGTTTTGCAGTCTTTCCTTTCTAGATCGCTTTCTTCTTTATCTTTGCAAGTTAACGTGTTGCTTTTTTTCATGACGTAAAAATGTGTTCTGACAGTTCTTGTTTAGTCTGCATTATCCATTGAATGCTGATAAGAAACATTATTAAGAGACATGTTGTCTGAAGGAAGAGGTTAGCCGAGGTAAAGCTAAGATAGGCCCAAGTAATAATAGATAACAGGTAAGGTGTAAATGAATTAAAATGGCTAAATAATTTGAAATTTTCACTAGAAATTCATATTTTGTTGATATTTTATTCCAGTAATGGAAATGGTTACATAGCAGCAACTCTCAGTTTTGTCAAAATGTGATATTTGCCGGCAACAAACAGGACAAATGGAATGATATTAAATACCACCTCTCTGCTGTAAGGGGTAACACGCCCACGTTACAAGACTGACGTTATGCAGGTCGCACATGCAAATTCAGTGAGTTCTGTCTTTGTTTCTGCAAGCTGTTATTTATCTGCAAATGAGCAAGATGCAATCGTGAGCACTTGAAAAGAGCAGGTTTTTTATTATATGTATTTATGCAGGTGCCCATTTTATAGGCTGTTGATAAAACTCTGTTAGGTATTGTGGACATTCTCAACAAATGTTTAGTTTGATTCTTTACTCTGCCACATATATTGAACCACAGTGAATGTGGAATGACCCTCAAAAACATCATTTCCTGTGATCCTAGAAGTCAGGGGAGAATTGAAAAGATTTTTTTCAAGCATTCACATGGACGTCTTTATCCAGTGAAACATTATCAATAATCCACATGTCACGACCTGAAGACATTTTATAATGTATAGCAGGATTTACCTTATCACAACAATGTCACACTTATGACTCATGCAGTCTGAAATCTTTGCCAGTCAAGCTTTGATAAAGCGAGTAACACGATGGCAGAGTGGATTCAGGCAACCGAATACTATAGTATGCGGATGGTGAATGTTGCTACTTCAGATGACTCTGAATTAGTGGTTGATTGAGGTTGCATAACACACATCAACAAACACGGCATGTCCCGGCTGAGGTCAGAGGAACGCACAGGGGCCATTCGGAAATGTTCAAACAGGGCACAAGCACAAACACGCACAGACACGCAAACAAAAGCTGATCCCGAAAATGAAATTGTGAAGAAACTTGTACGAGTGTTTAGAGACACTGAAACGCAGCTGCTCTGATATTAAAAGTGTTTGCGAGCACGCGCACACAAAGTTCCGTTCCAGTTCATGCAGCGTATCATGACGCACACTGAGGGCTGACAGGTTGGCAGCTTTTCAAAAGGGAAATCCAGGGCACAGCAGGGCACACTGCTTTTATCGTGCCCTTCATGGACAGCGTTACCTCAGATGAACTTTCTATTACCTCATTCTCTGAAATGCTTTCATTTTCTGCTCATTACTCGCCACCTGATGTGTAGATTAATGTATGAGTGAAAAATAAAAAGTGGAAAATGCATAAAAGTATCACACACTTTTGCATGCACAATGTGAATTTTTTTTATCTAAAGTGCATTTTAGTGACTTTTTTGTTGTTTCTGTTTATATGTCATCTTCAGTATGGCTAACTTGACTCAAACACGCCATTACTTGTTTCCCTAGAAGGAGCTGGTTTGGTCATGATTCAGGGCCTTTGGAATTTTAGCACATCCTACTAGACAATGCATGTTTTAATAGCTAACGTAGGCATACTCAAAACACACACTAAGATGCTGTTACAAAAAATGATTATTTAGAACATATTTATTTACTATTAATCTCAGGAAAGTAAAAATCCTTTTGAGACCATAACATTGATATTCTTTGTGGCTTTATCATTACATTTTGATTTTTATAGTGGTGCAAATACTCTAAATAATATGGTGATATCTTTTGATGTCACTGAGATCAGCGGTTTAACCTGTGATTTACACCGGGGTTGAATAAGGTGAATTCTATATATGGCCCTTAACAGTCACAAGAGCTTCTAATCAGCGGGAGGGCATTTTTCCTTTACATAGAAAAAAGTCAAGGTTATGGCTTGAACAAAAACAACAAGGCCTTCACCTTAAATGACCACACAAACAATATAATCTGTCCCTACCCTCTGTTACCCTCTGTGCAAATGACTTACATTTATAAAATCTCACACTACAGAACAAAGTGTCACGTTTACAACGCTTTATTAGATTCAGCGCATTCATTTTGACCATATATGGGATGTGTAACTAGGAAGGAAAACAGATTGTGAAATATTTAACCAAAGATTGTCAGGGAATGTCTTCCATTTCCCGTAAGTGTCTGCATGTTCACGCTGCATGGAAATGTGTCACAGTTGTTTTTAAAATACCTCATGTCACTAGGTCAGACCACATTAACATGTGGCATATGTAACTAGGTGAAGTAACCTCTAATAGAGCCATAGTTACAAATGTGACCTTTTGGCCTGTTTTCTTATACTTAAGGTGGTCAAATGCTAATCTATGTACAGTAGGAGCAGGCAGGGTGATAGGATTGTCTGGGCTATTTCCGTTGGCTTGATCAGGATTACACTTGTATACTACACTCGCACAGCATGTTTACCTTGCTTGCCTTAATCCAATCTGTTTTAAGTTACCTGAGGAAGGATTTAACACAATAAGAGCTCAGCTTGATGATCCTGATGAGCAGGTGGTTCACGTTTCTCTACTTTGTCACAGAAACTTTACACTTAAGAGCAATGAGGAGTTGCAACAGGGTTCAGAGACTTAAAAAGAAACTAAAAGAAAAAAACTGTGGCAACCCCAATACCAGTATCTATTTATATTGGCCTAGTTTAAGATGCTATAGTACGTGACACACTAGATTTGTGCAAACAGTAGATTAACTAATGAATGTATACTCTTTACTAACCTTTTTTACATGTTTGTTTCAGTCTATAGATGGTCAGCTCGTGTCCTACTTGTGTGGCTGTTTTCTAGGTTATGGTTACATATTAACACTGCAACAGTGCAAGTATTCAAACAGCAGGATTGGTTCTGTGAGTGCTAATGTGCTCATAATACATCACGTCTAACACATTACTATAGGATAAAGATTATGGTAAAGCCTGAAAAACGCTCAGTCAAGTGAAAGACCAGGAGATTAATAAACCTAATAAACATTTAACTTAACCTAAGCTTAATCTTTGTTTACTATGTGGAGAATAAATATTGAATGGGATTATGGAGGGTGACTATAGGCAGCTTCACATGACAAATAATCCCACGCAATAAAAATAACAGCAACCCATGTTACATAAACTTGCATTTACATGCCAACTCCTAATTACTAGAAAGTTGTCTCTAAATGTCTGACAGTAGTTTCCACCATGATTCCTCAGTTACTTAAAACTTCAAACTAAATATTTATGAAAACAGTGAGACTGACATCCGTTTTATCAGCTGTCAGATTTTATCACATCTATCGTGCGAAAGACGAAGAACTGGGTCGAGAACTTGTCTGAAGCTTTTTTTCCTCCCACTTGTAACAAACGGGAATATTCTCCTCCTCAGAAGCTTTGCCACCATTGGAAACACTCTGGTGTAGACATACAGGCAACAGGATGCATAACACTCGCTCACTCACTGTACATTTACTGGATAATAACTTGCCCGCTTCTCACATGGCCACAAAAGGATATCACGCTGACTTTGTACCCGCATGGAGGGAGGGGGTTGGGGGCAGGTCAAAGTCTGACCTGACTGAACTGCACATTTGACTGCTCACATATAACTCCACCAAGTAATTTGTACTAAAGTTAGGGACTTATGGATTATGTAAATACTGCAGGATTGAAATCTCATAATAAAAGAGCAGTCCTTCTTGTACACAGTGTGCAGTTGGCAAATACAGCCTTTTCAAAAGAACACTCAGTATGTCTTTTTTCTCATTAATCTCTCTGTACTTGTATATATCTGCTGAGTTCCTGCTGACAATGCCCAGCTCAAGGACTGCACCAGACATGTGCTCCATTATTTATTATTTATATCGCTTTCATCTTCTTTGCATCTTCTTCTCTCATTGCTAACCTAACCCCAGTGTTATGTAATGCCATCTACTAGGCCAAATGAATTAATCTGTGTTCTGACAAGTGTCCTGTGGGTCTAGTTTTATCAATGCTCACAAATACCACAGATCAAGCATTACATCCTGCTGTGTGTTTGGAGCATGTTTGTGTGTCTGTGTGTACAGTCCATGTGCTCTCAAGCACAACACGCAGTAGAGCTTAAATACGTCACCGCAGCTGGCAGCATGACTGGAACTTTCCTCCCACCCCCATACAATCCAGGGCTGAAAGTCACAATCTTTCTTCCTCTTTGCCCCTTAAACTAATTTGTTATTTATGCTGTCCCACCTGCTCACCTCCTTTAACCCCATTCTGCCCACATTGTTTTTTCTTTCTTTCTTCCTGTCACGCATAGCACATATACAACTGTATTCTTCCTTGTATGCAGCAGTTCCGCAGAAATACCATGGCCTCATGTGAACCTGAGCTTTCTGCGTATTTTCTGCCTCCATGCCCCATCCCTCCTGCTGCTTTACCTAAGTATCAGAGCAAGTGCCTGCTGTTAGATAAAAAGGCTCTCTCTCATACACACATCCCTCTGCTTTGCAGCTAGACTTTAAACTTCAGTGATGACAAAAAGTTAAAAATGTAGAATTTGAGTGTCTCTGATTTATATTGAATCTTTGTTAGAGGTTTATGTTTTAATTATTCATTTCATCTACTCTAAAATAATCACTTTTAAATAATGGCATCACTTTGAAATGTAATAAGGTGTGTTATCACATATGTAAAATGTGGGAAAACATATGCTAGCATACGTTAGCTAATAACCACTGAATTGATACGGCCTGATTGCACTACCAATATGTTCTAATGAGAATTAGTTGCAATTTAATGAATGTAAGTTTCAAAAATTCCATAAAATGAAGAACTTTGCTTTGTCATATAAAATTGTGAGCTTTTGTCTTTCATTTAGGTTGGTTCTGTGAATGCCCAGATTTTCTACAAACTAAATACCTGCAGTCCAGCATACTATTGTTGCTTTGCCATATTTCACGAGCTTGCATGCTGCCTTTGGGCACTTAGAAAACATTTGCTTCCAAATTGTTGCTCTGAATGTTCAATAATTAGGTCAGCACTTGCAGTCACATATAATGCCATGTTAGTTCATGCTTCTCAGTCACCAATTAAAGTTTAGTTTAAAGGAACTGAATAATGACCTTAGTTCCAGATTAAAAATTTTTTAACTCAAACTGAAAATGTGCTAGTTCACATTAATAGTAATCTTCTGTCTCTAGTTCCTCTTTAATTATAAACACCTTTCAAACAAATGGAATTACTGTTATTTACTAGTTGACAACAAAACTGAGTTATTTTAAATGCAAATATTGATTTAACCACCTGATGTGTCATAAAGCCAATCAGCTTGCAGATATTGAACATATACATTTTTTTGCAGTTATTTGCAAAAATTGGTATTGATTTTGATTTCTTATAATTTAGCCATTTGGCAAAATGTCAAAACCAACTTATTGTTTCAATTATTTGTGGGATTTAATATTTGGTGCTGGTGTGGCTGACATTCAGATTTCTTTTAAGGAGCATCCACACAGAACCTGACTGGACACTATCTTCCTCCACTGTTTAACGCTGAACGCTTGTTGCCCCACTCCGTCATCGGGGCTTTCTTTGTTAAGGTTCTAAAGGAATTATTAAAAAGTTCTTCACATTACATTCTAACTCCTGCAGATCTTATATGTTGGTGATTAGTGAGACAAAGCTGTTGATAAATGATAAATCAGAGTGGTCATTTACTTGCTAATTATAGCTCTGTTTCCATACAGGCAAATGATTTCAAAACAGTAAAGGGTGAGCTAATCCAGCGCCAGCTTTTCTAGCACAAGTTGGCACTGGTCCCACCATTTTTCAGTAAAAGACCAGAGATTTATCCATGATGCACTTGCAAACACAACCAGAACAAGCTCCTGATCGCTCAGCTTGACAAGCTCAAGTTGACACAGTTGCCCATTAGGTCAAGAAGCAAAAAAATAAATGGTGGATAGCAATATTAAGCCTGCTTCCAGAGACAATAGCCAATTGTAGTGACAGGATGGCAGCAATTCAATCCTCTGGAGTCAACAGAGCAGTGCACTAAAATCACATCATCAATTTAACATGGTCTAGCAGCCAAATCCAAACAGTGCAGTTATGCAGATTTTATTGACAGTTTGATGTATATAAGTCCTACACCATATAAATGACTGAAGCCATGGTTATGCTTTTTATGCTGTGGACACATCTTACTATAAATAAAAAGGAAGACTTTCAAACCTTTTATGATATGATAATGATATTGTTAAACTATAGAAAAGAAAAGAAAAGCAAACATGTTCTGAATCACATTTAATTTTATATTTTAAATTGTTTCAGTAGACATTTGGGATTTAGGTATTTGTTTTAGTTTGATACTGAAAAGCACCATTTGCTAACAATGGTTGGTGCAGCTCTCCCAAAGTGCGGGTGGGATAAGGGTTAGGGTTAGCACATATGATTACTGGTTTGCAGTGATTGTGATATGTAGTAACTCCACTGGGTAGCTCGTGCTAGAAAAGAAAACAATCTTCATGACATTACTGAGCAGGGGCCTGTCAGATAATTTTTCGTCACCAAGATAAACTAAGAACATATGAGCAAACAACAAATAGGTAAGTGTATATGTTTTGAGCAGCATCAGAAAAAAATCATGGCATAGCAGTTATTTTATTAAATATAAAATTACCAAAATATTGTATAGTATGTGCCGATCATTACATAATCTTGAATAAACCTGAAACTATATATCCAGATAAACTCCACAGGACTATTCAGAACATCGAAGGCTACGAGACAACACACACCGACACGCTCTAGGTGGTTAAAGCACACTTCTCTTTTATCCTCAGAAGGATGAATTTTAAACTTTATTATATAACAGAGAGTGGAAAGGCATATCTCCATAGTAATAGTTGTTTAAACACTCTGTAGCTTGGTGTTGTGGTAACTGAAGCTGTTTGCATTCAACCCCCCCCCCCCCTCTGATTTTATAGAGGCACTGATCTAAAGATGCAGAAGCCTGAGGGTCTGAAACAAAGGGTGATCGTAAGAAATGCAAGTTAAAGTTTTGTCAGAGGTTTTCTGATGAAAGGAATTGAAATCAAACAGAGAGGATGACACTGCTGTACATCACTAAGAACCTTAATAATGGATTGCATTTATATAGCACTTTTCGGGGCCCTCAAAGAGCTTTACAGTTCCACTATTCATTCACTCTCACATTCACACACTGGTGGAGGCAAGCTACAATTGTAGCCACAGCTGCCCTGGGGCAGACTGACTAAGAACCTTAAGCAACTCTCTCTCAGATTTACCACAATATGTGCCAGTATAAGTACAGTATGGGTCTAGAAGCACAATTTAACAAGCTCCTGAATAAAAAAATTTAAAAAAAGCAAAGTGGATTGTCTGAAGAAATGTAATACATATTTTTGCAACTTCAAAGGGAGAGAAACCCCAGGACATCTTCAAAGGTATGCCCTTAAAAATAGACCATAGAGAAGTCCAACTTGTTTTCAGACAAAAACACAAATACAATAAAGGTAATGAAACTAAAGTAACAAAATAGAAGATCCACATACACAAATAGATTATTATATAGATCACAGCTTTAATTTTTTTAAGGCGTGAATGGCTTGCATTTGCTAGCCTCTAATTTTATTCAACTATTGCACCCAAAACAAAATGACACATCAACCATCACTGCTTTTCCTCAGATAAAATAAAGGCTCTATCACAAGTGATGTATGATTTTTAGCAGTTTTAAATGTTATATATTGCAATTAAAATTCTCAGAAGAATTATGTGCACTTTGTGTCAGGTTTTCTGCAAGATGTTGTAAATCATGTATGTTATTATGGTTCGACCTGAGATTGTCATCCAACGTCCACCATGGTTTTGAAGACTTGGCTGATGAGATATAGTGGTGTTCAAAACATCAACTGTCCTTTTATTTCGGCTGGGACACATATTGTTCTTACATTTATAAATCTTACCTATTCATCAAATATCACTGCAGACTTCTTTACAGGGCATAAATATATTACTGAATTAACATATTGAAATATACACCAATGAGCCCCAACATTAAAACCTGATTTGGCTCTGCCGACTTCTTGCAAAACATGCCACCATGTTTGCCACCCCTTGATTTGCAAACCCCCATTTTCAACTATTGTTGAACTGCATACCAGTTGTTTTACCAACTATATGCCATTCAGAAATTGTCACTAATTGTTTTTTGAAATTTGCATTCTTTTATCAATGTGTGCTCAAATATGGGACTTTGCAGAAATGCTGGACCAGAAGGGCTGGATATATACAGTAGCTACAGTCAGCTTCTTCAGCCAGTAGGTGGGAATCATCTCGGGGCCTAGTGCTGTCCAACTCTTCATACTTGAGACCTTTTCTTGGATATCTGCCATTGTGATGGTTACTGGACTCTATTCAGGGAGGTCGCTGTGGTCTGCTCTTAGATCCATTAGCCACGAGCATTGCCGTTATGTGCTGCATCTTTCTCCCATATGCTCTTCCAGTGTTGCTCCATTTCCAGACTTGGTGGTGCGGTTCTCATATTGTTCCCCTGCCACTGAGAGTAAACCTTGGCTGGTTCTTTGGAGAACATCTGGTTTATTCTCCTGCCTTCTGTCTCTCTGATTTTTCAAGCGGTTGGCCAAGGCTGTGAGTCTTTGCTTGGCAATTTCCAAGGCCTCAGGTATGGACAGCTTCCTGTACTTCTTAGGATGGACAGCTTCCTGTACTTCTTGGGCACCTTCTTTATCAGACCTTTCTGCAGCTATGCTCCTTGTGGCTGTTTAATTTGTGGCTAAGCATCTCATCTGTCAATGCTGCTATAGTGTAGATCAGCTGATGAAAAATGGTTAAAAAAGAAAAAAAATCCTGTTTTTTTTCATGGTTGGATCTGAACAAGTTTCTAAGTAGAGCTTCAACATGCAAGAACTGGGAGTGAGACAAGCATTGAAAACAATGCTTAAAATAAAAACAGGCTGTTTTACAGCTGATCAAAAGTTTAGGACCACATGCCTTTAAAAGGCCAAATCTGTGCAAAAATGTGGATTCACTGTCATTTTCTGTCAGGTAGCCACACTGTCATGATGTTCTGATGGCAAAGGCAAAAAAAAGTTCCCTTTTTGAAAGTGGTCGGATTGTTGAACTACATAAGCAGAGTTTTTCGCAGTGCAACATTGCTCTGGAGGCGGGACGCAGTAAGACAGTAATTTGGAATTTTTTTAATAATCCTGAGGGTTATGGAACAAAAAGGTCAAGTGGAAGACCCCAAAAAATTTAACTAGCACTGAGCCAGAGGATCCAATTGGCTGTCCATCAAGGCACTGGACGATCCTCAACCCAAATTAAGGCTGTTACTGGTGCCGACTGCAGCCCCATAACCATCAGCTAGCACCTGAGACTGAAGGGCTTCAAAATCAAAAAATTCCTTGACTCATTAAACGTCACCGAATTAACCGTTTGGACTTTGCAAGAGAGCATCAAACATGGGACAAGGTAGAAAGGTGGAATAAAGTTTTGTTCTCTGATGAGAAAAAATTTAACCTTCATGGTCTTGATGGTTTCCAACATTACTGCTATGACAAGCAGATCCCACCTGAGATGTTTTCTACGCACCACATTGGAGTGGGCGCGTCTGGTCTCGGATGCTTTTTCCTTCAGTGGAACAATGGCGCTCCAGGAGGTGCAGCTGCTGGCTATATCCAGATGTTGCCAAGAGCATCATGACTGAGGGCCCTCGTCTGCGTGGTAGCGACTGGGTTTTTCAGCAGGACAATGCTACAGTACACAATGCCCGCAGGACAAGGGACATCTTCCAGGAGAACAAAATGGTGTTCCCGTGATCTAAATCCAGAGAACCTTTGGGGGGATGGCCACTGAAGTTTACAAAAATGGACAATAGATGTCCTTCAGAAATGCTTGCATCAAGTATGCCGCAACAAGTTTTTGAAGTGATCAACAATAACGGAGCTACGCATTACTGAGTTCATGTTTGTTACTTTGGCAAAAATTAAATCTATAAAATAACTAACCACTAATCATACATTTTTGAATGTACTGTATGTATCCCTAAATTGCAGATCCTGTTTCATTTTGATGGTGAGAAAGACCAGTGAAATTTTCAAGCTTTTATCTTTAACAGTCTTTGAGATTTTTTTTTTCAAACATAAAATGGAGATGATTGCCATCTTGGTGTTTTGAAGCATCCATTGTGAATGCAAGGTTGATCTGATTGATGATCCTTATTCTTGTATAGTAGAGACTTGGCCAACCCTAAAGCTTCCTCTTCTTTTCCACTCTATTTTTCTTTACACAATTAACAAAAAAAATACCGGTTTAGACTATGAACTCATTACTCAGTTTTCAGATAAAGTGAGGCGGAGGTCTACTTCTAGCCAGTAGAAAAAATGCAAGTTTAAGTCCATGTTTTTATTGCTGACACTGACCACTGATGTAAGAAAAAAATGGGCTTGTCAAAGATGCCAAAGGCTTCCAATTGCTGTTAGCAGTTGTCAGGTAACAAATAAACAAAAACAACACTGTTATACAAAACCCTATGCAGCAGATCATAAATTAGAAAGCAGTAATCTATTTTTTTAAATTATTTACTTAGTTTTGTATTGCAAAACCCCAGTGAAGAGTAACTGGTAGACCAGGAAGTGCTAACTTCCTTTTTTGCTTCTGTATGTGAAGTATGTCAATCATTCATACAAGGAGCTGTGTGCATGCACAAATAATAACCTGTCACCAAGACTTTATCACTTCACTTCTCATGTGCTGGTCTCCTGCTGCATTCTTCTTAAGACAAACAAGTCCACATGTCAGTACTTGTTCCACATTGTACCCATTTGCTGTAGTGTTGTCTTAATGAGTAAGACAGTTCATTTCCTATATTTTCCATGTAATCAAGCTCAAACCCATCACTGAATTTCTCAATAATGTTTGTGCATGTTTCTGTCCAGAAACACAAATGTTCTTAAAGATGCAGTCAGTCAAATTTAATTTATTTATTTTTATTGAGTGTTTAGTTGTTTTAATTTAGATGGAGAAATTTGTTGCAGTTTTATTATCTGAAAAGGGGCCCTTTTTATCAAAGAAGGGAAAACATGAAGGAAAGAGAGAACAGAATCGGCATCTGGATAAAATGTCTGTTTTCTTAACCCCTAGCCTCATCTCTTTCACTGAAATTAAGGTTATAACAAATGAAACTACGTATAAACATTTTTATTTATTCCCAATATGGTAACAATTACTAAGTCTCCCATCTCTTGATAGCTGACGACAAGCCAGTCAAACAATAATAGCTGTTTTTCGGCTAAAACTATGCCGGCTAATGTTGGGCTCAATTGTCCAACAAAATTACACTTTCTAATAAAAAAAAAATTACATTCATACATTGTCTGAGAGTTTATTTGCTAAATGTTAAACAATTTTATTTTCTACTTTAAGGATAGTTTCACTAATGGTGGTTAACGTTAGCTAACAAAGGCTCACAGCAGATAAGCCAAGCTAACAGCAGCTAGCTAATAGCTGCAAAAATAGCAGTCCTTACCAGCAGAAGTCCAGAATACCCTCAACAAATCACCTCAGTATCAAAGTTATGGGACAGAAATTAGCTTAATTTACTTATTGACTTGTATCAGACAAAATGTTACCGCCTTTCCAGATGATGACACATATTTACAGACTGGCAGCCTGCAGTCACCACAGATGAATGGGAGCCACTGTAGCTAGGATTGTGCACTTGAACTGAGAGGGGTAAGAACACAGAAATCAGTTGACTGTTATCTAATCTACTGACCTCTAATGATGAGATTTTACCCACTGTACTGTTAAAAAATTTTAATTTTTTTTTTCTTTCTCCAAAAAGCATTCACAAAGTCCCATATTGAAATGCCCAACTTTACATTATGAATAAATAATAACGTACAGGATGCAGTACATATAGAGTATATATTAAATGTAGAGGAAGCTTCTTAATCACAAGGGTGGTGCAGCCTATTTAAGTTTATTTTCTCCAGTTTTGTTGAATTAAATTCACATATTTTATTAATATGTTAATTTGCAATAATAAGCACGTATATGTGACTCTGTGGTGTCCTGTTAATAGTGTTAGCTCAAGCTTTAGCACTTAATTGTTTCCTCTCATAAAATATGGTCACTTCTCTTCTGGATCCAGAAAAAAAATGCATGGCCACGGCCTAACGTTGAAATTTTGAAACTGAGCTTTAAAAACCAAGGCTCTCATGTCGCTATGTCTACCTTTTATATACAATTTATGCTCTAGACCATAGGTGTCAAACTCTGGCCCGCAGCCTAATTACATTTGGCCCGCGAAGCCACACCAAATTACTATTAGAGCTGGCCTACTGGTATTATACAGCTAATATTTATATTGTTTAGTATTAAACTTTGTTTGTTCCATATTCAGTTTTCCAGCAAAACTTATTTGAGTCCATAAGAAAAGATTCATTCTTATATCTGGAGGAAGATTTTTTTTTTTCAATAAATATTAATGTTAGCCCGCGACTTTGTTCCAGTTTTGAATTTTGGCCCACTGTGTATTTGAGTTTGACACCCCTGCTCTAGACACTTGAGAACAGGTAGCACAGACATAGCTTTGTCAATAATCAGCTTGCCGCCCTTTTAGTATATTCTTTGCAGTCAACTACAACAAAACATTGTGATATTTTAATTCTATTTTAAAAAAGTAATAATCTCCTTGCAGTCTTGTCTGAGTCACTGGAAACCCCCACGTTTTGGTGGCTTGGTATTAAGTCCGTATTAACTGAGGGAAAGTCCCGTAGTGGTTTTATTTGGTCTTAAACAACACCTAGTCATGGCTTGATACCACTTTTGTTAAAAAGAGAGAAAAAAAGACATAAATAGTCTGTGAAAACCAGAAGATATCCAATTAAGTTACACTTTTAGTGAAAGTACAATACTGCCTTCCTTTTATGTGTTAAATAAACACTTTATATTTAGACCAGAAGATATATAAGATATGATTAAGGTTCATTCATGTGTGTTCATTCAAAGTGCTTTCGTATAGAGGTGTGTGTGCATTTTCATAAGGATCTTTATTGATCTCTTGATTAAATAAAGTCATGCTTAGGAGAGAAAAGCATACGGTATATAAAATACTACCATTTTACTATTAATATTTAACACTTAACTAGCTGGGCCTTATAAATATAGAACCGAAACATAAACTGCTTCTGAGAACTTGCAAGCACGGAAAGGAATTCTCTGTAGGCGGGACAGTTTAACAACTCAACTCTGAGTCTGTGATCTACCAGCCAAATAAACCGGTTTGCAGGTCATATGAGGTGAAAACTGTTCATAGGGGAACAGGAAAGTGCACTCTGAATAATGCAAAACTTTGGTCAGCTCAACTCTTTCCACATCATATCAGCATTTAAAGTGCAAAGGTTTCTGGGAGCCGTATACGTATCTTGTTGTTTATTGACAGGTTAGCATTCCAACATGCTCCATTACGGTCCTTGTAACTTTTCAGACAGATAGCAGTGCATAGGTTGAGCTGATACTGGTGAGGGGGTTGGACATACATTGGCAAATATTTGCTCAGGCATTCTGAGGCAATGGCTTAAACTTAAAGCATGAATCCAAAAAAGGGGGGGGGAAGTGTAAGGAGAAACCATTTTTCAACATTTTGTTTTATCGCAAATACACAGAAACACTCAGCAGAGTCAGATACATTAAGTGTGTAACTGTATCAGGTTGAAGACTGAGTCAAAGTAAATCTATGACACACGATATGAAGTAATAATATAATCTATTCAACATTAAAAGAACTATTTGTACATATGTAATCATTCAAACAAAAAATTTAAAGCCAAATAAGTGATAGTTGAAACTTTGTTACTAATAGCATTGAATAAAAAATAGATTAAGTATTACAATAAAGTCACAAAGTCACTTATTCAAAATAAAATAATTCTGAAAATGCAAAAACAGTGGAGCACAGTAACACTTCCTCTTTATTTTAGCACAATAAAGGCTCACTTTAAAGTATTCCATTTTGTTAACTACTTTTAACATTTCTAAAAAAAAATTCCAACCATTATCTGAAATCACACAGTGGCATTTACTTTATCAAAAGAACCTGTAAGCAGTGTTGGGAAGGTTACTTTTAAAATGTATTCCATTACAGAATACATGCCCCAAAATGTATTTTGTAACGTATTCCGTTACGTTACTCAATGAGAGTAACATATTCTGAATACTTTGGATTATTTAATATATTATCAAGTTTTTTACAACTACATGAATGTACTATTGCTGTGTGATTTCTTACTATTACTGAAGGTTATTTGCCATACCAATACCAACTAGATTTTTAAATCTTAATATAAAACGAGTAACAGTAGGGTGAACATTAGATAAGGCTGCATTGCATAATATGTCGTGTAGCCGAAAACTAGTTTTACTTTGCTGTCTGGGTCAACTTTACTAGCGAGAGACAGAGAGAGATAGCTTACTTTTAACTGGGCTACACTGCCCATAAGGCTATGTCTGTAACACTCTGCCTATTGCCTTCATATTAAATAATTTTTTGAACATTAGAGCCTCTTAATGCGTGTTTTGTTTGGGTTTCCACCGGCGTGGAATTACCAGAAATAGAGAGGGGACAACATATGAAACAGGAAAAGACCACCGCCTTTATTTCAAATAAGTAACTGTATTCTGAATACCAGCTTTTTAAACGGTAACTGTAACTGAATACAGTTACTCACATGATTGTATTTTAAAAATGTAATGCCGGTACAGTATTCCATTACTTCCCAGCACTACCTATAAGTGAAGTGACCTTTAATGCACAGGTAAGTATACACAGGAAATATTTGTGGAAACATTCATTCTTTCCAAGAGTTAAATAATACCACTCATGCCCCTATACAGTTACAACGAGCAGACTGAGATTAGCACAAAGACTGAAAACAAGGGGGCGGTATCACAACACACCTACTGGGCAGAAATGTGCTCAGATTATCTGCACTGTAATCTGTACACGAATAATGTTCACAAGAATACAAACTCTGCGAAATACTCACAGTCTGTGTTCACATGCTATAAATTGAATTAGTGAATTAGTAAATGAGCTTTAGAGGTGCTGCCTGCATGGCCTTTGTCAGAAGTCATAACAAAAAATCAAAAACAAACCATAAATCAGATTAATGCTGCTGCATTCTTTCCAAATGGTATAGTCTCGCTTTATGTGCACTTTATGGAGAGGGAGCCTGCATAGGCATGCAGCGACCTATAGCTGTCCTATATACTCTCTAAAGATGTGAGCTTCACAAGCCAATGCTGTTTGTTTCTGGTGAAACGTGCAGGCAATGTGGGAATTCTGTTAATGGCATTTTATGTTCCATGTTGGTTAAATAAACGTTCAATTCCAGTAAGACTGTCTTGGGTGAACCGGGTGAAATGAACAAAATATGAGTGACATTCCTGTCTAAATCAAAATCACATTAGTAGGCCAGCTGGAAATCTCTTCTGGATAATAAATCTGTCCTTTGACATTTCAAAATAAGTCTTTCATTTTCACACCAGTGTCGCTGACGTACTTTGTTCTGGCTTTATCTCTTTTAACTTTTGGTGTAGCTTCAAGCTGAAAAGTCAAAAGAGGCAGCACGACTCATTTCAGAGCACGCTGATAAACGGCGGCACACTGTAAAACAGACCTATCTTCTCGCTGCTGACTCTTTATCAATACAACAGATTAGTTATTCTTCACGACCAAATGACCAGATATGTGTTGCGATAAAGAAAAGAAGTCACCCTCTCTAAAGACCTCAGCAGGTGTATCAAAGGATGCTGTGGACAAAGGATGCCGGTGATCCAAGGCGATGTACCATTGTGCATCGAAGACTCCATGCAGCCAAAGTGGCCTAGACGGATTAGCCTGAGAGGGACTACATGATGGTTGCTTAGTAACTACAAACCTACTCAAATGCTTGGCGAACATTATGGGCAGGGCTGCATTTTGACCATGAATAATGAATAGTCAAAGGTGCTTTATGTTCCAGCCTTACCTCACCTTGAACTCCACACAGCATGATGTAAACATATGTGCCAAGAGAATCACCTCACAGCCCTGAAACTTCTGTTGCAATAATCGGTGTACATACGTACCTGCGGCATGTGTATTCAATAACTTTCCAGTGGCCGGTGTACTATAGTGGTTTCAGCTGGATCTCTGCCACCTTTAGTGCTTTGCTTCAGGCTCTGTCCAGGCTGTTTTTCCTATTCTGGGATGTCCTTGTATGACCCATACTCCCATGCCAAGATCCAGGCGGTGTCTAATGAAAGTAGGGTTCCAGCAGTTTATTTCAGAAAAAAAAAAGGGAAGAAAAAAAAAGAATCAAAGCTCAGGACAACAGTGTTTCATTAGCAATACTTGTCAAGCCAGTAGTTGAGAATTTGAAAAGTAGATGTGGGAATGTGATAACAGACTGGAAGGTTTAAAGGAAAAGAAATATTTTCACAGTGTAAGGGGAACCATTTTGTTCTCTAAATTATTATTATTAAGCGAAGCAGAAATTTTTTTCTGGTTAGCATTGAATATTGTAAAGTTTTCGCAGTGAAATGTAAAGTGGCTTCAGATTGCTTAGAGTAGGTTATAAATTGTTGCAATCTAAAGAAAATGAAGAAGAAAAGGTGAAGTGAATCAGAAAAACCCTAAAGACATAAAGGAAAAATTACAATTTTACCTCCATTTTTTTGGGTATAATTTATTGGAGTGTTCTTGTTTGTTAAGCTGCAATAACATGGACTGGTATTTATATAGGGTTTTTCTACCCTTACTACAGAGTCATTGCACCAAAATCAAACGTGGACTTTCTAAACACAGACCAGCAAAACATCGGGAGAGAGAACCATCCAGAAGAGCTAGTGTAATCTAGGAAGTGAAAGTGAAGGTAAGCTCTTGTCCTGCTCATCCTATTGCATTTGTAATCAGGTGCTTAGGGTTTTCAGAGGTCACAGTATGTGTGCATGTATAAGGCCCGTGATTTGAGCGACCCATGTTGAGTGGTTTTAAGTTGACAATCGTCGCTAGAGTTAATAAGCTTAAATGCAACAGTATTTCTGATGACCTCCTGGGCTGTGGAGTCACACAAGGGTAAACCCTGTCTTAGAAGTCCTAATTATTCCATGAAAATCTGATTCAGCCAAAGACACTGGCCGAGGGCTCCTTGCAAGCCAGCACACATGCTCTTTTCCTTCTTTAGCCTTGATGTAAACAAGCAAAAGACTTAGTCCAATCGAGTAATCCAGATCACAGCGGCAGTTTCCCAGAGTGATGTGGAGAAGCCAAATTCACAGTAACTCCTGATCTTCTCGGTGTTTCAATTGCTTCTCTCTTACAGAAGCGGTTAAGAAATCCTTCTGCTTGGTGCTGTTTCCTTTATTAATGGCGAACACCTTTTTAGAAGCATTTAAACAATATCGTATGATATAATATTTGATCATCTCAGGTATTGTTTTTTAATGATTTGCAACTTCTTGTTAAAAGTCCACATGTGCACATTGCATAATTTCTCAAAAAGCATATTTTTACATCGTGCCCTTTTCAGGCTATTCACTGGCCAAAGCTCATTACTAGACTGACATGAATTGAATGGCAGTTAGATCAGTTAGCCGATTATGTAAGTGTTTAAACTAATCAAGTGTCGGTAAAGAATAAAGACACAAGAGTGTCAACATGTCAGCAGCTATTATGTTAGTAGCAGCATCTGAGTCACTTCCCTTTAACTATGTCTTTTTTTTCCACTTCCAGTCAGCCTTCTTTGAATTACAAATGGTGAAATTGGACTTGCAGGAAAATGCGTTTTGCAAGTTCAAGCACAAATGTTATTCCCAGAAGTATTTTTTATGGTGATTTTGAAAGTTGAATGTATTTGAATTCACCAGCATAACATTCAATCAATTACATCAATTTACTGAAGTCTACTCTAATGCTTTTACTCTTTTTAATGCTTAGATTTAGATAAAGAGAGGTGCCGGAATTGTTTTTGATTTTTTTAATAATGCTATAAACTACTTTTAATATCGCGCTTATTGTGTTCATTCTTATTCATTTTCCAAATTGCTATTTAAAACAAAGAAGGTTCGCTTTCATGTTTAATTATAATATTTAATATACTTGCAATTAGAATAAACACTGTTTTAAAGGTGAGTTACTGGATGGAAAGCATGTGCCTAACTTATTGATAACATGTCTGTTTGAGTAAACACTGCAGGTTTATGGTCTTCCGCAGTGTGTGGCACCTGGCATCTCTTTCCACCCCTCTTTTTTCTAAACAAACACACATCTGGCTTTGGGAACATCTGGTTTATTACAGCCATTTCTCAGCAGGTTGTCTTCTGTTCGTTTTAGAGATTTTGCAAAACATCATCAGAGGCCTCCAGTGCAACAGCTGCTAAACAGTTACAGGTGCTTTCAGACAGCCAGGGCGTCTGGGCTGTATTTGCAGGTGTATACTCAGCTGCTAACAGCAACTTTCCAGCTGCATATTTTTATTCTTGGAGTCTGAATGTGGTTTTGTGGTTAAAAATAAGCTTTACTTTCTTATATTTGGCCTTCTTCTCAGGTCATCCACTCTCTGAAACAAGCTGTTTGACCTCCACTTGCTTTAAAATTATCTTTGGTTTAAGATAAATTCCTTTTGATTGGTTGGCCCTCATAAACAGAAGCAGTTATGTACTGCTGGAATACTGGATTGTGTTTTTCTCTTATATTCACAACAGAAATTATGGCCATAGTAGACAAATCTTTATGCTTGTTATTGGATAGGTGCAACCCCAGAACGAAGAATTGGTGGAGTTCTAGTTGTTCAACATGCAACAAATGTAGAAAGAAAGCAAATATGATGTTTAATCAGTGTTGTGGTTTCTGTATTCACTAGCATGGGATCCTAGTGACATAAATACCATTATCAAAGGGTGGTCACAAGGTTTTCATGTTTTTTGTTTTTTGTGAGTGCTCACTCATCCCTGAGGCACTACACTACAATTCACCAACTGTACATCCGTGTCAGCTGGCAAGAGCTTGCTAACAAACAAGTTTTCTAGTATCTAGTATTGGTCAGAGGAGAATAGAAACAGTTAATTCAAATTTCTACTCATTACAACCAAGGTATAGAGTAGAGCATCTCTGAATGCACATCTCAATGTGAAACCTTCAAAGAGTGGACCATAGCAGCAGAAAACCCCCATGTTAAATCACTTGGAGGGTATGGTCAGAATTTGGCATAAACAGCATGAACGCGTGGATGTATCCTGCCTTGTATCAACAATTCGGACTGCTATTGGTGATGTAACGTGTAGGGTGAATACACCTGGCACACTTTGAGCCTCTTAGCTGAGCATCATTGAAATGCAATAGCCTACCTGAGTATTATTGTTGACCATGTCCGTCCCTTTACGACCACAGTGAACAAATTTTCTGACAGCTGCTTCAAGGAGGTAAATGCACTGATGCAAAACTAAAACCATTTCCAGTTCTGTTGTAGCATACATACAGAGCTCCGTTTGATGTAGGTGGCAGTCAAAAATCTGAACTGGCGAAACTAACAAAAAGCACACTGATAACAAAACAAACAAAAAAAAACAAATCAAATACAAAATAGGAAAGCAATTCGAACTGTCTAGATTTTGTATCCATCTTTCTGTGCTAAAGAAAATTAGAGCAAGTGAGATTGACAGGACAACAACAAAACAACAGCATCATAAGGTGATTATAATTCTGCAAAAGTTTAAATTATGTATGAACACACCCAAAGAGAAAATGAATAAAGAAACAGTGTTGCAAAGTTAGCAAGCTAGCTTCCTGGATCAGCTTTGACTGTTGCATCTTTTTGCACTGTACTGAATGTTGCTATATGTTGCATAAAAAATTAAAATGCATTAGAAAAATTGGCAGTTAATTTCAAGCAGGTGCTGCCTTATATTTCAAGCAATGAAACTTAGAAATAACAAGTACAAGCAGGAAAGAAAGGAAACTTTTATTAAATTAAATGAAATTGAATCATTTCCTTTCTTTTTCCAATCCTTGCAGAGGGTTTTAAAAAAAAGCTGTGAGTACAAACAAAACCACAAAAATAATTTGGCAGCACACAGTTAAAAAGAGATGACCCATTGCTTCCGTTCAGGAGGGTAGAGGAACCACTAAAGGACGATTTGCTAACTAAAGCTGAGAAGACTACCTACGGGAAATGTGTCTCGGACTAATAACGTCTGATGACAGATTCAACGGGCTGTGAACAGGTAGTGGCTGAGAATTAAACTAAGCAATGACTTGTAACAAAAGATTGATAATGATATGAAATTGAGTGTAAAAATAATGGTTCCACAGTGGCACGAAACCCAGTCTCCTGGGTGAAGGCCATTGGTGGGGGGGAATGTGCTGATGTTGTTTATAAATAACTTGATTTAATGAAGGAAGCAAACTGACGTCAGACGTGAGTAAAATGTATTTTATGATTTTGAGTTGCACTTTAAACATGAAAAGGTTCAATAAACATAAATCGTAAAGGTCAAATTTTCTAGTAATTTTTTCATGGTTCAGGCTTTAACCTCCTAAGACCCGAACTCTGTCATGGCATGCATTTTTAAGTGCTATTTGGGCTGATTGTTTTTACATTCATCAGGTCCCAAAGAATTACGTGATTACGTGTTTTGTTTGTTTTTTTTGTTTTTTTTACCTGATTTTTGTTTCTGAGAAAAATGAGATCCACTTATGAGGACATTCGCTTTAAATTTCGATAGCACACTGGCAGTATAATGTCCTTGTAAGCGGATATCAGGCCCTTGTAGAGCAAAATTTAGTATTTTGGTCTAGCCAACCCAAAATGTGATGACCACATATGTGGACGCCAGCTCAATTTTCCTAGGAAAGTGGGAAATACATGTAATGATTTACTGAAACAAGAGCAAGCATTGTGGAAATACAGCATATCGACACAACCTGAACTCTCTTAGTCAACCTTTCTAGTTACCTTTCTTTGTCAGCAACAAACCAATCAACCTTCCCATTGACATCCCGTTTTTCAATCGGACAAGATGCTGCCATCAGTCCATCCAGCCAATCTCTTCCACTTGTCCTTATCAGAGTCGTGGGGGGGCTGTATTCTATCCCAGCTATCGTAACACTGATTCTAAGAATCCAGCTTCACCAATAGTGTTAAATCTGAGACTCCTTTTAGCGTAAGGCTCCATGGTGTAAATAACCTTTAATACATGTAGTGTGTCATGTCCAGTAATAATACATTACATTCAGGAAGAGTTCTCCAGGCTTTTTAGAGGACATTCAAAGCTCTGGGGAGGCCGGTCCACAACCTGCTGAGATCTATTCTTATAATATTCACTGAAAACTGGACTGGATCGCAGAAGCAGCAAATTGTAAAATTACACACCAAAAAGATGTTAAGTCAACTTTTCCACATCTCTTAACTACTAACAAAACATGAAAGGTTTGAGTCTTGAAAGAATGCGTAGAAAAAGATGTATAAACTCACTGAGCAGCTTCTTATTGAATAGATTTAAATAGTTTGGAGCTGTCCAAACTAAAATCAGGCAAAACTGGCTTAAAACAGAGTCTGTTGAATGTCCAATTCATACTAGATATTATTTGAATGGCCATATTTTAATAAATAAATAAATTCACGTTAAATTTGTATAAGTAGATTCGCACACACTCATGACCTGACTATAATAAATCCCACGCTAAACCTATTGTGCTAAGGAGCCCCAGTAGTCTAATGGGGTGCAGTCATTAGGCAGTATGATAACCCATTATAAGCTTGATATAGTGCACATCCTGAAACAGACGCATAGCTTACATATGCACATACAGTGCCATGAACATGCATTTGTTAATTTAAAATGGGCCTTTGTACACTACCAGTCAAAAGTATGGATACACCTTCTCTAAATGGTTTTTCTTTATTTTTACTACTTTCTACATTGCAGATACATACTGAACACATGAAATATATGAAGCAATATATATGGATTTTTGTAGGAAGAACAAAATGATAAATAACTCTAAATATGTCTTATATTTTAGGTTCCTGAAATTAACCACCCTTTGCTTTGTTGACAGCGCTGCAAACCCTTGGCCTTCTCTCAATAAGCTTTATGATGTAGTCACCTGAAATGGTTTTCACTACACAGGTGTGTCTTGTCAGCATTCATTTGTGGAATTTCTTACCTTCTTAATAGGGTTGGTACATCAGTTGTGTTGTGCAGAAGTCAGGCTGGTACGCAACTGACAGTCTTATCTGATAACTGTTAGAATTCATATTATGGAAAGAACCAAAATCAGCTAAGTAAAGAGAAACAACAGCCCATCATTAGTTTAAGGACTGAAGTTCTGTCAGTCTGGAAAATTGCTAAAACTTTGAATGTGTCCCCAGGTGCAGTTGCAAAAACCAGGAAGCGCAGCGGCTGGCTCATAAAAAACTTTACACTCTGCTTTGGCGTAAAGTCCTTTCTATAATTATTTGAACATTTCACATGAGGACCGCCTCAAGAAATGAAGACCAAGAGTCACCTCTCCTGCTGAGGAGTCACCGGCCTCAGAAATCACAAGTTAACAGCACCTGAGATTAGAGCCCAGATAAATGCCACACAAAGTTCCAGCAGCAGCTGTTCAGGGGAGACTGCGCGAATCAAGTCTTTATGGTCAAACAAGAAACGACTACTAAGGAAAAGCAACAAGCAGGAAAGATTTGTTTGTGCCAAGAAACACAAGGAATGGACATTAGACCAGTTGAAATCTGTGCTTTGGTCCAAATTTTAGATCTTTGTTTCCACTTGCCGTGTCTTTGTGTGATGCAGAAACGGATGATCTCTGCATGCATGGTTCCAACTGTGAAGCAAGGAAGAAGTTTGATGGTATGGGGGTGTTTTGCTGGTGAAACTGTTGGGAATTTATTCAGAATTGAAGTCACACTGAACCAACATGGCTACCACAGCATCCTGCAGCGACACGGCATCCCATCTGGTTTGTGTTTAGTTGGATCATTTATTTTTTTAACAGGACAATGACCCCAAACACACCTCCAGGCTGTGTAAGGGCTATTTGACCAAGAAGGACAGTGATAGAGTGCTGCGTCAGATGGCCTGGCCTCCAGAGTCACCCGACCTACACCCAATTGAGATGGTTTGGAATGAGGTGGACCGCAGAGTGAAGGCAAAAAAGCCAACAAGTGCTAAGTGTCAAAGCAAAGGGTGGTTATTTTGAAGAATCTTAAAGATGCTTAAGGAGCTTAAGAATCTTAAGTTCATTCATAGTTTTGATGCCTACATTGAAAATCTACAATGTAAATAGTCGTGAAAATAAAGAAAAGCCATTAAATGAGAAGGTGTCCAAACTTTTTACTGGTAGTGTATTTGATAGGGACATTCTGTGGCCATCTGGTAACAAAAAATAAAATATAAAGCCTATTGAAAGAATACACCAAATCTTTAATAAATGAATCAATTGATATAAAGGTGGGATATGGTTACTCTACTGTAGAACAGGTTTGAACTAGAGATACCACTTTTTTTTGTCCGATACTGATATCATAAATTTGGATATGCCGATACCAATGTGAATCCGATAGTCTATTTTATAGTCAATAAAACTGTTTTCTTTTATATCTTGCTGCCGTTCGTATAAGTTCATACTCAAATTTGAAAAGACAAAACACTAAAGCTATTCTATTACAAAAAGATATGCTGCACCCAAAATATTTCGCAGTTCAGCAAAACTAACTTTTTATTTAACCATTTAGCGGAGCTTTAAATCTTATTTAAAGTAATATTAAAAAAATTTTAAATGCAGTTTCACGCAGATTTCAAAAACTTTGGTTCTGAAAAAAGCGCAATCTGCACAAAATAAAATTGAATCAATCAATCTTCAAAAAGAAAAAAAAATAGTTGTAGAATGGACCCTTTTTTCAAGTTTAACATAAATAGACATCCAGAGTGGAAAGCAGTGCAAATAAATCAGACATGGCTTCATGACACTCATCTTTTATGAAGATTGAGGTCAGTGTAAGCCGTTTCTGTGATGTTTAACCTGAGACTGAATTTTGTGTAATTTCTATACAAAACTTAAGACAAGTATGAAAATAGGTGGTTTTCATAGTTTTTTTCTTGAAACCACAGAACTGTTTAACCTGCAACACAGTTTTTTTTCAAAGTAAAACTTGAGTCCATCCATTGTACAGTCATACTTAGCGATGTTAAGCTTAACATCGAATGCTTTACAAACATTCAGAGATTAACTTACACTTGCTTTACTTCTCTGGGATAGCTTGCTCAGAGATGAAATGCTGGTTTGGTAGCATGTAACGAGGCTCTAGATGCTTTCAGTGTAAAGTACCACTGACAGGTCTCGCACGCAACAGCCGCTCTATCACGTGACGCATACTGCTCCAATATGCTAAGGGCAATACCTGGATTACGCCATGTCACAAGTTTTGTAAGGTGCCTTTGATATTTAATCCGGTGTCCTTTTTTATGTCCTAGGTCAGGATTGGACCGATACTATATATTGGATCGATCCTGTCCCTAGTTTGAACAGCAGGTCATTGGGTCTTTTCTGCTCACAGTAGAGCAGGGTGATATGGCCAAAAATATTTATCACGATATATATTTGAAAATTTGCGATAACGATATAACTGACGATATAATTGATGCGAGACAAAATACAACTCCACAACATTACTAGCGCAAAAAGACAACCTATCATTTATTTTCACTTAAAAATTAAACAAGAAGCTGGTTTTTATGTACATTAAAGCTGTATAAAATGTAACAGTGCAAATGCAAATTCCTTGCTGAAAGTTTAACCAAAAGGCATTTCCAGTAGAAATGGGCTGACATATCCTGAGCATAACCATGTATAATATCCACTGAAGTTAAAAAGAGGTGCTTTGCAACATTAAACTGCAGTGTGCAGTACGTATTTTTCGGACCATAAGGTGCACGGGATTATAAGGCACATTAAGCGAAACAAAGCAGTCAGATAAATCAAACTTTATTCAACTCATTCTTCTTGCTTCCTCCACTTCTGTACCATTAATTCATTAATGTTGAATTCTCTGGCAGCGGCTCTATTCCCATGTTGTTGCAGTATATTAATGACTAACCTCGTATTGTGGATGGATTATCTCAGTTGTTCTCCTGACTGAAGTTTGGTCCTTTTACAGCATCCTGCCATGCGATTGTATTTGTCTCTAACCATGAGGAACCTTAACGTTAACTTTTATAAGTGGAAAAGTGTTAGTGTTTGTCCTCCAGCTTCACTGTGTATGTTATGCTAACATAGCTGTGTTGCTAGCGATCACGTAGCACATCATTATATACCAGCTAGCCCAACTTCAGTAACCCTACAAACGTCACTGCTGTTTAGTTTCCTGTCTTCATTTATGTTGGAAGTGATAGCAGAGCTGTACGTTTGATTTTTTTCAGAAATCTCTCAGTCAGAACATGCAATATCATGTTTAGGTAACTAGCGAAACTAGCGAGCTAACTTCCGCTAGCTTCCTGCTAGCTTCTAACTCCGTTAAATGTAATACATTTTGTTTTCATGGATGCCTGGAAGTTAAACTTCATAGTTACACCTGGTAAAGCAGCAATGCTGATCGTTTTATTAAAGATGAAAGAATTTAGACAGTTTTTAACTCCAAGTGATGCTGCAGTGTTGTTTGACCTGAAGCATACGGAGTTTAGGACCCAGATTACTCCCAGATTTAAGAGCATCTTAGTCCGACAAATACGACAATAACGACGGCCGCTTGCATGTTCTGCAAAAAAAATGTGCTTTGTCGTGTATCTGACGGACAAACACCAAACCAGTTCCACATCACTGAAGTTGCACCATTTTTACAAACCAATTCTGGTTCATCTGTTTCACTCAACAATCGGCCATGTGCGTATGAAAACAAAGGCACTGCGCATGCGCGTTTTACTCATATTCTATCGCGATATTTCATTTTCCTATCGTTGCCTAACATTATACCGGTATTACCGTGAACGGTATAATATGGCCCAGCCCTAGCTCACAGTAAGGGCTGTATGGTACAGATGACCATATTAAATATATCCTCTCTTGTTGACATCATGTAGCTCTGAGAGGAGAGTGTGAAATGGAACGCTTACAGCAGTTTGGAGACCATTTGATGCACAGGGATTATTTGCACATACAACACTTAATCACAACAATAGTCACGTCAATGTACTTTATATTGTAAGGTAAAGACCCTAACTACAATAATACAGAGAAAACACCAACAATCAGACAATCCCCTATGAGCAAGCACTTGGCGACAATGGGACAGAACACCTCTGTTTCAACAGGAAGAAACCTCCAGCAGAACCAAGTTCAGGGCGGGGCAGCCACCTGCCATAATCAACCGGTGATGAGAGAGAAACAATGCAAAATATATACCTGATCCAACCCTAACTATTATTAAAAAGTGAAGTTTTAAAACTAATGCTAAAATCAAAGATTGTGTCTGTCTCCCATGTCAAAACTAGCAGCTGGTTCTAAAGAAGAGGGGTCAGAAAGCTGAAGGCTTTGCCTCCCTTTTATATAGCCTAGGAAACACAAGTAACCCTGCAGTCTGTGAGTGAAGTACTCTATTGGGGTGTGTGACAAAGTGGGTGAGAATACCATTTGTCCATATTTGAAGCTTGTTATTCTTAGTTAGCATTCTTGGTTTGATTTAGCCATACATTATTTTTTTTATTCTGTTGTGGGCAAACATTTACTATACCGGGTTTGTTTTTGTTTTGCACTTTCACCATTCCTCCATTCCTTCAAATCGCGGTTAAAAAAACAAAAAACAAAAACACTTATTTAGCCTTGCCTTTTCTACCAGTTGCTTGTTAGTTAGCTTAATGCTTATTCTTATCTTCGGCTTATTCTTAATTACTTTTAATCATTTTCAATTTTTTGACTGTTTTATCCTTTACACTTAGTTTTCTTTTATGCTTTTATATGAAATTCTTTTGCTTTTGTGTTTTAATGACATTCAACCTGCTAGCATGTTTTGGTACCTTGCCATAGCCCTCATCCTTCCCTGTTACTTCATCCTACTCTCTTGCATGTTAAGCATTTTGGTACACCACTGGTTTTTAAATGTGCTATATAAATAAAGTTTGTTGTTGTTGTTTCACAGATTATGTAATGTAACATCTTGGTTTAAATCAACTCTGACATGTTTGTTAAGTTAACGTATTATTTATTCCAGCTTGTCTAGTTTGTCGAACTCACCTTACTTACCTATGTTCCAGGAGTAGAAGGAGGAAGTGCTGCTTCACTTCCTGTATTTATAGCTTCCTGTTTAGTCTGAGGTCACAGAAAGGGACCAGGTGAAGAAGGGGGAGAATTGGTGTAATTTAATAAAGTCAAGTTTATGTTGTTTGTTGACAAATGGATGCATTGATGTAATATGTATTGGTTACACCTTAGAGTGTTTTTATTGCTAGTAAAGAGTAGTATCATAAGTTTATGAGTATGGGAATGTTTGTCTTACCTACTGAATGGAATAGTCCAGAGGAGAAATTGTTTGGATAGCTGACTATTTAAGCAGAAGAACTCAAGTGTTCAAGTGGAAAGGACCAGGTCAGTGTAGCTGAGTGCACGTGACCTTAATTTTTGTTGGTCTAAGTTCAGTTATGTTTATTTGTACTGGTGTTACGTTCTGTGAGGCTGTGGGAGTGTGTGGGTGGGGTGTTTGCCCACTCTCCCCGCCTCCACCCCTCTTGCCACTCCTACCCCTCTCTGTCTCTCTCACTCTCCTCTCTCCCCAGGACACAGCTGCTGCTGATTAGCCTCGTTTGCCACCTGACTCCAGTCAGCAATCATCCTCTGAGGCTATTTAAACTGGGGATGAGCTGTGAGCAGGGTGGCTTTTTTCCTCGGTGGCTCTACGCGTTTCGGTGCTAGATGTTGGACAGACAGCCTCTTTCTGACCAGTGAGCAGACGGGCTTGTGGGCCCTGAGAGTGTCTCCCCGTGGTGGGGAGTAGGGTAGGAAGTGTGGGAAGTGCCGCCTTTTTTATTGTGTTTGTTTGGTAGTCTTCCTGCCTTTCGTGGCTGCGAGCGTTTTCTTTGTTTCTTTGGCGTTGTTGGTAAGACGGCGTTGCTGGCCCTTTAAGTTAATGTTAATGTCGTTTGTAATCCACCTGTACCATTTCGTAATAAAGTTCTATTAATACAGAACAACTCTGTCTGTTTTCCTTTTTATTCTGATTCCGGACTCATTTGTTACTGGTCCCCTCACTCATATGCCTAGACCCCTTCGGGGGGAACGTAACAATGTGGGGGCTCGTCCGGGATATGAATGGAAGGAAAATAGAGTTTTTGTGAGTTGTTTGCCGGTGGCCTGGTTAGTTGTATGGTATCGGCTGCGCTCCCTCTCCAGTTAGCAAAAGGGGAGTGTCTAGCTGAGCATAAGCTCCTCCTTCAGGCACTCATTTTTTATTTTTCCTTTATTATTTTCGGAGTAATCCCGGGTGGGGATTAGTTCCCTGTCGGGGGTAGGCTTGTCGGTGCTTTGTGCACTTGATGCTTAGCCTTTAAAGTTGCCTCGAGCCTGGTACACTCCAGAAGCTAACTAGGCTAAGATTTTAGTAGGCAGGTCTGGGGAGAGGGTCGGCGGTACTTTTATTTATTGGTTAACCTCTGGCCACACTTTTCCCGCCTATTTTCTCATTTGTGTATTGGAGGTGGTGCTTCTTTGTTGTTATTGTTAGCCTCAGGTAGTTTTTTGTTTTTAGAGTTGATGGCTACCTTTGATATTGCCGTGTTTAAGAAAAACCCCTCGCTTGTCCAACTGGACGCCTGTAGGAAGAGGGATTTGCATGAGGTGGCATCAGGTTATAGCATTTCTGTTTCCACAGCTCTGCGTAAGGCTGAGCTGAAAGCTGCTCTTGTGTCTGGCTTGGTGGAGAAAGGGATAGTGGCCTTGCCAGTATCTGCCAGTCCACTTGAGCATGGGGCAGCGTCTCAGCCTGTTCCGCAGGCGTCAGCTCAAGCTGTAGGTCCATTGGTGTCGACACCTGTTGATCAGGGGCTGCCTGAGGACAAACCCATGACATTGCCTCGCTTCGAACCCCTCTCCATTGAATCAAGTGAAGGCTCGAAGCAGGATGCTAAGCTCCGTGTACGCCTTGCTCGTCTCCAGTTAGAAAAGGAGGACCGTGAGAGGGAGTTCCAGCTAAAGAAAGAGCTGGAGCTTAGGCGTTTAGATGCAGAGCTTGCTAGAGCCAGAGAGGTCGAATTGAGGAAGGTGGAGGTGGAGGCAGAGACAGCTGTGAGGTTGCGACAGCTGGAACTCTGGCAGGTTTCCCTTCCTCCGACCGCCTCCATTCGTCAGGCGGACACCCCGTTTGACGTAGGGAAAAACAGTCGTCTGGTTCCGATGTTCCGTGACACTGAGGTCGACAGCTACTTCGAGTCGTTTGAACGAATAGCCACGGCCTTGCACTGGCCACGGGATTCATGGGCCATTTTGCTCCAATGTAAGCTGGCGGGTAAGGCTCAAGAAGTTTGTTCCTCGTTGTCAGCTGAGGACAGCTTGGACTATGACAAGCTGAAAAGGGCTATCCTGCTGGCCTATGAGCTGGTCCCAGAAGCCTATAGGCAGCGTTTCCGGGGGTTGAGAAGAGGTCAGGGTCAGTCCTATCTTGATTTTGCCAGGGAAAAAGGTGTTCTTTTCGATCGGTGGTGTGCGGCCTGCAAAGCCACTGACCTGGCTTCGATCCGGGAACTAATGCTCATAGAGGAATTTAAGAACTGCATTGCTGAGCGCATCGCGGTATATATTAATGAACAGAAGGTTTCCTCGCTACAGCAGGCTGCGACGCTGGCTGATGAGTTCGCGCTCGTCCATAAAACCAGTGTCAGTAGGTATGACCGGCGCGATGCCCCAGTGAAGGCTAGCGAGGTACCAGTTGCACAGCACCCAAAGAGTGAGGTACTTGTGTTTCGTCCCAAGGCAGACCGAAAGTGTTTTTTCTGTTTTAAGTCTGGCCACCTGATCGCAGATTGTGAAGCTTACAGACGGAAACAATCAGTCTCGTCTTCACGTAAACCAAAAGGGGTTGGGCTGATTAAAACCATGCCTCCTGTCAGTAGGCCCCCTTCCCCTGAGACCCCGGATGAGTGTTTTAAGCCCTTCATTTTTAAGGGGATAGTTTCGCTTTCTGGTAAGACCGAGGATAAGCGTGAAGTGACCATTCTGCGTGATACTGGTGGCTCACAGTCCCTCACACTAGCTAGTGTGCTTGAATTTAATGAGAAGTCTGACTGTGACTCTAGCATCATTGTAAGAGGTGTTGGGATGAGCTTTGTGCCTGCTCCCCTCCATCGTATCTGGGTACAGAGTGAGCTGGTGAGTGGTTTCTTCTCAGTGGGTGTGCGGCCTTCTCTCCCGATTAATGGGGTGGATTTTATAATGGGAAATGATATCGCGGGTGGGAAAGTTTACCCTACCCCTGAGGTGACCAACAATCCTGTTATAGAGCCTGTGTTAGATGCCCTCAGCCTGCAGCACCCGGATGTGTTCCCGGTGAGCGTTCTGACTCGTTCACGTGCCCAGCAACAAGGTGGGGGGGTTGATTTGTCAGAATCAGTGATCGGCTCTATTCTAGAGAAGGATGTGATGCCCTGCACCGATGAGGGAGATAATGGAGCCTTAGAGTTAGCTCAGTGTGGTTGAGCCAGCTCCTGTGTCTGGAGCTCCTTTTCTGCTCACCCGGGAAGCACTTGTGAAGGCTCAGAAAGAAGACCCTTCATTAGTTCAGTGTTTTACCGCAGCAGCTCAGGATAAGGGAGGTGAGGGGAGCAAGAGGCAGACATTTTTCGTTTGGGAAGGTTTATTGATGCGCAAGTGGACCCCAAGGCCTGGAGAAGACTGGAGCGTAGTGCGGCAGTTGGTGGTTCCGACCAGTCTGCGGTGGCATGTGCTGCAGTTAGCACATGATCACGCATGGTCAGGTCATTTGGGTGTCACTAAAACATATGACCGTATACTGCAGCATTTCTTTTGGCCGGCAATGAAAGCAGATGTAGTGCAGTTTTGTAACACCTGTCACACTTGCCAGCTTGTGGGTAAACCGAACCAGGCGGTGCCCCCCGCCCCCCTACGTCCTATCCCTGCTGTCGGTGAACCTTTTGAGCATATCCTGGTAGACTGTGTTGGCCCCTTACCAAAGACGCGGGCAGGGAATCAGTTCTTGTTAACCATAATGTGTGTGTCCACTCGATACCCAGAGGCGATTCCTCTGCGGAAAATCACGACAGCAAGCATTACCAAAGCACTAGTCAAATTCTTTACCACCTTTGGCCTCCTGAAAACCGTGCAGACAGATCAGGGTACCAATTTCATGTCCAGGGATTTTAATCGGACTCTACGGTCCTTTGGAGTTTCTCATTCTGTGTCTAGTGCTTATCACCCAGAGTCACAAGGTGCACTGGAGTGGTGGCATCAAACTCTCAAGGCGATGTTGAGTAAGTATTGCCACGACACCGGAAAAAGCTGGGATGAAGGGGTCCCTTTTGTATTGTTCGCTATACGTGATGCGAAGCAGGAGTCTTTGGGGTTCAGCCCAGCTACCCTGGTGTTTGGACATGACGTGCGGGGTCCGCTAAAGGTGCTGAAGGAGAGTTTTCTCAGTGGTTGTGTGCCTAAAACTACTGTGGTGGAGTTTGTAAAAACATGCAAGGACAGGTGGCAACGGGCTACTTTGTTAGCAAAAGAGGCTCTCTGTGTATCCCAGGCAAACATGAAAAAACGATGTGATCAAAAAGCAGTGGAAAGACAGTTCCAGCCTGGGGACAAAGTTCTTGTGTTGTTGCCCGTGCCCAGTTCTGCCCTCATGGCTCGTTTCTCAGGCCCCTATGTGATAGTGAAAAAAGTGTCTGACACCAACTATATTCTCAACACCCCAGAACGCAGAAGGAAGACTCGCCTATGCCATGTCAACATGTTGAAACCATACCATACCAGAGACACCAGCATGACAGAATCATCAGACACTGCTGGGACGGCTGTCCCCGGTTCAGTCCCTGTTGCCCTGCTAAGTGTTGAAGTTAAGGGTGATGATGATCTGGGTACCCTTTCTGAGGGACAGCAATGTGGGCGGTTGTCAAATTCTGTTTTTTTAGCTAAGGCCGAGGCCAACCTATCTCACCTTCCTCCGTCCCAGTGTAAAGAGGTACTTGACTTGCTGCACTCCTACCTGTCTCTTTTTAGTGACGTACCCTCGCGTACCCACGTTTGTGAGCATGACATTGACGTTGGAGACGCAGTCCCAATCAAGCAGCATGCATATCGTTGCCCCTTCGCCAAACGTGAGGTCATGAAAGAAGAAGTTGAGTACTTAGTAGAAAACGGCTTGGCACAACCTAGTTGTAGCCCCTGGAGCTCCCCATGTCTACTAACACCTAAGTCTGATGGCACACCCCGTTTCTGCACAGATTATCGGAAGGTAAACGCTGTAACGGTCTCTGACTCTTTTCCGCTTCCTCGTATGGAAGACTGCATTGACAGCATCGGCCCTGCCAAATTCCTCACCAAACTCGATCTCCTTAAAGGCTACTGGCAGGTGCCTCTCACTCCCAGAGCTTCAGAGATTTCTGCATTTGTCACCCCTGACCACTTCATGCAATACACAGTAATGGCCTTTGGCATGAAAAATGCCCCAGCTAATTTTCAACGACTGATGCAGTTGGTGTTGGGAGATGTGCCCCAGTGCAATGTGTATCTAGATGACGTGGTGCTATACACAGACACATGGGCAGATCATATGTCCCTTCTGAGGACAGTGTTTCAGCGGCTAGCCGAGGCCTCGTTGACCCTCAATCTCGCTAAGTATGAGTTTGGTAAGGCAACCGTCACTTACCTAGGTAAGCAGGTGGGGTTTGGGCAGGTCCGCCCAGTGGAGGCGAAGGTTGCTGCAATCCTGGACTACCCGAGTCCAGCCACCAGACGGGAACTAAGGCGGTTCCTAGGGATGACCGGATATTACTGGTGTTTCTGTAAGAACTTTTCTGTGGTCGTGACCCCGCTAACCAAACTGTGTAGCCCAAAGGTGCCTTTTGAATGGTCAGTTGAATGCCAGCATGCCTTTGAGTCGGCAAAATCTCTTCTGTGCAGCACCCCTGTATTGGCAGCTCCAAACTTCTCTCGCCCCTTTAAGCTAGAGGTCGATGCCAGTGCCACCGGAGCCGGGGCAGTCCTGCTGCAGGATGATGAGGAAGGTGTGTGCCATCCGGTCTGTTATTTCTCTGCAAAGTTCAAACCCCATCAACTGAACTACTCTACCATAGAGAAGGAAGCCTTAGCTCTGCTTCTAGCTCTGCAGCACTTTGAAGTGTATGTGGGCTCCAGCGCTTCCCCGGTGACCATGTTCACAGACCACAACCCCCTTGTTTTTCTGAACCGGATGTACAATCACAACCAGCGACTGATGCGCTGGGCACTCCTGGCCCAGGATTACAATCTGATGATAGTGGCTGATGCACTCTCACGCAGCTCGCAATAGGGTGTTGTTGTTGTTGTTGTTGTTGTTGTTGTTGTTGTTGTTTTGGTAGGGCTTCAATGTAAGGGGGGGGGGGGGAGAATGTTACGTTCTGTGAGGCTGTGGGAGTGTGTGGGTGGGGTGTTTGCCCACTCTCCCCGCCTCCACCCCTCTTGCCACTCCTACCCCTCTCTGTCTCTCTCACTCTCCTCTCTCCCCAGGACACAGCTGCTGATGATTAGCCTCGTTTGCCACCTGACTCCAGTCAGCAATCATCCTCTGAGGCTATTTAAACTGGGGATGAGCTGTGAGCAGGGTGGCTTTTTTCCTCGGTGGCTCTACGCGTTTCGGTGCTAGATGTTGGACAGACAGCCTCTTTCTGACCAGTGAGCAGACGGGCTTGTGGGCCCTGAGAGTGTCTCCCCGTGGTGGGGAGTAGGGTAGGAAGTGTGGGAAGTGCCGCCTTTTTTATTGTGTTTGTTTGGTAGTCTTCCTGCCTTTCGTGGCTGCGAGCGTTTTCTTTGTTTCTTTGGCGTTGTTGGTAAGACGGCGTTGCCGGCCCTTTAAGTTAATGTTAATGTCGTTTGTAATCCACCTGTACCATTTCGTAATAAAGTTCTATTAATACAGAACAACTCTGTCTGTTTTCCTTTTCATTCTGATTCCGGACTCATTTGTTACTGGTCCCCTCACTCATATGCCTAGACCCCTTCGGGGGGAACGTAACAACTGGGTTAACTTTGGAGTTGAGTTGGGGGGGTTTTGGGGGGGGTTAAAAAAAATAAAAATAAAAATTATCACCAAGATGGTGAATAAATCACTTGCTGCACTGGACAGCATTTGTCTCCTGCCCTTCTTCAGCCACTTTGGTCAAGCTACCTCACAGGGTGACACGGTACTATTAGATCTTTAAGATAAGATGCAGCCTGGTTATTTGATACCCATATTTGAAGAGAATGATTTTGATTTCTATTCTGGATTTAACAGGGAGCCAGTAAAAAGAAGCCAATGTTGGGGGGGGGGGGGGGGGAATGGTCATATTATGTTTAAAATGATCATCCAACATTGTAACTGTATATGGGTGATGATAAATAGTGAACAGCATAGTAGAATTTCTGTAGGTGACAAGAAACTGTATATTCCTATCTGTTTTTACAGCCGGTGTATGACACAGCCAACACAGTGAAACAAGCCATGGGGTAGAATGAAAAAGGTAGGAGGAGGAAAGAAAGACTCAGGGGTGGGAAAGAAGGTTGGACACATGCTGGGAGTGTTATGGCATCAGAGAAACCGATCCAAGCAGTCACATGGATGCCATGTCATCAACGCCCGAGATGAGGAGGAAATTTCATGGTGAGGCAACATGATTTGCTTTGGCCTTTTTGTATCATACGGAATAGGAGAAACTTAAGCATGAGAATACAGTAATTCCACATTTCTTTTTTCTGTGTAATCATCGTAAATAGGAGGAACTTAAGAATGACAATACAGTAAATTCCACGTTTCATTTTCTAGTTTAATCATCTTTTACTAGACCAGACAGTCAGGAACAAAAAGTTGCTGACAAAATAACAGAATTTTATCTTACAATAACCCCAAAGCCCAGCTCAGCATGGCCTACTCACTGTTCATAGCTCCCATAGACGAACCTTCATTTTAATCTCACCTACACAGCACTGCCCAAATGTTGCTCAAAACAGCACAGTGATTATTTCCTCCTTCAGTTTGTCTTTGGGATCATGTTTTGCCATGATCACGGGCACAGACACACGCACTTCAATTTTGAAACTGGTGATGGCAGGTTTATGCTGCCTCCTTTTCCTAACAATATGTTGAGGGGCCCTAGACGAAGCGAATGACTCATCCAGCCTAGATGGTCTGTATGAATCCAGCGCCGTCTAGTGGCCGTAGAGGCCGCTGAAGCATGAAGTGAATCAAATGTTTTGCCTACTTTCTGAACTAACCGTACGAAGTCTACATGCCCAATAAAGTACAAAAAAGAAAAAATAAATAAATAAACAAAACAAACCCCAAAAGATAGAGAACTGTTATGTGTTATCAACATTCAACCTCTCAATATATCTTCCTCTCGCGCTTCCCATGTCTTTGTGGATCTTTGAAGCCCAGAGTTGACGGGAGGTAATCCCCACCATGTGAGTGGGCGGTGCGGGTACCGGAGGCGTGTCCCCCCCCCCCCCCCCCCCCCCCTCCTCATTATTCAAACGCTGTACCTATAAAAAGAGTGCCTGCGTGCGTCAGATAGTTTTCTCCAATGGGTAAAGGTGACTAAATACCAGTTGTCTCGTTTGCCGGCACAGTCTCATCCTATCAGCTGGGGGAGAGATGATGGACGACTCCGGCGGTGTCCAAATGGCGAAGGCGCTGAAGCATGCAGCCCTCTGCCTGATGCTGCTGCCCCGGTTCCTTCTGGCCGCAGTTATGCTGTGGCTCCTGGATTTCTTGTGCATTAGGAAACAAGTGCTGCTGAAAATGGGAGAGAGGCAGGAGAGCCCTGACGACCCGCCGGTGTGCGTCTCTGACTCTAACAAGATGTTCACCTTGGAGTCCCTGAGGGCCGTGTGGCATGGTCAGAAATTGGACTTTCTCAAATCTGCGCACCTTGGGCGCCCTGCGCCCAACACCGAGGTGGTGCTCGTCCAGGAGCGGAAGCAGGTGCGAATCCTGGACTGCGTGAAAGGGAAGAGACCGCTCATTCTTAACTTTGGCAGCTGCTCCTGACCGCCATTCATGACGCGTCTGACGGCGTTTCAGCGCGTCGTGAGTCAGTACGCAGACATTGCGGACTTTTTAGTTGTATATATCGAAGAGGCGCATCCCTCGGACGGCTGGGTGAGCTCGGACGCGCCGTATCAGATCCCCAAGCATCGCTGTTTGGAGGACAGACTGAGAGCCGCTCAGCTGATGCTCACTGAGGTGCCGGAGACCAACGTGGTGGTGGATAATATGGACAACTCATGTAACGCCGCGTATGGAGCCTACTTTGAGAGACTTTACATCGTGAGCGATGAAAAAGTGGTGTACCAGGGGGGCAGGGGTCCAGAGGGATACCGGATTTCCGAGCTTAGAAACTGGCTGGAACAATACAGGAACGATCTGCTGAATTCCCAAACAGCGATACTCCATGTGTAGATGCTGAACTGCCCGCTGCTCTGCCCACTCTGCTTAATAAGTATCCAACCCACAGTGCAAAATATCCAGATACTGCTATCAGATGTTCACCCATGGCACATTGTTGTTTTTCTTGCAAAAAACATGAAGAATTTTTTTTCAGGACTCTTTGTCAAAATAGCCTAAAGTCATGTTGAAGCATAGACCGTAGGCTGTAATTTTGTGCTTGTCTCGACTTTCATTGATTGCGCATAGCGATTCTCTTTATTTCTTCTTTTTGTATGAAAAAGTCTCAATTGGATTCAATTGGTAATCACTCTATTTTTCTAGTGTGTGTGTGTGTGTGTGTGTGCGCGCGCGCGCGCGCTAATATCGCCTTCTGGTGTCTCTGTGAAGTTCGGTTTTTAAAAGGCTCATCCAGAAAACCGACACTGATGTTTCCGACACTGGTAGCGGGTCCATATTAGCGGGACGCCTCACTCGGTGACCGACTGCCTAACGGTGTAACGTTGAAGCAATTGTAACTGAACAAATGTTTTTAATAAATGTCAGATTACACACTGATGACGCACTTTTGAGTGTTGAAAACGCCTTAAAGCTCTTCCTTTGGTCATCCTGGTGCATCCATTTTTATTTTACTGCTTCTGTTTACTTCTAAAAAGAGAGACAGAGAGAAAGGAAAGAAAGGAAAAAGTAAGTCGTCACATTTTCTTGCTGTGTAGTTTTAAAGAACAGATTTAGAACTGAGCTTCATATGATTGCTTATCTCTCTGTTATGACGTTGTTTATTCTCTTTTAATTTGGTACATAATCTGTCCTTGTGGCTAATCTGTAAACCATTCACCAGTTCAAGAAAGGAACTTTTTGTGTGTCAGTGAGAGGGAAAAGGAGGAAACAAAAGGCTACTCAGTTTTATTTAGACAGTTCAAAAGAAGAGGCCTGTTTCATGTTGTGTAAGACGGTTAATGAGAAATGACAGTGAAGAGAAACTGATATGATGATCAAGCAATGAGGAAAAGATTAAAAAAAAAAAGCAAACAAAAAACCCCAAACAAATCTGAATTTAACCGAATTTGTCTAATATTACACATTAATGGAAGTCATGAACATAAATTATTCTCTTTGTTGAATTCATGTAATCTGCATTTTGGCAGAAAAAATCGCTCATCAGAGATTGTCTTGACTTCACCAGATCAACTAATGCACAGAAAAGCAAACTTTATACTCTCAATATGGAAGCTGCATATTAAAATTTTTTTTAAAAAAAATGGAATATTAGTTATTCTAAAGAAACTGAGATAGCTAAGATGCATCTTTAGTTCTTAATAAGTCTCCCCCATATACATTTACACACTGCCACATAATCAGGATTAGGGAGTGCTGTGTAATACTGTAGGTCAGTTGTGGCTAATGTTACTTCTCTGTAGTTTTAATGTATTCAGGTTGATTCTCATGTATGTGCTATACAATGTTGTATGTCCTTAGGCATTAATGTAGTGTACAGCAGCAGGGGAACTGATGTGTCCTTGCTTTCGCTTCAGTGCTAAATGTGGGGAACAAAGTCAGTGTTCGTTTAAACTTCCCCTTTCTGATTCATTCCAGGTCTTTCAGGAAAAACAGAGGGGGAAAAAAAGGTCGGTCAATTAGAAATGTCTGACCACAGAGCTTTTTAAAAACGTCACTGGTCACCTGAGAGAGATTCACGAGTCAAAACTACCAAACGGGCCGTCACTGTCGAGCACTGACTCTAGCATTCAGTTTGTTTGTTTTTTAAAATGACATTTTCATTAGTGTCCCAGTCCTCTTTTTTTTCTTTTGGGTTCTGAATATAATGCAAACAACATGATCAGACAAGACTTAAAAAAAAACAAAAAACCACTGATCTCTTGTTGAATTACTTGCTTGGCTACCGTGTGCCATACAGATATTAGTTTCATCTTATCTGGCAAACTGACTAATGAATAGAGAGGCAAGCAGACTGCTTAAGGGCCCATTAGACCGAGGGTTCAAACACCGATGACACATCTTTCAGTTTTATCAGATCACACCACTGTTTGCGTCAGACGACTCGGTCTTCCAGGGAATCTTATTTCTATGGGACCAAGTGATGCTCAGTGACAGTCAGAGGATGATCTCGGTTTAAGTGGTCTCTCGAAACATACAGAGATCCGTGTGCATAACACTGAGGTATTAAGTGCATAATGGATGCAGACCATTTCAATCCCTGTTAGTATAACAGGCTTACAGAGTCTGTGTGTGACCAACATGGTCTAAGCTGATTCCCTCCTTGCTGATAGGAGGCTTTTTTTTTTTAGCTCATTTTTAATCACAGTGGTGAAAAATGAAACTGGTTCTTAGTTGTGCTAAATATTCAATGACTAGAAGACAACAGAATGTGTGTTTAGCAGGAAGCTTGAGAAATAGTTATTCTCCTTGTAAGCAGTAGTGCACTGACTGTATTTTAACAGTAATACGTGAGTCACACAGTGTGACTTGCATGTGTTTGCTTCCTTCAGACTGTGGTTTGTGGCGCTTTGCCTTTCAGAAAGCTCATCCTGCTTTTGGAAAAAATGAACCACGAATAATTCATTTTCACCATAAGTATTCATTCATAATTTCCTCGTTTACTTTCCCTTTCTTTGACTGCCCATTTCCTTCTTTAATTAATCTGATATTTTAAACAACTATAAATTACAAAACTGGGAATGTAAAGGTGATGTAGCAAAGACTGTAAATGTTTATATTCCTATAGGCCAAAAACCTTTACCAGTATGAAAGTTCTTAAATGTTGACATTTTACTCGAGATAGCGTGAAGGTTTGAATTACAGTACGTGTCGGCAACAATTGTCTAAAACTCTGTGCAAAGTCTTGGGTTTTGCTGTTGAGTCAAATTCAGGGAAACAAATCTAAACAGATCAGTTGAAGTTGGCAAAAACAAAAATGGCGACGGTTAGGTTAGCATAAGTACATGTACATGATCTATAGAAGTAGTTGCCTTCTCTTTCCTTTTCTTTTGTTAGATGTGGCTAATTGTGTGGCTTCATTTCTGCGTCTATCTCCCAGACGAACGAGCACCAAGTCAAGGTTGCAAGAATATCCTTGTTTAGACATTTGCGAGTATTATTAAATGTGATTTTGTTTCAAGTTGTCAATTTCTTTTCCGTCTTGGCCAGCGCACAAAAGGTTTTTAATCTCGGCATTACGTATCCTGGTTAAATAAAGCTATTAACAATAACAATCAAATAACACACAAAACAGTCTAAACTCATAATCCCTCCTGTATAATGTTGGGAAATTCCAAGGAGGGGCAATGTGGAACTATCAATTATAACAAAAAGCCAGAGATAAGATCTTCTGGTCACGTAGGTGTTCATTTGTTAAGCTCTGCGAGTGCAGTACCTTTTCATCTAAACTCTTATTGCATCCTCCACCCCAACTCTCTTTACCCCAAGCCGCAGTGATTAGTACTTTTCTATAAGTCCTGCAGCTAAACAAATGTGTCCTTTGTTTCTTCTTGACATTTAAAATAAAATAAGGCATTTCAACTTAAAAGGAAGTGACAGTGAAGTCTGCAGAGGGAGGTACACACCCATCTTTTAGGCAGGACACGAAAGTTCAGGTCCGACCACTTTTAAGTTTTGTTGTCAGCAGATTGCCAGTTTAGTTAGCAAGGTGGATCAATAGACTGTATGAGTACATTTCACAGAGACAGATACTTGTTTCCTGCTACTGTTATTAATTTCATTGACTTCTAAATGACATGTTCAGTTGATCACAGAGAAAGGAATATTATTTGTCTGACAGCTGCATTTAAAAGTTCCCGGAGCCACCAAGACCACAAAGACAGGTGACTCATATTTGTTGAGGTTACATCATTTAGCCAACTGCCTATGTTGAGATCCACCTATCACTCAAAGTCTCAATAATATTCAAAAACATTAATTAGACAATAAATAAATTTTATCCCCAATCATGTTGTGAAAGAGGTCATGAGTAATAAGAGGTGGTATCAGTGTTTAGTTCTACCAGTTTAAAGGTAATGACACCGATGTGGATTTCACCATGTTGCACAGCTTTAAATATATACATTATAATTTGCCCAAACAAATTGTGTTTTTTTTATAGCAAGAAGGTTCACTGGTATAATTTCATATGCTAGTGAACCAGAACATTAAAGCCCCCCTCTGAAGTGAATGCCATTAATAATCTCTGCAGGCATCACCCATCCCAGTGTTGATGCAGACTAGTATAGTGCTGTGCAAAAATTTTAAGACAACAGTCATTTTGCATCATTGCAGAATTATTATAGCATCTAAGGCCAAAAAATGCAGTTTGTAAAATTTAAAAAAAAGCTTGAAAGTTAACATTTGGTATGACCGCCTTTATTCTTTAACACAACCTGAAGTCTATTAGCCAAGCTTTCTTGTAATTTCTTTACAAAGTCTTCAGGCTTCTTCAAGGACATCAAAAGCTCTTCTTTGGATGTGGGTTGTGTTTAGTTTTTGTTTTCTGTCAAGATGATCCCACATTGCCTTGATAATGTTTTACAGATGGTTGTCATGGTTGTACTTTCTCCCGTCCTCCTCTCTACATATGGAAGACAATTTGAACCAAAAATGTCAAATTTGGATTCATCGTCCTGTGTCAGGTCTTTGCTGGGGGGTTTTTCTTATTTCTTCAAATGACTTTCTGACACTGTTCATGTGTTTTAGATACAGTTGTGTTTAGAAGTTTACATATAATCATCATGGGTATGAAGGGCTTTTAATGATTCCTCTGTGCTGTTATTTTTTCCAGGGTGGAATGATTGTACAGCTTTATTGACTTTAGAAAACACAAGAACTTGGATTTTGTTTAATCCACACAGGGTCAAGAGTATAAAATACGCCCTAGCTAATATATGGGTAATGTTCTTTGGCTAATCGCACCTTGATTAGATCCTTTTTTCAGCCATCAACAAGCTTCTCGCATAATTTTGACCTGATATATGACCACTCTTCTTGACAGAACTGGTAGAGTTCATTTAACATAGTTGATTTGTTGGAACAGAACAAGCTTTTAAGCGTAGTCCACAAATTTTCAGTAGGGTGTCAGTTGGGGCTTTGGAAAGTTTATTCCAGAAGCTTAATGGGTCCTTTCCAAACAGCTGCAGATTCATCAATTTAAACAACTGTATTTTACTACATGTTATTCTGATGCATCCCTACTTTCCAAGGGTCTGAAAGATTACCCAAACTGTCATCCTTAGATGATTTGGTTAGGATGTTCATGAGCAACCCAAGGAACTAAAAGGGGTTCATCCAAGAAAGACGCCTCTGCTCCAAAATGTTTAAGCTCAACTGAAATTTGCAGTTGCAAAAGAACTTTTTAGAGAAACCAAATGCCTTCAGGAGACAGGTTTTATGGTCAGATGAGAAAAAGATTGAGCTATCTGTCCACAATGACAAAAGATATGTTTGGAGGCGCAAAGGTGAAGCTTTCAAACCTAAGAACACAGTACCACTGTCACGCATGGCGGTGGTATCATCATGCTCTGAAACTTTTTTTGTTCCCAGTGGTAGAGGTACGATGTAGAGAGTAAACTGACAAATGAATAAGGAGGACTACCTCTAAATACATCGACTACCCACATGTCAACTGCTGTATATTATGGCTGGAACAACCAATTAAAATTCCATATAAATTGTTTGATGATTATAACCTGCAGGGTATTTCCTGTTGCCACCAGGTGGTGCTATAAGTGTGACATAATATTGGTACATAGATGCCTATGAACTCAAAAATGCTGGCAAAATTATACATTAAATTCAAAATGGCTCACTACCATTGGAGTTTAGTCCATGGCTTCAAGAGTCTTTGTGCATCTTGATCGTCTCTTCCAAATTTTATGATTTTTTTAGGCTTTTCAAGACCTCAACAATTACCTTCTGTTTCAAGACGAATCACCATGGCACCAGGGTTTGTTGTTAAATGAAATCTCCCAATTTTCACACTGTAGCTTCATCAAAGTCTGATATTTATTCATGTGGTCAATCTAGGAGGAGTAGAATATGAAATTAAAACATTACATTTCCTGTTTTCACTAGGTGGAGTTCTAACTATTGTTGACAAGTATCATATCAGTCTATTCAGGGCTGGACTCTCATCTTGCCAGTGAACTTTGGGAGAGACTGGACCACGTGTCTTTGAGTTATAGCAATGTCATGCTTCATGGTGAAACATTAAAATTCGCAGTGCCACCAGGGTGACGCCCTTTGGCAAAAAGTTCACAGAACCCAAGACCAACTTCTTGAGTTATTTTGGGTGGCTCAGGTCAGTCACCTTGAAGCTGTATCTCAAAGTGTAAAACATGCCATTTCCTGTTCCCACTAGGTGGTGCTGTAACCATTGTTAAATATTACAATTGAAATATATTCAAGGGTATACCCTTATCAAACTTTGGATTATGCTTTTGTGAATGACAGCAAATGAAAATATCACGGCGAATGATCAAAATTTGCTGTGGCACCACAGACATGCCCTTAGCCAGACATGCCAAAAACTCAAACCCTTAGCGGAATGCCCAGGTCTGCAGTTAAGACTGACCAAATATGAAGTTAGCAACTAACTGGTAAACTTGCCAGTTGATAGAAATTATGTTTAAGGTGAGCTGTAATGTTTTGCTATAGTGGATCAGCATCGGTTGGTTGCATCCATTAGTTAAGAACTTTAACTAAGTTTAAAAGTTGATTTAGTACTTTTTTATGCTTGTCACATTTTATAGGCAAGGCAAGGCAAGTTTATTTGTATAGCACAATTCAACAACAAGGTGATTCAAAGTGCTTTACAGAGACATTAGAAACAAGAACAAATAAAAAGCATGATTTAAAATTGATTAAAACAAGCAAATAAACTAACTAACTAATTAACAAACAAACAACAAACAACAGTATATAAAATCAAAACATAAGCAGTATTTCATCAAAAAATAAATAAATTATTAAGCTTTATATCATCGTATTCATTTTATCCCTTCCAGCAGAGGCAAAAGCGTTTTTTAAAAAGATTTTATAATAGATATCCATGTAATCCGTGAGCATTTTGTTAAGTTAATGTTCCAGTGAGTTCCAGAAACCACAGGAACCCATCTTTTGGCATAGGGCCACCTCTTCTGCATGAAGCACTGACTTGGCATTAAAAGAACAGAAGAAATCCCAGAACATACCGATACATGGTAAATTGTAAATGGTAAATGGCCTGTATTTGTATAGCGCTTTACATACCTACAATATGTAAAGTTCCTGATATGTGATGAATCATTATGTTATCTGAAATGAGGTGACGTATAGGAAGACATCAAATCTGTTGGTGAAATTATCATTTTTCATCTTGCCAATCTCATGACTTTCCATTTAGCTGCAAGCCCTTGAAGTCATATGATGTACAAAACAAGGTGTGTGACCATGGGACAGTGTAGCCATGTGAAACGATAGTCTATGACAAATTTTTACCTTACCTTAGTGACCCCACTGGATAACTTTTATCATGTTTATCACTTTTATCAAGCTTTTGATTTGGTACAAGACTAGAATCAGAAATTTTGCTGCCATTAAAGGCAGAATCCAAACGTTTTTTCTTTTAGTGCTGTGAGACTCAAGCTGGGAAACATACCTGCAATGAGCAAGCCATAATTTTAAATAATTAGGTCTGAGCCTTGTAACACACGGCAAAGTCTCATATAGTGTATAGAATTGTGCAGACAATACAAACTGTGGAAACAACACATAATAAAAAAAGAAATGGCTAGACAATAACACTAGGGAGATTTGACTCAGTTTCATAAACTATGCAAACATCAGAGGCAATAATAAGATTAAAAGAATCACAGAAGCAGTGAGGACTCATTTTCAGTGAGGAGGTGACCACAGATCGCTGTATGCTGGTATCAGACTTTTATATAAGCTTGTGTCATCACATAGTTTACACCTAACACATGACACATAAATGACTAGTTTACTGATAGAAATACCTTATCAAGATGGGAAATGCTTCCCAGACTTCAAACAATGGAAAACCACAGCTTAGCACATAGGCTGAAATTGAGCATTCAACAGTTGGATGAAATACAATTACATAGTGAGACAGCTCAAAAGCAATACCGGTATTTATATATTACAATATATAGGGAGGGTTATGAAGAATATACCAGTTGGATCCTTCACATCCCAGGAAAAGAAGAACATATTTGTGAGCCACACTTGGGACATGCCTTCATTGCCTTCCTAACAAAACTAGTAATCAGCATGGCATTTGATTCACGTCATTTGGTTTCATCAATTTAACACTAACAGAGAGGTTCAAGCTTTCAACTTAGAAGATTATTGCCTCGAGTTTATAATGTCAGCTGATTCATCCAAAATCCCTGTGATGATCATGCTGGCAAATTATTTTATCAACTCATGCAACAAATTTCATATTAATGCAGCATAGCATTGTGCGTGTAGGTGCATCACAAAGTCACAGACACTAATTATAATTAGTATAGTAATTAGTAACCGTATGTCACTTGATACGATATCAAGTGACATACAGATAAAATGTTAGAATTCCACTTCCCAAAACTGGATTACAGACCTCTTGTTCAGTTAATGACACTGTGAGCATTCACCTGTCATTCAAAGTAGCAAACTTGCAATTGTAATAATGCAAATTTACTAAATAAAAATGTAGATAGGTAAGTTCTAAAGCAATTCCACATGAAAGGGGAAACTAACCATACAGTCCATATCTTTTTACATTGTGGTTATTTTGCACTGAAGATTGGCATTTTAAAATGGGAGCCATGGCAACCTTAATTAAACATTTTTTATGCTTTTTTACCACGAGTCCCCTAGGGTCCATTCAGGTCCAAATGACATAAATTTTAGCATCTGTCAGTTAACACCTTTGGTTTTTAAGTTACACCACAATCTATCTGGACCATTGACAACATAAAAGATGGATGCGTGAAAAGTGACGCTAACATGGAAGTGCTTTAAACCTGCATTGTTTTTAATGACCACTAGGGGCTAATTTCTCAAGTTGCAAATATAGCTGTATGGAAGCCTTTGGGGGAAACCCCCCCCCCCCCCCCCCCCCTTGCTCCTGCTCTGTGACTTCAGTAAAAAAGAAAATGTTGTGTATATATGTATATATGTGTATATATATATATATATATATATATATATATATATATATATATATATATATATATATATATATATCACAGTCTTTTGTATGTCTCTCTTTTTTGGGGCCAATGCTCATTCGTGCCTATCTTTGCATGTTTATAAGGATGAACGATTGGGTGTTGAATATAGTTACTGAATGGTCAATGTGATGGATTCAAAAAAGTCTTGCATTTAAATTTCTAAAGCATCAAGTACAACTCATCACAAACAGAACCTATAATCAAACCTAAATTTTAATGATTATTATTCTTTATATTTCAGAGCATGTAAAGAGGGAGAAATGAACTTTTACTCCTGACATTTTAGGCCACTTGCTTGGTTTTGTTTGTGTTTTTAGTGTGCACAAAAAACTTCATATATTCATACATCTCGCTTAGTTTAGTAGGGATTTAGTAGGGATCTACAATTATTTTTAAAAGTTTTTCCAAGTGTAACTTATAGCAAAAACTATCAATTTTTTCAAATGTCTCTGATCCATAATTCAGGGGGTACATCAATCACAGTGAGAGGAGGCTGCTTTGGAGAAATGGTAAAAAGTAATTAAAGTAAGAAGAATAGGCAGGAAATCGTAGGAGGCCAATGATGCAGGCAATAATTTTGGGATGGAAACTAGATGAATCATTCAGCCAAGTTTTTTTTCTCTTATGGAAAAAAATGTCATTGTGGCAGCCAGTTACTCTGCATATCACCTCAGCGTGGCATCTGTATCCTGGTTGCCATAGGAATATGGTTGCTATGAGATCAATTTATCTGGAGATCTGGCGGTTGCAGATGTCACTGGGTGCTGCTTTTAATAACAATGCCCTGGCTAAATTACATACATTTAAGGTTTACAGTCGATACTTACTTTGACAGAAAAGAGTTTAACAAAGACTGAAAGCATCGATAAAGTAGTCGGGACATTTTGGGTACTTCACTCTCCTCCGGTAACTGCGTAAAACTGTGACCCGAATGCACACTCTCGGGTGTTCAATATATCAGATGAATGCCACAGATGCCAAACCTACTCTAGTTTCATTCAGTAATTAATATCCATAAGTGTCATATGAAAATTGCTTTATTGCTCATATGTCTTCATTTATGTCAGCCTGTATTTATCACAAGTGATAAGAGGGAGTGACTGTAAGACTATACAATGTCCTCACAAGGATGTCAGCTACAGGACACATTTGGGCAATCTCACCAGCAATGTCCTGGAAAAAAAACCCCACCAACAACAAAATAGATTCCTGCTAAGGAATTTTGAGGCAAATTACTTAAGTGAGCCTGAATTATTTTACTTAATTTCATATGTGCTCTGTCAGTGTATGTACTCTGTGGGGTATGTGGCACAAGTGGGAAGGTAGTTTTCCAATGTGCGGCCTTTGCTTACTTAACTTAATATAAAGTTCTGAAAACACACACACACACACACAGTTCGTCAGCAATGTAAAGGATGTGAAGCGGTTAAAGGCAAGAGCAAATCGCCTGCTGTTTGTGAACAGTAGCTGAGCCTCATTACAGTGTTAGAGAGAAGCAGTAATGGGCTACAGCCTGAAGGTACATTAGTATCAAAGCAGGCTGAAAGTGAGGTGAGCTGCACTAAAACCTCAGGTAGCCGTAAAGTGAAACCAGTGCAGAGGGGCCATGAATTCTTCTAATGGCCAGCAGGGGACCCCATGAGCACTTTCCTGATGAGTTTCAGTCTGGCTTAAGTCTTAATGAATGCCACAGTATCTTCTTTGTGTCCCATTTAGAGCAAAATAGATGATACATCAGGGTGGGCTATTGGGTGTGACTGATCTGACAAGTCATAAAATGTTCTCAGTGGCTGCGTCAGAGCCACTGCTTGTGATTTGTGATTTTAAAAAAAAAATCCAAGCAGGCAATGACTCGAAAAATGAACCACGAGAGAACATGAAGTTTTAAAACAAATTTAAAACAATCTGCCAGAGAAACCTGCCTGTAAATGTCCTTTCTAGATTTAATTACCATGAATCAAGCAAAGGTGTACAAATATTTACTATATGCTGCCGTCTCTGGGACAAGAGATAATTGAGTTGTGTCTCCTGGGCAGAGATGTGAAGCAATGAAGTACAAATACTTGTATACTGTACTTAAGTAGAATTTCAGTTTTCTGTACTTTATTTACTTTTTACGTTTACTCCCTACATTTTTACACAAATATGTTCTTTCTTCTCCTATCTGCCAGAATCAGCTGCTTCTCAGGGAGAGAAAATAATGAGAGCTCACTTCACCCACAGATGGAGAAAGATATACGAAGGCCATAAAAGACAGGACAGAGAGGAAGAAGAGGTCAGATTTAAAGTTAAGGACTGTTCAGTGGTACTTTACAGACTGAAAATTTAAAGCTGACATATAATGTCATCATTTTAATCAAATACTGGATTTGTATGTAATATGTTTTGATGAATCAGTATTCTAACTTTATGTTATTCAATTTTGCACGGAAATACTGGGTAGTTTTGTCCAGTATAAACATGTCAGCTTGCTGTACTGTGGTGAGTTTGAACATCTGTGCTTAAGTATAGAATGTAATATCTCTGCTCCTGGGTAGCTTTCTTGATTGAATGACTGTCTAGCACTTCAAATGATGGTTAAAAAACATTTAAAGAGCTCCATTAATGAGCAATTAAATGATGCTGTGGCCTCAAAAACACACTATGATCACAACATAAAAGATTGATTCACTTAATTTAAACGTTCTTCACCTTAAATGCTTCATTTTCTGTAAAATGCATGTCTTAGCTCGCGGGCTTAAATTTGCCACCTGCCTGTTAAACTACATAAACGGCTTGATTTTCTTGTAAAACAGCAGTTTTGTCATTTGTCACTTGAAAACAATAAGTTGTGATTTGATAAAGAATATGATACAAATGTTTACTCACTGTTTTCTCACAGAGCATATTTTGTACTGCCCAGTGGCGTCGTTAGGCCTATTTTAGGGGTGCTGAAGCCTCCCTAAAATATTCTTAAGCCCCCCTAAATAATTTGGTGGGGGTTTTTTTTTGGGTTTTGTTTTTTTTTAACTTATTCGATTTTTTTTTTTTACAGAACTTGCAGACAAATTCAATATAAAGATTCAGGAATATGAGTTTAAAGAAATAATAATATAAACCTGTCGCTATTCACACAAATATGATCATAACTCGGTTGGTCCCTTTCGCTTTACATTGTTAAGGTAGCGTCAGTGCTTCGTTATCCAATCCCTTCCAGTTGTTCACAGGGGACATCCACATGACTGAAAATCCAGTCCTCGTTTTCACTGCTACTTTACACTCCGCTCGTATACACCTGCGGACACACTAGCGTACATGTGGCAAACGGCAAGAAATCATGGATATACGCAAGTTTTTCAAGAAAGTAAGTCTTCATCACTGGCTGGTAGTAACAATTAGTTAGCTCCAGCTAACAGCAGAGAATCCCATGTAAATAATGAACCAGGTGCTCCCCATTTTGTAAATAAAAACCTGGCTAGCGCACTAAGTTAAATTGTTAGCATAATTTTAATTTCTGTCACTCGTTTTAGCTCTGAAAAATCCAGCTGAGCTCATTCAGGTATGGTTATCATCAGTGGAAATAATAATAATCACTCCATCCCCATTAACCTGTAGGAGTCAGGGCAGAGGAGCACAGAGAGGCAGAGGGGAGAGACGTCTGCTGGAGAGGTGAGTCAAAGGATGGAGTCATTTGTGATGCAGACAGTCTGATTAGAATTTTATGGGACTCAATATGGATATGAAATATGAAACATTTCAGTCACGGTACAACATATAAGACCTGTTTAACTTGAGCTTTTATTTAGGAGAGTCAAGGTTAGAAAGTGGAGAGAGCAAAGAGAGAGATATGTATATAAGTCAAATTAGCCTGACTCACATATTTTTGAGGGTTCTATTTTAATATTACTTCAATTCAAGTAATTTAGTAATATTTTTCAGGGCTTTAAATTGCAACCATTTTAGTCACATGCGTGCTCAAAATATAATGTTTGTAACTTCAAAATATTTGGGAGCAACAAATTACTGTGGAGCGGGAGCAGAAGTCATGATATTAGCAATTTACATTACAATTCAGTATGTTTTAATGTAGCTTGAAGGGTGAGGCAGAAGGAGTGGCTGAGGGAGAAAAAGGTCAACAGGCAAGTTCAAGTCAGAGAGAGCAAGGAGAGACAGAGGAGCTGCAGCAAATGGATCGAGAGGCAGAGGAAGATCAAGTTATTACAGAGAGAGGAGAGCAAACAGGCCAAGAGAGGGAAAATGATGAAGCAGCTGCAGCAACTCATTCTACTACAGGGTTTGATTTAGGTGACAAAGACACAGGGCCCAGACAGGTGAAGCTGAAGAGCTATCCACATGATACGTTTGGTACACAGAAGCGAGCATTTAACCACAGCTGGTTTGAAAAGCACAACTGGTTAGAATATTCAGTCAACCAGAATGCAGCTTTCTGCTTCCCATGTAGAGTGTTTGGCAAAAACATCAAACATGATAGTTTGGTCAGTAACGGTTGCAAGAACTGGAAGAAAGCTTTAGTCATCTTTGGCAAGCATGAGATGGCACAAACACATAAGGACAGTGTTGTTACATGGAAAAGCTACCAGGGAACTAGCAAACAGGGAAACGTTGCACAGATGATAGCAACTGCAAATGTGAGTGAGATAGTCGAAAGAAGAGAGTATCTCAGACGAATTGTTGCAGTCACCTCTATGTTAGGGAGACAGGGACTCCCTTTTCGTGGCCATGATGAAGGTGAAGACAGCCCAAACAGAGGGAATTTTCTTGCATGCATGGAGCTTTTGAAGGAGTTTGATCCTTTTCTTCAAAAACATAATCCCCCATCAAATGCACAGTATATCTCACCAACATCCCAGAATGACATGATTGACTGTTGTGCCCAGGAAGTTACTAGTGTCATTGTATCTGAAATGACAAAGTCTAAAGTCTATTCCATCATGGTGGATGAGGCAAGGGATAAAAAGGCAGAGCAGTTAGCTGTTTGTGTCAGGTACGTGTCAGAGGGGGCAGTGAAGGAGCGTTTCCTTGCACTTGCAGAGATAAAATCATTTGATGCCCAGTCCATTGCAAATGAGATTCAGCAGCAGATCCAAAACTATGGTCTTGCAGAGCTTAAGTGTGTAGCACAAACATATGATGGTGCAGCCGTTATGAGTGGCTCCACTGGAGGTGTACAAGCACATTTTAGAAGGCTCCATCCTGAGGCTATCTATGTGCATTGTTATGCTCATCAACTCAACCTGGTTTTGTGCAATACTTGCAAGGCTGTCCCAGAGGCTGTGGAGCTTTTCAGCTTGTTGGAGTGTGTGTATTCTTTCTTCAGCACCTCCCTAGTCAATCATCATAAGTTCATGGAGACTCAGGCAAAGCTTGGATTGACAAAAACTGAGCTTGTGCAACTTTCAAACACTCGCTGGGCATGTCAGTTGCGATCAATCAGTGCAGTTCTTGAGACATTGCCTGCCATTTTGGAGTGCCTATCTGCAATTGGATCCCCCATAGCTGTTGGTCTCAGAGCAAAGCTCTACAAGTTCTCAGCAGTCTATGCACTACTGATGTTTCAGTCGATTCTGTCTGTAACCGAAGGACTCCACAAATTCCTGCAGAAAGAGACTTTAGACCTGGCAGAAGCTTTTATCTGCAAACAAGCTGTGTGTGACACACTTAAGGGCAAACACTCAGATGCATTTGCTACAGAGCTGTATGAGAAAACCAAGGCCCTGTGTAACACCCACAGTATCCCTGAACCAGGTGCCAAGACAAGGCACAAACAGAGGAAAATGGAGGATTTTGTCCTGGAGGCAACTGTGGGTTCACGCACTGAATTGAACAACTCAGACACATTGAAAAGAGAGTTACTTTTCCCTTGTGTGGATCGGATGGTTGGCGAGCTTGATCAAAGATTTTGCAGTGTAGATGCAGGGCTGCTAAAAGGCGTCCAGGCATGCAGTCCTAAATCTGAGAACTTCTTGAGTGAACCACACTTGAATGAACTTGCAAAGCACTACAGACTTGACCTGAAAAAAGAGGAGGTTCTGGTGGCCAGAAACTTTCTTACCCGGAAAACAGAGGCTGGATGTCCACCCAAAAATATGTTGTCTGTGTACAACCTCCTTGATTCAGACATGTTTCCCTCTCTGAAGGCAACCATCCAAGTTGCCCTAACAGTGCCTGTCAGCAGCTGCTCGTGCGAACGGTCCTTTAGTGCACTGCGTCGGCTGCACTCCTGGCTGCATCAAACAATGGGTCAGAAAAGACTTCACAGTCTTGCAGTCATGTCTATTGAAAAAGACACGCTTCAGCATCTGAGTCACAACAGAGTGATTGACCGATTTGCCACTCTTAAAAACAGACGTCATTCTTTGATGCTTCCACCCACCAAGTAACTGGTGATTGCAGCCAGAAAAATGTACTTTTTTATTTTCAGTTTTTTTCTTGTTATTGATGCGGCAAACACATTTCCTCTGTTTTTTTGTTGTACTGTATTATAAAGCAGACTGAAATAAAACAATAGATCTATTGGTGGCCTAGGATGTTTAATCTGTCCAAAAAAGTAGGAAAACAATTTCTCAGTCTTTGTTTTCTGTTTGTGAAATTTTGTGCTCATTCACTACGTTCGTTCATGTCGTGTGCATCTCTTGGGGGCTAAGCCCCCCCTGTCCTTAAAACCTAGTGACGCCCCTGGTACTGCCTAACTACCGGACTATTCACGGTCACTGAACAGCAGTGCTGTCACATGACAAGAATAACATTAAACTGTGCATGATGTTCTTTTTAATGTCTTTTGGATTTTACAAACTTTATTGAATAGGGAGAAATTTAATTAACACTAATTTCATTCATGTGCTGGCAAAGACTTTATCTCTGATATGATGCGTTAGGGTGTTCTAGGATCTATGGCTTAACCTCCTAAGACCCGAACTCTTCCACGGCATGCATTTTTAATTTCTCTTTGATATTTGGGCATATTGGGGCTCAATGAATGTAAAAACCAAGAATTACCAGATTTTTTTTTTTTACCTTATTTTTGTTTTTATGAAAAATCAGAGCCACATATGAAGATATTCGTTTAAATTTTGATAGAACAGTAGCAGTATAATGTCCTCGTAAGTGGATATCAGGCCCTTGTAGAGCAAAATTGAGTATTTTGGTCTAAATAACGCAAAATGTGATGTCCACATATGTGGACGCCAGGTCCTAGGAGGATAAAAACACCAGAAAACATAAAAAATAAAAGGTCCTGTAAGGATAAATAATAGTAATGTTTCATTATTTGATTGCCATTTTCTTCACATGACAGGCTTTCAGCTAGTCTTCTTAAAAGAGAAATGTATTTTTCTTATCCAGATCATTTACTGGAGAAATGAGAGGCACACAGTTTGGATTTAAGGCGAGTTTTGTACTTAATTCGCCTCAGCTTCCTGACATGTTTTTAACTAAGAGAGATGAGGTGTGAAGCCCCTCTAGGGGTAAAATTGCAAATTTCCAGCTGATTTTCTGGCAAGCTCAGACCCTCCAGTGTGTTAGGGAGAGAAAGGAGAGAAGAAAATGAAAATCCCTGAGTGTTTCGTTTCTGGTCATTTTTCTGTTCTGATTTAAAATGTCTTTCAATCTCTTTGAATCAATGTTCTCGTTGAATAGGGAGCCCCCCAGTCACTCACTCACGCACACACACACACACACACACACACACACACACACACACACACACACACACACACACACACACACACACACCTTTCCTTGCAATCCACAGCAGGATGATCATTAAGCATCGTGTACCTTGTGAACAGATTTAGGGAAGCCTGTTACTGTGGCGCTGTGGTCAGTGTGGCTTTGAACTCTCTGTTTTCAGAGGGGAAGATATCATTTTGGAAGATTCTAGGCTTTTTTTTTTCTTTTCTTTTTTTTTGGAGCAAAGCAATAGAGATCACCCTCTCACTCCAATGCTTTTAGCTTGAAAATGTAGCTATATTGTTGTGTGATGTCTGAATTAGGGTTTGGGACTATGGGCTTAGTTCTATGGCAGGGATGTCAAATTCATTTTATATAAAGGGCTGCATACAGTTCACTTTGATCTTAAGTGAGCCGGACCAGTTCAAAGAAATTTGACTGCATATTTAATCCCTGAAATATCATAATATAATATTAAAAAAAATACAATTTCAACAGCACATCTCATGTTTTGTACATAAATGTGTAAAATTGTAAAATTACATAAAAAGTTCTGGTAGCTCACTACCCAGACTGTCCCGTCTATAATAGGAACTTCTGTCATTGAATTGTTTATCTATTACTTTACTACTCTGATGTAGTGTGAATGGCTTTGGGGTGATCTTTATCATCAGCCAAAGTTGTAAACCTATTAGAGTTCATCTACAAATGCCTTGCTATTTTTATCCAGAGGGCCGGAGTCTTTGCCAGGCTGATTCTGGTCCCCAGACCTTCTGTTTACCACCCCTGTTCTATGGGCTTATGGAGCTGTTTAACTGCCTGGTGTCACTGTAAATGATCAGTGAACTACAGCTATTTAAGAAGTGGCCTGGTAAACCATAGCTACTCTAATCTTATCTAACAGCGAATAACATTAAGTAGTTTGATAAACAGCTAATGACTATACATAATCAGCTGTTAGGAATTAAATGCATGCATCCAAGAATGCCTGAGTCTTTTATTTTGTTCAGGATTGGTGGTTGTTTAATTAATATAACAAAGAAACTCAGTTTTGTTGACTGCCTATAGTTAATTAAATTGAATGGTGTTAAGCTGCCAGATTAAAGTACTCTTGAGCAAGATTCCAGTATAATAAAGAAGTATATTGTTTTACTGTTATTGAACCTTCTTAAAGGTTTCTGGGTCAGTGATTAATAATGGATTGCATTTAGATAGCGCTTTTCAGGGCCCTCAAAGCACTGTACAATTCCACTATTCATTCACTCTCACATTCACACACTGGTGGAGGCAGCTACAGTTGTAGCCACAGCTGCCCTGAGGCAGACTGACAGAAGCGAGGCTGCCACATCATGCCATTGGCCCCTCTGGCCATCACCAGTGGGTGAAGTGCCTTGCCCAAGGACACAATGACTGAGACTGTCTGAGCCGGGGCTTGAACCGGCAACCTTTCGGTTACAAGACAAACTGCAAACTCAAGCCCCAGCTTGGACAGTCTCAGTCGTTGTGTCCCTGGGCAAGACACTTCACCCGTTGCCTACTGGTGGTGGTCAGAGGGCCCGGTGGCGCCAGTGTCAGTGCGCCCCAGGGTGGCTGTGGCTACAATGTAGCTTGCCATCACCAGTGTGTGTGAATGGATGGATGACTGGATGTGTAAAGCGCTTTGGGGTCCTTAGGGACTAGTAAAAGATTATACAAATACAGGCCATTTACCATTTACAAAGCACCACAGCTTATTGTGTCAGTATTGTTCCAGACCATGTCCATCCCTTAATGACCGAAGCGTACATTAGCGTGTGATTGGCTGCTTACAGCAGGTCCAAAATTTCAAATGACCTGTTCATTCTTGAACATGACAATGAGTTCACCGTGGTCAAATGGCTTCTCTGTGGTGCTTTTTTTTTATGTACCAAATCAAGTTACTGTGCTGTTGCAAATTAACCAAATTAGTTTTGAGATGTCCAACAGCTTTTCTCGTCTTCTGTTTACCCTCTTTCCACTTTTTTATGAACAGGCTGTTGGCTTACAAATTTAAAATATGATATAAAAATGTATATAAAATAAATCATTTCTAATTTTCACCTTGAAATGATTTCCTAATCATTCCAATTTTACCATGTCGTAACTTCTTATGAAACAGACAGAGCTGAATTAAGATTGTTTTGACTGTTTGTTTACTACATACCAATCATTTATTTCCACTCAACTGACAGTTCAGCACTTGGTGTGATTTCAGACTTCTAATAGGATTAATCGAAGCTTCCAAAAACGTAATATTTAGACCAAAGCAGAGGAAGAGAGTCAAATGCGAATCTTTGTAAGTTCTTATTTTGCTGAATTAGATTTTCAGTCTTTTTTTCCCTCCTAGAGTTCTTTGAAAATCTGGTTAGTGATGTTATTAAGATAACTGCGTTTCTAATGTGCATAGATTATTCTTCAAGGGGAATTCCGACACGTGCAAACGGCTGTCCTGCTCATAGTGAAACCATGCTATCAGAAATGGCCCCAGCTCTGTAAGTATGTGCATAATGCAGGTAGAAAATAAGAAATTCTGATTTATGTAAATGCTGTGCATTACTGCACATTTTGGTATTAAAGTGATGTCAGCTAAATATAGGGCCAACACTAATACAGATACTTTTAACTTATATAGTGAGCTTAATCATCAATTTGCGAATTCTGAACAAACTTTAATGACCATTGTGATTTTTACTTTTTGTGATTTTCTGTTTGTTTGATTTTGGAGCCCCTGAATCTAAATGTGACTGTCTCTAAAGTGTAGTGGGCTGCATACTGAGCTTAGGGAACAGAAACAAAGTATTGGTTTTATTGCACTACTATCCATCTGATACCAATACCAGCATTGGTATCAGTACCAATGATATTTTAATTGAGCTGCCAACCTCTAGTATCGGTTAATTTGTGGGTTGAGCAGGTGACTCTGACCTGAAGCCCCATGCTGTGTATCTTCCCCCTGCTCTCTCCGCTTTTCTGTCTCCAATAAAGACAAAACGCCCAAAGAAAATAAGAAATTTGGCAGAAGACTCTGAATAAATAATACCAACTGTAGAGAGAAAGATCACTGAGACTGTTTCTAGGATTTCTTTTCTTCTGCCATCATCTTAATGTTACCCATAAATAGTAACAGCCTTTTTTAGTTTTGTCATTTCTGTTTTCTCTGCAAAATCCACAGTTGATAAAGTATGTTCAGGTGATGGCTGAGCTTTAGATGTGCAAAAACAGCAACAGCAATATGTGTGCGAGGCTGCTTGTGTCACAGCAGCTTGCACATGCAGTGGCATTGCTAAAACCGCATATGCACAATGAGGATGTTTGGTTGTTGGTTCTTCATGATGCATGCGTGCATGATTATTATTTGATTTATTTTTTTATTATTGCTTATAGATGTTAATGGGCAGTTAGCTGACAGCCCTGCATATTTCTTCTCACAGGAGCCCTACAGTTGCTCTAAAGGAAAATCTATCTCAGGTCTACACAGCATGTGCAAACAACCATGTGCCGTGGTCGAACTTCAGAGGTTAAAAAGCTGGTTTAACATTAGAATGAATGTGTACCCTTCTTCCCGAGGGTCGACCTCCAGCAGGCTATCCATCCCCGGCCACATGCAGCAAAAATCAATGAAGTCAGAGCTTTTTGTGTTTCTATAAGAAACTCTGGAGACCAAGCCGCCCAAAATCAGCTTGACCCCAATGCCAACATGCAGACACTCCCACGTCTTTTTTTTGTTATCCATCAGAAGAAGCTTGTATTCATTTACCTTCTGTTACCCTGCACTGCAAGTTGGAAGAGCCTGTGTGACTTTCAAGCAAAGAATCATGTATAAGTTGCAGAATATGCTTTTCCACAATTAAGTCATAGTTCATGCATTTACATCTGCAGACATGCTATACCTGTGTTATAGTTTGTGAAAGATGTGCCTAAAATTGAATTTCTTGCAAAAAAAACCCTGAAAAAAAGAATGCACAGCACGTGAATGCAGCCATGCACATGCTGAGAAAAAATCATTCTCCAGCAGTGCTGTTTAGATAACGCTTCTCATCTGAACATCCTCCTCTGCAGAAGTTTGCCCCTGCATCATTTCAGCTATTGCTCAGCCAAGTGGAAAAAGAGCAAAGAGTGTGAAAAAGCTTTGTGTGTGTGTGTGTGTGTGTGTGTGTGTGTGTGTGTGTGTGTGTGTGTGTGTGTGTGTGTGTGTGTGTGTGTGTGTGTGTGTGTGTGTGTGTGTGTGTGTGCCTGGCTCGGGCTTTTTTTCTTCCTTCCTCCAATTTCCTTCGTCCTTTTTGACATATTTCCAAATACAAGTATACAACTCGGTGCTCTGCACAGTCTTTTCTGCCCTTCAACTCCCTCAAGTGTGCTCTGACGTTGTGTGCTGAGAGCAGTGAGGCTCCAGACAGTCAGGTGAGGCTGCCGTCTCCAAACACCGTTCTGGTTCATCTCCCCAGCACATCGTCACACAGTTACCGGTGGGTTCGTCGTACACCACCGAGCCCTTTATGCGTCTGCGTGGATTCAGCAGACAATCAGGTCGTCCCCAGATGCCCCTGAATCCCTGCAAGATAATAAAGGTTCTGTGTGTCTCAGACAGACATGGAAGGCTGTCCTGGTACGACTCTGTTGTGCCCAGAGTGGCAGGCTGCAGGATTACTGCTGGAGAGGTTAACGCAGTTTTGTCTCCAAAACGCACAAACACGTGCATCCACGTGCACGTGGAGCAGGCAGGAAACTAGTTGTGGAGAGAGAACAGGCTAATAATGTCAAGACTCCGCAGTCTTCTGATCAGGCAGATGTGGGGTCGGATTTCGACTCTGGTTTTATTGATCTGAATTCAGACTTTCATACCTTTGCTTTTTTTTTCCACATCAGTTTTTTTCCAGGCTCATTATTTAAACCTCACACTGTTTTTAAAGACACACACGTGAATGCTGTCCTCAGGCCACAGCTCTTAGTCTGGTATTATTTTTTTTTTTTTTTAAATGTCCCTTCAAAAATACTTTGAAGATGAATTCAATTTTTGGACTCATTTTCTCAAACCTAATTTAAAAGCAGCACTGAGAGTACAGTCAGTAATCAAGATAATAGAAACATGACATTTTTCCTCTTTTCAGAACTAATAACATCAATATATGTTTAAATTTGACCACAGCTGAACCGAGCCTCTGTGTTTTATTCATTAATCAACTAAACATTGTTTGCTTTTGTGCTTAAAAAATAAAGAAAATAATAACAGTAAAATGAAGTTTTCATCTTTTTTTATTACTTACAGCCAAGAAAGCCAGCAGCCTGCGTTTTCAAATGGAACGCTTTGATTCCAAGTGTACAACATTTATGCATGATTTTTTTGAGACTTCTACATCATCAGTGTGATTTTCTTCCGCCTTAACGAAACCTGATGTAGGCAATCAGATACATGCGGTGCTACTGTGAGCCCTAAACTGCAGAAAAATGCGGGATTTTTTGGAGAAATTATAGAAATGAAAACATATATATGCAAATCGATATTTAATGTGTTCATTTTTAATTGTTGAAACAATTAAAATTTTCTGGGTTTACATGGTGAAGTATGGTTTAAAGTAAAAAGAGCAAATAATTTGTTTCAGGCCAAATTACAAATCCCGTTTTTGGCCCTTACAGGTCTGGACAAACTCATCATTTCAGTGAGTAAAAGCAGCAGAAGTTCCTGAAAATGGTCAAAGAATCATAGGTAAGAGTTTAGAGTTGTGTTTCCAAGGTTTCTTGTTCAAGTTTGAAATCATTTCTGTCAAATAATGAATGGATTTCTCCCAAAGAATGAGCTGTGAGTCATACTGATGAGGTCTAACTTCATAAATAAAAGTCTTTACAGAACATGAGGGTTGTTTCTAGTTTCACTGGCAGGGTTATATCTTCAAACACTTAAGCAAAGTGCTGTTTTACCAAACTTTGTGGTGTCCCTGTAAGGAAGTTTGCTTTGTTCAAGCCGGACGAACCTGAAGTGAAGTTGTCTCTGCCTGTGTGTGTGCGCGAACGTAAGGATACTGGGCTGCTCCTGGGCCTGATCCCTTTGAAGCCGGAGTGTCGAGCATCAAAGAAAGCGGGCCTGGGCTGCACCCCAGCTCTCCATCCTCAGGGGGAGAGCGGCTGGAGTGCGAGGTGTGACTCGTCGCTTTCCAGAAAAAGACTTCAGGTGTTGCACAGCACCAGCACGAGAGGAAAAGATGAAGTGGATATAAGGACACAGAGCTAAATCCCAGACCCCCTGTGTGATATGATGAGTCACTTCTTGGCTTGCAAACATCACACACACACACACATATGCACACACATATGCACACACACACAAGACACACGCAAGCATCACTCAGACGTAATATCTGGTCCACACAGATGTGCCCACAACAGACTTCCGATTAAAGTAATGCACAGCCGAAAGCTTTTCCTAAAATCTGATTGGATATAGTCAAAATGGGGGTCGACGCTCCAAACTTTGGAGCACTGTTTCCATGGCAATAGGTTCTGACATCTCCTGTCGTGACGAGATGCTTTTTGGTTGCAAGGACTGGGGGGGGGGGGGGGTTCGCACAACAAGATTTGAGCACTGACAGTCAAGGAACGCTGTCAGAACATCCTAATAAAAAAAGAGTGAAATAAAAAAAGGGGGGGGGGGGGGGGCAACACACCATATTTGAAGTCGAGACGTGTGGTACAAGAGTGTGACTGCAGGCAAAAACAATGAACCCATGTGACCTCATCTGAGATGAGGGAGAGAGAGATACACAGAGCCTTTTAGCCACCCACAAAACCCACTGATGTATTTTGATTTTCAATGACGCATGCAGCCCTGAGGAATATTTCCTTAGATAATTGGAGGACAACGTGTTGACAATGAGCCCAACTGGGATTTTTTTCTAGTTTTTGTTTTTTCATCCTCATTAGGGCAAGCTTTTAGGAACAAGGGTTATTATGCCCATTCAGAGTAAATATAGAAATCTGTGAATAATAAGTTTGCTGACTGCAACAAGGGCGCAAGATCAAACGCCAACAAAGCGAGAAATAAATAAATTAAATAATTGACACACTTTCCCTTCTGCTTTCATGCCAGCAGCCCAACAGTTGTGTGTTTTTGGAGCGAAAAATATGCAAGTCTATTTGTTTTCCAAATCCCAGCTGGTTCATTTGCACTCAAAAAACAGATTCAGGTCCTCCTTTCAAAGAACACATGCAAATTATGTTAGTTGTTCACAAATGCAATTAAAAAATACCAAATTAATTTGATTTTCTTTGTGTAAACCTAAAATTATTCAAAACCAGCAGAGGCTGATTCTGAACACAAAATGAATGAGTTTGTTGGGGCACTGGGGGTAGGAGGAGTACATTTTTGCACTTAAGTATTTGTAAACTCAAAGAAATCAATTCAAGCCCCTCTTTAAGCTTAAACATTATTTTTAATCTCATTCAACGCAAATGTAGCACTCCAGCGTTACTGCAATTATTATTCGTGTGGTGAACCTAAATTATTTTCTCTCAAAGCAGTCTTTGTCACAAGAACACAAAGTTACTGAGTTACACAACGGTCCGCCTTCTTTGAAAATTTTGCGCTCTTTCAGGATCACCTAAATGAATCCAGCTGCTCTTGGCCTCTCTGTACTTTTTGGATAAAACTACACCTTCAGGTAAGGTAACATATTATTTTTCCATATATCCAATTGTGTATTTCTTTATCAGCTAAATCTATAATGCTATTTATCATAGAAGCTTGTAACAGTTGTTTTTTGAACTTTTGGTGGTGCTACCATTCTCTTCTCTGCTTGAATACTTTTTTTTTCTTTGACAATATAGCCAGGTCTTTTCAAAAGTGCCTTGTTTTAGAGGAGAAATTGTGTAGCTGCCAACTTTTAAGTCGGAGCGTGTGCTAGCTTATTAGCAGCTAGCCATTGTGCTCAATGAAAGATGATGTCCTATAGCTAACTTCTTTCTTACTGTTTTCTTTTTATAATCTAAAAATATGGTATTCTGTGTTTATTATTATATGCCATTTTCTAGTAGAAAGTATCGTTTTGAGGTGTCTTTAAAAGCACTACATAGTTTACTGAGGGTGCTACCAAAAGCGAACCATGTGGCCGGAAGAGTAACTGCAGGCAGCACAATGCGCACTCCCATGACGTTCAAACCTATTTATTATTATAAAAGATTTCGGCTACGTCCACACTTACACAGGTATTTTTGAAAACGGAGATTTTCCGTTTTCGTTTTAAAAAATAATCCCGTCCACAGGTAAACGCAAAAATGAAGGAAAACGCTGCTAGGAACATGCCAAAGCAACAGGTGGCGATATATTCCTAAACTCAGCTAAAAACAGTTTAGGTCTTGACAAACTTCACTGATGGTTCAAATGTTTAGCAACTTTCAGTGTGTTGATTCAGCAGTCTGTATTTAAACTTCTAGTTTATTATATTTGTGTATGTTTTATTTCCAGGTGAATGCAGAGTTCCTGCAGATCACTACAAAACCCCTGCAGGCGAAGTTCTTGGCTCAGCTGGACAATTTAACAGACAAGCTGATGCAAAATTTTCAGGGGAGCAAAGGAGCAAAGGGCCAAAAGATCAAGGATATCATGGCGATCAGTAGTTTGGTCGGTACTAATGATAAACCCATCAATTAAATGCAATCAATCAATTCCATTTTTTTCACCATTTTTTTTCCACCCTTGCATTAGTATGATGACATCGACATAAAGAGGGAGCATACTCTTAAAAGCCTGGTGATCTACTTTAATGAAGATCCAGACCTACTGTTCAAGGAGTATCTGGTACGCTTATCACACCTTCTTTTCTAGATTCAATTTGAGTTAGGTTCATCGCACACAAAATCCTCATATATTCAAAAGAGACAATATAATTGTGAAATAGTATTATTCTTAATAGTCATTGTTGAAACTTGCACTGGAGAGCACTTTTTAAGGGGATAGTTTCAGCAAAAATTCAATTGTTCATTCTTTTGGTGCTGCCATGTAGGTATCTACTGCCTCTATAAACACAGTAAATGTGGACAAAACATTCATCCATTTTCTGTCAGTGTTTCAATTCAGTTTATTTATATAGCGGTATATCACAACAACAGTCATCTCAAGGCACTTCAGAAAGTAAACACTCCAGTGGAGTTCAGTTTATTATGCCAATTAGTAAAAAGTCTTCATTATAAGGAACACAGCAGATTGCATCAAGACACTAACTAGTGTCACTGCCATTACAGCAATCTCCTGGTTTCAGGAATAATGTGCATAAAACAAGCTGTTTCAAAAGGTTCCCAATTGTGATGAAATAAGGGAAATTGACCCAGCCCACACACACACACACACTGATAGACACTGGAGGAGCTCCTGCTCTATATCAAGCCCCTCCCAAAGGGAGGTACATAATACCTGAACCCAAACTATTGATAGGAAACAGATTGACGGGTTTTATTTATGTTTGGAGTGTTTATAGAGGCGGTAGAGACCTATGTTTCAGCACAAAAGGATACAAAAGCTGAGTTTTGCATAATATGTCCCCTTCCAAGTGACAGAGCCCTTAAACCTGAAACAACCTGTTTTTCAGACGACCTCCACTGAGGATGAATGGTTGAGGTCCACTGCAGCAACTGTCACTGTATTTACACCATCAGAAGAGAAGGGATTCAGGAGCCAGAGGATGTTGGAGTTGTCATTGAAGGTACTACAGTTATGAACAACCTCGGTAGTGTCATCATGGCATTCATCGTCCTCTTTGGACTGATTTATGCGCTTGATCTGAGCTATCCAAATGACCACAAGTACACTTTTGAGTTCTGTCAGAAGATTTTGATGAATCTGGATGGACAAAGGCTCAGTACAAAGATGCAGCAAATGAAAATGAAGATGTTTGCTTAGGCAAACAAGACCCAGCACAAAAGTTGATTTTGGCCTTTTTATATCTTTTGTTCAAACTGTGACCTTTTTTTCTTTCTTTTTTTTGGCCAAATGGAAGTTGTCTATTTTTGTCTGCTGTTATGTTGTGAGTGATGTGACCTTTAATCTGTACTACTATAGATGGATGAAAAGACTGGGGATTTAGCTCAGAAAAAGTTTCATGGTTGTAACCACCATTTTCTTTTTGATTGCTTTTGGGATTTGCAAAGGTAATAGAAAAATGTTGACAAGTTTTGTGTCTTCCAGTGTTTTAAAGTTGGTCTTCCCGTTCTTATAAGCTTGTAAATGTTTACATGTAATTGGTTTTGGAGAAGTAAAGTTGAAAGATTTTTTTTTTATTAAAATACCTCCCCCTTGGTAACAGAAAAATGTTCGTCATGAACAATGATAACCTACTAAACATTGCAATTCACACCATAGTATGGTGTGTATATATATATATATATATATATATATATATATATATATATATATATATATATATATATATGTGTGTGTGTGTGTGTGTATATATATATATATATATATATATATATATATATATATATATGTGTGTGTGTATATATATATATATATATATATATATATATATGTGTGTGTGTATATATATATATATATATATATATATATATATGTGTGTGTGTATATATATATATATGAACAGGGTACAGTAACCATCACAGTGGCAGATATCCAAGAAAGGGTCTCCAGTATGAAGAGTTGGACAGCACCAGGGCCCGACATGGTTCACGCCTACTGGCTGAAGAAGCTGACTGCACTCCACGAGCGTCTGGCAGCACAAATGAACCAGCTGCTAGTTAACGAGAGACACCCGGAATGGCTAACTGAAGGCCGGACGGTCCTGATCCCCAAGGACCCCAAGAAGGGACCGGTCCCCTCCAACTACCGACCAATAACCTGCCTCAGTACTACATGGAAGCTCCTGTCAGGCATCATATCGGCTAAGATGAACAGGCACATGGGTCAATACATGAGCGGGACACAGAAAGGAATTGGCAAGAATACCAGAGGCGTAAAACACCAGCTACTGGTAGACAGAACAATCAGCCGAGACTGCAAGACCAGACTGACCAACCTGTGCACTGCCTGGATTGATTACAAGAAGGCCTATGACTCAATGCCCCACAGCTGGATACTGGAATGCCTAGAATTGTACAAGATCAATGGGACCCTAAGAGCCTTCATCAGGAACTCAATGGGGATGTGGCGTACAACACTAGAGGCCAACTCCAAGCCCATAGCACAAGTCACCATCAAGTGCGGGATCTACCAAGGAGATGCTCTGTCCCCACTGCTGTTCTGCATAGGCCTGAACCCCCTCAGTGAGATCATTAACAAGACTGGCTACGGATACCGACTACGGAACGGAGCAGTTGTCAGCCACCTCCTGTACATGGATGACATCAAGCTGTATGCCAAGAGTGAACGAGACATCGATTCACTGATCCACACTACCAGGCTATACAGCAATGACATTGGAATGTCGTTCGGACTGGAGAAGTGTAGTCGGATGGTAACAAAGAGAGGGAAGGTAGTCAGAACTGAGGGGATTGAACTACCAGAAGGCAACATTGCAGACATAGAGGACAGTTACAAGTACCTGGGGATCCCGCAGGCAAATGGGAACCATGAAGAGGCCGCTAGAAAGGCTGCAACCACCAAGTACCTGCAGAGGGTCAGGCAAGTCCTGAGGAGTCAGCTGAATGGTAAGAACAAGATCCGGGCCATCAACACATACGCCCTGCCCGTGATCAGGTACCCTGCTGGGGTAATAGGCTGGCCAAAGGAGGAGATAGAAGCCACTGACATAAAGACAAGAAAGCTCCTGACCATGCATGGAGGGTTTCACCCCAAGTCCAGCACCCTGAGGCTGTACGCTAAGCGGAAGGAAGGGGGCCGGGGACTGGTGAGTGTCAGCACCACAGTCCAGGATGAGACAAGGAACATCCAAGAATACATTGGGAAGATGGCCCCAACTGACCGAGTGCTCAGTGAATACCTCAGGCAGCAGAAACCCAAGAAAGAGGAGGGAGACGAGGAACCATCATGGAAGGACAGGCCCCTGCACGGTATGTACCACCGGCAGATAGAGGAGGTGGCTGATATCCAGAAATCCTACCAGTGGCTGGACAAAGCTGGACTGAAAGACAGCACAGAGGCACTAATCATGGCAGCACAAGAACAAGCTCTGAGTACAAGATCCATAGAGGCTGGGGTCTATCACACCAGGCAAGACCCCAGGTGCAGGCTGTGTAAAGATGCCCCAG